>NC_090354.1:2248582-2848582 GCF_035084215.1 Heptranchias perlo
TGACATGATCATGCTCAACTGTGATGCCCTAGCAGTCAAATAGCTTGCTGATGCTCATTCATATAGGTTCAATGGAGGAAGAATGGGTGTGAGACAATTGCTCAGGATGAGTCTGTGCCTTCAGTCCAGGAGTGGACACATGCTGATACCCTCTTGTCCAGACAGTGTTTGGGGTGGGGGGAGAGGGGGAGAACAGATGGCAGACACGGCATCGAAGGACCTGATTGTTAAGAACGGTCGTTCAGCCAAGGACATGGGACTAGAAGCAGGCCATTCAGCCCCTCCAGCCAGTTCTGTCATTCAATTAGATCATGGCTGGTCTGTATCTTAATTCCATTTACTCACCTCGGTCCTGTAACCCTTGCCTAATAAAAACAATTAACCTGTCTGTTAATCTTGGCTGGTGATTGAGATCGGAGGGGGGGGTTAATACAAAGAGTAAGGGGTAATCCCCACAGCTAATGTTTCACACTCTTTCCTCACCCCCAAACACTGTCTGGTGCTAAGTCTGAATGAGGTCTGTGATTGTGATGCCCCCCCCGGTTACACAGCTTCGACCCATTGAGCACAGGATGTGGACGAGAGTGCGGTCATCATTGGCCTCTCTCTGTGTCATTCACTTGTTCTCATACTTAGTTTCCCTCCCCCTCCCTCCCAAACACAAGCCTTGTAGGAAAAGTTTCTGCTCTCACCCTCTGTCTCCTGATAAAATAGCTCCTGTATCCAAGGCAACGAGTCTATGGAATCTGGAATAATTGCAGGAGACGCCCGGTTTTACAAGTTCAGAACAGTTCCAAATAGTCACTGAGTACAGGTGCAGTTCGATGGGGTCGGATGGCGCACACCTTGTGATCTGGTGCCAGGACATGGGTTTGCCCCTGACATTTATTATATTTTTTAAAAAATGCAACTTCACCTCCAACATTCACATCGAGTTGGAATCGAGGAGGAGCTGAATCCCCCTCCCCCCAAAAATACATGAATGGAGGAAGAAAATAGTTTCTAAATTTATAAGACCACCTGAGGTGAAGGGTCAAGGCCCACAGTGTAGGATATCACCGAGGTCAAGGGTCAAGGCCCACAGTGTAGGATACCACCGAGGTGAAGGGTCAAGGCCCACAGTGTAGGATATCACCGAGGTGAAGGGTCAAGGCCCACAGTGTAGGATACCACCGAGGTGAAGGGTCATGGCCCACAGTGTAGGATACCACCGAGGTGAAGGGTCATGGCCCACAGTGTAGGATACCACCGAGGTGAAGGGTCATGGCCCACAGTGTAGGATACCACCGAGGTGAAGGGTCATGGCCCACAGTGTAGGATATCACCGAGGTGAAGGGTCAAGGCCCACAGTGTAGGATATCACCGAGGTGAAGGGTCAAGGCCCACAGTGTAGGATACCACCGAGGTGAAGGGTCATGGCCCACAGTGTAGGATACCACCGAGGTGAAGGGTCATGGCCCACAGTGTAGGATACCACCGAGGTGAAGGGTCAAGGCCCACAGTGTAGGATACCACCGAGGTGAAGGGTCATGGCCCACAGTGTAGGATACCACCGAGGTGAAGGGTCATGGCCCAGAGTGTAGGATACCACCGAGGTGAAGGGTCAAGGCCCACAGTGTAGGATATCACCGAGGTGAAGGGTCAAGGCCCACAGTGTAGGATATCACCGAGGTGAAGGGTCAAGGCCCACAGTGTAGGATACCACTGAGGTGAAGGGTCAAGGCCCACAGTGTAGGATATCACCGAGGTGAAGGGTCAAGGCCCACAGTGTAGGATACCACCGAGGTGAAGGGTCAAGGCCCACAGTGTAGGATATCACCGAGGTTGGAAAGAGTAAGAAGGAAGATGAAGAAAATCAGGACGTAACGGTCAACTGACATCAAGCTTGGATTTTAAAAGTCTGAAAATTGTAGGTGGAAGAGGAGACTGAGGGAGGGCTGGAGTTCTAAAGTTTGAGGTCCTGGGAAAGAATGAACTGGAGTCGGAGATGGTGCGATGAATTTTGATTTCACCGCAGTGAGGATGCAGCGAGGAGGAGGAAATGGTTGTAGGCCGGGGTTTTAGGTGAACGAGAGAGGAGAGTTCAGAGGAGCTCCGACCTATAGTAGGATTGATCAAAAGACAAATTTTAGCTCGTTTCAAGCCTCCTCTCCCTCATCTTCACCCATGAGGTGCAAGGGCTTCCCTAGATGTGCGGCAGCATTCATCCCATTCGCTGGATTAGGAGCAGGGCAGTTAGGGTTTTTAATCTGCCTCTTGACAGGGGGTGAGGAGACTGTGTGTGTGTGTGTGTGTTTCTGTGTGTTTCTGTGCGTGTAGATAATTGCCATTCCCGGTGTGAATAATTAAAGTGGCCGGGTCTCTTTCCCCGTTGCAGTTTTGACCAGTTCCTGCTGTTGTGTCCGTCAGGTAGTGATATCCCCCCTCAGGCCAGTCTGGTGTTCGATACGCTGCTGCTCGATCTGCACAACCAGAATGACACCATCTCCATAGAGAAGCAGATTGTCCCAGAGCCCTGCACCCGCAAGATCGAGACCGGAGACTTCATCCGCTATCACTACAATGGCAGCCTGTTAGACGGAACCTTCTTTGACTCCAGGTGAGCTCTCGAACCGCACACCTGTTTTTGCTCATGACATTTTTTATTAAACGTTAGAACTGGTAACAATGAAGGGAAAATTACTTCCTGTCCCCCCCCCCCCCCCCCTCCCCCCAACTTGTGCAAACAGAATCATCGAGAGCTGTAACACTCCGAACATCCACCAATATACAGCCCAGCCCATAATACCCCACCCAACCAACTAACTCCCGGTGGCCAATACTAAGGAAGACCTCTTAACCTGGTCGTATGTCAGCCGTGGCTCAGTGGGTCGCACTCTCGCCTCTGAGTCAGAAGGTCCTGGGTTCAAGTCCCACTCCAGAGACTTGAGCACATAATCCAGGCTGACCCTCCCAGTGCAGTACTGAGGGAGTGCTGCACTGTCGGAGGTGCCGTCTTTTGGATGAGACGTTAAACCAAGGCACTGTCTGCCCTCTTGGGTGGATGTAAAAAATCCCATGGCACTATTTCAAAGAAGAGCAGGGGAATTCTTCCTGGTGTCCTGGCCAAGTGGTGTCACTCAACCAACATCACGGAAAGGCATGGTTTAATCAGGGATAGTCAGCATGGATTTTTTTTCAGGGAAGGTCATGCCTTACAAATCTGATTGAATTCTTTGAGGCAATGACGAGGAGGATTGATGAGGGTAGTGCAGTGGATGTTGTCTACATGGATTTTAGTAAGGCATTTGACAAGGTCCCACATGGCAGACTGGTCAGAAAGGTAAAAGCCCATGGGATACAGGGAAATGTGGTGAATTAGATCCAAAATTGGCTCAGTAACAGGAAACAAAGGGAAAAAGTCAATGGATGTCTTTGCGAATGGAAATCCGTTTCCAGTGGTGAGCCACAGGGCTCAGTGTTGGGTCCCTTGCTGTTTGTGGTATATATTAATGATTTGGACCTGAATGTAGGGGGCATGATTGGCAAATTTGGAGATGACACAAAAACTGGCCGTGTAGTTGATAGTGAAGAGGATAGCTGTAGACTCCAAGAAGATATCAATGGGTTGGTGGAGTGGGTGGAAAAGTGGCAAATGGAGTTCATCCCGGAGAAGTGTGAGGTAATGCACTTAGGGAGGGCAAACAGTAAAAGGGAATACGCAGTAAACGGGAATATATTGAGAGGGGTAGAGGAAGTGAGAGACCTTGGAGTGCATGTGTACAGGTCCCTGAAGGTGGCAGTACAGGTAGATAAGGTTGTGAAGAAGGCATACGGAATGCTCTCCGTTATTAGCCGAGGTATAGAATACAAAAGCAGGGATGTAATGATGGAACTGTACAAAACGCTGGTAAGGCCACAGCTGGAGTATTGTGCACAGTTCTGGTCACCACATTACAGGAAGGACATAATTGCTCTGGAGAGAGTGCAGAGAAGATTTACAAGAATGTTGCCAGGGCTTGAAAATTGCAGCTACGAGGAGAGATTGGATAGGCTGGGGTTGTTTTCCTTGGAGCAGAGGAGGCTGAGGGGAGTCTTGATTGAGGTGTACAAAATTATGAGGGGCCCAGATAGAGTAGACAGGAAGTACCTGTTTCCCCTAGCGGAGAGTTCAAGAACTAGAGGACATTTAAGCTGATTGGCAGAAGGATTAGAGGGGACATGAGGGAAAACTTTTTTACCCAGAGGGTGGTGGGTGTATGGAATTCGCTGCCCGAATTGGTGGTAGAGGCAGGGACCCTCAACTCTTTTAAAAAGTACCTGGACCTGCACCTAAAGTGCTGTTGTCAATCTCATAGAACAGGCAAAATTACATACAAAGATCCATACAGTTATACATTTTCAGAGAGGGGAGGGACATGATTATCTCTCACTGAACTACTAAAAGCTTACCACATATGCATTTTCATTAGAGGGGGCGCCACGTAGGCATTCTCACTGTAAGCTGCAGGGCTACGGACCGGGTGCTGGAAGGTGGGATTAGAATGGGCACCTGGTTGTTCTTCGAGCCGGCGTGGACATGATGGGCCGAATGGCCCCCTTCTGTGCAGTATCTTTTCTATGGTGCTATCACTAAAACAGATGATCTGGTCATTTATCACATTGCTGTTTGTGGGACCTTGCTGTGTGCAAATTGGCTGCCGTGTTTCCTACATTACAACAGTGACTGCACTTTGAAAGCACTTCATTGTCTGTAAAGTGCTTTGGGACGTCCTGAGGTCGTGAAAGTCACTATATAAATGCAAGTCTGTCTGTCTTTTATGTGACACTATGGTTTTCTACTGGTCAACTTACACAAACAGAATCAACAGTACTGGCTGCATAGCCCCAAAATAAGGAAAACACACAATACAAAACCGAGAAAACAATCCATGAGGAACCTTGTACATGTTGAGGCCGATCTACAGCAGTGGACAGCAGCAAGACTGAGTTGGTTGTGAGTGAGAATTCACATTCACTGCTCATCCTGTGCTTCAGCCCACGGTGAGGTCATTCCAGTCATGAGTGGGGGCAGGGCATTCCCCCAAGGAAGGAGGGAGGAAGAGAGGGAGGGAGGGAGAGTTCCTGTACACGGAGTGACCAATGTTTGCATTTACCTTGGCTCCTGTGAAGCGTCTTGGGACATTTTGCTACGTTAAAAGGGCTATATAAATGCAGGTGGTTGTTGTTGGCTTGGTGGCAGGCATGAGATGAAAAGTGTTATCTGAGCTGTTGGCAATGGGAGTTACATAGAATTTACAGCACAGATACAGGCCATTCGGCCCAACTGTTTATGCTCCTCATGAGCCTCTTTTCCCCTCTTCATCTCACCCTATCAGCATATCCTTCTATTCCTTTCTCCCTCATGTGTTTATCCAGCTTCTCCTTAAATGTATCTACACTATTCACCTCAACTACTCCTTGTGGGAGTGAGTTCCACATTCTCACCACTCTCTGGATAAAGAAGTTTCTCCTGAATTCCCTATTGGATTTATTAGTGACTATCTTATATTTATGGCCCCGAGTTCTGGTCTCCCCCACAAGTGGAAACATTCTCTCCACACCTACCCTATCGAACCCTTTCATAATCTAAAGATCACCCCTTGGTCTTCTCTTTTCTAGAGAAAAAAGCCGCAGCCTGTTCAGCCTTTCCTGACAGGTATAACCTCTCAGTTCTAACCCTGTAAAAATACTTTAGCACCGTTGGACTCAAAGTGGAGGAGGTGGGATTCTGTATCTGGTACGTGTGCTGTTAACACGCCATATTGCTCTCTGAAAGTGACACTGGGAGACCGGCCAGTTAGGTGTGTAAGACACAAAATCTAATTTCAGCTGGATATAAACTTGGCTTTTTATTGCAAGGAATCCAGTTTTCACTGAAGGTGAGAGGTCAGTCTTGGGAGCTCTACTTTACACTAGCAGATGTAAAAATGGCTGGGTATTCTGCGGTGAGTGACTCACCTCCTGACTCCCCAAAGTCTCTCCACCATCTACAAGTCAGGAGTGTGATGGAATACTCTCCACTTGCCTGGATGAGTGCAGCTCCAACAACACTCGAGAAGCTCGACACCATCCAGGACAAAGCAGCCCGCTTCATTGGCACCCCATCCACCACCCTAAACATTCACTCCCTTCACCACCGGCGCACTGTGGCTGCAGTGTGTACCATCCACAGGATGCACTGCAGCAACTCGCCAAGGCTCCTTCGACAGCACCTCCCAAACCAGTGACTTCCACTACCTAGAAGGACAAGGGCAGCAGGTGTATGGGAACAACACCACCTGCACGTTCCCCTCCAAGTCACACACCATCCCGACTTGGAAATATATCGGCCGTTCCTTCATCGTCGCTGGGTCAAAATCCTGGAACTTCCTTCCTAACAGCACTGTGGGAGAACCTTCACCACACAGACTGCAGTGGTTCAAGGAGGCGGCTCACCACCACCTTCTCAAGGGGCAACTAGGGATGGGCAATAAATGCCGGTCTTGCCAGCGACGCCCACATCACAGGAATAAATAATTATTTAAAAAATGCATTCCCAGGTTTGCCTGTTCTTTCTATAATTTAACCATCGGGCTGTTTACTGAAGCTGAGGGAATCCACTACACTCTCAAATTGTCCCTCTGCAGATGTGCCTGCCTTTTGATGCCAGTGATTAAATAAAATGAGAAACAAAATTGATGAAAGAAAACTGACCTGATGGGACTTGTTGACTTTCTGTGTACTGTCTCCAAGGAGCAGACCTGCCTGGACAGAGTCTGACTGCTCAGTAACCCTCCCCATCGCACAGACACCCTGGTGTAGGAAATGAAAATTGCAGAGTAATCTTCTAGAGATTCTTAATGACAATTTTTTAACACAATGTAAAGGGGCTGCCTCTGGTACAGAGCGTAATGTCCTTGCGTCACTCAGAAGGGCTCCCTTAACAACAACAATAACTTGCATTTATATAGCGCCTTTCACGACCTCGGGACGTCCCAAAGCGCTTTACAGCCAATGAAGTTTTTTAAAATTGTAGTTACTGTTGTAATGTAGGAAACGCAGCAGTCAATTTGCGCACAGCAAGATCCCACAAACAGCAATGTGATAAATGACCAGATAATCTGTTTGTGATGTTGGTTGAGGAATAAATGTTGGGCAGGACACCGGGGAGAACTCCCCTGCTCCTCTTCCAATAGTGGCTGTGGGATCTTTTGCATCCACCTGAGAGGGCACCTCGGTTCAATGTCTCATCTGAAAGACGGCACCTCCGACAGTGCAGCACTCCCTCAGTACTGGCACTGGGAGTGTCAGCCTGGATTATGTGCTCCAGTCTCTGGAGTGGGACTTGATCTCACGAATTTTCTGACTGAGGCGAGAGTGCTCCCACTGAGCCATGGCTGACGCCTCAGTCTGCATCCTGGATCTCGGGGTGGTCCCAGCACTACAAGTAAAGCAGAAAATTGCACAGTCATGTGAATAATTGAATCTCAGTGATTGCTGATTTATTGGACCAGACACACATAGGCAGGACGAAAGACATTGCTTTTCGTGCAATGCAGAAATTACCTAGGTTTTATTTTTTTTTAAAACAACACACACGCACATCAGATGTGTCCTGACTCCCTTGACCAGTTTCTGGTGCTACCTTACCTTCTGTATGAGCTGTTACCCACCGCCCGTCCTGACCTTTGATTCACCTGTCCAAATCGTGTGGGCAGAGAGGGCAGCATGTCTGATTCTGCCCAGCCTTACCACTGCTGCGTTCTGTTCCTCACCTGCATCTCGCGCACATCTCAAACTGGAACATAAGTGCGGAATGGAATGCAGGACTGGGTATTGCTGCGCTGAGCCAGACCATGGGGACACCGTGGGACGTTAGTTAGTCGGTGACTGAACAGGATTTTAACAAATGCTTGAAGTTTTTCACCCTGCCGATGATTAATGGGATTTCACACAGGATTCTCACAGGACCGAACAAGTGCAATGGAATCCGAGCACTGAACTCTGAACTTTTTAAAATCTGGTATTTAACCCTCTGAGTACCGATTTCCACCTCAAGCGTTTCCTACAAAAAAAATCTTTTGTGAAGTTTAAATGTTCAGAATTTGAGAAATAAAATTTAACTGGAGATGTAGCGATCCTGCTGTGCTGTAGTTGTAAGTTCATATCTGGTGATAGTTCAACTCATTGTGACTTTGCTGTGGTTTGTGTGTGTACATTTATTTATATATATATTTATTTGTTAAAGAGTTAATAGCAGAAGCTTCGGTTCATGCAGGTTTCTGGAAGATTCTGGCCCTGATGGAACGCTGACCTTTCACCTTTGCACTCCGAGGAGCTCTGGCACGGTCTGTTACTGAGTGGTGGGCTCACAAACCTCCCGAGACAGTGAGCTGGAACCTTCCGTCTGGCTTGTAACGCCCCTAGGGAGCAGGTCATGTGGTTTGGGTTTGAGACGGTTTATTGGAATTGGGAAAGGGATTCTCTTTTTTAATGTCTGTACTAACTTCTTAAAATTTGGATTCTGTGCCCTGCGTTCAACACGGGCTGACTGAGCAGTGCCAGACTCGGCAAGGTATTTCAGCAAAGGGGCAGCACAAGGCCACTGGCACCCTGTCCGGGTCGGCAGATGGTCGACAGCAGTCATGTGGCAAGGGGTATTTGGCGATCCCGACCCTGGCACTGATTCTTGCTGGGATTACGGGTCTACCAGTCTGTGCCAGGAGCCCAGTAGTTACCTCTCTCCATGTGTGATGCCTGGACATTTGAGTGTCAGCCGGCCGTTCGACATGAGTAGTTATCACAGCCAAACCTGGACCCGTCTGTCCCCAAGGTCCACGTGTTTACACTGTCCAGCAGGAGAAGCTGGTTTGATGATCAATACTGGGGCCCATGGCTGATCATTCTCCACTGGTGCCTCTATCGCTATCCTGGATGAGATCAGCTACCTAGGCACGGAATACGGATTGAACCTGGGGGAGCTTCTCTGCATCCTGTTGGAGGTTAGAGTGTAGCTCTCAGCCCACTCAATCCGCAGCTTGTTAACGCCTGGAATTGAAGCAGAAATTGTTGGGGCTTCACCATCTGATGGTGATTGAACTCTTGGAGGCCTCTCAATGGTCTCACCACATTTGACGATATGTTCAATATGTTTCTAACTTGTGTTTTTAACTCAGTTACTCACGGAATCACACGTACGACACCTACATTGGGATGGGTTATGTCATTACTGGGATAGACCAAGGTTTACTAGGAGCATGTGTAGGAGAGAGACGGCGAGTTGTTATCCCGCCACACCTGGCCTACGGAGAGAACGGCGTCGGTAAGGAATTTAAACTTTCAGCGCAGACACACTGAGATTTGGGCCTATGAGCTGCAAGCAAAAAACGGGCTATTAAAAACTTTGACCGTCCAAGATCTCTGCGCTCCTCCAACTCTGGCCTTTTTCCCATTCCCCATGTCCTTCACCCCACCATTGGCGGCCGTGTCTTCAGCTGTTTAGGCCCTAAGCTCCGGAATTCCCTCCCTAAACCTCTCCGCCTCTCTGCCTTGCTACCTCTCCGCCTCGCTACCTCTCCCTCTCTCTCCTTTAAGTCGTTCCTTTAAACCTACCTCTTTGACCAAACCTTTGATCACCTGACCTAATATCTCTTTATGTGGCTCAGTGTCAGATTTTTGTCTGATAACCCTCCGATGAAGCCCCTTGGGACGTTTTACCATGTTAAAGGCGCTATATAAATGCAACTTGTTGTCATGACAACAAATCACAACTGAACAATTTTTTAAAAATAGAGGGGAATAAAAGCAAATAATTTCCTGCTGCTTTTTCTGACCTTAAAACCAAGGCGAGCGACCGCCAGCTGCCAATTCAGAGGAACTTTTATCAGCAACAGTAATTAGCTATTAATTGACCTCAGGACCTATTTGGACCATTACCCACCTCTCTGAGCAATGGCCTTAAAGGGACAGGGCAAGTTAGCAGCTAAATGTTAGAATTGCTATGGGAGATCAGAGAGGAACATAGGAATTGCGTGACAGTAAAAGACCAAAGTCCATCTAGTTCGTCTTCTCCCATCCTGGTAGTCACATGATCCAATGATAATGGAGTTGTTGACTAATCGAGGCAATCAACCTCTATCAGTGAGTCTACAACAGACCCAGACACGAGGCGAGGAAAACCCCCAGTGGGGGAGAGCTTTGGGAACCAGAGGTCCAAAGTCACCGGTTCCTCCCGAGCCTGTTACACTCACCACACGTCATGTCTCAAATTACTCACATACTGGATCCCAAAATGTTATTTTCTGAAATAAATGTACATTTGAATGAATTGACACTAACTGCTCCCATCGTCTCCCCGGGGAGCCTGTTCCATAGATTGGCCACTCGCTCACTGAAATATTGCTTCCGTAGATTAGTTTTGAATTTAGCCCCTCTTCAAGCGCAGGCCGTGTCCTCTGGTTCTACTGTTCCGTCATGTTCTACATTATCCCAGTCCCTGTAGAATCCTAAAAACAGCAACCGCATCACCTCTCAACCTCTTTTCCTAATTTACACAATCGCTCCTCGTAATCCAATCCCTCCAGTTAGTCTACGTCAAAGAATTCCTCGTTCGGAGGGTGATGTGAGAGTGCCCTAACCACTCAGTGACTGAATCAGCTGCTGGTGTGGCACTGGGCAAAACACCAGCAAGGTCCCAGGTGCGGTCCCAGGCCTGTGCTGAGTTGGACGATCTCAGCCAGTGGGTGGCAGTGAGTACAATTGGCCTGAGTTACCCTCGGGTAGGGAGGCTTAAAAATTGGCCCGAATTTCCACTCCTGTCCAGGAACCAGCTGTTGGCCTCCTATAAAAGGAGAGCCGACTGACTCTCACTGTACGGAATCTCGCAGGAGGAATGGCTCCAGAGATGAGCTACCTCAGCACCAATCAGAGATCAATCCCAACACCTTCCCGTGGCTCAGTACTTCATTGGCTGGTGCCTTATTCATTAGGCCATCCAGGGAGTTACTGATGTTTATCTCAGGATGTAAAAGATCCCATGGCACTATTGAAAAAAGAGCAAGGGAGTTCTCCCCGGTGTCCTGGCCAATATTTATCCCTCAACCAACATCACTAAAAACAGATTATCTGGTCATTATCACATTGCTTTTTGTGGGATCTTGCTGTGCGCAAATTGGCTGCTGCGTTTTCTACATTACAACAGTGACTACACTTCAAAAGTATTTAATTGGCTGTAAAGCGCTTTGGGACGTCCTGAGGTCGTGAAAGGCACTATATAAATTAAATGCCTGTCTGTCTGTCCGTCTGTCTTTGGTCTGTCCATGTCTCGGTCGGTCTGTCCGTGTCTCGGTCTGTCTGTCTTTCTTGTTCTTTCTATATTGAGTTGTCCACTTCATGTGCTCCTAGCTCGCCCACTCTGAAATCCTACCTCTCTCAATTCCGTAGCCCGAGTGCATCTGTTGGACAGGAAAGTAGAGTTGAGGTTGAAGATCAGCCATGGTCCTGCTCCTATTTCTAATGTTCTTAGCATAGATCCCAGTGTGCCCTGTGCCAAGTAAAGTTCATTATGTTGTGGTCTTCGTCTGTCCCATGGGTTGACTGTCTGGGTTTTGATCTCCAGCCGATAAGATCCCAGGCTCTGCTGTGCTGGTCTTTGACGTTCACATCGTTGATTTCCACAATCCAAAGGACAAGGTGCAAATCCAACCCTACTTCAAGCCAGACGGCTGTAACAAGACCTCCCAGCTGAATGACTACGTGAAGTACCACTACAACGCTTCTCTCATGGATGGTACCGAGCTCTACACCTCGTACGTTATGGGCCTTTCTATTGAAATAGCTCTGTTTGCCTGTGATGTTACTGGAGGTGGGGATGAATACTGGGGTGGAGGGGACAGAACATTAAGAGTGCAGTTAGGATACATGATGCCATAGAGTGATTGGACATCACATCCACACTCGAGAGACCCTGCCCACAGTGGGAAGGAGGAGAAAATCTGGACAGTGAGTTAACCACTGCCGAACACTCTCGCCTCAGAGTCAAAAGGTCGTGGGTTGGCGGCCCACTCCAGGGGCTTGAGCCCATAATCCAGGCTGACGTTCCCAGTGCCAGTACTGAGGGAGTGCTGCACTGTCAGTGGTGCCGTCTTTCGGATGAGACATTAACCTGAGGCCCCGTCTGCCCTCAAGTGGATGCAAAAGATCCCACAGCCACTATTTGAAGAGCAGGGGGGGTTCTCCCCGGTGTCTTCGCCAATATTTATCCCTCAACTAACACCACCAAAAATAGACTAACTGAACATTTATCACATTGCTGTTTGTGGGATCTTGCTGTGTACAAATTAGCTGCCGCATTTCCCTACAAAACAACAGTGACCACACTTCAAAAGAACTTCATTGGCTGTGAAGTGCTTTGGGACGTCCAGAGGACATGAAAGGTGCTATATAAATGCAAGTTCTTTCTCTCTTTCCCTCATTCTCAACTTCAAGAGCGGCAGAGGCTTGAGAGCAGGACTCCTGTCTGCCATTTTGTTTGGGGAAACTGAAGAGAAAGAAATTAAGTCCATTGGCTCAATAATGACGCCCCTTACAGTGGGACAGTGCCAGACGCCTCCCATCCACTGGGTTCAGGAGAAGATAAATTAGCTGGGTTTCTCACTCCTGATTCCTATTAATGAGAGGCAATATAAACTAAATGGTGCAATTCTAAAGGGGGTGCAGGAACAGAGAGATCTGGGGGTATATGTGCACAGGTCGTTGAAGGTGGTAGGACAGGTTGAGAAAGCGGTTAAAAAAGCAAACTGGATCCTGGGCTTTATAAATAGAGGCATAGAGTACAAAAGCAAGGAAGTTATGATGAACCTTTATAAAACACTGGTCCAGCCACAACTGGAGTATTGTGTCCAATTCTGGGCACCGCACTCTAGGAAGGATGTGAAGGCCTTAGAGAGGGTGCAGAAAATATTTACTAGAATGGTTTCAGGAATAAGGGACTTCCGTTACATGGATAGACTGGAGAAGCTGGGGTTGTTCTCCTTAGAGCAGAGAAGGTTAAGGGGAGATTTGATAGAGGTGTTCAAAATCATGAGGGGGTCTATGATGTGGAGATGCCGGTGATGGACTGGGGTGGACAAATGTAAGGACTATAACCTGGTGTTGTAAGATTCCTTACATGAGGGGTCTAGACAGAGTAGATGGAGAGAAACTCTTCCCATTGGCGGAAGGGTGGAGAACCAGAGAACACAGATTTAAGGTGATTGGTAAAAGAACCAAAGGCGACATGATGAAAAACTTTTTTACGCAGCGAGTGGTTATGACCTGAAAGGGCGGTGGAGGCAGATTCAATCATTGGCTTTCAAAAGGGAATTGGATCAGTACTTGAAGGGAAAAGATTTGCAGGGCTACGGGGAACGGGCAGAGGAGGGACTAACTGGATTTCTCTAGCAGAGAGCCAGTATGGGCTCGATGGGCCGTACGGCCTCCTTCTGTGCTGTAACCGTTCTATGATTCTATAAGTGCATCCTACAGGAAGGTGCTGGTGTGCGGATTCCAGAGGGGGAGGGTGGGATGGGATCCATGGGGTCAAACAGCCTACTGACCCTCACTGTCTGTCTAGGCACGGACCTGGCTGGGGCACTGACTGCAGGGCTGACAAAAGAGGGGATAGAGTTTAATTAAGTCTTAAAATTAATTTTCAATATTTTGGTAGTGATCAAGCACCTTCAGGTGAGGGCTCCATTCCTACTGTGGGTAATATCAGGGCTGCGGTTGGTTGTCTATATTACTTGGCACCTGATATCAGCTGCTATTAACCAAGGAATTGCATAAGAGTTTAACTGACAACTAATTCCCACCCCCTCTTGTTTTGCTCTCTAGCCGTGATCATGGAACTGCTCAGAATTTAGTCCTGGGCTCCTCAAAAATGATTGAAGGATTAACCCAGGGCTTGCTCGACATGTGTGTTGGAGAGAAGCGGATTTTGATGATCCCCCCACATCTTGCCCACGGAGAGAAGGGAGGTGAGAGAAAGCTGAAGGTTTTATTCTCTGACGCTAATTCGGACCACAGCTCAGTTGTGCAAGGATGTGTTTCCACATTAAGGCAGTGATGTGTTAATGGCACAGGATATGGGCAGGGCCATGGGTTTACACACACCAATTCCATATCAAACAAAGCTCCCATATCTGAAGACCGTCTTCCAGCCTCCCCTCTCACTCCTGGACTAGCTCCAAATGACTAATGTCCTTTAGGGAAGGAAACTTGCCGTCTTGACCCAGTCTGGACCTACACGTGACTCCAGACCCACATCACCGTGGTTGGCTCTTGCACTTGCTAGGCCACTTCAGACAGAAGTTATCAAACGGCCCTCCTTCACCACACAGACCGCAGTTGATCAGGAAGAAGGCTGCTCACCGCCACCTTCTCAAGGCAATTAGGAATGGGCAATAAATGCCCTCATCCCGAGAATGAATAAAAATAAAATCCACTGTCCTTCACATTCTTCCTTCCTCTGCCTGAAATTGAGAATTTCCTAAGTCTTAACACATTTTTGCCTGGTGTTTGGGAGATACTGTTTGGGAGTGTTAAAATAGAGTGATCCCAACTCACCACTGTCTACTGAACGCCCCCCCCCACAATGCAACTACAGATGGCCCAAAGCTTGGCCGCATTCAGAATCCCCTTCACCCATCCTATCTGCTTAACGCAAGTCCCTCTCCCCCAACCAGTGCCCGTGTTCCTTTGAATGTGTGTTGTTAAGCCAATGTCTGGAGCTGTGAGATCCTTGTTTGTATCCTTAGTTTGTGACCTTTGTCTTCCTGCTCGAGCTTCTACCACAGGGCGTATTTTTGAAGTGATTTTATTTTTTTGTCTGTTTGTCATCTCCTTCCCCCCCCCCCCCACCCCGACCCCGACCCCGACCAGCTGGAGACGTCCCTGGAAGCGCGGTGCTGGTGTTCGATGTGGAACTGCTGGAACTGAAGGCTGGAGTCCCGGAGGGTTACCTGTTCATTTGGAATGAAAAAGCCCCAGCCAAACTTCACGATGAGCTCGATCTCAACAAGGACGGAGAGGTTGAATTTGAGGAGGTACGTGGCCCGTCTACAGCAGCTCATTCGCAAATAATGGAAACATGGTTCACAACAAGAAATGTCACTGGGCCCATTAAGCCCAGTCCTTCCACAGTCCATGCAGGACTCCCTCAATCATTGTCTCAATTGCTCCCCCCGCCCGGCCAGGTTTCTATGTTCTCTTCCTAACTCTGGTGTGAATCAAATGGATCTATTAATATCTCCATAACCCTCAATCCCCTTAATCAACAGGAATAGATCAACAACTTGCATTTATATCGTGTCTTTAACGTAGTAAAACATCCCAAGGCGCTTCACAGGAGCGACTATCAAACAAAAATTGACACCGAGCCACATAAGGAGATATTAGGACAGGTGACCAAAAGCTTGGCCAAAGAAATAGGTTTTAAGGCGCATCTTAAAGGATGAGAGTCGGAGAGGTTTGGGGAGGGAATTCCAGAGCTTAGGGCCCAGGCAGCTGAAGGCACGGCCGCCAATGGTGAGGCGAAGAAAATCGGGGATGGTCAAGGCCAGAATTGGAGGAGTGCAGAGATCGCGGTGGTTGTAGGGCTGGAGGAGGGTACAGAGATAGGGAGGGGCGAGGCCCTGGAGGGATTTGAACACGAGGATGAGAATTTTAAATTTGAGATGATGGTGGATCGGGAGTTAAATTAGGTCAGTGAGCACAGGGGTGATGGGTAACTGTTCCTTATCTCTGAGTTTGTTCCACATCCACTGAGGGATAAAAATATTCTAAACTCTAACTGTCCTCAAGCTCTGTGCTCACTGTCCAAGTTAAACAGACTGCCAACCTCGACATGATCCGTCCCTTTCAATATTCTGAAGAACCTGGATCAGGTGGGGGACATAAATATAAGACAGTCACTAATAAATCCAATAGGGAATTCAGGAGAATTCTGAAGAGTGGTTAGAATGTGGAACTTGCTACCACAAGGAATGGTTGAGGTGAAAAGCATGGATGCATTTAAGGGGAAGCTAAATAAGTACATGAGGGAGATAGGAGCAGAAGGATAGAGTGAGATGAGGAGGGAAGGGAGGAGGCTCGTGTGGAGCATAAACGCCGGCATGGACCAGTTGGGCTGAATGGCCTGTTTCTGTGCTGTAGACTCGATGTAACCTGATGTCCTCTGTCTCCGGTCAAAATAAGTTGTTGTCTTATGTCGAGCTTCATAGAGATGCGAGAGATAATTCCAGACCATTGAGGCTTTTCTGCAAGTCTTTTTTTGAGGCAGCATGACCAAAACTAGGCTCCATACTCCAGGACTGGCCAACAGTGACCTGGACAGTGTCAGAATAACTTGTTCTGGTTTGTAATCCGATATAATCCAGATCCGATTTGATTTAATGCACTGGCTCAATACCGTTGGCGTATAATCGGTACTGCTGCCCAAATTCTGAACCTCTGGGGTTTTTTCATTAGTGTGATTTTTCAAGGACTTTCCCCTGGAGGTAACTGCCTGTCAGCCCCATCGGGTGGAGTCACTAATTGTAATGATCTATAGGCCCTCGATTGTGCAAGGGAGATCACACAGGCCGAGACGCAGTGTGTGGGAGAGCCCGGGGATTACTCTCCCGTTCTAACTCATCCTCTTGTTATTTGTTTGGGTAGTTTTCGAGTTACATCATGGCGCAGGTCGACGCAGGGACGGGCCGTCTTTCACCGACCGAAGATCCTGACAAGCTGATAAACGACATGTTCAGGAATCAGGACCGCAACAAAGACGGGAAGATCACCGCCGATGAGCTGAAACTGAAGAGCGAGGAGGATAATGAACGGAGTGTTAAGGACGAGCTCTAAAGATCTGACAAAAAAAACTTTCCAAAGCAGGCACCCTATAGACACCGTATTGATTGAAACGGTTTTCAACTCTCTGTTCTGTTAAATGGTTCATTTTAATGACCCACTTTGCATTTTGTTTCTTTGTCTCTCTCTCTCTCCCTCTCCCTCTCTTTGCTGCTTCTTGTTTTGATTTATTCCTTTCGAGGTTGTGCCTTCCACAGACCAGGAGTTTGTAGAGTTGGGTGTTCCTGTGATTGATTCTCCTGCTGTCTGTTAGGTCTCCAGATATTGTTCAATGAAGATCAAATTTAAATTAACTTTCGGGGGGGGGGGTGGGGGGTTTCAGGGTTCAGGAAGTGAAGAATTCCCAATAGCCGGATCGGGCAAACCTCCCGTGTGTTTGGTGGCGGTTGAGTGATCTCAGACGGAGATGTACAGCAAGCAACTTAGTCATTACAGCCCAAAACTGCTGGAGTTCTCTTTTAGTGATAGTGATCGGAAGCAGAGGGGCCCTGACTCTCCATCCACTCACTCCCAGACACACTGAGGCCTCGTACAACTGCTGAAAGCAGAGAATGAGCCAGCCTGGGAGGTGCCTTTAATGCTTTGGGAGAACTGCCCTCACTGTCCAGGACTAGGAGAATCAAAAGTCATCTCCTTTCTGACTCAGCTGCAGCCCCTTCCTGTGTGTGTTGGGTCAGGGGATAGTTGCTCAAGGCCATGTCTTGCATTGGACCCATCCTCCACTTTGCTTCCTATTAAGCCCCTTGTGTCAGGGATCCAGGTGAATGTTTCTGCTCATTTTCAGGATATTTCTCATCCAATTTTTCTTTTTTTTTTGCATTGAGTGAATGGATTTGGTGTGGAGTATTTTTCAGGGTGCAGCTATAATCCCTGGGTGTCTCTAGATTCAAGCAAGAGCCTGAGTGTTTGCCTCATGGTTGGTGCTGTATATCTAGGATGATAAGTGGAGGAGAATTCCCACAGTGTTTTCTAGAAAGGTTAAATAAATGGATTTCTTAAAAAAAAAACTTGTAAAATCTTTTCTCACCAACTTGTCTGGTTTAGACTGATTATATTGATATTTATTCTCAGGATGTGGGCATTGCTGACAAGGCCACATTTATTTCCCGATCTTAGTTGCCCTGAGGAGGTGTTTTTTAAAATTCGTTCATGGCATGTGGGCGTCACTGGCAAGGCCAGAATTTATTGCCCTCGAGAAGGTGGTGGTGAGCCGCCTTCTTGAACAACTGAGTGGCTTGCTCGGACATTTCAGAGGGCGATTAAGAATCAACCACGTTGGTGTGGGACTGGAGTCACATATAGGCCCAGACTGGGTAAGGACGGCAGGTTTCCTTCCCGAAAGGACAGTGGTGAAGCAGATGGGTTTTTATGACAATCCATTACTGATTCCAGATTTTATTTAATTAATTGAATTTAAATTCCCCAGTTGGTGGTCATCGAGGTGGGGTTCTGTGGAGCTCCGTAATCCACCCGGAGTGAATACCTTCAGAGGTTAGAGAATCAGAAGGGAGAATAATGGCAAAACCAGAACAATAATTCACGGCAGGTTACCAGGGCAACCTGCAATCAGTAACAAAAGACCCACCGATCCACACGTCCCTTCTCGGGCCTGATTTATTGCCTCGTCTCTCCACGCTCCCAACTAAACATTTAGACATTCCTTAGAATCTTGTTTTACGTTGCAAAACTTTTATTTAAAATCAGAACTGTGAAGTGTAAGGACGGCCAGTGACAGGGACAGTGAGGGAGACCGAGAGTTCCTCCATTTTACCCGTGACTGCTTTAAAAAAAATTTCACACATAATTTCCCCACACAAATAAGCAAAACACTGAATGAAGTAGATTCTCCGAGGCCTGTTTAGACATGGGACTCTATGGTCGAACTGTAAGAGTCTCCAGAGGCCTCCGTTTGGCCTCTGCTCATTTAAAATACTGTACAGAGTGGGTGGTCCAATTGTCCCAACCCTGTTTAGCAAGGGTGCCTTGTTTGTGCATCACAGACCACTTTGATCAAACCCCCTCACATCTCTCCAGGCCTGGCCCAACTCTATTTTGTTGGATAATACAGGTAGCTCAACAGTTCTTGCCAGACGCCTAATCGTCCAGACAGTTACGTGACGATGATACAGTTTGGAGAATGTGCTCGAGGATTCCATTCACCACGTCCAAGGTCTCATCCTTCACGAGGACAATGTCGTAGGAGGCCAGGTATTTGTCTAGGAGTTCATCCACCTGCAGGAGAAACATGGATACTGAACACAGGCACGGGGCAGGGAGTGGCACGGGCGCGGCGCCGGGAGTGGCACGGGCGCGGCGCCGGGAGTGGCACGGGCGCGGCGCCGGGAGTGGCACGGGCGCGGCGCCGGGAGTGGCACGGGCGCGGCGCCGGGAGTGGCACGGGCGCGGCGCCGGGAGTGGCACGGGCGCGGCGCCGGGAGTGGCACGGGCGCGGCGCCGGGAGTGGCACGGGCGCGGCGCCGGGAGTGGCACGGGCGCGGCGCCGGGAGTGGCACGGGCGCGGCGCCGGGAGTGGCACGGGCGCGGCGCCGGGAGTGGCACGGGCATCATAGTAGGTACAGCACAGGAGGAGGCCAGTCGGCCCATCGTGCTGTGCTGGCTCTGTGAAAGATCTATCCAATTAGTCCCAATCCCCCTACTCTATCCCCAGAGCCCTGTAAATTTTTTCCCTTCAAGTATTTATCCAATTCCCTTTTGAAAGTTATTATTGAATCTGCTTCCACCGCCCTTCAGGCAGCGCATTTCAGATCAGAACAACTCGCTGCATAAAAAAGGTTTCCTCATGTCGCCTCTGGCTCTTTTGCCAATTACCTTAAATCTGTGTCCTCTGGTTACCGACCCTCCTGCCACTGGAAACAGTTTCTCCTTATTTACTCTCCTAAAACCCCTCATGATTTTGAGCACCTCTATCAAATCTCCCCCTAACCTTCTCTGTTCTAAGGAGAACAATCCCAGCTTCTCCAGTCTCTCCACATAACTGAAGTCCCTCACCCCTGGTACCATTCTGGTAAATCTCCTCTGCACCCTCTCTAAGGCCTTGACATCCTTCCTAAAGTGCAGTGCCCAGAATTGAACTCAATACTCCAGCTGAGGCCTAACCAGAGTTTTATAAAGGTTTAGCATAACTTCCTTGCTTTTGTACTCAATGCCTCTATTAATAAAGCCCAGGATTCCATATGCTTTTTTAACAACCTTCTCAACTTGTCCTGCCACCTTCAAAGATTTGTGTACATACACCCCCAGGTCTCTCTATTCCTGCACCCCCTTTAAAATTGTACCATTTAGTTTATATTGCCTCTCCTCATTCTTCCTACCAAAATGAATCACTTCACACTTCTCTACTTTAAATTGCATCTGCCATGTGTCTGCCCATTTCACCAGTCTGTCTCTGTCCTCCTGAAGTCTGTTACTATCCTCCACATTGTTCACTACATTTCAGAGTTTCGTATCATCTGCAAACTTTGAAATTACACCCTGTATATCCAAGTCCAGGTCATTAATACATATCGAAAAGAGCAGTGGTCCCAATACTGACCCCTGGGGAACACCACTGTAAACTTCCCTCCAGTCTGAAAAACAACCGTTCACCACTACTCTCTGCTTTCTGTCACTTGGCCAATTTTGTATCCACGCGGTCACTGTCCCTTTAATCCTTGTGATTTAAGTTTGCTAACAAATCTATTATGTGGTACTTCATCAAATGCCTTTTGAAAGTCCATATACACAACATCCACCGCACTACCCTCATCAACCCCCTCCTGTTACTTCATCAAAGAACTCAAATCAATGAATCAATCCACAGTGCAGGGAGTAACACGGACCGCGAACACGGGCACAGCGCAGGGAGTAACACGGACCGCGAACACGGGCACAGCGCAGGGAGTAACACGGACCGCGAACACGGGCACAGCGCAGGGAGTAACACGGACCGCGAACACGGGCACAGCGCAGGGAGTAACACGGACCGCGAACATGGGCACAGCGCAAGTGCAGGGAGTAACACGGACCGTGAACACAGCGCAGGGAGTAACACGGACCGCGAACACGGGCACAGCGCAGGGAGTAACACGCACCGCGAACACGGGCACAGCGCAGGGAGTAACACGGATACAGAGAACACGGGCACAGCGCAGGGAGTAACACGGATACAGAGAACAGGCGAGGTGTGGGTGCACAGACACTGCTCTTGCAGTTTTTATATTATAATCTACAATGAACCCGCCCCAATGGGTGAACACCCTGCCCATTGTGTACCAAGACTTGGAGACAGGGCAGCTCCCAGGTTTGCTCCCTGGTCTGTGCCAGGGCAGTGGTAGCAACACTTAATCTGGCTTCAGTGACTCTGGGATTTGAGAGAGGATCAGCCCCCGTTCCAGTGACCCCTTGCTGGAAAAGGTGTGTGGCTGTGGGGCGAGGACAGGATTGGGTGTTGGCTGTGATGCTCCCCCTGGTTGAGCAGTTTGCCCACACTCACTGTCTGGGTACATGAAGAACGTCTTTGTGGGCGAGAACCCCACGTGCGTAGCCGTACCCCGACGTGGGCTAGCAAACGGACTTCGAACATGAGCAACACCTGAGTTAATATCCTGCAGGTCCTGGGACGCCAAATATCTTTGACTGAATCCCACTGCCGAGGGGCAAAGCCAGGAATGTGCGCTCCTCGCTCACCGGGCCTCTCCCCACCCCCCGCCCCACTCTGCCCACCGGGCCTCTCCCCCCACCCCCCCCACTCTGCCCAACGGGCCTCTCCCCCCCACTCTGCCCAACGGGCCTCTTCCCCCGCCCCACTCTGCCCACCGGGCCTCTCCCCCCACCCCCCCCACTCTGCCCAACGGGCCTCTCTCCCCCACTCTGCCCACCGGGCCTCTCCCCCCCGCCCCGCCCCACTCTGCCCACCTTGTCATTCAGAAATCCAATTTTCAGGATGTTCTCCTGGTTCTGGACTCCGTCGGCCATGTTGAGATCTCCCAGCGAATCTCCCAGGAGAAAGACATTACTGTAATTCTCCAGGTTCTGGAAATGTTCTGCGTTCCTCAGTGCCGCTTCCCGCTTGTTGTAAATGTGGATCAATTCACCTTTAAATCCTTTCAGAACTCCCTGAGCAATAAAAAAACAAATGGAATGATAAACTTGTAACAGGAAAGGCCACAGGTCCATCGAGTTCATCCCCAGTCTAAAGTTGTTCTCGACACTGTATCATTATGGGATGTTTAGGCATCGCTCTCCCACTTTCACTCAGCAGTCCCTGTAGCTCGACTTCTATTTGAAGACTCGCAGAACAAACCCACAGGATCAACTCCCCATTGTTTACTTCACAGAAATCAGCACCCCCACCCCCACCCTCCCTCCCCCTCCCACCCATACCCCACCCATACCCCACCCCCACCCTCCCTCTCCCACCCATACCCCACCCCACCCATACCCCACCCCCACCCTCCCTCTCCCACCCATACCCCACCCCACCCATACCCCACCCCCACCCTCCCTCCCTCCCCCTCCCTCCCTCCCCCTCCCATACCCCACCCCCACTCCCCCACCCATTCCCCACCCCCACTCCCCCACCCATTCCCCACCCCCACTCCCCCACCCATTCCCCACTCCCCCACCCCCACCCCCACCCTCCCTCCCCCAACCAGACCCCACCCCCACCCATACCACACCCCTCTTCCCCTCCCCAACCTCCCACCCCCTTCCCCACCCACTCTCGCACCCCCACCCCCCAGAAGCAGGAAGGTTCACGTGTGTAAGTTTCTCTATTTGCGTTCACACTGAGTGTCACCAACAGGGGGGGGGCGGCGGGGGAGTCTTCAATTGCGCCCCAGTGTCAGTATTGGTACAGACCTTTCCACAATCATTAAACTCCCCGCCTCATTAACTGTGATATTAGATCCTGAAGATTCCCAAATCCGCCAGCAACTCATCAACTCCTCCCCCGCACTCGATTACCCCGGGGCTACTCCCAAGAATCAAAGTCTCGAACCAGCCCCAGAAATACTTCACTTCGCACCTCACCTCCCAGAGGACCCCACACGAGAAGCCCCGCCCCCACCTCAGCCCCGCCCCCCACACGCACCTCAGCCCCGCCCCCCACACGCACCTCAGCCCCGCCCCCCCACACGCACCTCAGCCCCGCCCCCCACACGCACCTCAGCCCCTCACTCACATTCTCATCAAAGTCCATGAAGTTTGACACCACTGTGATGTTGGAGGAATAGACCTCGACCTGTTTGATTATTTCCATCAAAATGTCACCAACACCGGCCGAGAATATGAAGACAGGAATTCTGCACTGGTAAAGTTTATGGAAGAAATCCTTGTACCCGTCTCTGCGAGAGAAATCAATACATCACACACAGCAATCAGTCAGCGTCTCACAGCTGAAAGAAAGGGAGTTAGAGAGAAAGGGAGGAAAGAACTAACTAACTTGCATTTATATAGCGCCTTTCACGACCTCAGGACGTCCCAAAGCGCTTTACAGCCAAATAAGTACTTTTGAAGTGTAGTCACTGTTGTAATGTAGGAAATGCAGCAGCCAATTTGCGCACAGCAAGATCCCACAAACAGCAATGTGATAATGACCAGATAATCTGTATTAGTGATTTCGTTTGAGGGATAAATATTGGCCCAGGACCCCGGGGAGAACTCCCCAGCTCTTGTCCACCTGAGAGGGCAGACGGGGCCTCGATTTAAAGTCTCATCTGAAAGACGGCACCTCCGACAGTGCAGCGCTCCCTCGGTACTGGCACTGGGAGTGTCAGCCTGGATTATGTGCTCAAGTCTCTGGAGTGGGATTTGAACCCGCGACCTTCTGAGTCCAGGGCGAGAGTGCTGCCCACTGACACCTAAACATCTCAGTTACCTCAGCACAGCATTCGACTCCCTCACGGTTTCTGCCAGCTTGTTCTTTTGAATCCTCTGTCCCACGAGCAGCTCGTGTGCCTTCGTCCACCTGCCAAGAGAACAGAGATCCCTCGGGATCAATCCGGGGCTGACCAGCAACATTTCCACCAGTTACCTGGCACTTGTAACAACAACACTCGAGAAGCTCGACACCATCCAGGACAAAGCAGCCCGCTTGATTGGCACCCCATCCACCACCCTAAACATTCACTCCCTTCACCACCGGCGCACTGTGGCTGCAGTGTGTACCATCCACAGGATGCACTGCAGCAACTCGCCAAGGCTTCTTCGACAGCACCTCCCAAACCCGCGACCTCTACCACCTAGAAGGACAAGAGCAGCAGGCACATGGGAACAACACCACCAGCACGTTCCCCTCCAAGTCACACACCATCCCGACTTGGAAATATATCGCCGTTCCTTCATCATCGCTGGGTCAAAATCCTGGAACTCCCTTCCTAACAGCACTGTGGGAGAACCTTCACCACACGGACTGCAGTGGTTCAAGAAGGCGGCTCACCACCACCTTCTCAAGGGGCAACTAGGGATGGGCAATAAATGCCGGCCTCGCCAGGGACGCCCACATCCCGTGAATGAATTTTAAAAAAGCAGAGACCTCAGGTTACTGGTAATGATCAGAAGTGATTCTGTTTCTGTCCCTCCCTAACCCAGGTCCTGAGGCCAAATGCAGCATCCCTCCCCTCCCCCTTCCCTTCCCCATCCCCCTCCCAGCACCCCTCCCCCTTCCCTTCCCCATCCCCCTCCCAGCACCCCTCCCCCTTCCCTTCCCCATCCCCCTCCCAGCATCCCTCCCCTCTCCCTCCCACTCCCACTCCTCTCCCTCCCCCCCCCATCCTCCTCTCCCTCCCCATCGAGATTAGATAACTCAGGACATATATGAGTTGCTGGATGAAAGTAGTTCACCTTCTCCCATCCTGCTAGTCACCTGATCCAATGTTAGAGTTGTTGACTAATCACAGTAATCAATCTCCATCAATTAGACTCCAACTGACCCAGACACGAGGCGAGGAAAACCCCCAGTGGGGGAGAGCTTTGGGAACCAGAGGTCCAAAGTCACCAGTTTTTCCCGAGCCTGTTACACTCACCACACATCATGTCTCAAATTACTCACATACTGGATCCCAAAAAGTTATTTTCATTTGAATCAATACAAACTGCTTCCACCGTCTCCCGACAACAACAACTTGCATTTATATAGCGCCTTTAACTGAGTAAAATGTCCCAAGGCGCTTCACAGGAGCGATTATCAAACAAAATTTGACACCGAGCCACATAGAGATATTAGGACAGGTGACCAAAACCTTGGTCAAAGAGGTAGGTTTTAAGGAGCATCTTAAAGGAAGAGAGAGAGTGGGAGAGGTTTAGGGAGGGAATTCCAGAGCTTAGGGCCGAGGCAGCTGAAGGCACGGCCGCCAATGGTGGAGCGAAGGAAAATCAGGGATGCGCAAGACGCCAGAATTGGAGGAGCGCAGAGATCTCGGAGGGTTGTAGGGCTGGAGGAGGATACAGAGATAGGGAGGGGGGAGGCCGTGGAGGGATTTGAATGCGGGGGTGAGGGAGCCTGTTCCATACATTGCCCACTCGCTCGCTGAAATATTGTTTCCGCGGATTAGTTTTGAATTGAACCCCCTTCGAGCGCAGGCCGTGTCGCCTGGTTCTACAGTTCTGGACAAGGCCAGGATGGATCCCAAATCCTTTCTGCTCCAAGCGGTTCGGTGGTTGGGAGGGGGGAGAACAGAAGGAGACTCTGAGCATCGTGACCCTACCATTCAATCATCAGCGGCAGCTTCTCCTCGATGCTGCGAGAGGGGTCGATCTCGATGGGATAGTAGGTGTTGAGAAGGTCCTTCAGCTGCAATGGGAGGAGGAGAATCGTTAGCCCCCTGTGGTACGGTGGAGTCACTCCTGTTTATTTTACTTTTCCCAGCTTCGATCAGCCCTCCGCACTGACTGGACCCCCCGGGATGGGGCGGGGGTTCCCGTGTCAGAGACGGTGATTTGAGCCTGCGATCCCTAGAGCTGACTCTCCCTCCTTGTGTCGACAACTGCTCCGCGCGGTAGAACTCATCAGGAAACTCACTGCGAGGGCTCGTAGAATCGACAGCACAGGAGGATCCCATCACAACCAGTGCTGGAGGTGTGAACTCTAACCCCATTTAAACTCTCCCCGAATCATAGAAAGAAAGACTTGCATTTATATAGCACCTTTCACAACCTCGGGATGTCCCAAAGCGCTTTACAGCCAAAGAAATACTTTTTGAAGTGTAGTCACTGCTGTAATGTAGGAAACGCAGCAGCCAATTTGCGCACAGCAAGATCCCACAAACAGCAATGTGATAATGAGCAAATAATCTGTTTTAGTGATGTTGGGTGAGGGGTAAATATTGGCCCCAGGACACCGGGGAGAACTCCCCTGCTCTTCTTCAAAATAGTGCCATGAGATCTTTACACGGTGACTCGGTTTAAAGTCAAATCCGAAAGACGGCACCTCCGACAGTGCAGCGCTCCCTCAGTACTGACCCTCCGACAGTGCAGCGCTCTCAGTACTGACCCTCCGACAGTGCAGCGCTCCCTCAGTACTGACCCTCCGACAGTGCAGCGCTCCCTCAGTACTGACCCTCCGACAGTGCAGCGCTCCCTCAGTACTGACCCTCCGACAGTGCAGCGCTCCCTCAGTACTGACCCTCCGACAGTGCAGCGCTCCCTCAGTACTGACCCTCCGACAGTGCAGCGCTCCCTCAGTACTGACCCTCCGACAGTGCAGCGCTCCCTCAGTACTGACCCTCCGACAGTGCAGCGCTCCCTCAGTACTGACCCTCCGACAGTGCAGCGCTCCCTCAGTACTGACCCTCCGACAGTGCAGCGCTCCCTCAGTACTGACCCTCCGACAGTGCAGCGCTCCCTCAGTACTGACCCTCCGACAGTGCAGCGCTCCCTCAGTACTGACCCTCCGACAGTGCAGCGCTCCCTCAGTACTGACCCTCCGACAGTGCAGCGCTCCCTCAGTACTGACCCTCCGACAGTGCAACACTCCCTCAGTCCTGACCCTCCGACAGTGCAGCGCTCCCTCAGTCCTGACCCTCCGACAGTGCAGCGCTCCCTCAGTACTGACCCTCCGACAGTGCAGCGCTCCCTCAGTACTGACCCTCCGACAGTGTATCACTCCCTCAGTACTGACCCTCCGACTGTGCAGCGCTCCCTCAGTACTGACCCTCCGACTGTGCAGCGCTCCCTCAGTACTGACCCTCCGACAGTGCAGCGCTCCCTCAGTACTGACCCTCCGACAGTGTATCACTCCCTCAGTACTGACCCTCCGACTGTGCAGCGCTCCCTCAGTACTGACCCTCCGACTGTGCAGCGCTCCCTCAGTACTGACCCTCCGACTGTGCAGCGCTCCCTCAGTACTGCCCTGGAGTGCAGGCCTACTGCGACCCACCAGGGGGCAGTCCGTGGCCCCGGACCGTACCCCAACTGGGTCGGGGCAGGTGGGCGGGGCGGGGAAGAGACGGGGGAGGGGGGTGGCGGTGGGCATCTGTGACTTCAGCAGAGGAAGGGAGAAAATTGGGGAAAATCTCAAACATTCGGGGATTGAATCTGCACAGAGGCAAGTAACAGGGCAGGGAATTGTAATCCTTTCCCACTTTACATGAGCCTAAGATACAGCAGATTCTCCCACCCCCAAACTCACAAGCACCCAGAATTTCACTATTTCCTTTTTACAAAATGGCCACTCAGGAAACGAAGGCAATCGGGAGGATGGGGCTGTTCCTGTCGGTCCTTCATTGGGTGTGAACGGTGTCTCGGAGATTAGTGACTGCTGACACCAGGAGGCGACCGGCAACATTGCAATGGGTGAACAAAATTAATTCACAGAAAGGCACCTATTGGAAAGAAATATATAAAGTCTTGCCTTTATACAGCTCCGAAACACAGCACAAGACATCCTGAAACGCTTCAGGTGCAATGAACCATTTTGAAGTGCAGTGACTATTGCTATGTAAGCAAACACGGCAGCTTCGGTACACAGGGGGCTGTTCGACTCCTCGTTTCTGTGACAATGCTAGCCCCTCTCCTGGAACTATTAATTCTACTCCCATTTCTCTGCTCTTTGTGTTTTAAATAAATTCAACAAGGATGTTTTCAAGGGTAAAATAAATGTTACATCCTCGGCAGTCACAATTCTCTCTCTTATTTGTCAACAGAGAATCTAAAGGCCAAATTCAATCCCTCTGAAATTCAACAGGAATTTTAACTTCCTGCTTCACCTGCATTTTTCTGCACAGTGAGAAAGGGCAGGGAATTGGGATTAAAATGACAACAGTTGGGTGAGGTATTCCAAACCCACGATCCTTCCCCGAGAGTTCAGGGCACTGAAATTGTTCCTAATCTGGATTCTAATGTCACTGACAATCCGCTGCTCCTCCCCAAGTCCTGGGGAGAGCCACGGTTTATGTAAACGTGGAGACACCAGTTACCTTTCTCCTGCATTCCTCGCTGACTAATTTGCTGTCATCAATAATATCTGCAAATAATCAAAAAAAAAACACAAAAACAGAGATATCACAGGTCTGACCGAGAGCGGAACATTAAACAATCATCTGACAAAAAAATAAGCAAACAATAAACAACGAGTGGGTTTTCCTCTGCTCCCAGGATCCATCCCCTTGGAGACTCTTTGTGTCCCCAGGAGATCCCCTGTATCCCCCCCCCCAGGAGACCTCCTTCTTACCCCCCCTCCCCCAGGAGACCCTTTGTCCCCTCACCCCCCAGAAGACCCTTGCCCCCCTCCCCCTCCTCCAAGAGACCCCTGTAGCAGAAACGGATAACAGAACTCACTGTGACAGGTCGGGCTCCTTTTCCCATTGCAGGCGAATCGAGTTAAAGTCATATCGAAATCTGTAATGACCTGGAACAGAAAAAGCAGCCCAGCGGTGGGAGCAGGTCGCACTGACATTTCACAGCTCTAACATCCCCTAAAACATAGAAAAACATGGACCGGAGACCCTGCATAGAATTCAGCTCCTGCCTTTTATACAGAGCCCCCGTTCCAATTGCCCCCCACACACCAATACCCAGACCCTCCACGTACACACCCCACCCCACGCGGACACAGAGACTGATGTGATGGTGTTTAATTCATGGCTAACAGGCAAAGTTATTCTCTTTTTAACCTCAAAGTTGCCATAACTAAAAGACAGAACAAACAAACGATGATACATTGAATTTCATCACATCGTGCTCTGTACGTGAAAGGGGCTGTGTTATTTCCATTTGTTCTTTGGGCATCATTGGCCAGGCCGGCATTTATTGCCCATCCCTAGTTGCCCCTTGAGAAGGTGGTGGTGAGCCGCCTTCTTGAACCGCTGCAGTCCGTGTGGTGAAGGTTCTCCCACAGTGCTGTTATGGAGGGAGTCCCAGGATTTTGACCCAGCGATGATGAAGGAACGACCAATATATGTCCAAGTCGGGATGGTGTGTGAACTGGAGGGGGTGGTGTTCCCATGATATTGCTGCTGTTGTCCTTCTAGTTGGTGGATCGCAGGTTTGGGAGGTGCTGTCAAAGTAACCGTGGCGAGTTGCAGCAATGCATCCTGTAGACAGTACGCACTGCAGCCACGGTGCGCCGGTGGCGGAGGGAGTGGATACTGAGTCTGGTGGTCAAGTGAACTGCTGTGTCCTGGATGGTGTCGAGCTACGCAAGTGTTGTTGGGGGAGATGGTCGGGACTTTCTGTGTTGGACGTGGTCACTTGTACGGTGCAAATGTTTTACCTGCCGCTTGTCAGCCCAATCCTGAATGTTGTCCAAGTCCTGGTGCAGGCTGAATAGGTTGTCTTATTACTGCTCAACATAAACCCACAACTCAGGGTAACTAAAGAGCGCCCACCCACCCATTGAGGGCCGTAACTAAGGGCTCTTTAATCCCTGAAACCCACACTAGGAGTAACGAAGGACTGCTCCCTCACTGTAAACCCACCTGCAGTTTGGACGCTCCCCCATCACGGAGGGAAGAAATTATTTCTCTGACCCGCTCCGGTTCCCGGATGTGAACTGTGCTGTTTTTTAATTCTGGTACCTGCAGGAAAATGAAAACAGTCACCCAGAGAATATTAAATCAATCACTCCGAATAACGTCAGACACAGTATATCATCATATAGAGGGGAGCGATAAACCCAGTGACACATGGCGTGTTACAATTTATTATATATTAAGTACGGTGAGTGCTCTCGAGATTCTGATGGTATTTGAACTGTAGATGGTGTCGATGTGTAACGTTATGTGACCAAGTGATTCTAATGGGATCGGCCCAGCGTTAAGCAATGGACCCTGAACCAGATCACAGAAACTATAGCCACCTGTCCCCTAGGTAAAACTTCTCCCCCCACCCATGAACAAAGATTTCATGCTCAATCTCCCCCCTCCCCCACTGAGCAAATTCTTGCCTCTTAACTTCTCACCCCCATCACCAAGCTTCAGAATCTCCCCCGCCCCAGCTCCTGCTGTAATTCTCGCCCTCAATGTCTGGCTGTTCTTGGGCTCAATTATCCCTACCCCACTGATCTCAATCCCCCTCACCCTCCCACCGTCTTCTCCCTCCACCACTGCCTCCTATTTGCCCCCCCCCTCCTCTTGTCTGCTCCCTCCTCCCCTTCCCCCACATTAGCTCATTGTCCCCCACTGTTTAACCCTACTTGATCGGAGAGATTCAAACTGAACATAGGTAGTCGATCAACGCCACGGGAGATCGACAAGTATAATAAACATGTATACACATACGCGCACACAAGTACATGTACATGCACCGATGCACACCCACGCATAAACACGCACATACATATGCGCATATACACGCACACATGCATGCACAGGCACATATACACACGCACATGTCCACATACACACACACGGATACACAGATGCACACATACACATATACCCGCAAGCACAAGTGTTACACCCAGTTAACAGTGTTACTATACAATACATACACACGCTGTAACTCACGGTGCCTTACATGCACGAGCTGTAACGCATGGTGCATTATGTACACACACATGCATTAATACACGGTGCATTGCGCGCGCAGTAACACGGTGCATTGCGCGCGCGCGCCCGCGCAGTAACACGGTGCATTGCGCGCGCGCGCCCGCGCAGTAACACGGTGCATTGCGCGCGCGCGCCCGCGCAGTAACACGGTGCATTGCGCGCGCGCGCCCGCGCAGTAACACGGTGCATTGCGCGCGCGCGCCCGCGCAGTAACACGGTGCATTGCGCGCGCGCGCCCGCGCAGTAACACGGTGCATTGCGCGCGCGCGCCCGCAGTAACACGGTGCATTGCGCGCGCCCGCCCGCAGTAACACGGTGCATTGCGCGCGCCCGCCCGCAGTAACACGGTGCATTGCGCGCGCCCGCCCGCAGTAACACGGTGCATTGCGCGCGCGCGCCCGCAGTAACACGGTGCATTGCGCGCGCGCGCACGCAGTAACACGGTGCATTGCGCGCGCGCGCACGCAGTAACACGGTGCATTACATGCGCACGCACGCAGTAACACGGTGCATTACATGCGCACACACGCAGTAACACACAGTGCATTACATGCGCACACACGCAGTAACACACAGTGCATTACATGTGCACACACGCAGTAACACACAGTGATCACTGGCCACTTTGACACTAAGGCCACTTGTTGATCACAAGTTTCTGGAGCATGCTGTACTAGTAGGGAGTAACAATCACTACAGATACACATCTGTGAACCTTGCCCATCTAACAGGCTCATCTAACACAGGAACGGCACAGCACTCAGTTACCAATGCAGGGTCTGCGATGGTCACTGCAATGGAATTAAACAGAGGGGCTGGAGTCACCCTGTGCCACATTAATGAACACCCTTCGTTAAAATGGGGAGGGGCAAAGGAATTTAATACAAAAATATATAAACACTTGTATTACTAAAATCGCACAGCATCATCAGCCACTGTGCAATGCACACCTGGGAGGCAACAGCATAAAAACACCCAACAAATGCCATCTCCACCTGAGAGGACCTCTCATCTGAAAGACAGCAGCTCCGGCAGTACAGCACTCCCTCGGTACTGCACCGGGAATGTCAGCCTGGATATGTGCTCAAGTCTCATATCGTAGTAAGTACAGCACAGGAGGAGGCCGTTCAGCCCATCGTGCCTGTGCCAGCTCTTTGAGAGAGCTCTCCAACTAGTCCCACTCCTCCTGCTCTTCCCCCAAAGCCCTGCAAAATTTCTCCTTTTCAAGTATTTATCCAATTCCCTTTTGGATCTGCTTCCACCGCCCTTTCAGGAAGCGCATTCCAGATCGTAACAACTCATTGCGTAAATAAAACGTTTCCTCATATCGCCTCTGGCTCTTTTGCCGATCACCTTAAACCTGTGCCCTCTGGTTACCGACCACTGGAAACAGTTTCTCCTTATTTACTCTATCAAAACCGTTCAAGATTTTGATCACCTCGATCAAGTCTCCCCTTAACCGTCTCTGTTCCGAGGAGAACAATCCCGGCTTCTCCACATAACTGAGGTCCCTCATCCCTGGCACCATTCTAGTAAATTTCTCCTCCGCCCTCCCCAAGGCCTGGACATCCTTCCTGAGGTGCGGTGCCCACAATATTCCAGGGTTTTTATAAAGGTTTAGCACAACTTCCTTGTTTTTATAGCCAACGCCTCTGATGATATAAAGCCCAGGCTCTGGAGTGGGGCCTGAATCCACGGCCCTCTGACTGAACCTCCACCCACACCTTCCAATGGGCTATTTGACCATGAAGGGCATCGCAGCCTGATCCTCGCTCAAAATCAACTCAAACCTTCCAACAGGATCAGCTCCGGGGGGGGACCCGGGGCCCGGACCCGACCCGCCGGCGCTGGGGCTCGATGCAACTTTAGATCGTGTCGAGCGCCTGGATCTGGGCCCCGGGGTCGAGTCTAAAGGCTCGCCCCCCCCCCGCCCTCTCCCCCCTTATTTAGGGGGTGCCCCCCTCCCCCCTCCCCTTTACCCGGTCTCCCGGCGGGTTTGCGCCGCTCACCATCTTTGTTCCGGCTCAGGATCCAAAACTCGGCAACCGGAGGCCCCGGGACAGGGGACAGGGGGTCGGAGGCCGCAGACTGGCCGGCTCGCAAGGCCCAGAGTCCGGGGTGGGCTCTCGGCGATCCCGGGGTCCGATCCCGCCTCTGATTCCGGGGTCGAAGCAAATACCGAAAAAAAAACCCCCGACTTCAGACCAAACAATGCGGCGCAGGCGGAAGCGGCAAACACCCTGACCCCGCCCCGAACCCCACCCCTGAACCCCAAACCCCGCCCCCGAACCCCACCCCTGAACCCCAAACCCCGCCCCCTGAACCCCAAACCCCGCCCCGAACCCCCAAACCCCGCCCCTGAACCCCGCCCCGAACCCCCAAACCCCGCCCCTTGAACCCCGAACCGCGCCCAGAACCCCAAACCCCGCCCCCTGAACCCCAAACCCTCTCCCCAAACTCAAACCCCACTCTGAACCCCAAAGCCCACACCACACCCTGTCCTTCACCCCAAACCGCCGCCCTGATCCTCACACCCTGAACCCCACACCCTGCCCTTCACCCCGAACCCCATGCCCCGCCCTTCACCCCACACCCTGCCCTTCACCCCGAACCCCATGCCCCGCCCTTCACCCCAAAACCAAACCATGCCCTTCTCCCCGAAACCTACACCCCACCCTTCACTCCAAACCCCACACCCCACCCTTCACCCCTCACCCCTATCATTCACCCCGAAACCCTCACCCCCACCCTTCACCCCACTCCCTACACCCTGTCCTTCGCCCCGCTTCCCAAACCCTACCCTTCACCCCACTCCCCACACCCCGTCCTTCGCCCTGCTCCCCACACCCCGTCCTTTGCCCCACTCCCTACATCCCACCCTTTGCCCCGAACCCCACATCCCATCTTTCACTCCTCTCCCCATGGCCCGCCCTTCGCCCCACTCCCCACACCCCACTCTTCAACCCACAACTTTCTGACTCCGAGGTGTGAGCGCTATCACTGAGCCAAGGCTGACACTTAAATTGTTTTAACAACTGGCCGATGGTGAACGGCTCACAAGTCAAAGTTTGATGCCTCTTTGCAAATTTAAGAAGATGAAACTCATGGGCAGCCCTCAGAAGGACCATTAAACTCAAACACAGTTTGTGAGGGGTTAAATGAGGAGCTGACTGTCAGAGCTACTTTTGTGAGTCTATATTTTAGGGCCATTTGTGATTTATTGCCCATCCCTAATTGCCCTTGAGAAGGTGGTGATGAGCCGCCTTCTTGAACCGCTGCAGTCCGTGTGGTGAAGGTTCTCCCACAGTGCTGTTAGGTCGGGAGTTTCAGGATTTTGACCCAGTGATGATGAAGGAACGGCCGATATATGACCAAGAGTGCTACCAACTGAGCCAAACAGAAACACATCTTTGGATCGGGAGTTGGAGTAAAAAGTGGAAGGAAATTAGAAGAAGTGTCAAAAAGTGATGAAATTTGGGTTCATTGAGAAAGACAAAAGTAGGTTGACCAGAGATGGAAATGGTCAGCATCAAGGCGATGCCAAGAATGTTGCAGAAGAGCAGCTAAAATGGAGAAGCATCAGCAGTGGGTGGGAAAGTATGGTCCTGGGTATCTCAATTATACTCCGACTGTGTAATGTACCATATGCTTTAAGTCAGACTTTATTACAGTACACTTACTGTACTCTCATCCATGCCATTGTTACCTCTAGATTTGACTATTCCAATGCTCTCCTGGCCGACTTCCCATCTTCCACACTCCATAAACTTAAGCTCATCCAAAACTCTGCTGCCCGTTTCTTAACTCACACCAAGTTCCGTTCACCCATCACCCTTGTGCTCGATGACCTACATTGGCTCCTGATCCAGGAACGCCTCACTTTTAAAATTCCCATCCTTGTTTTCAAATCCCTCCATGGCCTCGCCCCTCCCTATCTCTGTAACCTCCTCCAGCCCTACAACCCTCTGAGATCTCTGCGTTCTTCCAACTCTGGCCTTGCGCGCATCCCTGATTTTAATCGCTCCACCACTGGCGGCCGTGCCTTCAGCTGCCTAAGATCTGGAATTCCCTCCTAAAACTCTCCACCTCTCTATCCTCCTTTAAAAGGCTCCTTAAAACCTACCTCTGTGACCAACCTAGTGTGGCTCAGTGTCAAATTTTGTTTGATAATCGCTCCTGTGAAACGCCTTGGGACGTTTTACTCCGTGAAAGGTGCTCTATAAATGCAGGTTGTTGTCGTTACACCATAATCTGCACCACACCATGGTATATAATGACCTGTATATTATACACTTAACTACACAAAGCTCATTATATATTTCATGCATTACAATGACCGATTGAAATTTGTCATTTCCGTTCCTTCGCTGATCGCTAAGAATGGCATTCGCCCTGTAAACATTAATAAACGTGTGGGTAGAGTTGGAATCCAGTAGAATGTTGGTAATTGGAAAATCTCCTGCCTCCTCTTACATAAAAAGGGTCGGATTCCCTCTTCCTTCCTGTCTTTTTTTTTCACGATAGAAAGTTAGTTACCCGACAGCCTGTAAATTACAAACATTGTCTTTTGTTGTGTCATTTTAAAACGTACACCCTCAATGTTTACGTTATGAGAACAATCAATAATAGGGTTACATACAAACCAAGGGCACCCACAAATCCTAGCTCACAAATACACGATGTGAGTTGATAGGAGCAGGGAGTTGGTCGGCGGGGTCTGCTGGGGAATGTGAGCGGGTAACAGTACTGACTCGGGGCCCAGTAGATGCTGAACGATCAGCCATTAAACTGAGGCAAGGACCTTTGATTGTCCATGTCACCAAATGGAAGTCCACCAGATGTGCTGGGGACCTTCTCCTTAGTGATGTTACAATTGGATGTGTTCTGGAACCCTGAGCAGCGCCTCTAAAAACACAAATCGTGACAACCAGCTCACACACTGACCTTTTCCACCACATCCACCCAATCTCATTGGGAAAAGTTCTTTTCGCTTTTAGTTTGAAAGCTTCATTATGGAGGAACCCTCAACCTCAACTCGGCAGTTAAGGCAGAGCACTATGGAGAGGAAGATGAGTGCCATGGCTTGTACCATCTTCAACGAGCTTCGCCTTGAGGGAAAACTCTGCGACGTGGTTATCAGGGTGAACGGCATCGACTTCAACGCCCATAAGAACATCTTATGCAGCTGCAGCTCGTACTTTCGGTCAGTAACTGCAGCAAATAGGCTTCCTCCTTCTCCCATTCTTCTTAGTGTGTTTTAGTCCCGAAAGTGACGATGCTGAAGAGAACAAAGTGTTCGAGATGATTCACCATAAATTATTCTTTGAAGCTCAACTAATTCAAATTGTAAAGTGAAATTCAGAATTCACCCGGATTTCGCCAAATGATAAGTTGCAACCGTTTTAATGCAACACAATTGTTGTATAGCCCGCCTGAGATGGTGTTAATCTGAATACATAACTTTGTAACACCTCACAGAAAGACCATAATATTCCTGGAAATCGCCTACACTCATTGCAAGAGAAAGTGCTGAGCAATGAGTATCTTCTATTCTTATCTATCCAGTCCCAGACAGGCAATCTCCTACAATGGCTTCTCTTCCCGCTCCCATACTGTTACCTCTGGAGTCCCCCAAGGATCTATCCTTGGCCCCTTCCTATTTTTCATCTACAGTCTGCCCCTCGGCAACATCATCCGAAAACACATCAGATTCCACATGTATGCTGCCGACACCCAGCTCTACCCTACCCCCATCTTTCTCCACTCCTCCACTGCCTCTGATTTGTCACGTTTGTCTTACATCCAGTATTCTTCAAATTTCTTCCAATTAAGTATTGGGAAGACCAAAGCCATTGTCTTTGGCCCCTGCCACAAGCATCATTTCCTCACCACCGACTCCATTCCTCTCCCTGGCCACCGCCTGAGGCTGAACCAAACCGTTTGCAACCTTGGCATCCTATATGGCCCTGAGCTGAGCTTCAGACCCTGTAACCTCTCCATCACCAAGACCACCTCCTTCCACATCCATAACATCGCCCGTCTCCGCCACTGCCTCATCTCATCTGCTGCTGAAATCCTCATCCATGCTTTTGTTAACTCCAGACTCGACTATTCCAATGCTCTCCTGGCTGGCCTCCCATCTTCCACCCTCCATAAACTTGAGCTCATCCAAAACTCTGCTGTCAGTATCCTAACTCGCAGCAAGTCCCATTCACCCATCACCTCTGTGCTCACTGACCTACATTTGCTCCCATAGGAACATAGGAACAGGAGTAGGCCATTCAGCCCCTTGAGCACGCTCCGCCATTTGATAAGATCATGGCTGATCTGTGATCTAACTCCATATACCTGCCTTTGGCCCATATCCCTCAATACCTTTGGTTGCCAAAAAGCTATCTTATCTCAGATTTAAAATTAGCAATTGAGCTAGTATCAATTGCCATTTGCGGAAGAGAGTTCCAAATTTCTACAACCCTTTATGTATAGGAGTGTTTTCTAATCTCACTCCTGAAAGGTCTGGCTATAATTTTTAGACTGTGCCCCCTACTCCTAGAATCCCCAACCAGCGGAAATAGTTTCTCCCTATCCGCCGTATCTGTTCCCCTTAATATCTTATAAACTTCGATCAGATCACCCCTTAACCTTCGAAACTCTAGAGAATACAACCCCAATTTGTGTAATCTCTCCTCAGAACTTAACCCTTGAAGTCCGAGTATCATTCTAGTAAACCTACGCTGCACTCCCTCCAAGGCCAATATGTCCTTCCAAAGGTGCGGTGCCCAGAACTGCTCACAGTACTCCAGGCGCAGTCTAACCAGGGTTTTGTATAGCTGCAGCATAACTTTTGCCCCCTTGTACTCTAGTCCTCTAGATATTAAGGCCAGCATTCCATTAGCCTTACTGATTATTTTCTGCACCTGTTCATGACACTTCAATGATCTATGTACCTGAACCCTAAGTCCCTTTGGACATCCCCTGTTTTTAACTTTTTACCAGTTAGAAAGTACCCTGTTCTATCCTTTATTGGTCCAAAGTGGATGACCTCACATTTGCCTACATTGAATTCCATTTGCCACAGTTTTGCCCATTCACCTAATCTATCAATGTCCCTTTGTAATTTTATGTTTTCATCTACACTGCTTACAGTGCCACCAATCTTTGTGTCATTGGCAAACTTAGATATGAGACGTTCTATGCCTTCATCTAAGTCGTTAATAAATATTGTGAATAACCGAGGCCCCAAGACAGATCCCTGCAGGACTCCAGTAGTCACATCCTGCCAATGTGAGTACCTACCCATTATCCCTACTCTCTGTCGCCTTTCGCTCAGCCAACCTCCTAACCAAGTCCGTACTTTTCCCTCGATTCCATGGGCTTCTATCTTAGCTAACAGTCTCTTATGTGGGACTTTATCAAATGCCTTCTGGAAGTCCATATAAATAACATCCATTGACATTCCTCTGTCCACTACTTTAGTCACCTCTTCAAAAAATTCAATCAGGTTTGTCAGGCATGACCTACCTTTCACAAATCCATGCTGGCTCTCTCTGATTAACTGAAAAATTTCAAGGTGTTCAGTCACCCTATCCTTAATTATAGACTCCAGCATTTCCCCCACAACAGATGTTAGGCCAACTGGTCTATAATTCCCTGGTTTCCCTCTCACTGCCGGTCCAGCAATGCCTCGATTTTAAAATGCTCATCCTTGTGTACCTAGTTGAAAACACTGATAAACTGAGTGCCTAGTTGGTGCATTGATGAGCTGAGTACCAGCTACACAATGTAAAAACGAGGAAAGTCCCCCTCTGTTTATCCAGTTCACCCCATTATTCAGTTTCTGTTTCAGAACTCAATTTGTCCATTTTCATTTTTTCCCACTCCAATACTCATATGTTTCTATTTCCTATTGAACCAGGAATCTATCCAATTGGCTTTTCAATGTTTCAATTGATGTGCCAGGTACATTCCCAAATTCAAATTGTCCCTTTTGCAAATTAAAGGGGAAAAGTCTTCCTTAGTGAAGAGGAGGACCAGGCAGAAGAGCTGTGTATTACTGAGTCATGATGAAGTACCAGCGATGCAGAGACACTTTCACAACACAACAAACCATCTCTACCTGATTTAGGTAACCGTGTGGAGTGTTTATCAATCAGTTTTTGCATAAAGAATGCATGCTTTTAAGAGAAGTAGTGAACCCAATTTTCTTCATCACTTTCTAAACTAGCACCCACACTACTCCACTCTGGCTTCAAAGGCTCCAGATCTGCCTTTGAAATAGGAATCTAATGTTCAACAAAAGCCCGTTGATTCTTTGGATATTCTTGAGTAAAACAAAGTCACCTTTCCCTCGGCCAGGTGATCCTCAGATACTTCTAGATTTTATCAATATGAATAGAAAATTGGGTTGTTACTTTTTATCCAGATTATTGACCAATAGTAATCACATGATTGTGGTGGCACTTTCTAGCAATCTCATTGAACAGTAGTAATGACATGAATGTTCTGTGAGCATTTCCCATTACTTCATTGGCTAATACTAGCTACTTGACTGTTTTGAGTATCCTGTTTTAGCAAAGTAAAGGCTGAACAAAGTGAAGAACTCCTTGAAAACCAACAACTGATGACACAAAACAAATTAAATTAATGTTGTACCAAGAAGCCAAACTATCCAGCATTACCATGTCCCATTTTGGCCTGAACCAGATTGTCTATAAGCCCAGTGGACCAGTGGAACATCAATCACTGACCAATTGGTTTTGGTACTCCATAGATAAACTATTTCTTCTCCGTTGTCTCTTTTATTGGTAAGTGGTCATTCTGAACTGAATATACAACACAGCCAGATGACATTGGTATTGAGACAGCCAATTGGGGCAGGGTGCTGGTACTCACATGTTATGTCACAAAGAGATAAAACGTTTCTCTGTGGTTTCCCACATAAGTGAGTTCCAAATTTAAATTAAAGTGCATTGAGTGAAAGTGACACAAGACACAAGCTACTATTAAGGTGAGTCGATGCACACTAATATAAAGCAACAGGTCATCTTCCCAATCTTATAGTAGCGAAATGACAGGGGAAGAAAAATAACTTACAGTGGAGGAAGGCAATTATCAACAACACATGTTAGCAAACAATCTTTTGCTACTGGATACGAGTCCAGATGTAAAAGTTTTTATTGTTGTTAATACAAATTCCAGGTTAAAATATAGAAAAGAATACTTTCATATTGTACGGTAATTTGACTCTCCAATTACACTCCATCACATCAGTAGAGCAGGACCTACCATGTAAAAAGCTTTGAGGGGAGAGAAAGGGCAGGGAACATTCTTTCTGTCCTTCCCATTTTCTCCTGTAGGTGCCAACTCCTTCAGGAGTCTGGTTCAGGCACGAGCTGTTCTCTGGCACTTTATCCAAGGGCCATTCAACAAGAGTGAGCCGGAACAGTGAGTGTCAATAAGCTACTTAGCAAGAGGAAACATCACGCCAAGTCCAATCCTGGACAGGGAGCACCGTGCAAGGCTTGGTGTGGATTTAAGTCCTCTTGCACTGATTATTTTTTTACCTCGTCCCCTGTTATTTGAAGCATGCTTGTGTTAAAGTACCCACAGGTGGATTAGTATAGAGCAGCCCCAAAAAGAGACAGGTGGAGTGGTTAGGTAAAAGCTTACTCTTATTTATCCTAAGATTTCTGCTTCCTTTGCTTTGCAGGGCTCTATTTACTAGTGGCTGGAACAGCATAGAGAAGAAGGTATACAACATCCCAGGGGTGTCCCCCGATATGATGAAGCTCATTATAGAATATGCATACACTCGAACAGTACCAGTCACCGTGGAAAATGTCGAGAGGCTCCTGGCGGCTGCGGATCAGTTCAATGTCCTGGGAATTGTCAGAGCTTGTTGTGAATTCCTTGAATCCCAGTTATGCCTGGAAAACTGCATTGGGATCTGCAAATTTGCAGATTATTACTTCTGCCCAGAGCTCCGGCACAAAGCTTACATGTACATCCTGCACCATTTTGAGGAGATTGTGAAGGTGAGTGAGGAGTTCCTAGAGCTGTCAGCCTTTGAGCTCAGAGACATCATTGAGAAGGATGAGTTGAATGTGAAACAAGAAGATGTAGTGTTTGATGCCATTCTCAAGTGGATTGCCCAAGACCCAGACATCAGGAAAAAGTGCATTGTCATACTGCTGCCCAAGGTACATTATCAGCTAGATTCACCTTCATTTCTACCAAATAAATATTTTTGTTGTAAAAGAGAAGGATTGAAGAGACTGGTTGGAGCCATGGTTAGCACATTGTCCCTTCACTTACTGCACCCAAGCTTGAGTCCTATCTAGACTGGGAGAATTAGTTTTCTCTCATGTTGGCTCTGTCGGTCCTACATTGGGGCAATTTCAATCCAATTGCTAGTGAGCACTGGTCCACAGCAGAAAACTGCCATTAACCTGGCATTAAATGGGCAACCTTGCTCAGTGAAGCCACAAGGGCAGCTGGTATGGGAAATGGAAAGGTCACACTGTGGTTGATCTGGGGTTGGAGTTCTCCTACCAGGCCATTAGAATCAGGGAGGAGCAAGAAAGACTTGCATTTATATAGCTCCTTTCGCAACCTAAGGCTGTCCCAAAGCACTTTACGGCCCATTAAGTACTTCTGAAGCGTAGTCACTGTTGTAATGTAGGGGTTGACCTGTCAGAGGCTGAAATATATGGGTAATGTACAATGCAAACATAACATTTAGCTTCAAGGTTTGGTGCTTTAAAAAAAAATTAAGTTATTTTACATTTTCTATCTTTGCCTCTTTGGAATCATCCTCCCCACCCCCTGTGGTACAACCCATTCCTCAGCAGAGAGGCAATGAATGGGTCTTCTTCACAGGAATATGCAGCTTTCTTCCTTGTGAGGCAGTACCTGGCACAGCTAGGATCAGGAATTCAACAGTTGGAGGAACCCAGCAGTGCCGATGGGTGTTGGAGCTCGAGCCCATTAACCACTTAATGGCATTTTGTGAATCTTTATGTTTCTTTCTTTAAACTCTTCAGACAGATGATAAATGGGAAGAAAAATATTATTTTATTATTACCCATATTTCTAATTACCTAGTTGCCCTGCGTTAGAGAGCCACATATCCTTGGATGGTCGAATAACTATGGCTGTGTGGTATGAGCTGCTACCTCCAGTTGGTTAGGCTGTCCAGCAACCCACCGACTCCACACCTTTAAGTATAAGCAGGGGCTGGGTCTGGGACTTACAGCTCAAGTTTCCACCTCATGAGCACGTGCACTAATGTGTGGTGCTGCCCAGTCACCATAATCGTTGATCTGCATATCCATTTCTTTTACTGTTTTCCTCCCCTTCTCTCCCAAAGGTGCTGACTCGTGCTGGGGTATTGCACGTCACCCAAGTGGTCATTCTTTGTGGCTGAGCCTAGATGGTGAGTGTTAGGAGGAGGATATTCAACCATAGAGAAAATCAGAGCCAAATCCCAAGCTATCCAGAGCCAACCTCCAGAAGTGTACTTTCCAACAGAGATCATTGGGTAACAAGGTGGAGTGAACCTGGGCTGGTTTTTCTCCTTCTCTATAGCCCAGGGACACTGAGGCCAATGTCAGTGCCCCAATTGCCACCATGGCTGAGATCAGCAAACTCCGCACAGACCAGAGTTCAAACCTGGGCCCTTCCAAGTCTTAGCCACTGAGTTCCACACTGGGCGGTGGATGTACCACATGAGCCATTTTCATGTCAAAGATATCAAAACTGGGCAATAATAGGGACTGGGCAGAATTAATAATCGTGTTCTCAGAACTGATGGATATTAACATTTCTCACTTTCAGGTAAGACTGGCTTTAATGAACGCTGAATACTTCATGAACAACGTTAAGAACAATGACTATGTAAAGGACAACGATGACTGTAAACCCATCATCATCAACGCGCTTAAGGCCATGTACGATCTCAATATGAATGGACCGTCAAACTCGGACTTCCGCAACCCCTTGACCAGACCTCGCCTGCCTTACTCCATCCTCTTCGCAATCGGTGGCTGGAGCGGGGGCAGCCCGACCAACGCCATCGAGGCGTACGATGCCCGTGCAGATCGGTGGGTCAATGTGACCTGTGAGGAGGAGAGCCCGAGAGCTTACCATGGGGCCGCCTACCTCAACGGCTTCGTCTACATCATTGGTGGCTTCGACAGCGTCGACTATTTCAACAGCGTCAAGCGCTTCGACCCGGTCAAGAAAACGTGGCAGCAAGTGGCGCCCATGCATTCCCGCCGGTGCTATGTCAGCGTGACGGTCCTCGACAGTTTCATTTACGCCATGGGAGGATTCGACGGCTACGTTCGGCTGAACACCGCTGAGAGATACGAACCTGAAACAAACCAGTGGACGTTGATTGCTCCAATGCACGAACAACGGAGCGACGCTAGTGCGACAACACTGCACGGAAAGGTAAGCCAAGGGGGGGAAGTGAAGGCTGACTGGGAGTGGAAGCAGGTTGGGTTTTGGTCTTCAAATCTTTAGAAAGGCCAATTGATTCCTTTTTTTTGGTACCAATTCCAACCCTTCGGAACCCAGGCTGATTTTTTCATTCCCTAACCCATGAACACCAAGGCCAATTGCAACACCCAGTTCCTGCTCTCAATGAGATTGGCTAACTTGAACCTGGAACCTTCCGCTTTGCAGGACTCCCTACCACTTGAGTACAAAAGAAAGATTGTGTTACTCCTTATAATGTAGAAACTTAATGCTGACACGGGCCTTCCATATAATTTTTTTAGCTGGCAGAGTAGTCACCGAGATGGTTTCCGTGATTGATGGTATGTTAGAGCTGAGGAATGGAACTTTCCATTTATTTGGGGCAGGGTTGATGGACCAGCTGGTCTTTTTCTGCCCGTCAATTTCATATGTTCATATTTCAGGCACTCAGGCATCAAGCAATCCAAGTCAGGCATCACACAGCTCCCTCGGCCTCAGCCATTTTTGCTATATCCCACTGTGAGATTGCCAATTTGTGCCTGCTTTGAGCTATAAACCCATGCCCAATGGAATTGGATTGAGATTGCTGAAACTCATTTCACATAAGAGCCTTAGAGTCATCAGACGGAGAAGACTTTGGACCTTTGTCCTGGCTCGATTTGAACCCAGGTCCCAGAGGTTAAAAGTCAGTGTTTAACTCACTGCACCACCACCAGTTCCTCCAGAATTCCATTCTCTTGATGCATTGCTCCCTGGTATGCTGCTGCAGACTATTATCCTCTGCATAAGATTTACTGAAATTACATTGATACTCCACACACTACCACACCGTATGACTGACTGACTCCCTGACCATATCACCATTGCTCACTGTATTAGCTCACAGGGTTATTGAGCGATCCAGTAGGATGCAATGGTCATAGAATCCGGTCAACACTGTTCTATCCTCAGTCCCTGCCGGCATAACACCCTGCTGGAACTGCAGGAGTGGAAATTACCGTTAATATTCCCACCTGCCCCATGGAATTTAGGACAAAAGGTTTTAGCTGTTTTGCAACTGAGGGTTCTTGATGGGGCCCATCATTCTTAGACGCCAAACATTTATGCAGCAACATAGGTACTGCAAGACAGGACTGCGGTATGGAGCCTGTTCCAAATGTTAGCAGCCCAACAGGCAGCGGAGAATATGTCAGGAAAATTGGGGTGAAGTAATTGCCCTGCAAACGAGCTCCAAAGTTGTCAACACATTCCCCTAGGAAGCTGGCAATCAGGCGAGGGTCAGACTCTATAGTCAACCCACTTCTCCCTCTGTATTCACATGTGTACACCTTGGCAACAACCAGCCGAGGTCCAAAGTCCCCTCAACTAACTGAACCTTTCCCCCCCGATATAACATTAACCACCTCCAGAGATGGCTTGAAAGGTTCAACCTGAGACACTTTTATTTTCTCATCATCCAACAAAACCACCTCCTTTAGTGTGAATTACCTCCCAGTGACCTCCACCTCCACTTGGAGTTGAGCAGAACCCTTGACGTTAAGTACCATGAATAATAAGTAGCTACTGGAAGACAGGATTAATGCAGGAATAATTAGTACTTATCACTTATAGTAACAGGGCTATGCAGATGAGTCCTCAAAGAGCCAAGTTCCATAAATGCAGCCCAAATAAAGCTTCGAGTGCTCACTCTGAATCGTCCTGCAGCCGGAACCATTTTTTAAACCACTTTGTAAGTCTTTTTTAAAAAAATGTTACAAACTCCACCAGTGGTAAATGCAGTGTCTGGGGTGGTACTGAACCACACAGTCTGTGCTCAGTTTGATATCAGTGAGGATAGTGGTGCGGTTTTACAATTGGTTTCAGCATAACTAGGCTGGGACGATGTGGGGGGCCGGGGGGAATCAGTCAAGGATCTTGCTTCTAACTCCCGTCCAGTGACTCCTGCTGCAATGTGTGTGTGTGTGTGTGTGAGCGTTGCATGAGAACACGACTGGGCTCTATTGCGATACCGGCCATGGGTGAAAGGTCCTCTGACACTTTCTAGATTCACATCTGATGAATAAGCAATTGGGTGAGTTGTGGTGGGGGTTCTGACGCCCATGAAAAATGTGCCTTAATAAGAGTTACAGCTTCGAGAAGAGAGGAAAGGGAGAAATGTGGGATGGGGGGAACAAACTTGGCACCAAATTATTAAAACTTTCATGGTTTTTAAAATTACTATTAAAACCTATTATTCAAATAAATAAATAACCTGGGGCAGACCTATAATTATCTTCAAAGTTAAATGAAAGTTACACCACAGAATGAATAGAACATTGCAGTGAAGCAAGAAGAGTAGAGGGATAGAGCCAATTATAGCTCCAGAAAGCCAAACACACCACATCAGTAAATGGACAAACCTTGGGGCTGAACTCCATCAGCCATGATTCACAGTCATTCTGCTGACCCTTGGTGATCAAATTAAGTCGCCATTCTGTGAGGTTGTCGTGACTGGTAAGAGTGAACACCCAGCAAGATTCTGAGATCCTTATTGAACGCTCAGCCCTAATCACAATTCCATCGAGCACTCTGAAACTAGCAGGCCCATTATCCAATCCTCAGGAGTTCAATAATGGAGAGAAGATTGCTATGGTAATGCTGTTTTGCTCCAGGTTGCTTTAAGCAGACTTTGAAAATATAACAGATTGCTCTTACTTAATGACATGCTACTGACATTTAGTGGCAAAAGAACAATACCACTCAACTTTGATTCTATTTGTACTTGCCAATCTCCAATGGCGTTGCACATGGGGAGTCAAGACCAGGTGTAGTTTTCAGGTGAAGTAGGGTTAGAAGCATAGAACCATAGAAAAGGTACAGCACAGAAGAGGGCCATTCGGCCCATCGTGTCCACGCCGGCTCGAAGAACAACCTGGTGTCCAGTCTAATCCCACCTTCCAGCACCTGCAGCTTACAGCACTTTAGGTGCAGGTCCAGGTACTTTTTAAAAGAGTTGAGGGTCCCTGCCTCTACCACGAATTCAGGCAGCGAATTCCATACACCCACCACCCTCTGGGTAAAAAAGTTTTTCCTCATGTCCCCTCTAATCCTTCTGCCAATCAGTTTAAATCTATGTCCTCTAGTTCTTGAACTCTCCGCTAGGGGAAACAGGTACTTCCTGTCTACTCTATTTAGGCCCCTCATAATTTTGTACACCTCAATCAAGACTCCCCTCAGCCTCCTCTGCTCCAAGGAAAACAACCCCAGCCTATCCAATCTCTCCTCGTAGCTGCAGTTTTCAAGCCCTGGCAACATTCTTGTAAATCTTCTCTGCACTCTCTCCAGAGCAATTATGTCCTTCCTGTAATGTGGTGACCAGAACTGCGCACAATACTCCAGCTGTGGCCTTACCAGTGTTTTATACAGTTCCATCATTACATCCCTGCGTTTGTATTCTGTACCTCAGCTAATAACGGAGAGCATTCCGTATGCCTTCTTCACAACCTTATCTACCTGCACTGCCACCTTCAGGGACCTGTGCACATGCATTCCAAGGTCTCTCATTTCCTCTACCCCTCTCAATATATTCCCATTTACTGCGTATTCCCTTTTACTGTTTGCCCTCCCTAAGTGCATTACTTCACACTTCTCCAGGTTGAACTCCATTTTCCACTTTTCCGCCCACTCCACCAACCCACTGATATCTTCTTGGAGACTACAGCTATCCTCTTCACTATCAACTACATGGCCAATTTTTGTGTCGTCTGCAAATTTGCCAATCGTGCCCCCTACATTCAAGTCCAAATCATTAATATATACCACAAACAGCAAGGGACCCAACACTGAGCCCTGTGGCACACCACTGGAAACGGATTTCCATTCACAAAGATGGTGGGGAATAACTGTACCTGGGTTCAGTCCCCATTCTACAGTTATACAGGCTGGGGAGCTGGGAGATGCAAAACTCAGGTGTTACAATGCTGCCGCTGGTGGAAGGCGCAATTACAGTGTGACACGTTTACATAGGCAGTTTCCATTTTAGAAATGGACATAGGAATTAATAATGGAAAAAAAGTTGACACAAACATGACAACAGGAAGTAAAGTTTTATATACAGGAAGTTTTTTAAAATTGTTCATGGGATGTGGGCGTCACTGGCAGGGCCAGCATTTATTGCCCATCCCTAATTGCCCTTGAGAAGGTAGTGATGAGCCGCCTTCTTGAACCGCTGCAGTCCGTGTGGTGAAGGCTCTCCCACAGTGCTGTTAGGAAGGGAGTTCCAGGATTTTGACCCAGCGACGATGAAGGAACAGCGATATATTTCCAAGTCGGGATGGTGTGTGACTTGGAGGGGAACGTGCAGGTGGTATTCTTCCCAAGTACCTGCTGCTCTTGTCCTTCTAGGTGGTAGAGGTTGCGGGTTTGGGAGGTGCTGTCGAAGAAGCCTTGGTGAGTTGCTGCAGTGCATCCTGTGGATGGTACACACTGCAGCCACTGTGCGCCGGTGATGAAGGGAGTGAATGTTTCGGGTGGTGGATGGGGTGCCAATCAAGCGGGCTGCTTTGTCCTGGATGGTGTCGAGCTTCTTGAGTGTTGTTGTAGCTGCACTCATCCAGGCAAGTGGAGAGTCTTCCATCACACTCCTGACTTGTGCCTTGCAGATGGTGGAAAGGCTTTGGGGAGTCAGGTGGTGAGTCACTCGCCGCAGAACTCCCAGCCTCTGACCTGCTCTCGTAGCCACAGTATTTATATGGCTGGTGCAGTTAAGTTTGTGGTCAATGGTGACCCTCAGGATGTTGATGGTGGGGGATTTGGCGATGGTAATGCCGTTGAATGTCAAGGGGAGGTGGTTGGACTCTCTCTTGTTGGAGATGGTCATTGCCTGGCACTTGTCTGGCGCAAATGTTACTTGCCACTTATCAGCCCAAGCCTGGATGTTGTCCAGGTCTTGCTGCATGTGGGCACGGACTGCTTCATTATCTGAGGGGTTGCGAATGAACATAAGAAATAGGAGCAGGAGTAGGCCAATCGGCCTCTCGAGCCTGCTCTGCCATTCAATGAGATCATGGCTGATCTGATCCTAACCTCAAATCTAAAGAACACAAGTAGGAGCAGGACCCGGCCACTCAGCCCCTGGGCCCGCTCCGCCACCCACAGGGCCTTGACCAATCCGAACTCAGCTTCATGTCCAATTTCCTGCCTGCTCCCCGTAACCCCTAATTCCCTTTACTTCTAGGAAACTGTCTATTTCTGTTTTAAATTTATTTAATGATGTAGCTTCCACAGCTTCCTGGGGCAGCAAATTCCAGAGACCTACTACCCTCTGAGTGAAGAAGTTTCTCCTCATCTCAGTTTTGAAAGAGCAGCCCCTTATTCTAAGATTATGCCCCCGAGTTCTAGTTTCACCCATCCTTGGGAACATCCTTACCGCATCCACCCGATCAAGCCCCTTCACAATCTTATATGGAAGTGAACACTGTGGAATCATCAGCGATCATCCCCATTTCTGACCTTATGATGGAGGGAAGGTCATTGATGAAGCAGCTGAAGATGGTTGGGCCTAGGACACTGCCTTGAGGAACTCCTGCAGCAATGTCCTGGAGCTGAGATAGTTGGCCTCCAACAACCACTACCATCTTCCTTTGTGCTAGGTATGACTCCAGCCACTGGAGAGTTTTCCCCCTGATTCCCATTGACTTCAATTTTACTAGAGCTCCTTGGTGCCACACTCAGTAAAATGCTGCCTTGATGTCAAGGGCAGTCACTCTCACCTCACCTCTGGAATTCAGCTCTTTTGTCCATGTTTGGACCAAGGTTGTGATGAGGTCTGGAGCCGAGTGATCCTGGTGGCACCCAAACTGAGCATCGGTGAGCAGGTTATTGGTGAGTAAGTGCCGCTTGATAGCACTGTCGACGACACCTTCCATCACTTTACTGATGATTGAGAGTAGACTGATGGGGCGGTAATTGACCGGATTGGATTTGTCCTGCTTTTTGTTGACAGGACATACTTGGGCAATTTTCCACATTGTTGGGTAGATGCCAGTGTTGTAGCTGTACTGGAACAGCTTGGCTAGAGGCGCAGCTAGTTCTGGAGCACAAGTCTTCAGCACTACAGCCGGGATATTGTCGGGACCCATAGCCTTTGCTGTATCCAGTGCACTCAGCCGTTTCTTGATATCACGTGGAGTGAATTGAATTGGCCGAAGACTGGCTTCTGTGATGGTGGGGATATCGGGAGGCGGCCGAGATGGATCATCCACTTGGCACTTCTGGCTGAAGATGGTTGCAAACGCTTCAACCTTGTCTTTTGCACTCACGTGCTGGACTCCCCCATCATTGAGATGGGGATGTTTACAGAGCCTCCGCCTCCCGTTAGTTGTTTGATTGTCCACCACCATTCACGACTGGATGTGGCAGGAATGCAGAGCTTTGATTTGATTCGTTGGTTGTGGAATCGCTTAGCTGTCTATAGCATGTTGCTTCCGCTGTTTAGCATGCATGTAGTCCTGAGTTGTAGCTTCACCAGGTTGGCACCTCATTTTTAGGTACGCCTGGTGCTGCTCCTGGCATGCTCTTCTACACTCCTCATTGAACCAGGGTTGATCCCCTGGCTTGTTGGTAATGGTAGAGTGAGGAATATGCCGGGCCATGAGGTTACAGATTGTGCTGGAATACAATTCTGCTGCTGCTGATGGCCCACAGCGCCTCATGGATGCCCAGTTTTGAGCTGCTAGATCTGTTCTGAATCTATCCCATTTAGCACGGTGGTAGTGCCACACAACACGTTGGTGTCCTCAGTGCAAAGACGGGACTTCATCTCCATGAGGACTGTGCGGTGGTCACTCCTACCAATACTGTCATGGACAGATGCATTTGCGACAGGTAGACTGGTGAGGACGAGGTCAAGTAAGTTTTTCCCTCGTGTTGGTTCGCTCACCACCTGCCGCAGGCCCAGTCTAGCAGCTATGTCCTTCAGGACTCGGCCAGCTCGGTCAGTAGTGTTGCTACCAGAGCCACTCTTGATGATGGACATTGAAGTCCCCCACCCAGAGTACATTCTGTGCCCTTGCTACCCTCAGTGCTTCCACCAAGTGGTGCTCAACATGGAGGAGGACTGATTCATCAGCTGAGGGAGGGCGGTAGGTGGTAATCAGCAGGAGGTTTCCTTGCCCATGTTTGACCTGATGCCATGAGATTTCATGGGGTCCAGAGTCAATGTTGAGGACTCCCACGACCACTCCCTCCTGACTGTACCGCCACCTCTGGCTTCTGGTGGGGATATCGGGAGGTGATGGAAGAGTCTGGGACGTTGGCTGAAAGGTATGATTCTGTGAGTATGGCTAGGTCAGGCTGTTGCTTGACTAGTCTGTGGGACAGCTCTCCCAATTTTGGCACAAGCCCCCAGATGTTAACGAGGAGGACTTTGCAGGGTCGACTGGGCTTGGTTTGCCTTTGTCGTGTCCGGTGCCTAGTGGTCCGATGCCGGGTGGTCCGTCCGGTTTTATTCTTATTGTGACTTCTTTTAATGAGATTTTACAACTGAGTGGCTTGCTAGGCCATTTCAGAGGGCAATTAAGAATCAACCACATTGCTGTGGGTCGGGAGTCACATTTCGGCCAGACCGGATAAGGACGGCAGGTTTCCTTCCCTAAAGGACATTAGTGAACCAGATGGGTTTTTACGACAATCCGGTAGTTTCATGGCCACCATTACTGATACTAGTATTTTTATTCCAGATTTTATTTAATTAATTGAATTTAAATTCCCCAGCTGCCGTGGCGGGATTTGAACTCATGACTCCGGATTATCAGTCCAGGCCTCTGCATTACTAGTCCAGTAACATAACCACTATGCTACCGTACCCCATTTACGATGTACTGACTCTGGCTGGGGTAGTTTTCCACAGGTAGTCAGCTTCATTTGTGAACCTTGAGCCTTGTAAGTATAGCAGGCTATTTGACTGTTGGGGGCATCACAGTAAAGCCTGAATCATTCCTTGCCCGACATCCATACACGTGTATGGATAATGCATAAAAGGGTTAAATTATGAGGACAGGTTGCATAGATCAGGCTTATATTCCCTTGATTATAGAAGACTAAGGGGTGATTTAATTGAGGTGTTTAAGATGATTAAATGATTTGAAAGGGTAGATAGAGAGAAACTATTTCCTCTGGTGGGGGGAGTCTAGACCAAGGGGGCATAACCTTAAAATTAGAGCTAGGCCGTTCAGGGGTGATGTCAGGAAGCATGTCTTCACACAAAGGGGAGTGGAAATCTGGAACTCTCTCCCCCAAAAAGCTGTTGAGGCTGGGGGGTCAATTGAAAATTTGAAAACTGAGATTAATAGATCTTTGTTAAGCAAGGGTATTAAGGGTTACGGAACCAAGGCCGGTAAATGGAGTTAATATACAGATCAGCTATGATCTAATTGAATGGTGGAACAGGCTTGAGGGGCTGAATGGCCTCCTCCTGTTCCTATTTTCCAACAGGAGCCACCAAGGAGAGATCAGGAGAGTAAGCCCTGGCTGATTTTAGCCCAGAGGTGTGAAATTCAATATTAAGAGCCAGAGCTGCTGTACCAGACTGAGATCAGCTAAGTTAGCAGAGTCTGGGGATCAGACCTGGGATCTTCCTGATCTGCGAGGTGCGGTACTACACCAGGCAACACGTTTACCCATCAATCCATTGGGTCAGCTATTAACTTGAGCACTTTGAATTCTTTCCATGATATCTGACTAGAATGTCAACTGTCCATTGGACACGAGCACTCTCAATAATGCAATGTCTTATGGAATGGAGACAATCATGGGTTCATCCATCGGTAAGTTATCTCAGTAAACTGCCTCCCCACCGCATTTCTGGACTTCAAGTATCATCGATGTAAACATCTCCACTAAACAGGTAAAGTTCTGCAGCCAGAGCTCAGCTTTTACTTTGACAAGGTTAATCTTAGCAGCATTGTTTAGCCAAAGAACTTAAGAAAGATGGAACGAGAAAACATCAATCAGCCCATCAAACTCACTCTCCACAAACTATCTACCATCCACCCTATCAGGGACTCTGCCCCAGCCATTTAATCTCTTCCACAACCCATGTACATTCTATTCTCTCATGGACCCCACCCCACCCCACCCATTTAGTGGGGATTAAATTGGATGAGGCCCAAATCCAGGCACGGATATCATACGTTAGAATCATGCTGCCTCCTCATTTAGCTGATTGAAGCGCAGCATCAAGGCCGAGCTGCAACGTTCTCTCCAGCATCCGCACTTCTCACCGGCAGGGGGTCCCGAATATCGCATGAGTTGCTCGCACCTCTTAAAGGCAGCCTGTACGTATATATAAGTGCAAAATATAAGATACAGATCCACACGGAGTCTGAACGGAGATCAGACATCGCACATGTAAAATACAGATGCAGGTCCAGTCCCTACGTTTACAAACTGATGAGTTATGTTAAAACATTGAATAAAGGTTGTGCACTACTAAATCGCACATCCTCCAATCTGCACACCAGACCTCACCAATCTGCCGATCTGAGTTTGTACCAGGCCTACGAGAGAGCGTGCACCAAGGTTCTCTGCTGATGCACTGGAGACCTTGATGCAAGCGGTGGACAGGAGGGGTATCCTCTATCCGCAGGGAAGCAAGAGGCCCTCCAGACATATGCTCAAGAGGCAGTAGGGGACGAAGTTAATGCCAGGGGCATAGCACCACGAACATGGATGCAGTGCAGGAAGAAGTTCAGTGCTTTGACACGAGTGGTGAAGGTGAGTGAGGTCAACTGTCAAGTGGCATCTCCTACCAACTGCACCACTAGCCGCATCCACTGCTCCACGCACTACAGCCCTATCTCCCACATACCGACAAACTCTTTCAATCAGTACTCAGCTCTTACAATCAGATGCGTCCTCTCACCCTCGCACATTACCACTGTTTTAAGCTGCATACTGACAACTCACAAATCACACACACTGGCAGCTATTCAACCATGACAGGCACATCACCCAAACATCCTGCAGGACACTCACCAACACACACCCGCTTTCTCGTAGCAAGTGGCAGTTGCATTTAGCCCCTCGAGCCTGTTCCGCCATTCAGTGAGATCATGGTTAATCCGTGACCTAACCCCATATACCCTCTTTAGCCCCATATCCCTTAATATCCTTGGTTCACAGAAATCTATCAATCTCAGACTTAAAATTAAGAGAGCTAACACCAATTACCGTTTGAGGAAGAGCGTTCCAAACTTCTCCCACCCTTTGTATGTAGAAGCATTTTCTAACTTCACTCCTGCAAGTCCTGGTTCTAAACATTAGGCTATGTCCCCTCGTCCTAGTATTCAAGTATAGGAGACCTCCAAAAACGGGTACAACTACATCAGCAGCCTGAAGCAACAATCCAGCAACTAACCTGTAAATCCTGCATGGTCCCTTTAAATAGCACTGGTGGGGGGGGGGGGGTCCTCCAGGCCATCTAAGGCATATTTAGATGGTCGTGGTTAAGACAGTGCATTGGCTTCAGTGTTAAGTGCCAAAATAGTGTCTATCCCTTTAAAATCAGCGTTGCACACTGATCAAACGCATATTCTCCTTACTTTACATGCTGCCGGTGTTCATTATCTGCACCTCCGCGAACCCCTTTACCAGGATAGCTTCCGGCACGTCACGCTAGAAGTGTGTGCGTGCATTTCGGACATAATTTTGGAACTTCAGCAGGCCACATAGCGCCTACACAATGGGCGCGACACAGCCCAGTGTCTTCAGGGAAAGCTGTATATCCACTCCCTGACCACCAAAAGGAATCGAGCAAAACTCCCAAATATTCACCCATCCTCACAGCTCCACTATTCAGCCCTGGCCTCCTGCCCCACACTGAGACCCAGAACAATATTTAACTGAGGCCGAGTTCTAGGGCACAGACAACCTTTTAGGGACCAGCTTGGCAGCTGCTGAGCTTGGGTGTGGAAGGGGACTGTAACAAAACTGTTTCTCTCATTGCTGGTTGTATTTAACCATCCATATTGTTACAGAATTACTAAATTTCAAATTCAGCAATCAGTTCTGATAATTGGCCCTTTATGCCTGAGTTCTGTTGCAACACCTCCTCTTCCCTTGTATTTAGCTCCTCTTCTGGTTTTCCTAAACAATGCCTGGTGTGCCACATCTGACACTCAACACAGCCCTTCCCACTCACGGCCATCTAGCTGTGCTTTCCTCTTCACCTCAGGTCTACATATGCGGAGGATTCAATGGTAATGAGTGCTTGTTCACAGCCGAGTTCTACACTCCCGAAACCAACCAATGGACAACCATAGCGCCCATGAGGAGCAGGCGTAGTGGCGTTGGCGTTATAGCTTACGGTGAATGCGTATACGCAGTAAGTGACAACAGCTTGCAATTATAGAGCACTTTTAATATAGCAAAACATCCCAAGGTGCTTCTCAGCTTGGGGTTAGGAGTAAGAGGGAAAATAGGGGTGAAGTTGAAGAGGTAGGTTTTGAGGAGACATTTTGATGTGGGAGAAATGTGGCAAGGGAAAGAATGAGTTCCAGAGACAGGATGGCCGGAGGACTGAAGGCACTGGCACCAGTTGGAGAGGAGGGAGGGGAACACATTAAAGAAAAAGTCTTGCATTTACATAGGGCCTTTCATGACGTCAGGCCGTCCCAAAGTGGTTTCCAACCAATGAAGTGCTTTTGAAGTTTAGTCACTGTTGTACTATAGGAATAGACCAGAGATTAAGAATAGTAAGGGGTGCAAGCCAGTACATTGGGCTGGAGGGAGTATCAGAGGTAGAGAGGAGTGAGGCCATGGATTTGTAGACAAGGATGAGGATTTTGAAGTAGATGCACTGGAGGGACAGCGGTGGGGGTCATGACCCACCCCACCCAAATCATTTTGAGGTCGGCCAATGGGGCTTTGGAGAACTGCTTCCCGGGAACCTCCATCACTGGTCTCCTAGTTCCAGGTCCCGGCCTCCAGGTTCCACCTGCGACTCTGTGCAGTGCCCAGCTTGGCCTTTGGACTAAGTAAGTGAGCATTCCCCAGTTCTCAGCTCAGTCCTCTTCCAGCTAAGTCGGCCAAATCTTGAGTTCGACCCCCACCGTTCAGCCAAACCTTAGCTCTGCCACTGCAGAGGGACAGGGAGCAAATCGGGGTCAACAAAGACATGGGGTAAGAGGTGAGCAGCACTTTATACGGAATGGATGTCATATGCTTTCCTCATTCTTTTACATTAGTGTGAAGGTTGTTGGGATAACTCACAAACCCTCCCATTATTCAAATGACTTGTTTAGACTTTCCTCACTCCAATATTTTGCCCCAAGTTTCACCACGGGCAGACTGCATTCCTTGGCCAAAGGAATTTTCAGGTAAGAAGGACCATGATCTCCTACACTTCCATGGTGTCTAGCAAACCTCTGGGTGCATGAGAACAGGAGATGCTAACATTCTCTCCCTCTGCCTAGCAGCCAATCAGCTAGGTAAAAAAGCAATTCTGGCAGCATAATGAAGCTGCATATTAAGAGTCCAATCATCTGGATGTTGGAGTGTTAACCATCCAACATCAACTTACATTTGTATGTTTTTAAAATTATGAACAATCCATGGAGTTTGTGAGGGGGGGGACACTAAGTTACTATCAACAAGTTAGGGGAGAGAGATAGAGATGCCCAAAAGTACAGTCAAAAAGGCAGATTTTGAGAAAGCTTTTAATGGCATCAAGGAGGAAGAGGTTAAAGATGAAGTTCTAGAGATTAAAGCCGACAGCTGAAGGCAGAAGTGGGGGGCGGCGGGGGGGGGGGATGAGGGAGAAGCAAGGCACAGGAGGCCAGAGCCAGAGAGCATCCCTCCTGTCCCAAATTCCCAATCTCACTCTCGGCCATACCAGAATAGGGAGGTGGCAAGTGAAGACTGTGGCAATTTAACACTCGGGCTGTTTGAACTTGAATTCCCTGAGCCAACTTCCTAGACACACAGTATTAAATCCACACCTTTATCCCAGCAGGAGACCTAGTTTTTAAGCTGTTCCTGAGAGATGGATGGGAGGGAGGATAGAATGGGGGAGGGGGGGGTGGAAAAGAGTGCCTTTTCTGGGGAGGAGAGGGGCTGTTTTCAGTGAGCTGTCCACATTTACCAGTACAGAACTCTACCTACCAATTGTAAACAATTTTACAACACCAAGTTATAGTCCAGCAATTTTATTTTAAATTCACAAGCTTTCGGAGGCTTCCTCCTTCGTCAGGTGAACGATGTGAAAATGAAATCCTCAAATTTTCGAGGATTTCATTTTCACATCGTTCACCTGACGAAGGAGGAAGCCTCCGAAAGCTTGTGAATTTAAAATAAAATTGCTGGACTATAACTTGGTGTTGTAAAATTGTTTACAATTGTCAACCCCAGTCCATCACCGGCATCTCCACATCATGTCTACCTACCAAAGTCTGGAATGAACCTGTAACCAAGAGATGTAACTAACCACTAACAATGACTGAATTAATGCACAGAAGCTCCTGTATACTCCTCATTCTTCAATACAATGCTTCATCTTAAAATGTGCATGATAACAAGTTGATACTGAGTAAGGAAGACAAATTTAAGGAACAGCTGAACAACCCCATGTCTTTTTGATTGATCTTAACCCCACCTACCCATCTTTGCATCCCATCACAGAATCATAGGAATTACAACACAGGAGGACATTCAGCCCATCCTGTCTGTGCCAGTGTTAGCTTTTCAGCTAAAGCTATCTATTCTAACCAAATTTCCACGCTCTGTTCCTGTATCCCAGCCTATTTCTTCTTTTCGGGTATTAGCCTTGGCTCAGTGGGTAGCACGCTCGCCTCCGAGTCAGAAGGTCATGGGTTCAAGACCCACTCCAGAGACTTGAGCCCATAATCCAGGCTTACAGTTCAGTGCCAGTACCGAAGGAGTGCTGCACTGTCAGAGGGACAGTACTGAGGGAGTGCTGCACTGTCAGAGGGACAGTACTGAGGGAGTGCTGCACTGTGGGAGATGCTGTCTTTCGAATGAGTCGTTAAACCGAGGCCCCGTCTGCCCTCAGGTGGACATAAAAGATCCCATTGGCACTTTGCAAAGAACAGGAAAGTTCTCCCTGATGTCATGCAATATTTATCCCTCAAACAATATTACTAGAACAGATTGTCTGGTCATGTTTGTGGGGCCTTGCTGTGAGCAAATTAGCTGCCGCGTTTCCTACATTACGACAGTGACTACACTTCAAAATTACTTCATTGGCCGTGAAATGTTTTGGGGCATGCTAAGGCCATGAAAGGCGCTATATAAATGCAAGTTCATTCTTTTGTGTCCTTTCAAATATTTATTAAATGTTTCTGGAGAAGGAATTGGGAGATACGGTAAGTTGGTAGGTCTCAGAGACAGGATTTTTGAACTTTTCCCATTTGTGAAAATTCTTCCTTAGCTTCCTAGCTTTTAATGTATGCCATGGTATTTAAACCCTTCACTAGTGAACAACGTTCCTGGATTGGCTTTGATAATCTCCTTCATAATCTTGAATACTCTATTTAAGTCATCTTGAAATCTCTTTGCCAAAGAGAATTAGACCATTTTTAAAAAAAAACCATTTCATAATTAACTTTATTCCACCCATCTCAAGGACACTAATACTCTTTCTTCCTAATGATTAGCTGACCAGATGACACAAAAGTACTCCAGATGGCATCTGACCAACTCCCTATTCACTATAACATTATGTAGGCTTGAAAGTAAGACTGAACATAGTAAACCCATTTCATACTACTTACGTAGTCAAAAAAAAGTAAACCATTTCTCTGTAGTGAACGGCTGCTTTCCCTTTTGAATGGCAGGTCGGAGGCTTCGATGGAGCTAACCGTCTCCGGAGTGCTGAAGCTTACAGCCCACTCACCAACACTTGGCGTACCTTGCCCACCATGTTTAACCCGCGGAGCAATTTTGGCATCGAGGTGGTGGACGATCTCTTGTTTGTCGTGGGTGGCTTCAACGGCTTCACGACGACGTTCAACGTAGAGTGCTATGACGAGAAGACGGACGAATGGTACGACGCCCACGACATGAGCATCTACCGCAGCGCCCTTAGCTGCTGCGTGGTACCAGGACTACCCAACGTCAGAGAATACGCAGCGCCCAGAGACAGCCTGCTGGGATTACTGTCCCGCGAGGAACAAATAAAATACTCTGCCTCTACCAGTCTCTTAGCGGTATGATCTCTGCACTGACAACCCATTACTCTTTTGCTGTTACCAATAAAATATTTTCCTGAAGAATCAACAGTGTAATAACCATAAATAAAACTTATTTTTAAATAAAATTTTAAGCACGGTGTGAAGATTGGTCTGCATATGTTCACTGGTTGTAACGAAGATTCCCAAAGGATGCTTGTGGAACAGTGAGATGAACATCACCATCAATGTGTCTTTTTTCAAAAGGGAACCGGTGTTCTAGGGGCAAGTAACAGTGTCCACGTTGGCTTTAACGCTGGATCTACACGAGGAAGCGTGCATCCATCCCTTGTCACCTCCCCTTTACAGACAAGAACCAAGAGACTGATCCATAGTGGTAACGATCTGAGGTAAGAGAGAAGACTGAAGAAACTTGGGCTCCTCCGCTGAAGGAAAGTGTCTGAGAAGTGATCTTATTTGAGGTTTATAAGATGGGTAAGGGAATGGAAAAGGTAAATCTGGAATAGTTCTTTAAATTAGATTCCAGGAGTGTAGAACAAGGGGACAGAGATTTGAACCAGTAAAAAGGTAAATGTAGGACTGATATTAGAAAGAGTGATCAACTCATGGAATGAAGAAAATCCTGGATTTTAAAAATATTTGTTCTCAGTAAAGTATTAATGGGAGCAAATTGAGGTGATAATTTGTGATCGCAAGAAGCATATTGGCAAAATATTTACTGCAGGAAAATTCAATGTTTATCAGCGGATTAAATAAGCCTAGTTGAAACCTCCTAGAACACAGTGCCAAAGAGCTGCAAAGTGTATTTACTGCAACAGCAATTTGCACTAATACCTAATGTGAGATTGAGTTTGACTTTGGGAAATCTACAAAACCAGTTAATAACAAGGATCTGTCGGACTCTAAAGTCCACAAGGATGGCTGATATAGGAAATGCAGATATCACATTTGTGCAGTTGCTGAGCAGTGGTAGTTTAAATAGATTCATCGTAAAGCTCTCATCTATTCTAGGTGCCCAAATTGTTCCGTGTCCAGACATAATAGCAGTTCAAGAGACAGGGTAGAGGTTGATACTGAATTAGAAAAAGCAACACCTGCCACTGAGCAGACTTCTTCAGCTGGAAGATTCCTTCAGCTGCCTGTTCCAGTGGGCTTTAACTATCCAGTGAGTTTGTTCAAACAGCAGCAGCAGCAGCGTTTTTCCAGCATCCAAGCCTTAACTAACCACCACCTTAACTAACTGATCAGCTGTTCTTTCATCTCATTGCTGCTGTGGGATCTTGTAAACAAAGCACTCTTGTTTTTCCACATACTAAGTTATTGCATTGCAAAGTAATTCAATTCATGAAGCCATTTGAATAACAGGGCAAGATGCTACAATAAATGCAAATCTTTCGTATCCTGTGCCCTCAATGGTTACCCTTGTCAGTGATGTTCAAGATGCAGCCCATCAGCTTCTTTGATCTGGCCCGAGCTCCTGCTGATTCCCTATTTTCTTTGCACTTGTGTACATAAACCTTCAGCACCTGCAAGCTATTTAAAATTCCATGCCTGGAGGACTGGAAAAAGGTTGCTACCCGACTGTCCAAAATTCACCAGTCAGGGAGCAGTCTTTTCCAGCCCAGGAACCATTCTCGCCCACGCCCCGTGCTTTAGTATTTGTCTCCGTCTGCAGCACCCAGAACAGACTTCAATTGTCAAAATGATTGCCAGTCATCTCTACGATATTCTGAAGCTCCTTAATCTTCATGGTAATCGTGATTGTTGATGGTCCATTCTGCCTGGAAAGCTCCAATTTCAACCGAAGTCAGTGAAGGCATTGCAGGCCGGGGACCAACAGCCTGGGGAGGGATGGAGACATCATTTAACAGCAGCAAATCAAGAGCAGGTCCAAGCTGAAGTTGAAGTCACTGAAAATTTCAGGCTTTACTCTAATTATTTTTTTTGCAGTGTTATTCCTTTCTAAAGTGAATTTATACACCCATGGGCGTAAAACAGCAAGAAGACTCAAAAGGATCCAATATGTGAGGAGCACCACAATTAGGGGGAAAAATGGGCGGGGGGGGGGGCCTTATTATTGTGTAATAACTCAGTTTTTGGCAAAGCCCCCATCTGAAGGATATGCAGATAGGGTTAGTTGAAGTAAGGTTATGATGTGGAGATGCCAGTGATGGACTGGGGTTGACAATTGTAAACAATTTTACAACACCAAGTTATAGTCCAACAATTTTATTTTTAATCCCACAAGCTTTCGGAGGCTTCCCCCTTCCTCAGGTAGTGTGGAAAATCCACACCACCTGAGGAAGGGGGAAGCCTCCGAAAGCTTGTGGGATTAAAAATAAAATTGTTGGACTATAACTTGGTGTTGTAAAATTGTTTACAGAAGTAAGGTGAGAGGAGGCTCGTGTGGAGTATAAACACAGGCATGGACCAGTTGGGCCGAATGGCCTGTTTCGGTGCTGTAAATTCTATGTAATCTCCAAGGGGTTGGATGGCCTTGACCAAACTCCAGCCACAGTAGCAAGGCAGGTAATTGAGATTTAATTCTGCCATATCAACTGTGCACAACACCATCCTCAGCCCCCCTAAAGAAAGCAAGACACACATATTGATGATAAACTTAAACTCCTTTATTGACAAGCTACTGTATAATATTTTAGAAAAACAAGAATGCTTGTGTAGTGCACGAGTATCACATTGCTGAACACACGGTGAACATGCATGTGAATGTTAGAATGGATTTGGACAGTCTGAACAATCCAGGTGACAGATATTTCAACTAGTACTCACACAATGACCCCTCTATTTGTAAAATACGCCTTCCCTTACCCCCTTTAATTCAACGTTAGTCATGATCACACTCAGCCAGCTGCACAATGTATTTAAGAGAGTGGTGAAAAATTTTTTTTAGGCAAAGCTTTTTAAAGAAGGGACAGGAACACACATCATGCCTGAATACAAGACAGAAGTACAGCTCATAGCTCCAAGATCAAATCACATTCCACATTGGAATTGAAAGTCATTACTTACAGACCCACTACGACATAGTAGCAAAACATCCCATCTCCTCAGGCAGAGGGCACACCCACACACACAACCAATCACCCAACCACACTGGTGTGCACCTTAGCATCATTCCTCAGTGCACTTCTGTGACAAGCAATGAGGCCGGGGGTGGGGGGGGAAAAAAAGAGAAAACAACCAAGAAAGGGTTGAGTAATTAAAAAACATTTAACAATTAAAAGTGTACAGATTAGCACCACCCAAAAAAACAGGAAATTAATTATCTAACAAAAACCAATGGTTGCAGTTTGAGAATGCTGCTACCCAAACATAGCTCAGTACTCCCTTTCTAAACAAACACACAAGGTTAGTCTTTTGAACCAAGTACAGATGCAGGTTTAGCTCTAGTAACGGTGCACACTTACAGAACAGCAGAATGGGAAATGCCAGTAGCACTTGTGTACATGTCAAGTAATTTGCTGCTTATTAATGAATCTAAAGCCACAGAAGAAAAATTCACCAAGGGGAGGCAGCCCAGGGCTGTACAACAACTGACTGAGGGCACTGTACTGGAGGTGGGCGCATAGAGGAGTCTAATGTTAAAATACATGGGGAGCCTGTTATAACGTGTGCACATTAACAGAGGCATGTTGTTATTTAGGAAATTGAAGAACGGCAGTACTGATGTTCTCCTCACTGGCCCTGTGGCAGGCTCGGTACATCTCACCCTTCTTGATGAGGAAGGAGAGTGGGTTTCACTTCTACTCCTGTATCAAGGGGAACACAATAGCCCAGGAATGTACAAAATACCTGCACTGTGGTGCCACTAGCTGACCAGCAATACCCTATGGCAGAGCTGCCAACATCAAGGACATGGTAGGCATGCCACAAGTTGCATCATGTAAAACAGGTAACTTTAAAAAAAGTGGCCCTCATTCCTAATAACACGGCAAAGGGATGGTGAATGAAGGTCAGCCTGTCCTTGATGACTAGCCCACAGAGGGCTACCATTAATTGGTTTGAGCCTTCAACTGCCTCCAAATTGGTTAAGGGAAGGATTCCTGCCCAATATTCACCTCTCAACCAACACCAACCAAAACAAATGAACTAGCCTTTCAACTCACGCCAGCTTTTGGGATCTTGCTATGCGCTCGATGGCAGCTATGTTTGCCTATAGAAGTTAAAATTCACTCCAAATTTGTATGCGAAATGCTTCGAGACATTTGAGATGCGATGAGGCACCACATTAAAAACAAGACCTTCTGTAAATCACAATAGCACGCGGACACAAAAACTAGTAACAGGCCACCACAATGGACTGTTTACAGGCAGCAATGTTTCATGTTAGAAGTCATACCTGAAGGAAACAATTATTGCAGCTTGAACTTTTGGGATTATAAAGTGAGGTGCAGTGTAACATTTCCCACTCCGTGTTTAGTGCCCTATGTCAAAAAGGCAGAGATCAGTCCTCTGTTAAACCATGCTGCTGTATCACTTACCATTGCTTGCGACATTGCATGAGCTGAATCTAAAAATAAAATGCCTCATTAGCACAGAATAGTTCAGTTTAAAAAAAAGACACCAGCACCTGGTTTCAAACTGCACAAAGAGATAATTATTTAGAGATTAGACGAATATAGTGGGAATGTTTTTTCCTGACCCAGAGCCTTACCGTTACACAGCTCTTCAAGTTGGAGGGACAGGTCAGGACATTCGAGTTTGATCCCTTACGTGGACAATATCCAGGGCTTTCCCAGGGCAGAAACACTCCACCCAGTAGGCACATCTCAGTGAATGAAACCCTCTGAATACACCCTCAATTCTGTCATCAGCATTACTTCTGGTTGGCTTTGTCTAATGGCACAAATACAAATTGGAACGAAGAAATCAAAGGCTAGGACCATTCAAATACTGGACAAAGGCGGATACTGAAATTGTGCATACAGCAGCCAAGGAGGTCACTAGGTTTCAGTAAAGCAGAATGGAGGGTGTATGAAGTTTCTTTCCCCTATCATGTCTACTTGAACTGTGACAAACACTCAGCAGTAGAATTACAGAACCTGTCCTTCCAAACATGGCTCGTGTCTCGTGCAAGCATTTTGAGCTGTATAACATTAAGTGGGTGCAGGTGGGCCATTGGGAGTGGCGGGAACAACGTGAGATTAATTCAGACCATGAATATCAGACAAGCAGAGTATCACAACACTAAAAAGTGAGATTTTTCTCTATACAGGACACATATATCAAAGTCTAGTGAGTATACAGATACTTATGATTCCGATTCAATTTAAAATTTGAACAGAAAAGGGAAATACTAGCAGTGTGAAACACCTGGATGTTTAGTGAAACTTTTGATAATCAACACTAAGCCCACAAAAAGAGAATGGCCATGCTGCCACAGAAGGCAAGAGCATTGGGTTAAAAACACAGCAGCCAGCAATGGAACTTGAGCATGGTTTCAAACTTTACACGGGCCACTGATTAAAGACAAATGGTGCAGCAAAGAAAAAAGTCCTCAGTTTTGGAAACTAGTTGCCCTGAACAAATCTTAGGACATCGCCAATCATGTATCAAAGTGAGTTTATAACAGTTATATTTAGAAAACAGGAACTGTGCAGGCATCGAGTCAATCTACAGTACATGCACTCCACAAAAGACAACAGCGGAGACAGACTGAGGAGCGGGTCATACCCACAAAACAAGGACAAGACCATACCCTCTTATATATATGCCAAAACTACTGTGCCAAGTCATCTTACAAATGCATTTACAAAATACAAATCAAATATCCTACTTAAAGCACTTACACTACTTAAAAACAAAGTGACTTCTGATACAGAAATTAGGATGGCCAATTTAAATGTAGGCTTCTCCCTCCTCCAAGGGCAGCTTCATACAAGGAATGGAAATATATAGATCTATACAGGGAAAATACTTCAGAATCCGATAATCATACAAGTCAGTGTACATATATACACAGCTCAGCATAAAGTGATAGCACCACAGGAGACACTGCAAGTAAAAGCTATATTCTACACACCCATCCTCACTACACCTTGGAAACACAATAAATTGGTATGATTGAGAACCATTTAACATCCTTGTATTTCAATGTTTCCTAATTAAGACTAACTGTTGGGGATGGAGTGCTCAAATAAGCTGCACAAAAGGAGGTTGGGTAGGGCACTTTCTCCTTACCCACCCCAAGGAACAAGGAACTTTTCCTCTTGCTTTTCCATCTATTAAACGCAGCTCATGAGTTCAGAGGTCTGCAAAAAGTAGTGATCGGATAGGGCAGGACACAGAGTTCAATGAAGCAAAAATGTAACACAAGTGCGATTGAATCCAAAGTACTGTGTACAAACCAAGCTCAACCCAATTCCCAGCTGTGACCGAGTGTGGGAAGGAAGGGGGAGAAACAGAAAAGATGCATTGAATCGTTCAGAGCAGTGGCTCCACCAATCAGTGAGTAAGTGAGCCCCCCCTAAACCCCAACAAAAAATTTTTCATTGCAACTCCACCATCAGGCCCCTTATTGGAAAGCTGAGCCCTTCCCTGCTCAGCCCAAGTTGAATGCCAAAACTAAGATGTAATCTATACCCACCATGCCAGATCCTAGGTTCCTGGGCCAGTGAATCAGTATTCGCTGACCTATCGTTTGGTCAAACTAAAAAAGCTGCGTATGACTGAATGGCGAGCGCTTTTAAAGGCCAAACATGAAATGGAAACCACCTCTTCAAGAGGTTGAATAGGTTCAGTGTGGTGCTCACTGTGTGCTCCATTCAAGTTAACAAGCATCAGCTTAAAGTGCTTTTTGCAATAAGTGCTCAGGGAATCCATTGCTGGTTAGTATCTGGCCGAGGTTTTCCAATTGTAATGTCAAATGTAACACATCCCATTTAGTGGGTTATGACTGGAAATCCCAGCCTAAATTGTCTAGGTCTCCAAGTCAGTTGTGCCACTTTAAATCAACAGGATACGTGTAGATCCTACCAATTGACTTCTACTGTTCAGCCAAATACACTCTAGACCACTCCAGCAGACTAGCTCCCCAATCTTACATCGGCCTGTCAGCAGATACAGAGGAAAGCTGTCACTCAGCCACATGGAGTGGAGCAAGTGGCAGTGCCCATGTCCACATGGTTCAGTGACAGCCTAAGGTAATTCCTATGTCTCAACAGAACAGACTCCCCCCACTTGCCCCATCTTAAAAAAAAAGTTACTTGAAGGGGCAGAAGAAAATCTGGAATTTTTGCACTTTTAAATAAAAGTGGGGTTTGTGGAACAAGTAAAATTTGGTCTCAACAAATACAAGGTGTGGGGTTTTGCTGGGGGGGGTTGAGAAAGAGAAGAAATATCAATGAAAGGTTACATGGATAACATCAAGGCCGGACTTTTTTTAGAATTGGCACATAACCACCACTTGGCTGGGAATGGAGTGTGGTGCGGGAAGAGGCAGCGTCCCTGAGAAATAAACCCAAGTGTCTGGATGCAGTGAACCATCCTAAAGGGATCACCCCATAGTTTCAGGAATATTTCCTGTGCTGCATGGTGTCACCCAGAAAGAGAGAAAAAGATAGAAAGGGGGAAAAAACCTATAAAGGTCAGTCTTATTCGATGACTGATTCAGTCCATTTGGGGGTGACACTGACCCCTATTTCCATTATAGAACAGCTGAGCATCTGGAGAGATACTCTTCCTTAACACACTGCCCCCACTTTCAACTGCTTTTAAATTTGTGTTGACAGCAGCTTTTAAAAAGAAAATTGGGGAGAGTCAGGGATTCTGATTAGCATTGATCTCCAACAAGTTCCCCATCGAGTTTCCTTGATATTTAGCTGCGGAGATTCAGATTTGGACTGGAATGTTTGATGTTTTTTTTCTGAGGAATGCTTAGGGTTAACATTCGACTTGAGGTTGCAGCTGCCTCCTGAGGCTCAGAGACCTCCGATGCAACTGCTGCATCTGCTGCAGCCGTTCTCGCTGCCTGGCCAGGTTCTGCGGCATTGGATACCTCTGAGCTCCGTACAGGTACCTGTACGGTATCCTCACGTGGCAAGCAGTTGCCCGGCAACGCGGCTGAGGCATCGGAGGCAGCAACATCCAGCGCTTTCTCTCCGAGCAGTAGCGATACGCCTCCTTTCGGTACTGTTTGTCCATGTCATCACTGTTCTTCCAACCACCGATTATGAAGACATCGTCCCGGAAGTAGCAGATCGCCGCCCCCTCGATACTTAGCACTTCCGGTGGCAAGCTTTCGAGGATTTCATCGGCTGTCCTGCTGGAGATTTTCTGCTTGGCTTCTCCGTCTGTCACGGGGTAACACTTGGGGCAGCAGGACGCCGTGTGGTAAAAGTTTGTGGTCGCGATGGCCATCTGAAAGGCGCAGTAGTTATCAAGCAGCGGCAAAGACTCCACGTCCTGCCACTGCCTCGTGTCAGTATCGTACTTTGCATTTACAGTCTCCAAACCATCCTCATTATCGGTGTCCACAGGTGTGCGGGCGGTGACGTACACAAAACGATCTTCAACGCTGATGGCTTTGACGTCCCTTAATATTTTGGGGGCCGACTCCAGGTGGTGCCACCTGTCCTGTTCAGGTTCGTAAACATCAACATCCTTGAACCCCGGACTGAAATTCCCATGCCCCCCAATACTGTACAAGTTCTGTTTCACAGCTGACAGGCCAAAGGAATGCTTCCTTGTGATCAGGTTGTTGACCTGCTCCCAGCTGTTTCGGTTTGGGCTGTACCGCTCCACAGTCTTTGCAAACCCAGGCTCCATGGAGCCAGCCACGTACACGTGGGACTCTGTGATGGCCATAGCGTGACCGTCTAGGTGGTTGTGAATGTGGGGGAGATTCACCCATCTATCTTCATCAACAAAGTACCCTACACACTCGCTTAGGTAATCCCCACCTTCCGACACCCCACCCACTACCATGATGATGTCCATGTTCTGCCCAAAGCGGGGCTGGAACGACACAACGTGGGACGCCCAGTGCTCCAAGTTGGCAGGCTGAAGATTCTCTGACCTCAGCGCATGACCTTCCACCGCTTCAGAAACGAGCCTGAGGCAGCTGCCGTTTTCGGCCACAAGCCGTTCGGACTTGATGATGCGGGTTAGGTAAGTGGGCTTCATCTGAGGCAGGCGCAGCAGCTTGAACAGCTCTTCAAAGTGCTTCTCCCTCTCCTCTGGGTTGCGCTGCACCCACTTCACCACAGCCTCAAACAGAACTTCCTCAGAGTCCACCGTGATCTCAGAGTCCGATAGCCAGTCTCTGACCAGGTGGAAAGGCAGGGTGTAGAACTCGTCATCTTGGACCACCTTGGAGAAGTCCCTGCGGACCATGTCTGCTGCTTTCAATGCCAGCTGGTCTAGGGAATACATGTGGGCCAGGCTGTGAACTGCCACACAGTTGGTGAGGTTCAGCTTTTTCTTGAGAAACTCCCCACAGAATTCCTTCAGCTGGAGCAAGAGGAACCTGGAACAAGGAAACAGCAGTTTGGAAAATCTTGTAAATGCCACTAATGGCATCACATGCTAAACATTCTATTTTATTATTAAAGTTACCACATTATCTTTATATTGCATGAAGTAGAGGGTAAGAGAACATCACCTAAAGCAGTTTTATTCCACGCCTCCGGAAAGTAGGACCAGAGACATAAAATTTAAACGGCTACCACAGGCAAAGCTGCTGTTTAATTCTGGTCGTGAACATGCAGTAATTCCCCTTCAGCCAGCTATACAATGCATGGCCTGTAAAGATCCTCCCACAGCATCAGGGAGGTCCATGGCCAGAACAGTAGCGAAGCACTCATTGTTTGTTCCCGAAGTTGGATAAAAAGGGGTTATCTGGATCACTGCACAGAAGCACTTCTGCAATATTAAAACAGGGCATCAAAAAACACGCTTCAAGTTTACAGTCACAGCACCAAAACCGCAAGCCGGTCAAAATCACCAACATCTTATACGACCATTCTCTGGTCTCTGTTGTGTCGTGGGGGACTGCTGTTCAGCAAGGGCCCTTGAGTATACCCTTTTAATTGAAGTGAAATTGGTGGGATTCATTTAATTTGAATTAATTAGTTAAAGGGTAAGTCATGTCAGGACAGTCCAGCCCCGTGTTATGCTCTTCCTGCTCTATGTGGGAAATCAGGGACCCTTCCGGTGTCCCTGACGACCATGTGTGCGGGAAATGTATCCAGCTGCAGCTACTGACAAACCGCATTGCGGCACTGGAGCTGCGGATGGATTCATTATGGAGCATTCGCGATGCTGAGAACGTCGTGGATAGCACGTTTAGTGAGATGGTCACACCGCAGGTAAAGGTTGTACAGGCAGGAAGTAATTGGGTGACCACCAGGCAGAGTAAGAAGAGCAGGCAGGCAATGCAGGGGTCCCCTGTGGCCGTCCCCCTCTCAAACAAATATACCGCTTTGGATATTGTTGAGGGGGATGACTTATCAGGGGAAGGCAGCAGCAGCCAACTTCCTGGCACCAGGGGTAGCTCTGCTGCACAGGCTGGGAGGAAAAAGAGTGGAAGAGCTATAGTGGTAGGGGATTCTATCGTAAGGGGAACAGACAGGCGTTTCTGTGGCCGTAAACGTGACTCCAGGATGGTTTGTTGCCTCCCTGGTGCCAGGGTCATGGATGTCACTGAGCGGCTTCAGGGCATTCTCAAGGGGGAGGGTGAGCAGGCAGAGGTCGTGGTCCACATTGGGACCAACGACATAGGTAGGAAGGGAGATGAGGTCCTGCATCAAGAATTTAGGGAGCTAGGTAGCAGATTAAAGAGCAGGACCTCAAAGGTTGTAATCTCTGGATTACTCCCAGTGCCACGGGCTAGTGAGTATAGAAATAGGAGGATAGAACAGATGAATGCGCGGCTAAAGAGTTGGTGCAGGAGGGAGGGTTTCAGTTTCCTGGATCACTGGGCCTGCTTCTGGGGAAGGTGGGACTTGTACAAGTCGGACGGGTTGCACCTGAACCAGAGCGGGACAAATATCCTTGCGGTGAGGTTTGCTAGCACTGTTGGGGGGGGTTTAAACTAACTTGGCAGGGGGATGGGATACAGAGTGGAGCTACAATAGGGGGTAATGTGCAGCCAAATATAGAGAAAAAAACAAGTCAGCTTGGAAGACAGGGCAAATATGTGAGGGCAAGGCTGGATGGCATCTATTTTAATGCAAGGAGTCTTGCGAATAAGGTGGATGAACTGAAGGTGTTGATAAACACATGGGAGTATGATATTGTTGCTGTCACAGAGACATGGTTGAGGGAGGGGCAAGACTGGCAGCTCAATATTCCGGGGTACAGAATCTTCAGGCGAGACAGAGGGGGAGGTATAAGAGGAGGGGGGGGGTCGCAATATTAATTAAAGAATCAATTACTGCCATAAGGAGGGATGATATATTAGCAGGTTCCTCAAATGAGGCCATATGGGTGGAGCTTAAAAACAAAAAGGGGGCAAGCACTTTGATGGGAGTGTACTATAGGCCCCCAAACATTCAGGGGGAGATCGAGGAACAGATATGTAGGCAAATCTCAGAAAATTGTGCAAATAATAGGGTAATAATAGTGGGGGATTTCAACTTCCCCAATATTAACTGGGATACTCAGAGTGTAAAAGGCTTAGAGGGTACAAAATTCTTAACGTGCATCCAGGAGAGCTTTTTGAGCCAGCATGTAGAAAGTCCTACAAGAGAGGGGGCGGTACTGGACCTAATTCTAGGGAATGTGGCCGGCCAAGTGGAAGAAGTGCTAGTAGGTGAGCACTTTGGTGACAGTGACCATAATTCGGTGAGATTTAAGGTGGTCATGGAAAAGGACAGGGAGGGGCCGGAAATAAAGGTTCTAAATTGGGGGAAGGCCGATTTTAATAGGATAAGGCAGGATCTGGCCAAAATGGACTGGGATCAGCTGCTTGTAGGAAAATCCGCATCGGAGCAATGGGAGTCTTTCAGAAGTGAGATTGAGACCATACAATGGCAACATGTTCCCGTAAAGGTCAAGGGTGGTTCCAAGAACTCCAGGGAACCTTGGATGTCAGGGGATATACGAGAATGGATTAGGAAAAAAAGGAGGGCTTTTGGCAGATACAAAAGGCTAAAGACGGAGGAAGCCCTAGAGGAGTACAAAAAGTGCAGGGGGATACTTAAAAAGGAAATTAGGAGATCAAGGAGGGGCCATGAAATAACACTGGCGAGCAAAATAAAGGAAAATCCTAAGATGTTTTATAAGTATATTAAGGGTAAGAGGATGACTAGGGAAAAAATAGGGCCCATTAGGGACAAAAATGGCAATGTGTGTGTGGAGCCGGAAGATGTAGGAGGGGTTCTAAATGAATTTTTTGCATCTGTTTTCACTATGGAGAAGGACGATGTAGACATAGAAATACGGCAGGGGGACTGTGATATACTCGAACATATTAACATCGAGCGGGAGGAGGTATTGGCGGTTTTAGCAGGCCTAAAAATGGATAAATCCCCAGGCCCGGACGAAATGTATCCCAGGCTACTGTGTGAGGCAAAGGAGGAGATTGCGGGGGCTCTGACACATATATTCAGAACCTCTCTGGCCACAGGGGATGTGCCAGAGGACTGGAGAACCGCTAATGTAATACCATTATTCAAGAAGGGGAGTGGGGAAAAACCGGGGAACTACAGGCCAGTGAGCCTAACATCAGTGGTAGGAAAATTATTGGAAAAAATTCTGAAGGACAAAATTAGTCTCCACTTGGAGAAGCAAGGATTAATCAGGGATAGTCAACATGGCTTTGTCAAGGGAAGATCATGTCTGACTAATTTGATTGAATTTTTTGAGGGGGTGACTAGGCGTGTGGATGAGGGTAACGCAGTGGATGTGGTATACATGGATTTCAGTAAGGCCTTCGATAAAGTCCCCCACAGGAGACTGGTCAAGAAGGTACGAGCCCATGGAATCCAGGGTGCCTTGGCACTTTGGATACAAAACTGGCTTAGTGGCAGAAGGCAGAGGGTGATGGTCGAAGGTTGTTTTTGTGACTGGAAGCCTGTGGCCAGTGGGGTACCACAGGGATCGGTGCTGGGTCCCTTGCTGTTTGTGGTCTACATTAACGACTTGGATATGAATGTAAAAGGTATGATCAGTAAGTTCGCTGATGATACAAAAATTGGTAGGGTGGTAAATAGCGAGGAGGATAGCCTCAGTCTGCAGGACGATATAGATGGGTTGGTCAGATGGGCGGAACAGTGGCAAATGGAATTTAACCCGGAAAAGTGCGAGGTGATGCACTTTGGAGGGACTAACAAGGCAAGGGAATACACAATGAATGGGAGGACCCTAGGCAAGACAGAGGGTCAGAGGGATCTTGGTGTGCAAGTTCACAGATCCCTGAAGGCGGCGGAACAGGTAGATAAGGTGGTAAAGAAGGCATATGGGATACTTGCCTTTATTAGCCGAGGCATAGAATATAAGAGCAAGGAGGTTATGATGGAGCTGTATAAAACACTGGTTAGGCCACAGCTGGAGTACTGTGTGCAGTTCTGGTCGCCACACTACAGGAAGGATGTGATCGCTTTGGAGAGGGTGCAGAGGAGATTCACCAGGATGTTACCAGGGCTGGAGCGCTTCAGCTATGAAGAGAGACTGGGAAGATTGGGTTTGTTTTCCTTGGAGCAGAGGAGGCTGAGGGGGGACATGATTGAGATGTACAAAATTATGAGGGGCACAGATAGGATGGATACTAAGGAGCTTTTTCCCTTCGTTGAGGGTTCTATAACAAGGGGACATAGATTCAAGGTAAAAGGCGGGAGGTTTAGAGGGGATTTGAGAAAGAACTTTTTCACCCAGAGGGTGGTTGGAGTCTGGAACTCACTGCCTGAGAGGGTTGTGGAGGCAGGAACCCTCACAACATTCAAGAAGCATTTGGATGAGCACTTGAAATGCCATAGCATACAAGGCTACGGACCAAATGCTGGAATATGGGATTAGAGTAGACAGGGCTGATGGCCGGCGCGGACACGATGGGCCGAAGGGCCTCTATCCGTGCTCTATGACTCTATGACTCTGACTCTATGACTACAACCTCCTCATCCTCCCTGCTGCCTTTGATACTGTTGAGCACTCCATGCCCCTCGAATGTTTCGCCTCCACTAATACATCTGTGGCACTGCTTTCTCCTAGTCCCAGTCTTAATTGTTGCACCACAAACTTTGTCTCACTTCAAATAGTTTCTCTTCCCGTTCCCACGTGGTCACATGCTATCCCTTGGCACTGCTGTTTTGAAGCATGGAGTCAGCTTTCACATGTATGCTGATGATGCCCAGCTCACAACTGTTGCTCCCATCTTCAATTGCTTATCCAACAAAGAAGACCTGAATGAGCCAAAACCTCCAGTTTAACGGGCAAAATCAAAGTCATGCTCTTCAGCTCCCGCAGACACCTTTATACTTCCAGCCTAGACTCCATCTCCCCTCCTTGGCTGTCACTTCAGGCATAGCCCAGAGACATGGAACCTGGGTGTATGGCTTGATCTAGTGCTCAGCTTCCTCCCTCCTATCAAATCTGTCACAGACGGTTTTCTTTCACTTCCCAACACTATCCCTCACCACCTCTCCCCCTTCCCCTCTAAACTCTGATCCACACTTTTTTTTTAAACTCATGTTGGACTTCAACTCTCTCCTTGGTAGGTCTCCCTGCCATAAACGATGTCATCTAGAATTCGATGACCCATGCTCTCAGGCACAATAAAGCCCACATCCCCATCCTTGCCAAGCTCCATCGGCTTGAGATTCTCTACCTCACCTTAAAATCCCACCACAGCCTTGTCACTTCCCGACCTCTGTGACCCCCTCTAGCCTTTTACCCAGTGCACACCTTCCAACCCTGGCTTACTTCTTGTACACTCTCCCTCCATTCCACCATCAGCAACTGCTCCTTCAGCCACATTTGGAACTCCCGCCCCCAAATATCTTCACCTTGTGATCACCTCTCAGCCTCAAGAACCTCAAGACCACTCCCCTTCATTATTTGCCCTCTCTTGATTATCTCCCTCCATGGACTTGGTGTCCATTTGCTAGCCACCGTCCTGTAAAGTGCTTCAGAGCACCCTTTGTATGTAATGAACACAGCAGAAATGGAAATAATTGATGTAAAGTACAGTTAACAACAACTTGCATTTATTTAGCACCTTTAACGTAGTAAAACATCCCAAGGTGCTTCTCAGGAGTGATCATCAGCTGAATGGTGGAGCGATTAAAATCAGGGATGCGCAAGAGGCCAACATTGGAGGGTTGTAGGGGCTGGAGGAGGTTAGAGAGATAGGAAAGGGCAAGGCCATGGAGAGGTTTGAAAACAAGGATGAGAATTTCAAAAAAAAAGAGCCGATGCCAAAGTAGATCAGCAAGCACAGGGGTGATGGGTGTTTGGGACTTGGTGCAAGTTAGTCAGTCAGTATTAAATTAATCAGGCACTCATCACTGTGCTCCTTCAGGTTTATCTGCTGGCTGCACAGTCCATAAGCATCTGAAGCTAGATTAGACTCAGGAGCAGCCACCCAGTGACAACAGAGAAAAAGGCAGTACAACACAAGATAATTATGCAACCAGCTCCTTTTTTTAATATAAAAAGATCATATTTTCAATAGGAAGTTACAGAGCACAGCATCAGAAAAAACTGTTATATCAACTTCAAAGCAATCGTTCCAGGACATCACTCATGGCGGAAGTGTTTCTGACCAAGTTCTCACAAAAGGAGGCATCTCCATTCTTGATGTCTCAGTTACTAAGTTCTATGCTCAATTTTCTTTTTTTTTTCCTTCTACTCTGCTGAAGGTGCTGATGCTTGCTGGGATATAAATCCAGTCTCTGGCTATCCCCCTCCCCCTGCTACTTCACTTAAGCTGCTGACGTGGGTCAGAGCTGAACCCACTCGACATCCACACACTTACACTTTCTAGCCGGGGCTGCGGGATAGCAATCAGGAACACAAACTCCAACTCATTTTTATCTTCCCTAGCTCAGGGACACTCTAGGTACAATTGTAGTGTCCCTTCTACCGCTTTAACTCCTTATCTCCCCCTACAAACCTTCCATTTGAAAAAAGGAAAGAGACAGGGAAAAAGAAACGTAAATGTGAAGCTATCACCATGCAGCAATAAATTAGTTAACAGCTCCATACAAACAGCATGTTGTCTCAACCGTGTGATTAAGGTTTTTGTTTTAAAAGCAGACACGTTACATGTACATTGCTCAGTCCAACTCACCGTACCTACTTCCAATCTGCATTGCAGCAAGTTGCCGTCCAGCTGAGGTTGCTTTTAAATCAAACTAATTTGCACATTAATGATGATCAGGGAGTTTTGTGGGATTCCTCTCTTTAGGAATAGAGCAAAGTTTCTGGGACCCGATTGTAAAATACAGCACACTCAGCTACCTATTATTCGTGTACTAAATGTTACCGGATTTTTGTATATTCAAAATGTTAACGAGCACTCAGCTTTCTCGTCTCTTTTTATCAACACTACAATACCCACTGCTCATCACTCACTTACAACGCACTTAAGTACTCGTCCATCTCCTGGTTGAAACCATGAGTGACACACATCTCCTGCTCCAACTCATTCTTTCCCAGAGTCTCAAAACTCCCTGCCTCCTTCAGTCTTTTCTTCCTTCTCCAATCCACAGGTTTTTAAAAATGCAAACTTGGTGTTTCCTACACACCAGTCCTTGATCTGCCTTGTCTTCTTGCTTTGATTTCAATCTTAAGGAGTGTCCTGCGCTGAGGGCAATAATCTTTCACCCAGGTTTCTCAAATTTAAATAACAATTCCTAAATTCAACCCATTGATAGCAGCTTTTAAACATTAATATGCTAATGCAGACAGGTCTGTTTATTAAATGATTTGACACAGGCTGTGATGTAAATTTGCACTTGTATCTTTTTAAAATCTGCAGTTTAGATAGAAAGTCTCATATCTAAGTTTGCCGATGACACAAAGATTGGTGACATTGTAAGCAGTGTAGATGAAAACATAAAATTACAAAGGGATATTGGTAGACAAATGTGAGGTCATCCACTTTAGATCAAAAAAGGATAGAACAGGGTACTTTCTAAATGGTAAAAAGTTAAAAACTGTGGATGTCCAAAGGGACTTAGGGGTTCAGGTACATAGATCATTGAAGTGTCATGAACAAGTGCAGAAAATAATCAAGAAGGCGAATGGAATGCTGGCCTGTATATCTGGAGGACTAGAGTACAAGGGGGCAGAAGTTATGCTGCAGCTATACAAAACCCTGGTTAGACCGCACCTGGTGTACTGTGAGCAGTTCTGGGCACCGCACCTTCGGAAGGACATATTGGCCTTGGAGGGAGTGCAGCGTAGGTTTACTAGAATGATACCCGGACTTCAAGGATTAAGTTACAAGGAGAGATTACACAAATTGGGGTTGTATTCTCTAGAGTTTCGAAGGTTAAGGGGTGATCTGATCGAAGTTTATAAGATATTAAGGGGAACGGATAGGGTGGATAGAGAGAAACTATTTCCGCTGGTTGGGGATTTTAGGAGTAGGGGGCACAGTCTAAAAATTAGAGCCAGATCTTTCAGGAGTGAGATTAGAAAACATTTCTACACACAAAGGGTTGTAGAAGTTTGGAACTCTCTTCCGCAAATGGCAATTGATACTAGCTCAATTGCTAAATTTAAATGTGAGATAGATAGCTTTTTGGTATTAAGGGATATGGGCCAAAGGCGGGTATATGGAGTTAGATCACAGATCAGCCATGATCTTATCAAATGGCGGAGCAGGCACGAGGGGCTGAATGGCCTACTCCTGTTCCTATGTTCCTCACCTGTGCCAGACCTTTATTGGTGATCCCTTTGCTCAGTCTGGTGAAATGTGTTATTCTGTACTGCAGCAGCTTTTAGCACCAGAAACGCAGCACTGAATATAAAATGTAGATCACAAAAACTCTGTCTGGTCACCATTTAACCCATACCATGCTGAATCATGCAGCATGCAAGGTTTTTTTTAACGAAAACAGGGACTTGAAGCATGTTGCACGCAGTTGCTAGTGTCCTATTGCTGTAGGGGACCGCCTGTAGGCTGCTTCCAACCAACATTAATAAGCCACAAGTGGACAAATGTCCCATTATAACATTTATAATTATGGGCAATTTAAGATTATGACAGTTTATTACAATATAATTGTTAACCGTTCAAAGGATTGCACTGCCCTTAATTCCGACTGCCCAATGATCACAAAGCTCCTATTTCCGAGGATTATGCTGCACCAGTGATATACCAGAACATCAGATATTGCCTCTTAAAAGATAATTAACTGGGTGTGATGTGTTTTGGAACATCCTGAGGGAATAAACCACTACATAAATGCAAGTTTGTTCTTTATCCCAATGATTGCCATGCCCCCATCTCACTGCTTAATCAACGCACAGCCTGGGCTGTGCTGCCACCAAATGATCTCCTCCCCCTCCGTACTTCCTTAAAAACCGTTTAATCTTCAACTTTTTCCAGTCCTGACAAAGGGTCACCGACCTGAAACATTAACTCGGTTTCTTTCTCCACAGATGCTGCCTGACTTGCTGAGTATTTCCAGCATTTTCTGCTTTTATTTTCTACATGGCAGACAGGTCAAAAAAGTAAAAGCCCATGTGATACAAGGAAAAGTGGCAAATTGGATCCAAAATTGGCTCAGTGGCAGGCAGCAAGTAGGTAGACTGGTGTTTTTGTGACTGGAAGACTGTTTCCAGTGGAGTTCCGCAGAGCTCAGTACTGGGTCCCTTGCTTTTCGTGATATATAATAATGATTTAGACTTAAATGTAGGGGGCATGATTAAGAAGTTTGCAGATGATACAAAAATTGGCCGTCTGGTTGATAGTGAGGAGGAAAGCTGCAGACTGCTGGAAGATATCAATGGACGGGTCAGGTGGGCAGAAAATTGGAAAATGGAATTCAATCCAGAGAAGTGTAAGGTAATGCATTTGGAGAGATCAAACAAGGCAAGGGAGTTCACAATAAATGGGAGGATACTGAGAGTTTCTTGAGGAACCTTGGAGTGCATGACCACACGTCCCTGAAGGTAGCTTGGCAGGTAGATAAGGTGGTCAAGAAGGCATATGGGATACTTTCTTTTATTAGCCGAGGCATAAAATATAAGAGCAGGGAGGTTATGCTGGAACTGTATAAAACACTAGTTAGGCCACAGCTTGAGTACTGCGTACAGTTCCGGTCACCGCATTATAGGAAAGATGTGATTGCACCAAAGAGGGTACAGAGGAGATTTACGAGGTTGTTGCCAGGACTGGAGAATTTTAGATATGAGGAAAGATTGGATAGGCTGGGGTTGTTCTCCTTGGAACAGAGGAGGCTGAGGGGAGATTTAATTGAGGAAATTTTTTTTCACCCAGAGGGTGGTGGGGGGGTCTGGAACTCACTGCCTGAAAGGGTGGTAGAGGCAGAAACCCTCATGAAGTGCCGCAACCTACAAGGCCAGGGACCAAGAGCTGGAAAGTGGGATTAGGCTGGATGGCTCTACTTCGACCAGCACAGACACGATGGGCCGAATGGCCTCCTTCTGTGCCGTAAATTGCTTATGTTTCTATCTCCGACCGTAGGGATTTTGCTTTGGAAATGATTGCAGTCGTCGGGTGTCCCCTTTTCCCGCTATCCAGTGTCATTCACAGAATGAGGCCGCTCGGCCCCTCGAGCCCCTGCCGGCTCTCTGCAAGAGCAATGCAGCTGGTCCCAGGCCCCGGGCGCGCACTCACCTGTCGGCCAGCTCCAGGACCTCGTGCACGGTGCCGGTGCAGACGCGGATGGTGCCCGTGTACATGTACTGGATCACGGCCTCCACCGTGTCGGGTTCGGGCCCGGGCTCCGTGCTCCATTTGCGCATCTCCACCCGCTCCGAGCGCGACTCCTCGAAGTTGCCGCCGAGCAGCGGCTCGAAGTACTCGGTGGCGGCGGCCAGGACCGAGCGGTGGGCGCGGAACTCGCGGCCTCCCACCGCCAGCGTCAGGTCGCAGAACAGGCCCCGCTTCCTCTGCTCGTTCTGGCGGCGGGACAGCTCCAGGCAGTGGGTCTTCGAGTCGAACTGCTCGGCCTCGGCATCGCCGTCGTCCGCTTCGCCCGTGCTCGGGGCCGCTGCCGCCATCGCACTCCCTAACGGGCAACCGCCTCAACGTCACTGGCCACGCCCCTTTAATACGTCACCAAAACCCGCGCTTCATACGTCATCCATCACGGTGCACTTCGCCAGCCCCGCCCCGCATTCTATTATTTAAAGCTGAATTACAGTTGTTATACTTTTATTCAAACTCACTGAAGTTTTCAATAAAAAGTAAAAGACTTTTTGTTGCATCAGCATTAAAAAGGCTCCTGCCTTAGTGGGTAACTAGACTAATTCATACATCACTAGGGATAGCACATATACCCTCAACAGCCAGGAGCAGTATTTATTAAACAACTATTTAATTTAAAGGGGCAGGATTAGGAGTTTTGCCTATAATGATTGCATCCTGTAGAAATGACTCAAGAATTATGAGGCTGTGAAATTCAATTCCAGGATTAGTAGTTGAGGCAGAAACTATATCAACATTCAAGTTAAGATTGGATAGGTGGATGAAAAAGAGGAAGAAGGGATATGGGAACAGGGCAGGTAAATGATTAGAACTATCTGCTCATGGGCAGGGTAAATGCCGACACAGACCGGTTGGGCCAAGTGGCCTGGTGCCATGGTGTATATTTCCAGGAGGATTGCCCATACTGGTACATAACGAGTACGGTAGCATATGTTACTGGACTAGTAATCCAGAGGCCTGGGCTAATAATCCGGAGTCGAGTTCAAATCCCGCCACGGCAGCTGGGGAATTTATATTCAATTAATTAAATAAAATCTGGAATTAAAATATTGTATCAGTAATGGTGGCCATGAAACTACTGGATTGTCGTAAGAACCCATCTCGTTCACTAATGTCCTTTAGGGAAGGAAACCTGGCCTATATGTGACTCCAGACCCACAGCAATGTGCTTGATTCTTAATTGCCCTCTTGAAATGGCCGAGCAAGCCACTCAGTTGTAAAATCTCGCTAAAAGAAGTCACAATAAAAATAAAACCGGACGGACCACCCGGCATCGGACCACTAGGCACCAGACACGACAACAGCAAACCAAGCCCAGTCGACCCTGCAAAGTCTCCTCCCTAACATCTGGGGACTTGTGCCAAAATTGGGAGAGCTATCCCACAGACTGGTCAAGCAACAGCCTGACATAGCCATACTCAGAATCATACCTTTCAGCCAACATCCCAGACTCTTCCATCACCATCCCTGGCTATGTCCTATCCCACACACAGGACAGACCCACCAGATGTGGCGGTACAGTGATATACAGTCAGGAGGGAGTGGCCCTGGGAGTCCTCAACATTGACTCCGGACCCCATGAAATCTCATGGCATCAAGTCAAACATGGGCAAGGAAACCTCCTGCTGATTACCACCTACCACCCTCCCTCAGTTGATGAATCAGTCCTCCCCCATGTTGAACACCACTTGGAGGAAGCAGAGGGCAGCAAGGGCACAGAATGTACTCTGGGTGGGGGACTTCAATGTCCATCACAGAGAGTGGCTCGGTAGCACCACTAATGACCGAGCTGGCCGAGTCCTGAAGGACACAGCTGCCAGACTGGGCCTGCGGCAGGTGGTGAGCGAACCAACACGAGAGAAAAACTTACTTGGCCTCGTCCTCACCAATCTACCTGTTCTAAATGCATCTGTCCATGACAGTATTGGTAGGAGTGACCACCGCACAGTCCTCGTGGAGACAAAGTCCCGTCTTTGCACTGAGGACATCATCCAACGTGTTGTGTGACATTATCACCGTGCTAAATGGGATAGATTCAGAACAGATCTCGCAGCTCAAAACTGGGCATCCATGATGCGCTGTGGGCCATCAGCAGCAGCAGATTGTATTCCAGCACAATCTGTAACCTCATGGCCCGGCATATTCCTCACTCTACCATTACCAACAAGCCAGGGGATCAACCCTGGTTCAATGAGGAGTGTAGAAGAACATGCCAGGAGCAGCACCAGGCGTACCTAAAAATGAGGTGCCACCTGGTGAAGCTACAACTCAGGACTACATGCATGCTAAACAGCGGAAGCAACATGCTATAGGCAGAGCTAAGCGATTCCACAACCAACGGATCAGATCAAAGCTCTGCAGTCCTGCCACATCCAATCGTGAATGGTGGTGAACAATTAAACAACATATGGGAGGAGGAGGCTCTGCAAACATCCCCATCCTCAACGATGGCAGAGTCCAGCACGTGAGTGCAAAAGACAAGGCTGAAGCGTTTGCAACTATCTTCAGCCAGAAGTGCCGTGTGGATGATCCATCTCGGCCTCCTCCCGATATCCCCACCATCACAGAAGCCAGTCTTCAGCCAATTCGATTCACTCCACGTGATATCAAGAAACGGCCGAGTGCACTGGATACAGCAAAGGCTATGGGCCCCAACAACATCCCAGCTGTAGTGCTGAAGACTTGTGCTCCAGAACTAGCTGCGCCTCTAGCCAAGCTGGTCCAGTACAGCTAAAATGCTGGCATCTACCCGACAATGTGCAAAATTGCCCAGGTATGTCCTGCCCACAAAAAGCAGGACAAATCCAACCCGGCCAATTACCGCCCCATCAGTCTACTCTCAATCATCAGCAAAGTGATGGAAGGTGTCATCGATAGTGCCATCAAGCGGCACTTACTCACCAACAACCTGCTCACCGATGCTCAGTTTGGGTTCCACCAGGACCACTCTGCTCCAGACCTCATTACAGCCTTGGTCCAAACATGGTCAAAAGAGCTGAATTCCAGAGGTGAGGTAAGAGTCACTGCCCTTGACATCAAGGCAGCATTTGACCGAGTGTGGCACCAATGAGCCCGAGTAAAATTGAAGTCAATGGGAATCGGGGAAAACTCTCCAGCGGCTGGAGTCATACCTAGCACAAAGGAAGATGGTCGTGGTTGTTGGAGGCCAATCATCTCAGCCCCAGGACATTGCTGCAGGAGTTCATAGGAACAGGAGTCGGCCATTCAGCCCCTCGTGCCTGCTCCGCCATTTGAGAAGATCATGGCTGATCTGTGATCTAACTCCATATACCTGCCTTTGGCCCATATCCCTTAATACCTTTGGTTGCCAAAAAGCTATCTATCTCACATTTAAATTTAGCAATTGAGCTAGTATCAATTGCCATTTGCGGAAGAGAGTTCCAAACTTCTACCACCCTTTGTGTGTAGAAAAGTTTTCTAATCTCACTCCTGAAAGGTCTGGCTCTAATTTTTCGACTGTGCCCCCTGCTCCTAAAATCCCCAACCAGCGGAAATAGTTTCTCCCTATCCACCATATCTGTTCCCCTTAATATCTTATAAACTTCGATCAGATCACCCCTTAACCTTCGAAACTCCAGAGAATACAACCCCAATTTGTGTAATCTCTCCTCGGAACTTTACCCTTGAAGTCCGGGTATCATTCTAGTAAACCTACGCTGCACTCCCTCCAAGGCCAATATGTCCTTCCGAAGGTGCGGTGCCCAGAACTGCTCACAGTACTCCAGGTACGGTCTAACCAGGGTTTTGTATAGCTGCAGCATAACTTCTGCCCCCTTGCACTCTAGTCCTCTAGATATAAAGGCCAGCATTCCATTTGCCTTCTTGATTATTTTCTGCACTTGTTCATGACACTTCAATGATCTATGTACCTGAACCCCTAAGTCCCTTTGGACATCCACTGTTTTCAACTTTTTACCATTTAGAAAGTACCCTATTCTATCCTTTTTTGATCCAAAGTGGATGACCTCACATTTGTCTACATTGAATTCCATTTGCCACAGTTTTGCCCATTCACCTAATCTATCAATATCGCTTTGTAATTTTATGTTTTCATCTACACTGCTTACAATGCCACCAATCTTTGTGTCATTGGCAAACTTAGATATGAGACGTTCTATGCCTTCATCTAAGTCATTATTAAATATTGTGAATAATTGAGGCCTCAAGACAGATCCCTGCAGGACTCCACTAGTCACATCCTGCCAATATGAGTACTTACCCATTAGCCCTACTCTCTGTCGCCTTTTCCTCAGCCAATTTCCTAACCAAGCCGGTAATTTTCCCTCGATTCCATGGGCTTCTATCTTAGCTAACCGTCTCTTATGTAGGACTTTATCAAATGCCTTCTGGAAGTCCATATAAATAACATCCATTGACATTCCCCTGACCACTACTTTAGTCACCTATTCAAAAAATTCAATCAGGTTTGTCAGGCACGACCTACCTTTCACAAATCCATGCTGGCTCTCTCTGATTAACTGAAAATTCGAGTTGTTCAGTCACCCTATCTTTAATTATAGACTCCTGCATTTTCCCCACAACAGATGTTAGGCTGACTGGTCTATAATTCCCTGGTTTCCCTCCCTCTCCTTTCTTAAAAAGCGGAGTGACGTGTGCAATTTTCCAATCCAGAGAACTTTGAAAGATTATAGTTTGGGCATCTGCAATCTGCTCACCTACTTCCTTTAAAACCCTGGGATGGAAACCATCTGGTCCTGGGGATTTATCACTCTTTCGCGTTATTATTTTCTTCATTACTGTTGCTTTACTTATGTTAATTTTATCAAGTCCCTATCCCCGATTCAATATTAGTTTTCTTGGGATTTCCGGCATGCTATCCTTTTTCTACTGTAAATACTGACGCAAAGTAATTGTTCAACATGTCTGCCATTTCCCCATTGTCAATGACAATATCCCCACTTTCAGTTTTTAAGGGGCCAACACTGCTCCTGACCACCCTCTTTTTCCTAATATAACTAAAAAAGTTCTTCGTATTGGTTTTGATACCCCTTGCAAGTTTCTTTTCATACTCTCTTTTTGTAGCTCTTACTATCTGTTTTGTGACCCTTTGTTGATCTTTGTATCTTTCCCATTCGCCAGGATCTGTGCCATTTTTTGCCTTTTTGTATGCCTTTCCTTATGTTCCTTATGCTGTCCCTTACCTCTTTAGTTGTTCATGGCTTTTTTTTTATGGCAAGTAGAGTTCTTGCCCCTCAGGCATATAAACCGGTTCTGTATCTTATTAAATGTTTCTTTAAACATTTCCCACTGATGAATCGTTTTACCCATTAACAGATTTGCCCAGTTTACTGTGGACAGTCTCTGTCTCATCCCATTGAAGTCGGCCTTACCCAAGTCTAGAATCTTAGCAGCTGAATCACCTTTTTCCCTTTCAAACACGACCTTGAACTTGATCATGTTATGATCGCTATTGGATAGATGTTCACGCACAGTTAAGCTGTTAACTAAATCTGGTTCATTACTCATTACTAAATCTAGTATCCATGATGTGGAGATGCCGGTGATGGACTGGGGTAGACAAATGTAAGGAATCTTACAACACCAGGTTATAGTCCAACAAATTTATTTTAAAATCACAAGCTTTCGGAGATTATCCCCTTCGTCAGGTGAATGAAGGGGATAATCTCCGAAAGCTTGTGATTTTAAAATAAATTTGTTGGACTATAACCTGGTGTTGTAAGATTCCTTACATAAATCTAGTATGACTTGCCCCCTTGTTGCCTCTAGGACATACTGCTGTAGAAAACTATCCCGGACACACTCAAATTCACTACCTTTCTGACAGTTGCTAGTCTGCTTTTCCCAATCTATGTGAAGGTTAAAGTCCCCCATTAAGACCACTATGCCTTTCTTACACACTTGTTTAATCTCTGCATTTATACAATCTAGCATTTCAGAGCTGCTGCCAGGGGTCCTATACACAACTCCCACAATAGACTTAGATCCTTTCCTATTTCTCAATTCAACCCATAAGGTCTCTGATGGCTGCTTACCTCTCGTTATATCCTCCTTTATCATTGAAGTGATTTCATCTCTAATCATTAAGGCTACTCCTCCCCCTCTTCCATTTTCCCTATCTCTCCTGTAGACCTTATAACCCAGTATATTTAGTTCCCAATCCTGACCATCCTGCAGCCATGTCTCAGTAATAGCGATCATGTCATACCCTCCAATTTGAATTTGAACCTGTAGTTCATTTAATTTATTCCTTATGCTCCGTGCATTTGTATATAGAACTCTTAGTTGGGCCACACACCCTAGCCTGACCTTCAGCTTTGATGCTGGGTTAATCGCCTTACGCCTTCTAGTTTTTACTTTATCTGTATTGCCTAAAGTACACTTTCTTTCTGCTGCTCTATGCTTTTCCCTTTCACTTGTTCTTGAACAACTGTTTGTACTATTTGTATTGTAGATTTCCCCTGGGTCGTCCCCTCTTTTGCTGCTCTCAAGTTTACTCCCTTCTGACTCCCCGCTCAGGTTCCCATCCCCCTGCCACTCTAGTTTAAACCTTCCCCAACAGCACTAGCAAACACCCCCGTGAGGACACTGGTCCCGGTCCTGCTCGGGTGTAACCCGTCCCGCTTGTACAGGTCCCACCTTCCCCAGAACCGGTCCCAATGTCCCATGAATCTAAATCCCTCCCTCCGACACCATCCCTGCAGCCACACATTCATCCTGTCTATTCTCCTGTTCCTATACTCACTAGCACATGGCACTGGTAAGTAATCCTGAGATCACTACCTCTGAGGTCCTGCTTTTTAATTTATCTGCTAATTCCTTGAATTCACCTTGCAGGACCTCATCCTTTTTTTTAAAAAAACCTATGTCGTTGGTACCGCTATGGACCATGACGACTGGCTGTTCACCCTCCCCCTCCAGAATGCCCTGCAGCCGCTCCGTGACATCCTTGACCCACGCACCAGGGAGGCAACATACCATCCTGGAGTCACATTTACGGCCGCAGAAACGCCTATCTGTTCCCTTAGAGCTGCCATGACTTGCCTTAGAGTTACACTGCGTTCACCTCTCAGACTCTCCTCCCACACTCGGTCTCTCCTTTTATACTGTGCTCACCTCTCGGACTCTCCTGCCTCACCTGCGACGTCGCACAGTAGTTTTCTCTTGTTGCAGGTCTGCTGCTGCTTTTATCCCCACTCTCAGTCTTCTGCTGCTCAGGTCTGCCGCCGCTCTGCGGAAAAAGTTAGGAAAAGCAAGGCAAAGCAGCACCTCCTTCACCAAACTTCCACACTCACCAAACTCTCAGCTGTCTCACTCGGTGCTCCGCTGCACTCCGTGCTTCGTTCCTCAGGGCAGTGTCTTGGGTCCAACCATCTTCAGCTGCTTCATCAATGACCGTCCCTCCATCATAAGGTCAGAAATGGGTATGTTCGCTGATGATTGCACAGTGTTCAGTTCCATTCGCAATCCCTCAGATAATGAAGCAGTCCGTGCCCGCATGCAGCAAGACCTGGACAACATCCAGGCTTGGGATGATAAGTGGCAAGTAACATTCACGCCAGACAATGATCATCTCCAACAAAAGAGTCTAACCACCTCCCTTTGACATTAAATGGCATTACCATTGCCGAATCCCCCACCATCAACATCCTGGGGGTCACCACTGACCAGAAACTTAACTGGACCAGCCATATAAATACTGTGGCTACAAAAGCAGGTCAGAGGCTGTGTATTCTGCAGCAAGTGGCTCACCTTTTGACTCCCCAAAGCCTTTCCACCATCTACATGGCACAAGTCAGGAGTGTGATGGAATACTCTCCACTTGCCTGGATGAGTGCAGCTCCAACAACACTCAAGATACTCGACACCATCCAGGACAAAGCAGCCCGCTTGATTGGCACCCCATCCACCACCCGAAACATTCACTCCCTTCACCACCGGTGCACTGTGGCTGCAGTGGGTACCATCCACAGGATGCACTGCAGCAACTCACCAAGGCTTCTTCGACAGCACCTCCCACACCCGCGACCTCTACCACCTAGAAGGACAAGAGCAGCAGGCACATGGCACGTTCCCCTCCAAGTCACATACCATCCCAACTTGGAAATATATCGCTGTTCCTTCATCGTCGCTGGGTCAAAATCCTGGAACTCCCTTCCTAACAGCGCTATGGGAGAACCTTCACCACACAGACTGCAACGGTTCAAGAAGGCGGCTCACCACCACCTTGTCAAGGGCAATTAGGGATGGGCAATAAATGCTGGCCTCACCAGCAATGCCCACATCCCACGAACGAATAAAGAAGAGAAACTGTTTCCCGTGGCAGGAGGGTCAGTAATCAGAGGACACGGATTTAAGATAATCAGCAAATGAGCCAGAGGCAAAATGATGAAACATTTTTTTTTAATGCAGCAAGTTGTAATGATCTGGAATGCGCTGCCTGAAAGGGTGGTGGAAGCAGATTCAATAATAACTTTCAAAAGGGAATTGGATAAATACTTGGAGAAAATATTTACAGGGCTATGGAGAAAGAGCAAGGGAATGGGACTAATTGGATAGCTCTTTCAAAGAGCTGGCACAGGCACAATGGGCCGAATGGCCACCTCCTGTGCTGTACCTATTCTGATAGTATGAGGATATAATCTTTAAATCCACATTCCCATTTGCAGAAAGTTCAAATTGCTGATAACATCTCTCTTCTGATTTAGGAACATAGGAACAGGAGTAGGCCATTCAGCCCCTCGTGCCTGCTCCGCCATTTGATAAGATCATGGCTGATCTGTGATCTAACTCCATATACCTGCCTTTGGCCCATATCCCTTAATACCTTTGGTTGCCAAAAAGCTATCTATCTCAGATTTAAATTTAGCAATTGAGCTTGTATCAATTGCCTTTTGCGGAAGAGAGTTCCAAACTTCTACCACCAATGAGGCAACAGCATTAAGAATAGCCTCTTTTCAAACCTCCAGGCCCACAATATTCAAAAAACACGTCAAAGCAGTCAGTAAGCAATACAACTAAAAAGACTGAGTTGCCTGGGTTTTGAGGCTGGCTGGCCAGGGTTGAATACTTTTTGGTTACTGCTCAGGTCTGGGGTCTGCACTGACGTTCAGTGAAGTGATGCTCTGTTTTCAGTCTGTAAATCAATTACTTGGGACATCACAAAAACAGCTAGTGTGAGCATGTAGCATCATGAACCCTCTCCCATGTACTTATTGTTTTCATTCTATTGGACTCTAGTCTGTTTTGAGCATGTGAATGCACTGTCTGGTGCTGCTGTGACTGATTGGCGTGACAGACTGAATGCACAATCATGGGGGTAGATCTTAAACGATTTATAGGCAATGCACTGACACAGCATGTTGGAGCTTCACACATCCCATTCAGAAACCAGAGGGGAGAAAGGGAGGGAAATCAGTCATTGCCATGATTACTACTTACTTTGGGCATCAACAGAGGCATGGGAGAAAGTCCACTTATTTGTTTCAGGGCCTGGATTTGCCTGGAATCATATTCACCACTGGGGTATAATTTCCCCATCCTCTCAGAAACCAGATCGGTCCTTCGAACTCAGCCTCAGGTAAATCACAAACATACGGACAATTACACAAAAAGTGAAGTTGTAAGGACATATTGTGTGGAGGTACTTCATGGGGAGACCCAGAGGAGGAACTAGCAACCTATGGGCTACCAACAGTTTAGACAGGTTAGTACCTTTCAAACAGTCAAAGCCCAGACAGTTACCTGCTGCTGTGTAGAGATAAACCGAATCAAAGTCCAGGTTTACAAGTGATTTTCAAGAGACCACAAGCTGCATTCGAGGAAGACACTGAAGTATTAACCCCCTCAACTCTCCTCAGGGCCTGATCACCCTTGATTCTGATATTTCCTGTGTTAAAAGTATCAAGTGCACAGGTTTATAATGTGAAGTGTGTCTGTCTTAAAGAGCCAGGAGCCACATGTCCAATCTTCCTGAACAATGTACATGGTGCAAGGGGCAGTGCCCCACAAATACTGAATCCAATAGTCTAGCACAGGCAACTTCAAACAAATAAAACACGCAGACAATGTAAAACCCAATAAGTTACATACTTTAATTTATACTAAGACACAAGATAGACTTTGGGGTTATAGGTTGAGGCATGGGTATCCTTGAGGTTGCAGAAAACACAGTCAGACAGTGCATGTGATTACAGTAAACACTTACTTTTGAAGACAGACTGAATTTCTAATGATTAAGGACCCTTTCTTCTCTCCCTTCCCACAACAGGAATTACATCTGCTTCCCAATCTCCTAATTTTAAAATTACAAGTCTGGCAATTCACAAACCACACAGAAAAGACAAAGAGGTTTCGTACAAATGGTCCCTTAAATAAGCTTACACCAGCACAGTTACTAAATGGGTTTTGCATACAGAAATGTGGTCAGATGAAATGCCATTGAAGCTGTACAGCAGATCCCAGCGAAAGAAAGTAATCACACTGGTCGAACTGATTGCATTGCCCTGTTGTCTTTGTTGGCCACTTGGGCCACATTCAAGCTTAAGAACTATTACCGGCATTACTACTAGACAAACACTTGTAGGACATTCCATTGTCCAGTACTTCAGTGGCGGTGTTAAGCCTCAAAATAAAATGGGGCACCAAAATAGTGACGAAAGAAACATCATACATACATGTTAAGTATTCATTGACTGACTTCAATAAAATTTCTCGGCTATAAGGTTTAAATCCCATTAAGCTGTAAACATCAATCTGCTGATACCAACAGATCTCAGTATGCAGATTTAGGATTTATCCACTGGTGATGCAAATGCAAACCGAGTTGTCTGGGCTTCTCCAGCTAGATAACTAGGGTGTGCGAGCTGCATACGGCTCTAGTCACAGTTTGTACACCCTTCTCTCTGGTTACTTCGTATACTCAGTGGGAAAAAAATTCCCTGAGGGACTCTACCCTGGATACCCAGTTTACTGATTTTGTAAAAAAAAAAATCCCATTTGATCTGAGAAGAGTAAGCTTCAGCCCGTTAAAGGGAAATGTTTCAATCAATGCAACGAGGCACCCTTTGGGATACTTCTCCTGAAATTATTTTAAATGGCGGAACAATTCTACTTTGGGTTCTGCTGTATTCTGCAATGGCAATGCAGACAAAGGACTCCTGACACCGATTCCTTGTTCACTTTGCATCACACAATAGATTCCCAAATACTGCGCATCTTGCACACACCCGCACCCAGTCTGACACCAGGTTCCACCTACTTCCTAATGGACTCAACAGCAGCACGGATTTGATTTTTTTTAAAAAAAAGAGCTATATCAACCTTTCATGAAGCACACTGTTTGTACAATTTGTAAAGAGACGCAAGAGAGTCCCTCCCCCCTCCTCCTCTCCCCAAGAATTTCAGTCCACAGAAGAAAAGCAATGCAAACACCTTTTGGGGTGGGCAATATTGGGATTGGGGGGGTGTTTCTGCACTGAGGCCCCCTTCCTAGCTAATCTAACGTTCACATGGTCATGTGTTCCGGTAAGACATACGAGATGTCGTCCCACGGATGACGGTATAATCCTTGCTTCAAACGCTTCTGATCCAGATAGTGTCCTGGAAAATTAAAGTACTTCAGTAACCACAGAAAGTAATGCAAACGGAAGCTTTAAAGCCTGAACTTAAAAGTAGATTTTCTGGGAATAAATCAGCATTGATCAGTTAGAAGATGGATGGTCTGCACCTCACTTCTGATCCCCCTTCAGAGGAAGAGCTGCAATACCAAACAAGCGCTATAATGTAAACCCACCACATAGAATTACATAGAAATTGCAGCACAGAAACAGGCCATTCAGCCCGACTGGTCTGTGCCAGTGTTTATGCTCCACACGAGCCTCCTCCCTCCCCTCTTCATTTCATCCCATCAGCATAACCTTCTATTTCTTTCTCCCTCATGTACTTATCTAGCTTCTCCTTAAATTAGAGCCAGGCCATTCAGGAGTGAAATGAGGAAGCACTTTTTTTTTTTACATAAAGGGTAATGGAAATCTGGAACTCTCTCCCCATAAAAGGCTGTGGATGCTGGGACAATTGAAATTTTCAAGACCGATACATAGACAGATTTTTGTTCGGCAAGGGATATGGAGCAACGGTGAGTTGAGGTACAGATTAGCCATGATCTGACTGAATGGAGGAACAGGCTCAAGGGGCTGAATGGCCTTCTCCTGTTCCTATGTGCCACAATATAAATGGGAGAATAAACAACAAGAGCGTGGGTTTGAGTCCACAGCACAAAAGCTGCCACAATGGACCCGGGCACTAAAGTGGAAATCTCACCCGGAGGTCACAGGATGATGTGGGGAAACAAAAGCCGAGTTAGTGGATTTGGGGCAGAGGGAAAGCTGATACACAGAATGTCAGTGTTTATGCTCCACACGAACCTCCTCCCTCCCTACTTCATCTAACCCCATCAACATATCCTTCTATTCCTTTCTCCCTCATATGTTTATCCAGCTTCCCCTTAAATGCATCTAAGCTGTTCGCTTCAACCACTCCTTTTGGTCGTGTGTTCCACATTCTCACCACTGTCAGGGTAAAGAAATTTCTCCTGAATTCCTTATTGGATTTATTTGTGATTATCTTATATTTATGGCCCCTAGTTTATGGTCTCCCTCGCAAGTGGAAACATCTTCTCTACGTCTACCTTATCTAACCCTTCATAATCTTAAAGACCTCTATCAGGCTGTCTTACCAACCCATGCTGCAGCTGGATGGTGACGCATGAGGCAAAATGTGGCGGGAGGTGAGGTGCAAAAGGAGTACACCAGTCGCCAGCATCGACATATTGGTTTCTGGCCAATCAACGACTTACAGAAACCTCCTGGTTAGTCAGCAGCAAAACTGGGATTTTTATTTTATAAAATTTGAATAAAAGACCCTCTCATTCTCAACTTGCTGTTTCTGTATGTACTGCAGCCAAACAAGAGGAAGCACTGCAAAATTACTGGGCTTTAAGAAAATGGCCCTAGGTTTGTTTTTGGGGGGGGGGGGGGGGGGGGGGGAGGAAGTCAGGGGTCATCGAGTGTAGACATAATTCACAAACTACTTCTTTGTAGAGAACGCTCCTAGAGAAAGTTAGTTGAGAACTAGACGGTGGCGGAGCTGAAAGTCAGGTACAACAGTTCGAGCGTTTTGTGCAAATCTCCATTACTATGGGGAAAGAGCAAGAAATGGTATCAGAACAGCAGGAATCAGCTTAGCCTGTGTTAGCTCCACTGCCCTCTCTCCACATCGCTCAATTACCCTTACTTCCCAAGTAAGTTTCTCTCCTTTTTAAACACCTCACTGATTGCATATCTTTGGCCATCTAGAACAGTGTGTTCCACATCATCACAATCCTTTGTGTAAAGAAATGTTTCCTGCATTCATTGTTACCTGGCTTAGCTCGAATTTGACACCGTTTCCTGCTCCCCTGCTAGAGAGAAGTGTCATCCCCTATCTACCCTGTCAATTCCCTTCCTAATTTTAAACACCTAATCAGATCATCCCCTAACCTCCAGGGAACATAACCCAAGTTTGCTCAGTCTCTCATCACTATCTGTTTGCAAAGCACTGGCACTGTACTCACTAGTAAATTATCCATAATAGGAACAAATGGAGTGTGGGAGGGGACACAGCAAGTGTAACTCCAGCTGTCCTTTACCCCGACTTTTTAAAAAGAAAACACTGCTATAGTTAACTTACCAATAAATCCCATACTCCGCCCGAGAACAAAGATTCCATTCAGAGCGCCAATCTCAACATACTCATCAGCTTCCTCCCTGCACAGAACAAAAACAGATTTTAAAAAAAACTGCAAATGCTGAAAATCACAAACACAGACAATGCAATCAGCAGTGAAAAAGCACAAAGACAGGTTAATGTTAACGCGTCGCTTTTCAGACGCTGACAGACCTACTGTATATTTCCAGCACTTTGTTTTTACAGAGTTGAACAGCAACACACCGCACGGCTAGAAAAGAATTACCCTGACGAGCAGTTAGCTTTCCTTGCAGAATCTTCTGTTTATCTCAGTGAATACTGAAATATCGTAAGCACCACTGTCTTATCTCCTGTTCGTAAACCATCCTATTGTGCTGACTCTCCAAAATCCACCAAGGAATGTTTCATGTCTTAGTGTTTACGTAGCCTTTTACTGTGATCAGGTCTTAGTATGTTTAACTAGCTTAGGACACAGTCCAAAATTCTATTGACACTGGAACAGTTCCTACAGATTGGAGGGTGGCAAATGTAACCCCACTAATTAAAAAAGGGAGAGAAAAAAACAGGGAATTACAGACCAGTTAGCCTAACATCAGTCGTGGGGAAAATGCTAGAGTCTATTATAAAAGCTGCATTAGGGTTAGGGTTAGGACACTTGGAGGGCATTAATGGGATTGGACAGTCAGCATGGGTTTATGAAAGGGAAATCATGCTTAACAAATCTACTGGAGTTTTTTGAGGATGTAACTAGTAGAATAGATAGGGGAGAACCAGTGGATGTGGTGTATTTGGATTTTCAGAAGGCTTTTGATAAGGTCCCACACAAGAGGTTAGTGTGCAAAATTAAAGCACATGGGATTGGGCAGGAATATACTGGCATGGATTGAGAATTGGTTGACAGACAGGAAACAGAGAAGGAACAAACTGGTCTTTTTCTGGGTGGCAGCAGTGATTAGTGGGGTACCGCAGGGATCAGTGCTTGGGCCCCAGCTATTCACAATATACATCAATGATTTGGATGAGGGAACTAAATGTAACATTTCCAAGTTCGCAGATGACACAAAGCTGGGGTGGAATGTGAGCTGTGAGGAGGATGCAAAGAGGCTCCAATGTGATTTAGACAAGTTGGGTGAGTGGGCAAGAACATGGCAGATGCAGTATAACGTGGATAAATGTGAGGTTATCCACTTTGGTTGTAAAAACAGAAAGGCAGATTATTATCTGAATGGTAATAGATTGGGAAAAGGGGAGGTGCAACAAGACCTGGGTGCCCTTGCACACCAGTCGCTGAAAGCGAGCACTCAGGTGCAGGAAGCAGTTAGGAAGGCGAATGGTATGTTGGCCTTCATTGCAAGAGGATTTGAGTACAGGAGCAAGGATGTCTTACTGCAGTTATACACGGCCTTGGTGAGACCACATCTGGAGTATTGTGTGCAGTTTTGGTCTCCTTATCTGAGGAAGGATGTCCTTGCCATGGAGGGAGTACAACAAAGGTTTACCAGACTGATTCCTGGGATAGCAGGACTGACGTATGAGGAGAGATTGGGTCGACTAGGCCGATATTCACTTAAATTTAGAAGAATGAGTGGTGATCTCATCAAAACATATAAAATTCTAACAGGACTAGACAGACTAGATGCAGGGAGGATGTTCCCGATGGCTGGGGAGTCCAGAACCAGGGGTCACAGTCTCAGGATACGGGGTATGCCATTTAGGAGAAATTTCTTCACTCAGAGGGTGGTGAACCTGTGGAATTCTCTACCACAGAAGGCAGTGGAGGCCAAGTCATTAGATGTATTCAAGAAGGAGATAGATATATTAATGCTAAAGGGATCAAGGGATATGGGGAAAAAGCGGGAACAGGGTACCGAGTTAGACGATCAGCCATGATCATTTTGAATGGTGGAGCAGGCCCGACGGGCCGAATGGCCTACACTTGCTCCTGTTTTTTTTCTATGTCTCGTGAATATTACTGTTTTTCACTATTCAGCAATAGTTGCGATAGTAACGGGAGAAACCTGCTAACAAATAGCATCCCTGGTGGGTGGCCTGGGGTTTTTAAAGTTTGAGGTAGCTAGTGTTAAGAGAATTGACTGTATTCCAATCAGATGGGGGGTTGGGGGTGCGGGGGCGGATGTGGTTGTGACCGAGTGAAGTAGCCACACTCAGGCCCGTGGGACAATAAACCATGGCAAGTGCACCAGATGATTTATGCTCAACAGTCCACACGTACATGGAGAAGTCAAGGTTCGGGTCATGCATGCCCTTGACAGAATAGGAAAGAATTTGTGCCTCAGCACTCTTTCAATGGCTTCTTGGGTTTCTGTAAGTTATTTTCCTCAGAGATGCAGACCTTTGCTATCCTATTTTCTATGCTTGTTTTAAACCATATTCTTACACACCCTAAAGCATGATAAAGCTCCATATAACATGCAAGTTCTTTCTTTATACCCAAGTAAATTCTAAGTTCCTATCTGGTATAAGTAAACTGTCTTGTAATCTCCATTCCATAGCCCACAGAAACCTGCAGCACGAGCCTGATAGCAAAGAGCTGCCCAGCCGATATCAGCAAGTGGTTTCCTTGACTTTCCAGTCCCGGATGATCAAGGCACAAGTAAGAGACTTGAGCACATAATCTAGACTGACACTCCAGTGCAGTACTGACAGAATGCTGCACTGTCGTTCGGATGAGACGTTAAACTGAGGCCCCGTCTGCCCCCTCAGGAGGATGTAAAAGATCCCACGGCACTATTTCGATAAAGAGCAGGAGAGTTCTCCCCGGTGTCCTGGCCAATATTTATTCCTCAACAAACATCACTAACCCAGATTATCTGTTCATTTATCACATTGCTGTTTGTGGGATCTTGCTGTGTGCAAATTGGCTGCCGCATTTCCCACATTACAACAGTGACTACACTTCAAAAGTACTTCATTGGTCGTAAAGCGCTTTGGGACATCCTGTAGTTGTGAAAGGCGCTCTATAAATACACGTCTTTCTTTCTTAGAGCTCAGTACCCGCCTCAGGCAGCTCCATATCTTAAAAAAAAATTTTAATAGAAAATACCCACCTTGTAAATGCACCGCAGTTTCTTAGTAAGTCAACCATGGCAACACCAATAAAACCATCAACATTCAGGATAAGATTTGGTTTCTGAAACAAAAACACGTAAACATTCAATCTTCCATCAAGGCTCGAGTGAAGCACAAACACTGGCATGGACCAGTTGGGCCGAATGGCCTGTTTCTGTGCTATACATTCTATGTAACGTGCATCCATACACCAGTAATAAACACAGACGGTCTAGGTTCTAATAACCCCAATAATTCTTCGGAAGTGGTCAATTCTGCCCCAGGGTACTTGGGATCCAACACAAATTTCTCAAGGGCTCATCCAACCACCTTATGCTGCAGACTCCACTTAAGTGAAAATTTTAAAACAAAAAGGAGAATCAAAAACTACTTTCTAGCTACACCCGCTGTGTTACCTGAATGTTTTGGGTATAAATTCTATTTCAGTGACTGGGTGCCCAGATTGCACATTTAACTAGGTTTACTGCCCAGATCTCACAATAACAGTCTGGGATTCAAGCAGTTTCCACAATGCACCAACGTACACAGCAAAAGCTACAGGGAACAGTTTAGAATTTTAAATTATATTCAAAGTCTGGAATAAAATTTTGCAACAGAAAATAAAGTTTAACCAATAAACAAAGTACTGGAAATACACAACACCCAAAAGGGAAGAGACAGATTAAAAGTTTCAGGGTTCTGATGAAAAGTCAGCACCTAAATCCATAGCCCATCTTTTCTCTTTCTAGGCACTGATGGACTTGTGTATTTCCAGTATTGTTTTTTAATCTCTACATCTGACTCGATGCTTGACACTGAATTTCCGATAGAGCAAAACTCTGTGGCAGACAGGTTACTTGCTGGCCAGGTCAGACTGCACTAGTATAGTTCCATACCTTGGAGGTAGTAATCTTCTCCACTTCCAGTGCGTAGTCGAGGAGAGGAGTAGCAGGGAAATTCTGCTTCACAAAGTCCTTCAGGATTTGCACCCTCATGTCTGGATTATTAATCTATGATCAGGAAAGTTTGACTTATCAAACATCAAACTCCACAGCCCACAACACAATACTGGTGTAAACATGCATCACACACAAGGTGTCCCTGTATTAGCAAACCATGTTTCCAAAGTGACAAGCCATCATTCTCAGCATACATTTCCACTGCTGCTAAAACTCTCATCTATGCTTTTATAGTTATTTGTAGACTATTCCAATGCTCTCCTGGCCAGCCGCCCATCTTCCACCCTCCATAAACTTGAGCTCACCCAAAACCATGCTGCCAGTATCCTAACTCGCACTAAGTCCCGTTCACCCATCACCCCTGTGCTCACTGACCTACACTGACTCCTGGTCCATCAACGCCTCGATTTTAAAATTCTCATCCTAGTGTTCAAATCCTTCCATGGCTTCGCCCCTCCCTATCTTTAACCTCCTCCAGCCCTACAACCCTCTAAGATCTCTGCGTTTCTCCAACTCTGGCCTCCTGCACATCTCCCACTCCCTCCTCCCCACCATTGGTGGCCGTTCCTTCAGCTGTCTAAATCCTAAGCTCTGGAATTCCCTCCCCAAACCTTTGTCTCTCCACATACTTAAGACGCTGCTTAAAACATGCCTCTTTTTCACCTGTCCTCATGTATCCTTCTTTGGCTCGGTGTCAATTTTTGTCTGATAACGCTCTTGTAGTGGAATGTTCCAAGGCAGATAAATCCAAACACCGAGATCAATCAGCAATGCGACATGTAAATTTTATATACATGGCCCCTGAAGTTCCATAATATGGACTCAAGATAAAAAACTTGGGCACTCGTGAGTTAGTTAAACAATACAGCTCTGTGCCTGCATGTGAAGTAAGTTAATTAAGATGAGAAGGAATTTTGTCACCGAGGCCCCGCCTGCCCACTCAGGTGGACTTAAAAGATCCTATATATTATTCGAAGATGAGCGGGGAGTTCTCCCGGTGTCATGGCTAACATTTATCTCTCAACCAACACTGCTAAAAGAAATGCTGTTTTGTGGGACACTGCTGTGCAGATTGGCTGCCATATTTCCCTACAGGTCAGTGACTACACTTCAAAAGTACTTCACTGGGCGTGAAGCGCTTTGGGATGTGCTGAGTCTTGAAAGGAGCTATATATACACACAATAAATGGGAGGATACTGAGGTGTAGAGGGACAGAGGGACCTTGGAGTGCATGTCCACAGATCCCTGAAGGTAGCAGGACAGGTAGATAAGGTGGTTAAGAAGGCATACGGGATACTTTCCTTTATTAGCCGAGGCACAGAATATAAGAGCAGGGAGGTTATGCTAGAACTGTATAAAACATTGGTTAGGCCACAGCTTGAGTACTGTGTACAGTTCTGGTCAACACATTACAGGAAAGGTGTGATTGCACTAGAGGGTACAGAGGAGATTTATGAGGATGTTGCCAGGATTGGAGAATTTTAGCTATGAGGAAAGATTAGATAGGCTGGGGTTGTTTTCTTTGGAACAGAGGAGGCTGAGGGAAGATTAATTGAGGTGCATAAAATTATGAGGGGTCTAGTTAGAGTGGATTGGGAGAGCCTATTTCCCTTAGCAGAGCAATCAATAACCAGGGGGCATAGATTTAAAGTAATTGGTAGAAAGATTAGAGGGGAGCTGAGGAGAAAAATTTTTCACCGAGAGGGTGGTGGGGATCTGGAACTCACTGCCTGAAAGGGTGGTAGAGGCAGAAACCCTCACCTCATTTAAAAAGTACTTGGATGTGCACCCGAAGTGCCGTAACCTACAGGGCTACGGACCAAGTGCTGGAAAATGGGATTAAGCTGGATAGCTCTTTTTCGGCCGGCACGGACAGGATAGATCCATTGGCCTCCTTCTGTGCTGTAACTTTCTATGAAACTGAGGCCCCCATCTGCCCTCTCAGGCGGGCATAAAAGATCCCAAGGCCCTATCTCGACAAGGAGCAGGGGAATTCTCCCCAGTGTCCCGGCCAATATTTGTTCCTCAACCAACATCGCTAAAACAGGTTATCTGCTCATTATCACACTTGTTTGTGGGATCTTGCTGTGCGCAAATTGGCTGACGCGTTTCCTACATTACAACGGTGACTACATTTCAAAAGTACTTCATTGGTTGTAAAGCGCTTTGGGACATCCCGAGGTCATGAAAGGAGCTCTATAAATGCAAGTCTTTCTTTACAAGGCTCAGTACCAATGAAGCCACGAGGTGGTCCTGTTGTATGGTCTTTGGTGCTAGAAGCAGCACGAGCGCAGTGATGTGCAGAAGTTAAATTGTACTGGAATGCTTACCGACTTCACCCGATGTCCAATTCCCATAATCAGCTGCCCTTCTTTCTTCATCTTGTTGACGAAATCCATCGCGATGAGGCTGCTGTCGAAGGCTTTGCTGAACTGTTTGGCAGCAGCATCTAAAGCACCTCCGAATCGATCACCCTGTGGGAACATACATGCACAGAATACAAGAGATACATCAGTAATTCAGGGAATGTCTATTACTGTATATGAACTCTGCAGTGCCACCATCACCAAACCAGTGGGAAAAATGTGCTGGAATATTTACACAGCAAACACTCAAAAGCACATAGTCACGAACAGGTTTGAACTTTAGCCCCATATATGTACAGATATATCGCGGTGCTCGACGGGCCTATATATGTATAGATTTATCAGCTCCCCCTGGTGAGACACACCATTCCTCAGCCTCTCTACTTGGTAATGCCTCGATTAATTGCGGTGGCAAGCCCACATTCCACTACTGCGCATATCTTCATCTCCCTCAGAACAGAGAAGCTGTTTCAAAGGGTAACGAGATGGCAAAACATGGCGACACTCCAGCACACTGCCCCAGAGTCTGGATTCACGATTGCTATCCCCCAAAGAGTTTCCCAGTCTTGCTCATGCCTCCGGGCAGGTGGCACCATAGAGACAACCCCAGATGTTCCTTAGCAGAGGTCTGGGAGTAGGTCACTGGGTCATCCTCTTGGTGAAGACTCGGTTGGGGGGGGGGGGGTGGAATGCAGAATAAATGGAAGAGGAAAACAATTAAAAACTGCTTGTGCCTAAACAGTGTGAACAGAACCTGTTAAACTCCCAAAAGCATACAAGAAATTTTTTGGTCACTGATTTGGTCAAAATCTTGGAACTCCCTGCTGAACAGCACTGTGGGAGAACCTTCAACTGCAGCGGTTCAAGAAGGCAGCTCACCACCACCTTCTCAAAGGCAATTAGGGATGGGCAATAAATGCCGGCCTCGCCAGCGACGCCCACATCCCCTGAACAAATAAAAAAACACAGGGCTGGATTCTCTGCAGCACAATCTTGGTAGTTTGAAGCACTACAGCACTTTGTACAGCCTACTGCCCTGTCACTTACATGCAGCTGCCCATTGGGAGTGTACACAGGCTGCGGGGAACCTAACTTGCCTATTGGTACCCAGTACATTTCCCAACACTCCCAGCTCATTAGAGCAGCTGAAACAGCACCCATTGATGGTAGAGCAGAGGGAGTGCAGAAAAGGAGGAGCAAACCAGTATCTGAGGAATGGAGTACAAGTGGGTACACATGGCTTTTAAGAAAAAATATTCTAGGTAGGAGGGGAAAAAAGTTAGGAAAGAAAATATAGGAACAATATTACAGTAATGATGCTGGTCCTGAGAGTAATTTAATGTAATTAGTATTTCCTGTTTCATTATATAATTTCATAGAATCTTACAGCACAGAAAAAGGCCATTCGGCCCATTGTGCCTTCTCTTTGAAAAAGATATCCAATTAGTCCCACTCCCCTGCTCTTTCCCCATGGCCCTGCAAATTTTTCCTTTTCAAGTATTTATCCAATTCCCTTTTGAAAGTTGCTATTGAATCTGCTTCCACCGCCCTTTCAGGTAGTGCGTTCCAGATTGCATTGAAAAACAAAAATCAAGTCGGCCAGGGAGACAGAAATCTCCCTGGACCTGTCGCCAGTCTAAATGTTAGAGGCTGATTGTTCACAATTCTATATCAATCTGCCACTCTGGCATGTTCTTACAAGCTGGTAGTGAGCCATCTACAGCTTTATTTTTGGTGGGGGGGGAATTTAATTCAATGGAGGAGCTGACAGAGCACATGTACGTTCACCTCTCACTGCAGCTGTAAGGTGTGTGTAGACACCAACCTCATGAAACAGCACTGACCAGCCCCAATAAAAAAAAACCTCCGTACCACCTGGTTTAAAAACAGAAAAGCAAAGCAGAACGGAACACACGCAGATTAAAATGTATGTTCGGCCCACTGTCTGCTACTTAACACTTCAGGTAATCCATGTGTGCAGTGACTCACAATAGTAAGGAGGCCAGATGTGAGACTGGAGATCAGGTCTTTCCCCGCTCGAGCACAGACGATGGTGTTGTGAGCTCCAGAGACTGCTGGACCGTGGTCTGCTGTCACCATCAGACACATCTCGATAAAGTGGCAGGCATGTTTTGGCAACCTTGGAGAAAAGGAAGGAGAGAATAACTTCACATGGGCACGAGAAGAGAAACGTTTATCTAATCCACCTTCAACTATTGGGTTATTAAGAATCCGGACACTCACCCCTAACTGAAAAGGTTTATTAGTTTCAGAACGTAACATTTTCTAAGTGTGAGTTTGTGAATTAACATTTGTCGCTTTACTTTTATGTTTTATTTAATTTTTTCCCATTGTCATTCTCTTGTGATCTCCCAGGCAGTCAGTTCCATCTTTCTCCTTAGCTCCTGCAGCTCTGACGACAACTATTACAGCGCTACAGAAGAAACTATTTAGCATTCAAATCTGGGGGGGGGGGGGGGGGGGGGTTTACATTCTTGTTCAGCACGTGATGGACCTCTAAATTACCATGGGCTATCACTCATCCAATTGTCGACCTCCCCCCCTCAGCCAGGATAGTGGGTCATGGGAACATAGAAACAGGAGTAAGCCATTCAGCCCCTCGTGCCTGCTCCGCCATTTGATAAGATCATGGCTGATCTATGATCTAACTCCATATACCTGCCTTTGGCCCATATCCCTTAATACCTTTGGTTGCCAAAAAGCTATCTTATCTCACATTTAAATTTAGCAATTGAGCTAGTATCAATTGCCATTTGCGGAAGAGAGTTCCAAACTTCTACCACCCTTTGTGTGTAGAAATGTTTTCTAATCTTACTCCTGAAAGGTCTGGCTCTAATTTTTAGACTGTGCCCCCTACTCCTAAAATCCCCAACCAGCGGAAATAGTTTCTCTCTATCCACCCTATCTGCGCTGAAGAATTCTCCCCAATTACACGAACACTTCATGGTGCAGAATGCTGGGGTCCCAGCAAAGCCCATGTACATTTTCTTTCATGTCATGTTACATTTCGACAATTCCATTTCTAAGTCTAGCATAGAATCATACAGCACAGGAGGGGGCCATTCGGCCCATCTTGCATGTGATCATCTTTGAAAGAGCTGTCCAATTAGTCCCATTCCCCTGCTCTTTCCTCAGCCCTGAACATTTTTCCTTTTCAAGTATTTATCCAATTCCCTTTTGTGAAAGTTACTATTGAATCTGCTTCCACCACCCTTTCAGGCAGTGCATTTTAGATCATAACTCGTTGCATAAAAATAATTCTCATCTCCCCTCTGGCTCTTCTGCCAATTACCTTAAATCTGTGTCCTCTGGTTACCGACCCTCTTGCCAGTGGAAACAGTTTCACCCCATCTACTCTATCAAAACCCCCTCAATAATTTTGAACACCTCTATTAAATCTCTCTTTAACCTATTCTGCTCTAGGGAGAACAATCCCAGCTTCTCCAGTCTCTCCACATAGCTGAAGTCCCTCAACCTTGATACCATTCTGGTAAATCTCCTCTGCACCCTCTCTAAGGCCTTGACATACTTCCTAAAGTGTGGTGCCCAGAATTGGATACACTACCACTATTTCTCATCCATTTCACTGTTGTATGACTGCCACTAAGATATTTATTGTATATACTCATATACAGCAGTAGACATTTACAGCTCTGTTTAGAGAGGAGGGAGGAAGGCTTCATATCTTCTTGTTTCTCTCCGAGTGAAGCAATTTTGCAAAGACACGGACCCAGTACCAGTATCACCACTCCAGTGCATTGCTATCAGTTGTTGCTTGGCTCCAATCCTCCACCAGTCATATTTAAATGACTTTCCTTCCTGATGTCAGTCCAAGCTCCCAGTGCCAATTTAAAATTGGCTACAACAACTTGCATTTATATAGCACCTTTAACGTAGTAAGACATCCCAAGGCGTTTCACAGGAGCGATTATCAAACAAAATTTGACAACGAGCCACATAAGGAGATATTAGGACAGGTGACCAAAAGCTTGATCAAAGAGGTTTTAAGGAACATCTTAAAAGGGAGAGAGGTAGAGAGGTGGAAGGGAATTCCGGAGCTCAGGGCTGAGGCAGCTGAAGGCATGGCCACCAATAGTGGGGCAAAGGAGATACACAAGCAGCCAGAGTTGGAGGAATGCAGAGTTTATGGAAGGTTGTACGGCTGGAGAGATAGGGAGGGACGAGACTACGGAGGGATTTGAACATGAAAATGAGAATTTTAAAATTGAGGTGTTGCCGAACTAGGAATCAATGTAGGTCAGCGAGCACAGGGACGATCTGTGAATGGAACTTGGTGCGAGTTAGGGTACGGGCAGCAGAGTGACACTGGGAGAGAAGATTATGAAATCAGCAATGGGGGTCAGCTCTGAAGAATTGCCAGATCAACAATGGATAGGATGCTCCAACTGAGATGAGAAAGGGCAGATCGAAATTGTATTCGTGGACAGCAGCTGACAGGAAGGCAAGAATTTTGAACAGCATTGTAATCCCTTTGTTGGTGGAACTTGTAGAGTAAAAATGGTTTGCACCCATTTCGAAACTAGTGTCACAAACAGGGAGTGTTCACAAGGACGAGAAGCCAGCATCAGTTGAATTTTGCCAGGTGGCCCCAGTATTTTCCTGTTAATAGATGCACAAAATCTCTCTTGAATCATTACATTCAGAGGTTATCCCAACACTCCCATTTTTCTTCTTCTATCCAACCTTCTTGGGACAACAAGGGATGGGCAATAAATGTGGCCATGCCAGCATCGCCCACATCTCGAGAACAAAGAAAGAACATAGCTGTCCCCAAAAGATTTATAAACAAATTTGACTGAAGGGTAGGACTAGGTGAATGTCTCACCTTCTCTGGAACCAGAGCAAACCCAGGACACCTCCCAGGCCCATGTCCTCCTTGAAGATTTCAGTGATGGGCATTCCTGCGTAGATCAGCTCCTGGCCCCTCTCGTCACAGATGCTGGTCATGAAGGAAGCTGGCTTCCGGATCAGACCCAACTCCTGAGATACAGGAGAAAAAGGTGCACAGAAAATCAGAACAGGGACACACGATGTGTAATGCCATTATTCAGTGCAGGGTATTTAACATTATTACATAGAACCTACAGCACAGAAACAGGCCATTCAGCCCAACTGGTCTGTGCCGGTGTTTATGCTCCACACGAGCCTCCTCCCTCCCTATTTCATTTAACCCTATCAGCAAATCCTTCTGTTCCTTTCTCCCTCATGTACTTATCAAGCTTCCCCTTAAATGCATCTGTACTATTCACCTCAACCACTCAGTGTGGTAGCAAGTTCCACATTCTAACCACTCTCTGGCTAAAGATGATCTCCTGAATTCCTTATTGGATTTATTAGTGACTATCTTATAGTTATGACCACTAGTCTTAGATTTTCCCACAAGTGGAAACATATTATTTTATAGAAACAATGGGGCTCTCATCCCACCACCAGAGTTCTATTTTTTAGAATGTTGTACCTCATTGGTCAGGAATATCTGATGCCAGATGCCAGTTACTACTAGGAGATGGGTTCTCAAGGATATTTACAGAATCACAGAATCTTACAGCAGAGGACGTTGTCATTCAGCCCATCATGCCAGTGCCAGCTCTTTGAAAGAGCTATCCCATTAGTCCCACTCCCCTGCTCTTTCCCCACAGCCTGCTTCCACCACCCTTTCAGGCAGTGCATTCCAGGTCATAACTCGCTGCGTAAAGAAATTCTCCTCATCTCCCCTCTGGTCTTTCACAATTATCTTAATATTTGCAAAAACAAAAAGCTATTATAGTTTTTAAAGCTAGGTTTCATACAAATAATTCTTAAAGCAAACTTTCCAAATTGACCTGAGGAGCCCGGAGGTCGACCAGTTCATCCGATTTCTGACCATTTGCGGGTCATGCCACATTTATCAGCAGCAGCCGCACAAACCACCTGCCAGAAAGTCAACACACAGAAAAATAGACTACAAAATTCTTACGACACTAAACGCAGTCTCAAGAATTGTGTCTTCTACAGTTTCTGCTGTAACTTTCTGTATTTGTTGACTTACTAGCTGTTGCTGTATTCTAATAGAGGCTTTCTGCAAACAACATGGTTTTTGGTTCACTGACACACTCAGAAGTTAGGAAAGGAGGGCACTCTGGCAGCATGCCAATATTTGCGGGGGGGGGGGGCACTCTGGCAGCATGCCAATATTTGCGGGGGGGGCACTCTGGCAGCATGCCAATATTTGCGGGGGGGGGGGCACTCTGGCAGCATGCCAATATTTGCGGGGGGGGCACTCTGGCAGCATGCCAATATTTGCGGGGGGGGCACTCTGGCAGCATGCCAATATTTGCGGGGGGGGCACTCTGGCAGCATGCCAATATTTGCGGGGGGGCACTCTGGCAGCATGCCAATATTTGCGGGGGGGCACTCTGGCAGCATGCCAATATTTGCGGGGGGGCACTCTGGCAGCATGCCAATATTTGCGGGGGGGGCACTCTGGCAGCATGCCAATATTTGCGGGGGGGCACTCTGGCAGCATGCCAATATTTGCGGGGGGGGCACTCTGGCAGCATGCCAATATTTGCGGGGGGGGGCACTCTGGCAGCATGCCAATATTTGCGGGGGGGCACTCTGGCAGCATGCCAATATTTGCAGGGGGGGGGGGGGGGGGGGGGGGGGAACACTCCGGGAGCGTGCCAATATTTGCAGAGGGGTCTCCCCGCACCAAAAAAAGGTTGAAAACCACTGGCTTGACACATACAAACTGCATGCAATCATTACAAATACTTTAATATCACATCAATAATAAAACAGAGAAGCAGGAGAGAGGATTGTGAACCCCAGTTATTAGCTGTGCTGACTACTTACCCTTGCCCAGGAGTAGTCCATTGGCACGGTAGGAGGAGGAACTTCTTGTGCAGGCACTATCACACCCTTAGCGACAAGGTCATCATAAACAGCCCTACCAAATTAAAGAGAGAGAGATTCCTCAAACTGCAGCATGCTTGACAACATTGCACAGAATAGGTTTAACAGCTGAGCTCACAAGTAATCAGCCAATTACTCCACAATCTCTAATCCTACAAGTGTTTATAAGGATTTTCAGCCCACTCAACCTCTTCTTTCCAGAATATCAACCCGACCCCCTCTTCCTATTACAGCACCTAGTCGTTTCCTAATAGAGTTCTGTCTCCTGGCCTCACCCTCCCTTCTCCAGTAGTCCCATTCCAGCAGTTAGATCACCCTCTGTGTAAAGAAATACTTCCTGACGTCTGTTCTAAATTTGCCCTTCACAACTCTGTGCCTCTGCTCCTTGTTCTGTTGCCCCGTTGCGTCTGGAAGTGAAGCTCTTACTTGATGACCTCTCCCAGCTCATCGAAGTTCCTTGGCACAATGGCCCCGATCTCTCTCAGAGCCTGGTTCTTGGCCAGTGCTGTTTCGGAGGTTTCGTTAGCACAGGCACCAGCATGGCCAAACTGCACCTGTGAAAATAAAACAGTACGAGAGGCTGTTACCTGGATTAGAACAAGGAACAAGAGACAGGGAATTCTCACCGCGTGCAATGTAAAACCCCTTCAAATCATAGACTCGCTTCTGACCACTGCCATCATTCTATGGACCTACTTCTACACTGCTGGAATTTCTACATGCTTTAGAAAGCATTAGTTTTACTAACTACATGTATGCATCTAGCTATTTTTGAGTGAATTTTTATGCTAATCAAGGTGAGGAATGCCAGTGCTAAAAAATGGAGCACTTTCCAATTTCAGGCACTCAGTGTCAGCATCAAGCATTCCCAGGTCAAGTACAGCACAGATTCAAGTAGTAAAGCTTCTTCTACAATGTTCCATAAAGAGGTCAGGTCCAGCATGGATAGTCAGTAAAGCTCACTCTACCACACGCTAAACTCAACAGTATCCCGTACTATATCAGGGCAACATTCTTCCGCTATCCATGGCCCGCGAGCGAGACTCACAACTTAGTGCTAATTTTGGGCTGTGGGCCGATACCTGCTTGGAACTAGGTCGAGACGGTCCCACCACATTGGACATTAGGAGATTTTCCTCTCATCGCATGACCACATATCCCAGCTCCGGCCCCCAACATTTTTTTTTAAAAAGCAGATTTACATTAGGTTATCAAATTATCTGGGACGACGAGCACACACTTACCTCAGAGGTAAACATGGTGGCACAAGTCCCAATGCACCAAATAACAACAGGCTTTGTAATTCTTCCTTCCTTAATCCCCGTGCAGATCTTGTATTCCTCGGTTCCACCAATCTACAGAGAGATTTAGGTTAGATGGTTCTTTCACTTGGCTCAGTTAATCCTCCCATCGTAATGTGCAACTTTTTGTTTTTAAAATCTTTCAATCCTTGGGAGCCCATCCCCCAGTGCTACTGGCACAGCAGAGTGTCAACCTGACTCAGTGGAGTAGCACTCGCCCGAGCCAGAAGATCCCAATCCAGGACCAGAGCTTGTAAATATCGGCTGACACTGCAGTGCAACACTGCACTGAATGAATGGTGCATTGTCAGGAGGCTGTCTTTTGGAGGCCAATCCGCCTCTTCAGGTGGACACGGCACTATTCAAAGGGCAGCAGGGAGTTCGCCCGAATATTCATCCCTTAAACACCAATGAAAAATTAAGTGGTCTTATCTCATTGCTGCATGTGGAATCTTGCTGCACACAATACGACTGCCACGTTGGCCTACAAACCAATAGCAACTACACTTCAAAAGTAATTAATTGGCTGTGAAGCACTATGTGAAAATGTGAAAGGTGCTTTATTTACCATCTTCCTTTTAAACAGAGAGAATCAATTTCACAAAGCCACCAATTAAAAAGGGGCCTGGCCTTGATAGGTTACCCTTTTATAGATCGATATTTCCACAATGCTGGGTGATTTGTTTTAATGCTTCTTTGAAATCCTTTCCCTCCTTCTCCAGTCTCTTTCCCTTCCCCTCCAAAAAACCAAATTAAAAGTGAAGGAACACAAATATGCATTAAGGATTGATTTTTCAAAAGACTAACAATTATATTTTGCTTTGTGTGTAAAGTTAAAGAAAAACTGCAACGGTTTATGACTGTAATAGAAATATTGCTTAATGACAGGGTAAAATATCCCCCTAAAAAGAGCCTAGAGCATTGCATCCTATAACCCAAACTTCACTTCAGCCACCAATAATGTGCCATTGCTCAACAGTAATCAGACAGCAGTAACCAGTAAGATTTTAGTTCCCTTACTAGCAACAAAAAGATTGCCCATAGTTTTGCAGTCAGCATTTGGTTAGCCAGTGAAGAACTAGAATGCCACCTGAGGACTCAAACCAAAGACAGCCAGAGCCACTCACCTCTCCAAGGACAACAATCATCTTAACTCCAGGTGTGTCCTGGTAACGCAAGACATGGTCCATGAACGTGGATCCCGGGTATCTGGTGGGGAAAAGAGATGTCACCCGTCTCTTGATGCCTCGGTCACTTTTCCAAGTTAATATTTACTTGATGCGAAATACATTTTTCAATTGTGAATATTTTTTTGAAAGAGATTTAACGTAATCAGGAGAGTTTAAAAAGTGATGCAGCTCCAGGGGAAGTGCACATGGAGGAACAACTTCCTACATAGTAAAGAGCCAACAACTGAAGACAGTGGCACTCAGCACAGTGAATGAATGTGACATTCAGCCCAGCAAACGGAGAGATTCTTGATTCTGCGGAGAAACGGTGATTGTGTTATTAGTGCGAGGAATTTGTTGTCACTCGAATGTGGTTTGGGACACAAATGAGGTATTCAGGAAGCAAACCGCACTCCACGTGGTTAGGTGGAGAAATTCACGAGATCGGTTATGGGATGTCAGGCCAGCTCACTTGCCTTGGGCATCAGCGTGAGGCAGAAGGGGGGGGGGGGGGGGGGGGGGGGGGGAGTAAAGTATCGTCATTAGAAGGTGCTGAAAAATTATCTAGGACATTGGCACAGCGAATTCAATGGTCAGTCTTCAGTCTGCTGCTCTAGGACATCCCCCAGTGGTGAAAGCCTGCAACAAACGGTTCGTTGATTTTGGAAGCTAGCCAGCCAAACAAATTATAAATTGCTTGCTTTTAATTAATTGAATGCAGATTTCTTAGCAGCAGTATAGCTCAAAGAGAGAGCATTTAATAGGCAGGAAGTAAGCTGTAATTCTATTCTGGCAAGGGGCCCTAACGAGGGACTGAAGGGCAAGTCTCTCAGCTCTTTAAACAGTCGCACTGCCCAGAGTTCTTACCGATCTCCGCCAATAGCAACCCCTTCATAGACACCATCGGTGGTTCGCGAGATGATGTTGTTGAGCTCGTTGGACATTCCACCTGAGCGAGACACATATGCCACACTGCCGGGACGGTACAGCTTGGAGGCCAGTATGTTATCCAGCATTCCTCCTGTGTTGCCAATCTTGTAGCAGCCTGGCTTAATGCCACCCACCTGAAAACCACCATTATATAAATTATAAAACACAAGTCGGAGTCTGTTTAAAAAAAATGAAAGCAGTACTTTTCCCTCAATTTTTTTATCCTGTCACAAATGGACTGATTCATGATGGGAGTGGATCTCAATGGGTACATTCCAGCACTTTGCCAAGTGGCATTTCCTCATGTGAGCCTAGACAGTAGACAGTTAACGTTGGCAAGCTATTCGACTGTGAGGGGCATTACAATTAAGTCCTCACCCAATATCCAGAATCTCATGCAGATTTCAGCAGACGTCACTGGATAGTGATCAGGAACAGGAGCCCAGGCTGATTTTTTCCCTTCTCTAGCCTAGAGGCACAAAGGCCAATTCTTTAGCACCTCAATTACTGCCTCAACTGAGATCAGTTAGCTGCGCACAGACCTGGGATACCCTCAGTTAAACGGTCATCTGAAACACATGATCAAGGCTAACACACGAATGACTGCTTGAACTTTATTCCAGAGAGAGCCCCTCTACTCCAGTGAGGAGCCAACAACTCAAGGAAAGCAATCTAAATTGGCAAGGAAATAAATTAAATTAAAAACATTTTTTTAAAAAACTGACCCCGACTGTGTGAAGGAGCTGAACACTTCACTTAAATGGGAATGATCACGTTGGGCCTTAAAGCAGTATGGTCACATCATTCAGCGCTCAATATCCAGCCAGAAAACACTGTGGAAACGGAAGTCAAGACACAGCTGGATTACAGGCCCTGATGTCTAAAGCCAAATACTATTTTCTTACCGTAGCCATCCTAATGATGCAGACGCCTTTTCTCATCCACCACCTCAAGTAATCTCCCGCTCAGTGTGCATGGGATACTTTCAGCAATGACGGTCACCATCTGGATCGACGTCTGTAGACACGTTCTGTAAATCCAGACCATCCCCCAAGCATTGCTGACAGCTCAGTGGGTGACCGCGTGCTGTGTTTTTTTTTTAAATCCCCGGGACAGGCAGCAGGGAGCAGAGAATGAAGGGGAGTTTCAATTAGTTACCGGCAGCTTTCTAGAATCTGGTTGCAACTAGAGGAGAACCCCCTCTTTGACGCAGCACCAGTCTCGGAGCTGGAGCAAAGCCACGCCATTAATGAACCGGACAGTAAGGGTCAGTGAAGCTGTTCTCACCCAGCTGTGGCCATAAAGTTTATTCCCCACAAACCCAGAATAAATCTTTTTAAAATAAACTTATCGGGGGGGAGGGGGAGGGGGAGAGGGGGGGGGGGGGGGGGGGGGAAGAGAAATTAAATTTCACATCGAGTTACTTCACACGTAATGTTCTTCTTTAAACACTGCCAATCCTTCACGAGTCTCTGGCACAGTGAGTCTACACTTTTGACGAGACTCCATCTCTAACACAAAACTGAGTCAACATAACTTTAAAAAAAAACGAGAGGCATTACAAGTGAAGGAGTGGAGCTGGGTTACTATGTATTCAGCAGCTTCCACGTCCCCCCACCCCCCCATCTTCAATGGGGTATGTTGCTAAACAAAATGTTATACTCCTCTTAGAAGCAGAAAGAGTCTCATTCCTGTATAATGCATACACACACCAACTGGAGATAGGATCACAGGACAAATACCCATAAATAGGACAGCTCACCACCTTCAGTAGGGCAGCACATCAGGAAGATTTTTACGGTGCCACAGAAAAAGTGCTCTTTTAAAAAACCCTAGCCCCGATAATCTCTGTTCCACATGAACCCCGACACCCAAAGCCAAATACAATCTTCTTACTGTAGCCGGCCCAATGATGGTGACACCATTCTCATCCGCCATCTTGATTAATCTCCGGGTCAGTGCTTCTGGGATTCCTTCAGCAATGATGGCAATTGCCCGGATCTACAGCACACAGAACAAGCACACATGCATTAAAGCACAATTATTGCAATCACAAGTAACAACAGGAAAAAAAATGATTCGGAAAGACAATTAGCTTCCCCAGTTAGTAATGGCCTCTGTGATACTGAACTATACGAGCTGTAAGCCCCCTGGTTTGTTCAGTGGCCTGTGCTCAGTTATCTGATCTCAAACAAGGGTGGCAGTAGAGGCTCTACAACTAAACTTAGCATCTGTGAGGTATTTATTGGTGGATGAAGGGGAAAGGGAGGATTAAAAACCACCTATCATTATCTAGTGACCCTTACAGACGTCAGGTGAGGACAGGAGCAGCATTGGCCGCAATGCCCTCCTGAATAGCCGGGTGACACTGCCTAGACCCACACATGAAGCCACTTGGGCCATCTGTGTCTGCGGAACCATGGGCTGTCTGTGTCTGCGGAACCACGGCTGTCTGTGTCTGCGGAACCATACGAGAGGGTCAGCAAATCTGGGAGGGGAAGGAACGATTTAGCAAAAATAAGAAAGGCCAGATTAAAATTAAATCTCCTTACAAAGCTTAGAGCCCATCACCCCATTGAGCAGAAGGCTCACTAAATCAATAAAGCTGGTCTCAAAACATTTACCACCAGATTGTATATGCAGTAGAAATACCTTATGGGCTGTATAGAAGTATAATTTCATATATTATGAAATATATGCAAGGTAGCTCTTTCAAAGAGCCGGCACAGGCATGATGGGCTGAATGGCCTCCTCTTGTACTATACGATTCTACGAATTTACTGTGAAGCTTAATTACATGCCTATCTCACATTTGTCATTTTAACTCCAAGTGTACAGACCTCTATTAAAAGGATACATAAAACACAATAGCAAAGTGTTAAAATGTCATGAGCAGCCTTGCCCGGTCCAACCTGGTGAGCAAGTTATATTTTAGTTTCGCCATTTGAAAGCAAGTGAAATAAAACGAACCTGGGAGAAGCTCATGGTTTCCACGGTGCTGTCATACGCTGAGCGCAACGAGGCAAAGTTAATGAGAACGTCCACCTCTGGGTGTTTCTTCAGGGCATCAGCCATGTTCTTGTAGACAGGAATGAGGATCTCCTTGTGACCCCAGTAGAATTTCTGCTTGTGGTCACCACTATGGAAAGAGAGACGGAAAACTCAACAGACTTAGGAACTGTGAACATGAGAGGCAGGCACACTGCATCAACTTCAAGCTTTTATATATAGTAAAGGCACGATTCAAAACTGGAGGCAGAGGAAAATTTTTCAAACTTATTACAAAGCGGGGCAGGATCCTACTGTGCGAGTGACCAGGGCGAGCAACAAGCTGGCATGGTGAGGCCTGGAGTGATTTGAACGCATGGTGCCTCATTTCCCTATCCAGAGCCTGATGCCCACTTGAACCCAGCAGAAATCACTGCTTGGCTCGCAGGCGGGAGCAAAAATTTGAGCGGCAGGGAACCACTGCCGGGGACCCACAGGGAGAGGTCAGGTCAGAGGTGGTTTTGGAGGGGGGAGGGGGGAAAAGAGAAAGAGAAAAAGAAAAAAAGAGAGAAAGAGACACAATCATTGCACTTAACGGGAGAACGAAGACTTGTGACTCCCAGAGATGTTAAATAACTAGGACTTTCATTGGATGCTATTTATTCTTAAAGTCACATCATAATCCAACAGGTCAATGCATGTAATGCACAAAACTTGTAATTTGGGGGGGGGGGGGGGGGGGGGGGGGTGGACAGCAAGGCACATGCAGGGGGTGGAAAAACACACTTACGTGAATGGGTAAACCATGGCTGAAACAGATGGTTCGTCCCGTGAACAGACGTAGTCAAAGTCCAGCATTCCTTGTACAGCTCGGGTCTGCATCCCCCAAATAATGGATTTAGTGTGACGGCTGAAGAGGACAGTGGCTTTACCTGTAAGCCAATAGGACGGTCCGTTACGATGCAACTACACACACACGCTCAAGATCACAAGAGTATAAATGCGGCAAATTGGCCGTCACAGGGAATGGTTCAAACATCAACAAAACCAAGGAATAGCCTCTTGGGCCAAAAGCCCTTTTGTGGTTAATCAGTTGTTACCAAATCCGCCCCTCCTAAAGTACATTCAACCACCATCTCATATTTTACCCCCCACACCACCATAAAGTACTTAAATTTTAATTATAATTTTGTCACATTTACAGTGAGTCTTCAGCGAAACACAGGGCGAAATGTCACATGATTAAGGGACATGGGCAATATTCTTTGAAAATGAAGAATGTGCATTTTATTCCCAGTTTTAAACTGCACACATGAACACTTCATCAATCACAGATATACTGGAGGGTAGAATCAAGCAGGCATAGTGTCAAGCTATCACTTACATAACTCTTAGTAAGCTTTTGATAGGTTTGTTTTTCAAATATCTTTTTGCCTACATATTTTATAGATGTACTTTCTAATTAGGTAGTGTTAATGGTTGGTTTGGATTGGGGGGTCGGGGGCGGGGGGAGGAAGGTAAGAAAGGGACAAACATTTTTTTTTCTATATATCATAGTATCGTGACATCACCAGTAACCAACAAACCAGGGGTGTCCAAGCTTTTTATCATGTGGGTCACTTAGGCTTGTGCCATGGAGCCTCAGGGTCCCCGAATAAAGTTTAAATCCATGTTCCATTAATTTATGTATAAATCAAGTTATTGATACTGATCAATATTAGTGTTCTGATTTAGGATATATACACCAATGAAGCAACAGTACTATGAACAGTCCATTCCAATGAAATTCCAACAGGACAAAGCAGTGAGTGAGAGATATATAAACACAAACACTGAGTTGCAGGGGCTTCTGCTGATGTGTTGCTGGGCTCACAAGATGCAGGTGACCCACGGGCTGTAGTTTGGACACCCTTGCAAGATAGATAGATAAATAGAAAAGGCTATGAAGTACACGTAGGTTCCCATTATCACACACTACCCCTTCCTGCTACTCAAGTATACACGGAATAGCTGAGTGAAAGTACATCAGCATTGTACAGAAAACTTACTCATTTTGTTGTCTTCAGAAAGAGTACAAGGCTCTCTGATGTAACATTTATTTTCTGCCATTATAGAAACAATTTGTGGAGAAGGGACAGAAATTATTTTGCTGTGGATTTTCTGGGTATTAAGTGCCTGCATCATCCATAGTGCTCTGTTCTCAAACAACTCAAAAAAAACATGGGTATTAAAGGTGATTTTACATTCACACCATCAGTTTCAGGAGAGTATTTGTGTACCGGCCTCCTGGTGCCACCCCTGCCTGTTTACACTTCCACTGGGCATCAACCGACAAACCCAGTGGCAGCTTCAAGCCCCAGGGAAAAGTGCATCTGTGCCGCCAGGGAACAAGGCGAGTCGGGCGGTTCATATTGCTAACGGCAGCCAATGTCAAGAGAAATGTTGGCTAGCGGCTGCAGTTTTTAAAACTTAAAAGCACCTTTGGAAAAACCAGACTGGTTACAGAGAAGAGCTGGTGCGAGAGGTCGTCAGAAAACAGAATTCCACAAAACCTTTGAAAGGTACATTTGTTGACTGTAAGGTTTCTGAACGATATTAAAATTAGGGGGACATATGAGAGGGGTTATCAGAAAAAAGCATATTCAAAGTGTGCCTTGCCCAGCAATACCAGTGTGCCAGGCTATCCAGAAGAAAGCTCATTCAGTGTTTGTGCTACTGACCTACTGTCACTGAAAGCTGCCCAGAATACTTGTGCACACAATTTACCCGGTTCACACAAAAGGCTGCAATTCAGTGCACTGGGGACAACACTGAAATAACTGTACATGCGCAAGATCACACCTGCACAATTATTCAGAAGTCTAAATTACCACTTTGGAGGACAGTCGCACACAATCATGGCGCTCTCGACTAACCTTCTGGTTGTGGGCCTTTGCTGGTCTGATCAGACTTTCCCCCTGACCTCAGCGGTGTTAAAACTGCACTGCTGGCCTGCATAGGTGGGCCGACAGCAATGCCGATGGGATGGGCTCGTTTTTGCTGCCATTGGCACTTTGCCTCCAGTGTCGCGGGGGGAACCACCCTTGGATGCCTGGACATGGGGAGTGTTGCTGATAAGAGGCAACCCAGCATCAAGTTCAAAAGAGAAAAGACAGGTTAACGTTTCAGGTGGACACCCTTCATCAGAATGGAAAACTGGAAGGTAAGTGAGCCCCTTTAATCAAATAAAGTTTAAATCCCTGTTCCCATTAATTTGATTACATCTCAAATGCTGATACTATCGGATCTTGGTCTTCTGATTTATCCAGCAATGAGGCAACAGCATTAACAGCCCTTTCCAAAACTCCCAGGCTGACAAAATTCAAACAGGACATCCAGCAAGTAAGGTAGATAAACACCAACAGGACTGACTTGCCACAGCTTCGAGGGCCATAGTTTGGACACCCCTGCTCTGTAGGGCTGAGGGTGACAGGGAAGAGGACGTATAGAAAGAGTCAAGAATGCTAACTCCAGTCACAGGGAGGCAGTCAGTAAGGTGACGAGACAGCAAACAGCTTCTCGGAAAAGCTGGGCAGAGGTGAAAGCTGGTAGATGGTACACAAAGATTGTATCAGTGCAGCAATGAAGAGGACAAAGAGGGCATGAAGCTAGCCAAGTAAAGCAAAGAAAGATACATGCAAAAAACCCTCCAAAATGGAGGCGAATGAAGTGGAAAGTAGAGTGCAGGAACAGACCGGGGGTGGGGAGGATGACCGCTATTCTTATAACAGAGCTCACTTATCTTCCAGTCAGATAGCAGGCTTACTCCCAAAACATTAACCTGTCCTTTCTCTCTACAGATGCTGACTGACCCCAAGTGTATTTCTAACGTTGTTTTATTTTCAGATTTCCAGTTTCTTAAATCTCTCTCTCTCGACTGCCATTCACAAACTTTCCTGAAAAAGGCAGGGTGGGGGGGGGGGGGGGGGAAGGGGTAACAAGGAACCATAGAGGAAAGGGCCTGCTGCAATAGTGCTTAAACTGGCACCCAAATACACTGACAAGAAGAGTGGTGCCAGTGTCTGCAGAGATGCAGGGCTGATGGTCTAGCCCACCTTCAGGAGAGCACAAGGACCAAAAGGAAGGAAATCTAAAAACAGGATGCATTTAGTCATCATCTGAGCTCTACAAAATAGTTCAGAGATCCCATCCTGGTCATATTACTTGCTCCCTCTCCCCCTGGGGAAGGTCTGAAGGGAGAGAAAACCTACTGAGTTAAATCAGGTCTCGTAAAATGGAGGCAACTTTTTTGTTTTAAACGGAGTGTTGAAACTGCAGCTTTCAATGGCAGCAATAGGCACAAGAGACAGTTCGGCAGGCCAGTGTTTATACTGTGCACACAGTGACGACAATGCTCTTCAGAATTTATATTCAGAAAACCAAGCCTTTTCGGCAGGGCTGTTTTGTGTAAAGCTTGCAGGACTTGCAGCTGCGAAAGCAGAGGCGGTGATTGTGGAGGTGTTGTTGCAAAAGGCAGTCAAGAATTAGTCAGCCATTGCTGCAAAGGCCAAGCTCAAACAGAAGCTTTTTGATTCTACTTTGGATCCCAGCTTTCCTTGGTTGAATGGGAATACAGCAGAGCTTGGACCCAAAATATTGAGTCACGCTGGAGCCCCCTTGTTATACATAACTACAGTGACCACCACCCTGCAAACAGCTGACTGCAAGGAGTCAATGCTTCATTATATTATATTATAAACCCAGAAATAAAAGATCTGCTTCATAGTAACTGTTTTAATACACAAACAGGAACATGTCGACCAGAGTTTGATTCCTTCGATTCCCAGCTCCCTCCTCAGGTAAATAACATCCTGATGGGTTTCCCTGGGATTTAACCACATGTTCATTTTATCTCTGGGATCAAATGAAGCAGAAGCACTGCAGCTCTGCTGGAAAGCAGCACAGTAAATAGCAACCAAACACCTTTCATGAACATACATTTATCTGTCCTACCTCTTTTCTTCTCTTGCCTTGCCCTTCCTTCTGTCAGAGAGATCACCAAAAGAAATGCATCACATACAGTAAGACTTGTAATATATCAATACCCCCCACGTCTTGATATACCCTTCCCAACAGCGCGCACTCTCTCGTCTGACAAGAGATGCAGTGAGTTATGCCCACTTTCCCACAGCTACCATCAATACGCCCAAGAAAAGAGTTTAATTCCACCGCGGCAATACAAGAACAGTTTAACCTCTCGCCAGCTTTCCCCAGCTTCCAATCGACCCAAGTTAAGCAATTCAACTTGGCATTTGTTGGAGTATTTAGGGCGAGGGTTGTTGTCTGAAGGACAGCTATAATGAGATATAAGAGGCACGGATCATAGAATCTTACAGCACAGGAGATCGCCATTCGATCCATCATGCCCATGCTGGCTCTTTGAAAGGGCTAACCAATTAGCAGATATCCGAGAACACCACTCAATTATTTTTAAGGATCAGGGAGTATGTGTGTAGACTTTCTCTCGAGATTAAATGGAGCATGGTCCACAAAGATAGGTGATAGGCTTTTTCTGCTTGGGGTAGAGTTCAAAAGTCTCTGAAGTTTATCTGGAGTCCAGAACAAGGGGGCATAACCTTTAAATTAGAGCTAGTTCATTCAGGGGTGATGTCAGGAAGCACTTCACACAAAGGGTAGTGGAAATCTGGAAAATTCCCCAAAAAGCCATTGAGGCTGGGGGTCAACAATCTTCAGCCAGAAGTTCCGAGTGGATGATCCATCTCGGCCATCCCCACCATCACAGAAGCCAGTCTTCAGCCAATTCGATTCACTCCACACGATATCAAGAAACGGCTGAGTGCACTGGATACAGCAAAGGCTATGGGCCCCGACAACATCCCAGCTGTAGTGCTGAAGAATTGTGCTCCAGAACTAGCTGCGCCTCTAGCCAAGCTGTTCCAGTACAGCTACAACACTGGCATCTACCCGACAATGTGGAAAATTGCCCAGGTATGTCCTGTCCACAAAAAGCAGGACAAATCCAATCCGGCCAATTACCGCCCCATCAGTCTACTCTCAATCATCAGCAAAGTGATGGAAGGTGTCGTCGACAGTGCTATCAAGCAGCACTTACTCACCAATAACCTGCTCACCGATGCTCAGTTTGGGTTCCGCCAGGACCACTCGGCTCCAGACCTCATTACAGCCTTGGTCCAAACATGGACAAAAGAGCTGAATTCCAGAGGTGAGGTGAGAGTGACTGCCCTTGACATCAAGGCAGCATTTGACCGAGTGTGGCACCAAGGAGCCCTAGTAAAATTGAACCCAAGGGAATCAGAGGGAAAACTGTCCAGTGGCTGGAGTCGTACCTAGCACAAAGGAAGATGGTAGTGGTTGTTGGAGGCCAATCATCTCAGCCCCAGGACATTGCTGCAGGAGTTCCTCAGGGCAGTATCCTAGGCCCAACCATCTTCAGCTGCTTCATCAATGACCTTCCCTCCATCATAAAGTCAGAAATGGGGATGTTCGCTGATGATTGCGCCGTGTCGGGTTCCATTCGCAACCCCTCAAATAATGAAGCAGTCCGAGGCCGCGTGCAGCAAGACCTGGACAACATCCAGGCTTGGGCTGATAAGTGGCAAGGAACATTTGCGCCAGATAAGTGCCAGGCAATGACCATCTCCAACAAGAGAGTCTAACCACCTCCCCTTGACATTCAACGGCATTACCATCGCCAAATCCCCCACCAACAACATCCTGGGGGGGTCACCATTGACCACAAACTTAACTGCACCAGCCATATAAATACTGTGGCTACGAGAGCAGGTCAGAGGCTGGGTGTTCTGCGGCGAGTGACTCACCTCCTGACTCCCCAAAGCCTTTCCACCATCTACAAGGCACAAGTCAGGAGTGTGATGGAATACTCTCCACTTGCTTGGATGAGTGCAGCTCCAACAACACTCAAGAAGCTCAACACCATCCAAGATAAAGCAGCCCGCTTGATTGGCACCCCATCCACCACCCTAAACATTCACTCCCTTCACCACCGGTGCACAGTGGCTGCAGTGTGTACCATCCACAGGATGCACTGCAGCAACTCGCCAAGGCTTCTTCGACAGCACCTCCCAAACCCGCGACCTCTACCACCTAGAAGGACAAGAGCAGCAGGCACATGGGAACAACACCACGTGCACGTTCCCCTCCAAGTCACACACCATCCCGACTTGGAAATATATCGCCGTTCCTTCATTGTCGCTGGGTCAAAATCCAGGAACTCCCTTCCCAACAGCACTGTGGGAGAACCGTCACCACATGGACTGCAGCGGTTCAAGGTGGCAGCTCACCACCACCTTCTCAAAGGCAATTAGGGATGGGCAATAAATGCTGGCGACATCCACATCCCATGAAAGAATTTTAAAAATTGAAAATTTCAAAACTGAGTGATGGATTTTTATTAATTAAGGGTATTAAGGGATGTGAAACCAAGGCAGGTGGATGGAGTTACGGTGCGGTTCAGCCTTGATCTAGCTGAATGGCAGAATAGGCTCAATGGACTAAATGGCCTCCTCCTGTTCCTACGTTTGTCAAACCCAGAAAAAGGGGATGCATGAAGAGATAAAAATCAAAGTGATTAAGCATTAATCCGAATGCAGCAGCCAAAAGTCATTCAAGATTACACTTATCTGTCTTTTGGAGATGATTATCAAACCGTGCCATTTTCCTGCATTGATTTGTGCAGAAGACTAGCTTTCCATTTTCCATGTTGGCCTCCGGGAGTCTACAGGTAACCAGAGGCCCAACACAGCACAAATGATTCCGCAATTTAAAAAATACTTACATTTAAATAAAACGCAAGCTGCAGACACCGAGCTGCCGCAGCGAGTCCCTCGGGCTTGTATCGCAACGATCCACTGAACCATTTGTGTGCCTCTACAAGCCCAGTGAAGGAGGGTGAAGTGCATGTGCCAGATCGGCAGACACACAAGGAAACCTCTGCCGCCTTCAGCTATATCGCGATGAGTAAAGTTGATATTAGTTAGAGACGTCAGCTTGAGGAGTCTCGTGTGTCAGGAGTCGACTGAAACAGCACCTCTAACTTACACAAGCTCAAGCAATTCTGGCTGCAGTAAATGAGTGAACTAGACTTTCCCCATTGGCTTAAAGTGGTTTCCTTCAAATCCTGCTCCATCCCAGGAGGACTGGAGCAATTCAGATAAGTTTGCCTTACTTGCACAGAACCAGGATCACCCCAAAAAAAATAATTTGCTTTTACTTCAATATTTCAATTCATAGCGGTGCTATGCTGGTTTTGCACAAGAACAGAATTTTAAGTAAATTAAAACAAACAATCTTCGTATGTATAACAATTCAGTGTAACTCCTCTTTAAAAAGCACCAGGCTCCAAACTTCTTCTGTTTAACATAGATGCTATTTCCAGTGTTTAATAAATTTAATACTTTTCAAAAATCTGAAGTGTGCAAGGGAGGGATCTTTGGATTGTAAATACTTCCCACACAGTATCATCTTGCTTTGAAACGCTCAGATTTCTGGATAATTGTGAACCACAAGCATCATTGGTGAACAAAATTTTTTTTTTTTTTTTTAAACACACAGATGCTGGAAATCTGAACTAAAAATCAGAAAACGCTGGAAACACTCAGCCACCTCTGTTCCAGAGAAAAGAACCCCAGCCTATCCAATCTTTCCTCATAGCTAAAATTTTCCAGCCCTGGCAACATCCTCAAATCTACTCTGTGCCCTCTCTAGTGCGATCACATCTTTCCTGTAATGTGGTGACCAGAACTGTACACAGTACTCAAGCTGTGGCCTAACCAAAGTTTTATACAGTTCTAGCATAACCTCCCTGCTCTTATATTCTATGCCTCGGCTAATAAAGGTAAGTATTCCCTCTGTATTGCAGGTCCCTCTATAACTCTGCAATACACAGTACCCTCCCATTTATTGTGTATTCCCTTGCCTTGTTTGCCCTCCCCAAATGCATTATCTCACACTTCTCTGGATTGAATTCCATTTGCCACTTTTCTGCCCACCTGACCAGTCCACTGATATCTTCCTGCAGTCTACAGCTTTCGTCTTCACTATCAAACACACGGCCAATTTTTGTATCATCTGCAAACTTCTTAATCATGCCCCCTACATTTAAGTCTAAATCATTGACATACATCACAAAAAGCAAGAGACCTAGTATTGAGCCCTGCAAAACCCCACTGGAAACAGCCTTCCAGTCACAAAAACACCCGTCGACCATTACCCTTTGCTTCCTGCCACTGAGCCAATTTTGGATCCAACTTGCCACTTTCCCTTGGATCCCATGTACCTGTACTATTTTGACCAGTCTCCCATGTGGGACCTTGTCAAAAGCCTTGCTGAAATCTTGCTAAAAGTTCATAGGGCAAGTGAAAAAGGAAATAAGAGGGGCAAAGAGAGAATATGAAAACAGACTGGCGGCCAATGTAAAAGTGAATCCAAAAATCTTCTATAGGCACATAAACAGTATACGGGTAGTAAGAGGAAGGGTGGGACTAATAGGGACCAAAAAGGAGATCTACGCATGGAGGCAGAGGACATGGCTGAGGTACTAAGTGAGTACTTTGCATCTGTCTTTACCAAGGAAGACGCCGACAAAGTCACAGTAAAAGAAGAGGTAGTTGAGATATTGGATGGGCTAAAAATTGATAAAAAGAGGAGATATTAGAAAGGCTAGCTGCACTTTAAGTAGATAAGTCACCCGGTCCAGATGGGATGCATCCTAGGTTGCTGAGGGAAGTAAGGGTGGAAATTGCGGAGGTGCTGGCCATAATCTTCCAATCATCCTTAGATATGGGGGTGGTGCCAGAGGACTGGAGAATTGCAAATATTACACCCTTGTTCAAAAAAGGGTGCAAGGATAAACTCGGCAACTACAGGCAAGTCAGTTTAACCTCAGTGGTGGGGAAACTTTCAGAAACAATAATCCGGAACTAAGTTAGTCACTTGGACAAGTGTGGATTAATTAAGGAAAACCAGCATGGATTTGGTACAGGCAAATCATATTTAACTAACTTGATTGAGTTTTTTGATGAGGTAACAGAGGGTTGATGTGGTGTATATGGTCTTCCAAAAGGTGTTCGATAAAGTGCCACATAATAGGCTGGTCATCAAAGTTGAAGACCATGGAATTAAAGGGGCAGCGGCAGCATGGAAACGAAATTGGCTAAGTGACAGGAAACAGAGAATAGTGGTGAACTGTTGTTTTTCGGACTGGAGGGAGGTGTACAATGGTGTTTCCCCAGGGGTCGGTACTAGGACCGCTACTTTTCTTGATATAAAATAATGACTTGGACTTGGGTGTACAGGCCACAATTTCAAAATTTGCAGATGACACAAAATTTGGAAGTGTAGTGAACAGTGAGGAGGATAGTGATGGACTTCAAGAGGATATAGACAGGCTGGTGGCATGGGCGGACACGTGGCAGATGAAATTTAATGCAGAAAAGTGTGAAGACCATATTTTGGTAGGAAAAACGAGGAGAGGCAATATAAAGGGTACAATTCTAAAAGGGGGTGCAGGAACAGAGAGATCTGGGGTATATGTGCAAAAATCTTTGAAGGTGGCAGGGCAGGTTGAGAAAGCGGTTAAAAAAAGCATACGGAATCCTGGGCTCTGTAAATAGAGGCATAGAGTACAAAAGTATGGAAGTTATGATGAACCTTTATAAAACACTGGCTCGGCCACAACTGGAGTATTGCGTCCAGTTCTGGGCGCCGCACTTTCGGAAGGACGTGAAGGCCTTACAGAGGGTGCAGAAGAGATTTACTAGAATGGTTCCAGGGATGAAAGGCTTCAGTTATGTGGATAGACTGGAGAAGCTGGGGTTGTTCTTCTTAGAACAGAGAGGTTGAGAGGAGATTTGATAGAGGTATTTAAAATCATGAAGGGTCTAGACAGAGTAAATAAGAGAGAAACTGTCCCCATTGGCGGAAGGGTCAAGGACCAGAGGACAAAAATTTAAGATGGTTGGCAAAAGAACCAAAGACGACATGAGGAAAACATTTTTTTTTAAACACAGTGAGTGGTTAATATCTGGAATGCACTGCCTGAGGGGGTGGTGGAGGCAGATTCAATCATGGCTTTAAAAAGGGAATTGGATAAGTACTTGAAGGGAAGAAATTTGCAGGGCTACAGGGAAAGGGTGGGGGGAGCGGGGCTAGCTGGATTGCTCTTGCAGATAGCCAGCATGGACTCAACGGGTCAAATGGCCTCCTTCCGTGCTGTAATCATTCTATGAACAGTATTTAAAAACAACAAAGGGAAGGAGAGAGAGAGAGAGAGAGAGAGAGAAAAAAAGCACAGGAAAAGAAATAGAATGATCTGTAAAGTGTTTAAGTGGAAAACAAGACGAGATGGTTAAACGGCAGAAGTGATATCAGCATGAGACAATAGGAGTCATAAATCAGAGAAATAAAAGACACAATACATGTGAATAGCAAAGAAGTGGGGGAATGAGGTAAGTAGAAAAGGGAAGCATGAAGAACTGGCAAAGCAGAGCAGGCACTGGTGGCTCAGGAGCCTGGTAGAAGAAAGAAAAAGCAGGTGGATACCGCAGGTGGAGACCACTTTGCCAGCACGGTGTTCTGACTGTGGGCACCAACCTGCTCCTTCCCTTCCCCGCTCCAGCCCCCGGGAACTCCACCACACTCACCCTACACTGCCAGCATCTCCTGCCAGAGAGAAAATATAGTTAATGTTTGAGCAATAAAGTCAATATTAAGGCCAAAGTGTCTTGGAGAAAGATGCGCTGCAATTCCTCGATTTTATGCTCACTTTCGTTGGAACAGTGTAGAAGGTGAAAGATAGACATGGCAGAGTGGGAGTGGGACAGGGAATTGATGGGGCAAGTGAAAGGAAGATCGCAGAGGCGTTCGGCAAAGTGACCTATGCTCCTCGATGTAACCGAGACTGCGCTGTAAGTCCGCGAGACAGTATACTAGGTAGGAGGAAGTACACATGCAACATTAGTGATCTACTGACAAACGGCTGCAGTAAGTCTGTACATGGCAATCAAATGCTGCCTTCAGCGAGTTAACAGCATTCTTTAATAAAATGAAATGGAACTAGCCATTGCAGTATTTCATCTGTTAAATACAATGGTTTGGAGCCTGGCATTTCCCCTTTAACAATTACCCTGCGGGATGCTGTGCTTCAGGTTCATCGATGGTCTGTTGGTATCCTCGGATTTTGATTCAGAGAAGGAAGCGGTTCTGCTGGGGGCTGGGGTCTGGAAGGAAACAAAAAACACAAAGTTAGTCAACAGTACAGCTCTATTTATGGATGCTGCAGTCATCGTCCACAAGCAGCAGCCTGTCCACCACCCACGACAACAGAAGTGAACTGGCAACATACAGACCGCCCCCGAATATTTGACACATGCTGCATTCTTCCCCAGATGCAGAACACAATGCTACATATGTTTCAGCTTCTCTTCCTCTCCGAATATCCCCTACAAACCAAACGAGTTTTCACATTCAAGATGAGTGCTTTGGCACAGTGTTCACCATCAAACACTCTCACATCAGCGGAACCATAAGCTCACTCAGCTGTGCCCAACAATGTGTCTTAACCTCACCCGAAGGACAAAATTAGTCTCCGCTTGGAGAAGCAAGGATTAATCAGGGATAGTCAACATGGCTTTGTCAAGGGAAGATCATGTCTGACTAATTTGATTGAATTTTTTGAGGGGGTGACGCAGTGGAGGTGGTATACATGGATTTCAGTAAGGCCTTCGATAAAGTCCCACACAGGAGACTGGTCAAGAAGGTACGAGCCCATGGAGTCCAGGGTGCCTTGGCACTTTGGATACAAAACTGGCTTAGTGGCAGAAGGCAGAGGGTGATGGTCGAAGGTTGTTTTTGTGACTGGAAGCCTGTGGCCAGTGGGGTACCACAGGGATCTGTGCTGGGGCCCTTGCTATTTGTGGTCTACATTAACGACTTGGATATGAATGTAAAAGGTATGATCAGTAAGTTCGCTGATGATACAAAAATTGGTAGGGTGGTAAATAGCGAGGAGGATAGCCTCAGTGCAGGACGATATAGATGGGTTGGTCAGATGGGCGGAACAGTGGCAAATGGAATTTAACCCGGAAAAGTGCGAGGTGATGCACTTTGGAGGGACTAACAAGGCAAGGGAATACACAATGAATGGGAGGACCCTAGGCAAGACAGAGGGATCTTGGTGTGCAAGTTCACAGATCCCTGAAGGCGGCGGAACAGGTAGATAAGGTGGTAAAGAAGGCATATGGGATACTTGCCTTTATTAGCCGAGGCATAGAATATAAGAGCAAGGAGGTTATGATGGAGCTGTATAAAACACTGGTTAGGCCACAGCTGGAGTACTGTGTGCAGTTCTGGTCGCCACACTACAGGAAGGATGTGATCGCTTTGGAGAGGGTGCAGAGGAGATTCACCAGGATGTTACCAGGGCTGGAGCGCTTCAGCTATGAAGAGAGACTGGGAAGATTGGGTTTGTTTTCCTTGAAGCAGAGGAGGCTGAGGGGGGACATGATTGAGGTGTACAAAATTATGAGGGGCATAGATAGGATGGATACTAAGGAGCTTTTTCCCTTCGTTGAGGGTTCTATAACAAGGGGTCATAGATTCAAGGTAAAAGGCGGGAGGTTTAGAGGGGATTTGAGAAAGAACTTTTTCACCCAGAGGGTGGTTGGAGTCTGGAACTCACTGCCTGAGAGGGTTGTGGAGGCAGGAACCCTCACAACATTCAAGAAGCATTTGGATGAGCACTTGAAATGCCATAGCATACAAGGCTACGGACCAAATGCTGGAATATGGGAGTAGATTAGACTGGGCTTGATGGCCGGCGCGGACACGATGGGCCGAAGGGCCTCTATCCGTGCTGTATAACTCTATGACTCTATGAGAGGAGAGCATCCCCTGCAGCAACAGTGTGACAACTGCACTTCCCACACCAGCCTTCCTTACAGCAAGTCGATCTCACCTCAAAATCAGAATCAAATTGCAAAAAACAGATAGTTGTAATATTTTCCTTCCCCTGCTCCTCACCACATTCCCGCACAGACCACCGCCCTGTGGCCGAGAAGTCGGGCTTGCTTCCAGGCTGCTATCACTCGACCCAGACACTAGGAGCAGTACATATGCGGCAGACAGGCGATGATGATCCCTCCCTTAACCACTGTTCCCGATAATACAAGTGGCAACAAATCTCAAATGGGACAATCACAGGGTCTGGGTTATAGCACCGTCACTCATTCATTTTAAATCATTTCAAAGCCAAAACAGACTGGCAGATAAAAAGCTCGCCAGCCCTTTAAACACATCCCTCTGGGGTAACCACCGCCAGGGTTTAAGATCTTCCACTTACTGAGGGACTGCCGCTGGCATTTAGTAAGAAGTTGGCTGTGTGAGCAGCCATGGGCGGTTGGTCGGGAATGGATCGGTGTCCAAGTGCCATTCCCACAATTGCAGTCATGTGCGTTTCTGTTCCAAACACGTAGATCGGTATTCCCGTCGTCTTCCCTGTGGATAGAGGTTAAAAAAATTAGGATCAGACCACATGGAACCGGATAACGTGATGGCACAATATGAGAGAATGCACCAACCTATTGTCCCAGGGTGGCAAGGATCAATATGACGACGGGGGTGGGGGGAGAAATGAAAAAGGGTTGAAGGGAAAACATTCCATCTTCAGAGAGCCACGGAGAGAAGCAACATGTCGAAGGAGAAAGTCAATCTGCTCTCCTTCATCTCCCAAACCGGCCTGGTCACAGGCTGAATGTGGAGAGATTTAAACAATGGCTGGAATGGGCTCTCTGGATGTTCTGCACTCCCTGCAGGTGAAGCTCATATGTTAAGGTCCGTTGAGACTAAGCCATGTTCACAATTTCTTTTCCACCTCCTCCCTTTGGTCTTCTTACCATCCCCAGAGTGGACAATCTACTCCCAAACCTCTGGGATCCTACAACAACTAGGCTGCTTTGTAAAGATGCCTCCTATGTGCATCAGACTCAGCCAGATTCATACAGAAGATCTGCTTAGGGAGTCATGGGCAAAGACCCACATGCTGCAATCGTAATGTGTGACATCCATTTGCTTAAGACCTGGCTTGCTAATTCCTCATTTTACGCTGGATATATTGTTGGGATTATCTACACTATTTCATGGGCAGATAAACTTTGCACACAAAGCTGCTCACCAACTTCCCCCATAACCCGGAGACCCTCTTGGTAATTGGGTCCACCTCTTCTAACGAAAATGGAGACATTATGGTTCTGCAGAGGGTTCTGGTAGTCCTTGATTGCACGTACTATTCCCTAGGAAAGAAAATGAGAAGATAAACAGACAGAACTCAGATGTTTACATCTTCAGAACAAAATACATTAAAATTAAGAAGTTTCATTGGAAAGATTTGTTGGGCTTCTTTGGTTCCTGTAGGTCAAGAATGTTTAGCTGTTTTCTCAAGAATACAGGGGCTCCTATCATTTTATTTTGCCTCCTTTCAGACCGGGCCTGTCAGTGGCTTATGCTGAAGTGCTGGGATCAGTACCCAAGAACAGGAAGGAAGTTGATCTTCATTCAGAAGAATGTTGGCCAGCCAGATATGGATCACTTGGATACATCAACAAGCCAGCCTCTTACCATTAGGAAACCAGTCTGGTGGCTCGCCTGAGGCGCATTTTTGATCTGCATAAAAAGATAAGATTGTCTAACACAGATACAAAATTCCTTAGTAATGTTTCGGAGGGTGCCCTTTACACTGATAGTACCCTCTTCTCACTTCTCATAACATTCCACACCACCAAGTATCTTTTACAATCCCCTCATCAGTTTGATCACTGCCGTTGAAGAAGTTTACCTGTGTTGATTCTGGCTGTTTGGAGTTAGCTTAAAAGGGTTGTAACTAGAAAAAGGCTGATGGAGTACCAATGTGACATCAGCCCAATAATTAATAGTTACACTGCTGACAGCTCAATGAATGAACAGCTGTGGAAGTCAGCATCAAATCTACTAGATTTGATATTTTACAAAGAGAGAGAGTCCAGTCACATTGGTCCCTGCGTGAAGCGTGAAAGGTTAGCACAGAGTGGTGGGAGCAAGTACCTTGGAATCATCTAAAACAGTTGGATGCAATGATGGGAGGAGCTCTGAAGGTTCTTGCTCGATGAATGATCAAAGGTGGGTCAAATAGCCTTCCTGGTCTATCTATCTTGTGACCTAATTCATGACCAAACAGATCACTAGGCAGATCTACCTTTACAACAAAACTTACCAATTCAAATAATCTGGGGATTGAGGAGTGTTTCGTTACCTTAAATGTTGCTGCTACATTCGTGAAATTAGCGATGCTGCCTCCAATAATGAGGATTTTTCCTGAATGAAAAAGAACACGTTTACTTAGGTGACATAAAGGAGTCAGTTAAGGAAAATTAAAATAACCACCTTACAACTAAAGATGGACAGCGGACGAGAGGAAGGAGCAGTGTGAAAATATGATCAGAGAGACTTTTGAAAGCAGTGGTGAGGAAGGAAGAAAGGTAGTACGGCAGAGGTTTTTTTTTTAACAGAAGTAGTTCCAGGTTCCAGAGGGTAAGGGTGCAGTGACAAAGTGCAGCCACCAATGGTGAGGCGAAGGAAGCAGAGAGAGGAGTAAGGAATAGAAGGATACGCTGATCAGGTGAGATGAACTTGGGTGGGAAGAGGCTTGTGTGGAGTATAAGCACCAGTGTAGACTTGTTGGGCCGAATGGCCTGTATCTGTGCTGTAATTTCTATGTAATTCTATGTATGCAATGTAAGCCAGTGTTGGGAGGCACTGAGGGTGCGTGGGAACATATGAGTTGGGGAAGTGGGAGGTAGGTTGGAGCAGAACCGTGGTGGGATCTGAAGATGAATACGCAGCAGATCTTAATAATCATTACGCTGTGCCATGGAGCGCCATTGGAACTTGGCAAGGACTGGGTGTGCAGGATTTGAAGATGGAATTCCGAATGAACTGTACTTTGTGAAGGCAGAAGGCCAGCAAGGAGCACGTGGGAGAGAACACACACATCAAGGCGATAATGATGCAGATTAATGTTTGAGGTTTCAAGCAGTATGCCTCTGAACATTGCCCAAGGTGACTGCTGGGAAATTGACAGAACGGAGGCCGGAGTTACACCAATGCTGGTAGAAGCCAGAGGACAGTTTTGGTTTCGCCCACATTTGGCTCATGATGTTGAAAGCGCTGGGGAGAGCGCAGCAATGGCCTGGGGATCAATGCAGAAGGTGGAGAAGAGCTGGCTACCATGAGCACACACATGGAAATAGATTCCGTTCCCCAAGATCATGTTTCTGAAGAATAGCATATAAATAATAATGAGGGGAGGAGCAGGGGTACCATGCGGCAGCAATGGAGGAATCAATGGAGATTTAACGTGTACAATGCAGCGGAAACAGGAGAGGGCAGTGCCGGTGTTATACTCTGTTGAGGAACTGTGCTGCTCTTACAAGCTGTACTATGAGCTTGCTCACAATTTCAAGATGATTCCATTCCCCTTGGCCTCACCTTCTGAATGCTGCTCTCTGGTCATTAGAGACAGAATGGTCTTTGCGTAGTCGTACGTCTGCTGCTCGCTGGGGGCGCCAGAGTACTCGCCATAATTTGCCAACTCATCCACTCCGCCGAGGTCACAAATTGTGTCACTGTGAATAAACCGTAAGGAAAAACATATCAGCCAAAGCAAAACTGACTCTACAATAGAAATTGTTTTACCCTTGCATTTAATTGAAGGGTCTCAAAGAGGAACTTGGCCCATATCTTCCTCCTCTCTGTCCTCCCTAATCAACTATCTCACACTATAATTTTGTAGAAGATTCTTTCCATGTCTTGAAAATAGGACCATTTGGATCAATAAACCTTGGATCAACATTTAGATTTGTTCAGAACATATTCACCACTCACTTCAGGGCCTCAACATTCAAATAAAAGTGGAAAACAGTAAGAAGATTCCCTAAAGTTTTTGTTGTTTCCCATGACTGATCCACCGATAGGTTAATGCTCAGCTTCACTTCCTGAATCTACTCATGACAGGTTCCAAGTGTGCCAGTGCTTGCGAAGAGGGAGGGGTGATGAAGTGCAAGGCTCACTCAGGATTTTCGACACTGCTTTAAAAAGGACTCGCTAAGGCTCAAAAATTCTGCACCTGGATTTATTGTAATGGAGAGTACGTCGTACCTGTACACAACAGAAGCACCTCCTCCAGCCACCATTGTCCAGATCCTGCCCTTGGGGTTGAGGATGGTCAGTTTCAGACTGGCTCCACTCTTTGCATCAAGATTGGCGATATAGGCCTCCTGCAACAGTAACAGCATCAAAATACAAAATGGTCATTTTTTTCAAAAAAACTCATTAAACTGCCAACCCTCAGTTCAAACGAGGAGCTGGATTCCCATGACGCTGTGTCCCAATCCAGTGCAACCTTCACTCAACAGATACACAGCCTGGAGGCAAGTGCAACATCACCAACATAATCATTATCGTTTTCATTCCCTAGTCATTCACCAACACGACCCACAGCAACAGACAAAATGCAACCAGAAGCAGGAGGCAGTTCTACACAGGGAGCTGAAGCGACATCCAGAGCAAAGAGATGATGGAATCGTAGAGATGTCAGCATCCATGTGACCCAGTTTACCAGTGCCAGCTCCACACCAGCGGACTCTACTCCAATCCATTTCCCTGCACCCTACATCTATTTATCGAATCAACTACTTGCATTTATAATTGTCTTTAACGTAGAAAAACATCCTAAGGCACTTCTTAGAGGCATAATTAGACAAAAATGGGCGCCACGCCGAACCAAAGGAGGAGATATTAGGATAGGTGACCAAAAGCTTGGTCACAGAGGTGGGCTTTTAGGAGAGGGAGGTGGAGGGGCTATGGGAGGGACTTCCAGAGCATGCTGTGGAAGGTACGGCCGCCAAAGGTGGGGTGAATAGAGGGGGATGCACCAGGATAAGAATTTCAAATCTGAGGCATTTGGGGAGCAGCAGCCACTGTAGGTCAGCAAAGACAGGAGTGATGGTTAAGTGGGACAGTGCAGAATAGGATACGGGCACCAGAGGTTTGCGTGAGCTGGAGTTTAGAGCGTGGAGGACAGGACATTGGTCAGGAGAGTATTGGAATAGTTAAATCTAGAGGTGACAAAAATTTGGACAAGGGTTTCAACCGCACATGAGCAGAAGCAGGTGAAATTACAGAGCTGGAAGTAGGCGGTCTTTGCAATGGAAAGTACATGGCATAGAAAACTTACAGAAATAATATTATGGCAAATAATCCTCGCCAATAACAAGGCCAATAATTCAAGGAGCAAGTTTGAAGCCTAACAGAAGCAAGCCTAGCCCAGGAAACTCCCCTTGCCCCTAGGTCTGAACACAACCAGTCCACAGAACAGATTCCTCAGTTAGACTAGTTTGGCTGCAGGTAACAATCGTGGTGGGGGGGGGGGGGGGGGGGGGGGAAGAGAAATGAGAGAAAGAGGCAGCTCACATCTGTGGACAAATCAGCCTTGCTGCAACAATGGTGAAAATGTACAGGCCCTCAATGCAACCAACTCTCCAGAGTATCATAGTAGGGTATAGCACAGGAGACCATTCCGCCCATCGTGCCTGTGTTGGCTCTTTGAAAGAGCTATCCAATTAGTCCCATTTCCCTGCTCTTTTCCCATGGCCCAGTAAATTTTTTCCCTTCAAGTATTTATCCAATTCCCTTTTGAAAGTTATTAGTGAATCTGCTTCCACCGCCCTTTCAGGCAGTGCATTCCAGATCATTACAACTCACTGCGTTAAAAAAAAAGTTTCCTCATGTCGCCTCTGGCTCTTTTGCTGAACACTTTAAATCTGTGTCCTCTGGTTACCGACCCTTCTGCCACTGGAAACAGTTTCTCCTTACTTACTCTGTCAAAACCGTTCATGATTTTGAACACCTCTATCAAATCTCCCCATAACTTTCTCTGTTCTAAGGAGAACAATCCCAGTTTCTCCACATAACTGAAGACCCTCATCCCTGGCACTATTCTAGTAAATCTCTTCTGCACCCGCTCTAAGGCTTTGACATCCTTCCTAAAGAGTGGCACCCAGAATTGAACACAATACTCCAGCAGAGGCCTAACCAGTGTTTTATAAAGGTTTAGCATAACTTCCTTGTTTTTGAATTCTTTACCTCTATTAATAAAGCTCAGGATCCCTTATGCTTTTTTTTTTAAAACCAGCCTTCTCAACTTGTCCTGCCACCTTCAAAGATTTTATCAAATTTAGTTTATATTGCCCCTCCTCATTCTGGGGATAGAGAGATAAAATTCCTGGTCGCCTTGACCTATAGCTGCATATTTATTCAGATAAATAGTCATACAAATTTAATACACACAAACACGGTCCAGGAGTTAGTACACTTCTGTCCTAAATCCATCGTCAGCTGAATATCCTGTCTGACACACTGCCAACCACAGGCTGGCACTCAGGAACATTAATACTGTAATGGGAGGGGGAGGATTGAAACAAGAGAGGCTCTGACTCATTTCAGATACTGCAAGGATACTTACAGCACCAAGTCACTCCCATCAGCAAAATGGGCATCAGTCTCAGGAAGCTTGGAGACGAAAAGCAACAGCAGAACAGGAGGGTTATTGACACCTTGGGCCCAAAGAACGTAACAGTGAAGTGGCTGCAACTTCCGAGCATCAGTATCCAGAACACTGAAATGATGTATCTTCCTATAATGCCTGCTTTTAGCTGTAGTAAATGTTCAAATTCACAGCCAGTTTGTATTGCAGCCATTATATGCATCAGTTCCAGTGGTGCTGAATTCACCCCATTTATACTCCTGGGCAGATTTGGCAACCCCAGAAAAACTTTGTGCATATACACAAGAGCAAGGAAAGCCCATTCAGCTGATCAGTCCCATGCCACGTGGAGTCCATGCACAATTACTCTTATCGTGGATTTCCCTCCACACCACCTGTGGATCCCTCACTTTGTACACTACACACCTTCCACTACCTCCCCCCCAAAAAAATCAAGCAGTGCCATTAAATACTCAGCTGCTTCGAGATTGATACAACTCCTTTTTAAAAGGTAGGAATTAACCCCTAATCTGGGTGTCTGTTCCACAATGTTTTCCTAACTTTTAACCTTGCGAATGTTGTTCTCTTGTCCTCATTGACCAAGATAAAGCGTTTATTTATTCCACTTGATATATACAGGGTGACTGGGGTACAGTTCCACAAGGAGTCAACAAGCACAGACAAAGCAGTAGAGTACTAGTCAGAGGAAGTCACAGCCAAACTGTACATTCATCTTTCAATATTGTCCTCATCACTGAGACACAGGGGAAACATTAAACTCTGAAAACAGGGCAGAGAAGAGTCACTGAATTGACTCCTAGATCCAGGAGATTGGGGAAACTTGGGATACTTTACTCTGAAAGATGACAAACGAGAGGGGGCCTCAAAGCTATGGTAATTGGTAGACAAAAGTAAATTACTTCAAACTGTAGGCCTCAGGCCGACAAGATTCCACTGCATGAATTGGATGTTTCTTGCCTTGTTTTTGGGAGGTTTCATGCCAATTATGCTTTTTGCATGCAAAGGAGAATTAACAGATGTTCGTGCTGGGTTAATAAATGCCAGCTGGTCGGCCCGGCCAAATGAGATAATGTATGAATGCATGCCTTAAAAATAACAAAGGCACTATCGCAATGTATACTTTTAAATAGCATATCTCTTGACCAACTTCTAGTTGTGCAGTTCGATAGCAAATGTCCTCGCACCACTTAATCCTTATCGTATAGAAGAGGATCGTATACAAAGGGATCTGGGGGTCCTAGTGCAAGAAAATCAAAAAGTTGGTATGCAGGTGCAGCAGGTGATCAAGAAAGCCAACGGAATGTTGGCTTTTATTGCTAGGGGGATAGAATATAAAAACAGGGAGGTATTGCTGCAGTTATATAAGGTATTGGTGAGACCGCACCTGGAATACTGCATACAGTTTTGGTGTCCATACTTAAGAAAAGACATACTTGCTCTCGAGGCAGTACAAAGAAGGTTCACTCGGTTAATCCCGGGGATGAGGGGGCGGACATATGAGGAGAGGTTGAGTAGATTGGGACTCTACTCATTGGAGCTCAGAAGAATGAGAGGCGATCTTATTGAAACATATAAGATTGTGAAGGGGCTTGATCGGGTGGATGCGGTAAGGATGTTCCCAAAGATGGGTGAAACTAGAACTAGGGGGCATAATCTTAGAATAAGGGGCTGCTTTTTCAAAACTGAGATGAGGAGAAACTTCTTCACTCAGAGGGTGGTAGGTCTGTGGAATTTGCTGCCCCAGGAAGCTGTGGAAGCTACATCATTAGATAAATTTAAAACAGAAATAGACAGTTTTCTAGAAGTAAAGGGAATTAGGGGTTATGGGGAGCGGGCAGGAAATTGGACATGAAGCTGAGTTCGGATCGGTCAATGCCCTGTGGGTGGCGGAGAGGGCCCAGGGGCTGTGTGGCCGGGTCCTGCTCCTACTTCTTGTGTTCTTTAGATTTGTGGTTGGGATCAGATCAACCATGATCTTATTGAATGGCGGAGCAGGCTCGAGGGGCCAATTGGCCTACTCCTGCTCCAATTTCTTATGTTCTTATGATGTGGTTATGAGACCCTGATAGGCTTGCTAACAAAGGGGAAATTGGTATTTATATTTGACTTAAAAGTTAAAAGAGGTTGATGACTAAATCGTTCGATGATCACTATCGTGCAAGGACAGTTGTAAACAAGTTGTCAACAATACAAGATGTACATCGCCAACAGTTTATTAGAACAGACTCAAGAGACGACTGCAGTGAAGCCCATTCCTTGGTTCCCAGATTGGTACTTTATGTTCGACTTTGTGTTTTATTGTGCTACTCTGTATTTTAGTGCTGTTATAATTAAAGACAATTTGTTGCTGTGAGCTTGATTATCTGAGGTCCAAAATCTTAAGACTACCATCATTAGAGCAAACAAAACTGAACTGCAACAGCAGGACAATTGTGGGGGGGGGGGGGGGGGGGGGGGGGGAGAGAATACAGGTTAAAAGGGAAATCCTAATTTAGGCCGGATGTCAAGACGTTCATCACACAGAACCATCAATACATGGAATGGACCTCTGGGTATAACAGTGGAGGCAAAAGCCCTGCAATCATTTGACGAACAGATAAGGTGCACTGATGGAAGGATCTTTCAGGATGGATGAACGAGGTTGGGTTGAATGGCCTTCCTCAACTCTACTTGTCTTGTGAATCCATGGATTCAGCAAGTCTATGCATTCAGAAGTGTTGTGTGGGAGGGGAGGAGAAAATTGCCAAATAAGAAAAAACTAGAAAGACATTCAACAGGTGGGTTCCCATAGTCCACCCCCCCATCCCACTTTGCCAAAAACTACTTAACTTGAAAAGCCATGAAATACATCACTATACATCAGAACTTGCCTCAGGATAAGCTTCTCTCCCAAATGGTGGTGGGAAATCCACATCTCCCCATTTACCCTTGCAGATGTAGTCCGCTGTGGCGTCTATCTTCGCTGCCATATCCAGGACAAATACACCAGCATCGGTCACAACTGCAGCGGGTTAACAGAGTAAAAAAGTACTCCGATGAGTAATCGGAAGAAAACTCCAGATATCATCACATTTCTCCCAGGTTTCAGCATTAGTGTTACCATAGCAAATCTCTGTTCCATGCAGGTCTGGTTGGAAGATTTTTTTTTGCTGCTCTGCTCCTCCTTCCCTCCCACCCTCCATCAAAAGAAACCTAGATTTCAGAGAATCGAAAATGTGAATATAAAAAGAATTCACTGAGAGGGTTGAGAATCTTTGTAATTCTCTACTCGAGGGCTGTGGATGCTCAGTTGTTGAGTATATTCACGACTGACATCAATAGATTTTTGGACACTAAGGGAATCAAGGGATATCAGGATTGGGCAGGAAAGTGGAGTTGAGATAGAAGATCAGCCATGATCTTATTGAATGGCAGAGCAGGCTCGAGGGGCTGTATGGCTTATTCCTGCTCCTATTTCTTAATTAGAATTAATAATCACAACAGCGTAAAGGCATCAGTCATGGAGTGCACAGGACCAATTAACAAGGGAAAGCAGGGTACAAGACGAGACCTGGGCTACTAGTTCACAGTGAATAAAAAGAGTAAAAATAGAATTTGATTTATAAGATTTTATCCATACTTTTGGAGAAATTGCATTGCACAATTTTGTCCATTTTCCCCATGTGAACCCCAGATCAGTGGCTTGGATGTGACTTGCAGCCATCTGCTGCACTGAACTCATTGCAAGTTCTCTCAAGTTCATGCAGGTTTACAATGCATCTGGGCACAGGCCAAATCACGTTTCTTTTCAATACTGTACATCCATGAGCAGAGGACATCAGAATTTTACATCCTCTATTATGAGCTCTGCCAATTTGGAAAAATTAAGTCTCACAAAAGATCCAATGCACCATGAAAAGAAAATTCACAGCAGGACAGTCAGTCAGTACCTGAAAGGGAAAGGAAGGTCAACAGTTTATTTGAGGTCCTTCATCAGAACGCCAATGATCTGAAACACCATCTTTTACAGGACTTCTGGTCCCATTCAGGAAAGCAAGTTCCATGTCTCACTGCATTTAGGAGCTGATCCCTGTATTTTTTTGGATTCTGCTGTTAAATGAAAACCCAGAGTCTGAATGCATGGGACCAGCTCCCTGCAATTCTTTTAATTAAACCATCAGCCATGTCCTGACCAGTCTTTCACAGATTTGCACTTATCACTTCAGTCACCTTGGCTTAAGCCACCCTGCCGCATGAAGACACTGGACATCAAATGTTTTTTTACCTAATGGATTAATCTCCAGGTAGGTGAAGTAGAGATCCTCGTATAGTGCGAAGAGTCCAACAATAAAAGAGGCCAGAATGCTGGAAAGATCAGAAGATCAAAGTGTTAAATTGACAAAATAGATTAAAATAACAGAAACAAATACATGATGGTAGAAAGAGAAAGAAGGTGTGCGAGCATGAGAGAGAGAAAATTGCCTTACATTTTTTTTTGTTAAAAAGTACAGAGCCCTCACATCCAAACTCATTCTGTATTTGTTCACAGGTGTCAATGAACAGCAGTGGAGGTAAAAAAGAGAAACGTAAGGAGAAAACTGCAGTTTTGCCCAAGTTGAGGTGAGGTCAGACTTTTTGCTTTAAAAAAAACTGCACCCTTTACTTTTAATCTGTGAGCAATGCCACACAAGAAAAAAATCAGAATTATAAGAGAATTAAGAGCATGAAAAAAGACAAGTAGTAATCTCTCTATTTTCCCTTTAAGATAGACCAATTGCATTCTGGCTCGATAAAAATAACATGTAGTGGAGATGTACATTTTTTTTAAAAAAAAGAGGGAGAAGTTTACACAAAAATGCTGGTTTCTGGCAACAGATTAAATAATTTACACTAACCCAAACAATGGCTTCTTTCTATTTAGGTCAAATACAAAGGGCGCAGTCAAAAAGTAAGACACCTCTGGAGACTAAGGGTTTCAGTTTTCAGGATCATTTTATAAATATCTCAAATCCCCTTTGTTGAGATTTTCCTTACACTGTTTCAGTTCCCATAATCTTAAAATTAGAGCTAGATCATTTAGGAGTGAAATCAGGAACTTTTTCCACACAAACGGTAATAGAAATCTGGAACTCTTCCCCTCCCCTCCCAAAAAAGGCTGTGGATGCAGAGGGTCAACTGAAATTTTTCAAGACTGAGATCGATAGATTTTTGTTAGATAATGGTATCAAGGGATATAGAGCAAAGGTAGGGAAATGGATTTGAGGTGAAGATCTAATTGAATGGCAGAACAGCCTCAAGGGGCTGAATGAAAATACAGGAACAGGAGTAAGCCAAATGACTTGGGTTAGTGCAAAAGGTTTCACCTGTACAGAGTTAGGCATTGCCGCAAACGAGTGTCTGCACACCTACAGTATGAGGATTTATCACAGCTTTGAGTCAGACCTGCAGTCTTCAACTCAATCTCTGCCATCTCCCCTTAAATTATTTTTATTCAGGTTGTACCTTCTGTTGAGACCAGTTTACCAATGCAACCTGCTCTCTTAAGGTTAGCCAAATAGTAAAAGATAAATACTTCATTGCACTCTCAGCCTGGAGTTCAAATTAAAACATTCTCTAACTTCCTCGAGTTCTCCACGACACATACCATCCCTCAGTGGGGAGGGGAAGATGAGCAATTTGTTCCCAGGATCGTCAGGTTGTGTATTATAAGCAGCCAGTGGCTGTAAACAGAATGCGAGTGTTGGGAGGTTGTTGTGTCATGTAGGTTTATCACAGGCAATCCTGGTGCTGCCCAAATTAGACCATCCACACACGCACTTTTCAGCAGAGTGGGGTCACTGGATAGCGATCAGGAGTGGGAACCCTGGATGAACACTGTCAGCTCAGTTGGTAGCACTCTCGCCTGAGTCAGAAGGTTGTGGGTTTGAGTATCACTCCAGACTTGAGCATATAATCCAGTCTGACACTCCTAGTGCCAGTACTGAGGGAGTGCTGCACTGTTGGAGGTGCCGTGTTTCGGATGAGATGTTAAACCGAGGCTCCATCTGTCCTCTCAGGTGGACGTAAAAGATCCCATGGCACTATTTTGAAGAAAAGCAGGGGAGTTCTCCCTGGTGTCCTGGCCAATATTTATCCCTCAACCAACATTACTGAAACAGATTATCTGGTCATCATCACATTGTTGTTTCTGGGATCTTGCTGTGCACAAATTAGCTGCCGTGTTTCCCACATTACAACAGTGGCTCCACTTCAACAACAACTTGCATTTATATAGCGGCTTTAACATAGTAAAATTATCCAAGGCTTCAAAAGTGCTTCATTGGCTATAAAGCGCTTTGGGATGTCCAGAGATCATGAAAGGAGAGATATAAATGCGAGTCTTTCTTTCTTGTAGCCTGGGTGATTTAAATCTTCCCCAGCATTAAACCCAGCTGTTATGCTCCTACCGCCATCACCCCAGCTGGGTTCAGTTACCTCAGCACAGACTGAAGCTGGGACCTATCCATTCTGTATGGCTCCATTACACACTGAACAGTGAGGTTACCCATGGAGCCATTGGGGAAATCTAACAACACTGGGGGAGGCCCAAGAGCAACAGTTGATTCTCCAACGTAATGGATGAATACCACATCATGTGAAAACAAAAGAGGAAGTTGTTTTTTTTTTTAAAAGTTACCTTTTCCTGTTTTCAGGCACATGCTGCAGCAGGTGGTTACTGACATCCTGCTCACTCAGCTTTCCGTCAACTTCGACTAGAAATTTGTAGGCTTTCGAGTCAACATCACCAACATCCACACCACCTTCATGGTGGAACAACACGTAGTCACCTTCCCGAGCAGCATAGATGCACACATAGAACTCTTCCTCCTGAGCAAGAACCACAGAAAAGTTACAGCACATACAGGCTGCATAAACTTGGCTTGTATTCCCTTGAGTATAGAAGGTTGAGGTGTGATCTGATAGAGGTGTTTAAAATGTTAAAAGGATTCAATAGGGTTGATCTGGAGAAGCTAGTTCCTCTGATGGGGGAAAGTCACAAATGAGGGAGCACAATCTTGAAATTAGAGCCAGGCCATTCAGGAGTGAAATCAGAAAGCACTTCTACACACAAAAGGTGATAGAAATTTGGAACACTCTCCCCCAAAAGGCTGGGGGTCAATTGGAGCTTTCAAGACAGATAGATAGATTGATTTTTGTTAGGTATGGTTATAAAGGGATATGGAGTAAAGGCAGGAAAATGGAGTCGAGGTGAAGATCAGCCATGATCTAACTGAATAGCAGAGCAGGCACGAGGGGCTGAATCACCAACTCCTGTTCCGAGGCCACGTACCCTGTCAAGTGTCTGCCATGTTTTTCTCCATGAGGCACCTGGTTCAATCCTACTCTCCTGTTGCTCCCCACACCCTTTAATATTTTACCTTTTTTCAAACAACAAATTATTTTTTTTAAAACCCTGCTTCACAATGCAGCTAAGGATTACACATTCTAGCCAGCTTCTGTGTAACATTTTTCTTAACCTCCCTTTAATTCTTTTAACGGGACAGCAAATCAGGAACACACATTTAAAAGAGGGCCACAGACCAGTTCTCTAGTCACAGGACCATCAACCCTGCCAGGATCCCTCCAAAATCAAGAGATTTCCAGGAATGTAATGAGGCAGTTCACAACTTCCATCTCAATCCTTTGAACTTGCATTTTACTGCAAACATCTGGGGAAACCATGTGATTCAGGAGACAGAACTGCTGGGAATTGATATAACAGAATTGTTGCATTTAACTACACCTGTTATATTCAGGGTAAAGCCAGCGAAGGACATAGTTTTCCAAGAGAGAAAGGATTAAGAAATCTTGTGAACGAAGAACATGCCTATTCACAATTCCATTCAGAAGTCATCACTTCTATAAAGTGCAACATGCTGATCAAACAGGGTACCGCTCAGTGATTAGAAACCTGAATAAATTGCAGCATTTCATTGTGATAAGGCAGGGAGTTAACTGCTGTCCCGCAGTCGCTCCCAAAAGGTTTTTAAAAATTATATTTAGTTCCCACTCGATGCATCTGAACTACTTGCCAAAATGCTACAATCATTCACACTCCCAGCTCCTGACAGCTCCCTGCTCAGGGACCTAAGCTTTGCTCCTGTCAACACTGTCTGAATTCAAAGAATGAGCAAAAACTACTGAACTGTGAAGTGCATCAATAAGTCAGGATTAAAAGCATTTTATTTAATTCTACCCGATGTGCAAAACAAGCTCTACAAGCTCTACAGAAGTGAGCGCTGCAATGTCTTTACGTTACTAAACCCCATAATATATTTCTTGCCATGTATCCCAGTAACAAATGCCAAATTGTTTTCTTTTTTAAAAAAAAAAACTTATGGTTTGACCAACCTGTCTGTGAGGTACAAATGGTTCAATCAGGAAGTTTTTCAGAACACCCTTTGCTCGCCCAACCTGGCACAAAAAAAAAGTTGAATTAGCAAGAGAATACCAAAATCCTACTGCATTCTGCCAGAAACAATGAACTTGTATGTATATAGCATCTTATGTTGCTCAGAAATGCTTTACATACAACAAATTATTTTGAAGTGCAATCACCTTATGTAGGCCAACACTGCAGGCATTGTGTGTACAGCAAGATCCCACAAACAAGGAGATGCTGGTGGTGATAATATTGGCAGGATACCTTCATTACAGCATACGACAATACGGGAGGCACCCAGATTTAACCAGGGAACTCTTGATCTGCGGTCAAATTCACTTCCACTCAACGACATCTCCAACTATCAGCTAACTCATCACTTAAAGTCACTGCATTAAGAAACTATCAATCTAACAGCAATTAGGTAGCACCTCATATTGGAACATAAATGTGTGGGGCTACAGCAGCTGGGAATATAGTTTGATCCTGAATCTCAGTCTCAGCAAGCAGAGGCCACACCCCCCTGCCATGGACTGAGAGAATCTCCAGACCACCACTGCGTACATCTTAGCAGCTGGTTCAAAGGTAGTGGACAGAGGACTGTGAATGAAAAATGGGTGGGTGCTCAAAGACATTTCAACAGCTCCCTCCATCTTTCAAGAGTATCTGACAGTTTAGTTCTGGGTTTAACTTTCTCTACCCGGCATAGAACAGTTGGGCCAAATGGCCCATTTCTGTGCTATAGATTCTATGTAATACTCTGTTAAGCTGGTCAGCTCAGCATCATCTAGTGGGGGGGGGGGGGGGGGGGGGGAAAGAGAAATGGGGTCAGTGATTCCCACTGCTGTGGCACTATGTCTCAACTCCAACATGTTGATCCACAACACCTGCAGAGCAGGACTAAATAATGATAGGAGGCAACTACTGAAGTCTTCATCTCTCCGCTTAGACCTGAGCAAAGCAATCTACTATCTTCGGAAGAATCTGCTATAGCTGGCATTTAGTGAATTACATTTCACATGTCAAATAGATCAAACAAAATGCAAGCAGACAATTTCATTACGGCTGTTGTGCCGGAAGCAGTGAATTTCTTTACATTCCCTAATGGACTGTCTCTCCACTGCCCCCCACCCCAATCCCCGCCCCCGGTCTGCAATTTAACAGGCAGCTGGGATTGTATTTTTGTGGAAGGGTTGCTCCAGGTCAGCTCACTAAACAACGAGCTGGAAGCCAAACTTTCACACTGCTTTCAAATTCCAGCCCAGAAACATCAGCAGAGCAGTGACATTTTTTAAAAATTCGTTCATGGGATGGGAGTGTCGCGGCGAGGCCAGCATTTATTGCCCATCCCTAATTGCCCTCGAGAAGGTGGTGGTGAGCCGCCTTCTTGAACCGCTGCAGTCCGTGTGGTGAAGGTTCTCCCACAGAGCTGGTTAGGAAGGGAGTTCCAGGATTTTGACCCAGCGACGATGAAGGAACGGCGATATATTTCCAAGTCGGGATGGTGTGTGACTTGGAGGGGAATGTGCAGGTGGTGTTGTTCCCATGTGCCTGCTGCTCTTGTCCTTCTAGGTGGTAGAGGTCACGGGTTTGGGAGGTGCTGTCAAAGAAGCCTTGGCGAGTTGCTGCAGTGCATCCTGTGGATGGTACACACTGCAGCCACTGTGCGGCGGCGAAGGGAGTGAATGTTTAGGGTGGTGGATGGGGTGCCAATCAAGCAGGCTGCTTTGTCCTGGATGGTGTCAAGCTTCTTGAGTGTTGTTGGAGCTACACTCATCCAGGCAAGTGGAGAGTATTCCATCACACTCCTGACTTTTGCCTTGTAGATGGTGGAAAGTGCTTTGGGGAGTCAGGAGGTGAGTCACTCGCCAAAGAATACCCAGCCTCTGACCTGCTCTTGTAGCCACACTATTTATATGGCTAGTCCAGCTAAGCTTCTGGTCAATGCTGACCCCCAGGATGGTGATGGTGGGGCATTCGGCAATGGTAATGCCACTGAATGTCAAGGGGAGGTGGTTGGACTCTCTCTTGTTGAAGATGGTCATTGCCTGGCACTTGTCTGGTGCGAATGTTACTTGCCACTTATGAGCCCAAGCCTGGATGTTGTCCAGGTCTTGCTGCACACGGGCATGCGAATGGAACTGAACACTGTGCAATCAGCAGCAAACATCCCCATTTCTGACCTTATGATGGAGGGAAGGTCATTGATGAAGCAGCGCAAGATGATAGGGCCTAGGACACTACCCTGAGGAACTCCTGCAGCAATGTCCTGGAGCTGAGATGATTGGCCTCCATCACTACCATCTTCCTTTGTGCCAGGTATGACTCCAGCCACTGGAGAGTTTTCCCCGATTCCCACTGACTTCAATTTTACTAGGGTTCCTTGGTGCCACACTCGGTCAAATGCTGCCTTGATGTCAAGGGCAGTTACTCTCACCTCACTTCTGCAATTCAGCTCTTTTGTCCATGTTTGGACCAAGGCTGTAATGAGGTCTGGAGCTGAGTAGTCCTGGCGGAACCCAAACTGAGCATCGGTGAGCAGGTTATTGGTGAGTAAGTGCTGCTTGATAGCACTGTCGACGACACCTTCCATCACTTTGCTGATGATTGAGAGTAGACTGATGGGCGGTAATTAGCCGGATTGGGTTTGTCCTGCTTTTTGTGAACAGGACATACCTGGGCAATTTTCCACATTGTCAGGTAGATGCCAGTGTTGTAGCTGTACTGGAACAGCTTGGCTAGAGGCGCAGCTAGTTCTGGAGCACAAGTCTTCAGCACTACAGCCGGGATGTTGTCGGGAACCATAGCCTTTGCTGTATCCAGTGCACTCAGCCGTTTGATATCACGTGGAGTGAATTGAATTGGCCGAAGACTGGCTTCTGTGATGGTGGGGATATCGGGAGGAGGTCGAGATGGATCATCCACTCGGCACTTTTGGCTGAAGATGGTTGCAAACGCTTCAGCCTTGTCTTTTGCACTCACGTGCTGGACCCTGCCATCATTGAGGATGGGGATGTTTGCACAGCCTCCTCCTCCCGTTAGTTGTTTAATTGTCCATCACCATTCACGACTGGATGTGGCAGGACTGCAGAGCTTGGATCTGATCCGTTGGTCGTGGAATCGCTTAGCTCTGTCTATAGCATGTTGCTTCCGCTGTTCAGCATGCATTTAGTCCTGAGTTGTAGTTTCACCAGGTTGGCACCTCATTTTTAGGTATGCCTGGTGCTGCTCCTGGCATGCTCTTCTACACTCCTCATTGAACCAGGGTTGATCCCCTTGCTTGTTGGTAATTGTCGAGTGAGGAATATGCCAGGCCATGAGGTTACAGATTGTGCTGGAATACAATTCTGCTGCTGCTGATGGCCCACAGCGCATCATGGATGCCCAGTTTTGAGCTGCTGGATCTGTTCTGAATTTATCTCATTTAGCACGGTGGTAGTGCCACACAACACGTTGGATGGTATCCTCAGTGCGAAGAAAGGACTTAGTCATCACGAGTACTGTGCGGTGGTCACTGCTACCAATACGGTCATGGACAGATGCATTTGCGACAGGTAGATTGGTGAGGACAAGGTCAAGTAAGTTTTTCCCTCGTGTTGGTTCGCTCATCACCTGCTGCAGGCCCAGTCTGGCAGCTCTGTCCTTCAGGATTCAGCCAGCTCGGTCAGTAGTGGTGCTACCGAGCCACTCTTGGTGATGGACATTGAAGCCCCCCACCCAGAGTACATTTTGTGCCCTTGCTACGCTCAGTGCTTCCTCCAAGTGGTGTTTAACATGAAGGAGGACTGATTCATCAGCTGAGGGAGGGCGGTAGGTGGTAATCAGCAGGAGGTTTCCTTGCCCATGTTTGACCTGATGCCATGAGATTTCATGGGGTCCAGAGTCAATGTTGAGGACTCCCAGGGCCACTCCCTCCTGACTGTATATCACTGTACCGCCACCTCTGGTCGGTCTGTCCTGCGTGTGGGACAGGACATACCCAGGGATGGTGATGGAAGAGTCTGGGACATTGGCTGAAAGCCACACTCACAGAATCATACCTATGTCAGGCTGTTGCTTGACTAGTCTGTGGGACAGCTCTCCCAATTTTGACACACGTCCCCAGATGTTAGTGAGGAGGACTTTGCAGAGTCGACTGGGCTTGGTTTGCCTTTGTCGTGTCTGGTGCCTAGTGGTCCGATGCCGGGTGGTCCGTCCAGTTTTATTCTTATTATGACTTTTTTTTGCGAGATTTTACAACTGAGTGGCTTGCTTGGCCATTTCAGAGGGCAATTAAGAACCAACCACATTGCTGTGGGTCTGGAGTCACATATATGCCAGACCGGATAAGGACAGCAGGTTTCCTTCCCTAAAGGACATTAGTGAACTAGATGGGCTTTTATGACAATCCAGTAATTTCATGGCCACCATTACTGATACTAATATTTTAATTCCAGATTTTATTTAATTAATTGAATTTAAACATCACGCTCCCAAAATCCCGTTTGGAATTCACTGAAAGCTTCAGTTAACATTCTCAGCACCTCATCAAGAAATTAGTTAAAAACCTCCTTTGCTTAGGTTAAGAATGTGGATTGTCAGGCCTGCACTGCTTGAATTGCTGCACCCTGTTCTGTGAATGGGGCAATGAAGAGTGTCCGCAATATTGCATCTAGTGTCAGTTATGACAGATATGCAGATATATGAAGTGGAGGTTGGGGGGAGATTTAAAGAAAGAGATGGAGATTTCCAATGAATCTAACCAGGGGTACATCTCGTCTAGGCGTGCTTGATGCAGACACTGGCAAACATTGTTCAAACCCACCCCCAACCCTCCAAAACAAAACAGGAGTCACTGCCTTGGCTTCAAATTATAGGCCCATTACCAGTCACAGTTAACTTTAGTGTAACTTCCAACTTTTCATTACATTAGGATTCACTGGATTAAAACAACCCACCTACCTGAAGCAGAATCTGCATTAATGCTACTATAGAGCTTTCCCCACCGGTTGAAGGATGGGTGTCAGCCCAACCTTCAACAAGGACAAGATAACGCCATCTGGCAGGCTTCCTTCCTGCAAGGCTGCTGCAGAAATTTAGTTATCAAACAGGAGATGAAACATCACAATGAATCAGCGCCATCATCGTAATAGTTAAATCTCATCTCAGTAGGATCAGTCAAGCAATACACTTTTCACTGCAGTCGTGATGTCCTCACACTCCACACCCCCCCCACCTCACATGCAGGTTACAGCACTCACCATTGTCTCCCATCCCAGCCGTGGCTTTAACCATTCCTTCACCCCGCTCAAACCCAGGTTAACTCCGATCAGGCCCAGCTTCCCACGGCGCTTAATCAGCTGGTCTGGCTTCACCACCAGATGCTAAAGAAAGGGGAAAAAAAGGTTAAGCCAATTAAAACAAGATTTCTAATGAAGCACTTGACTATTGAGCCAAAAGAACTGAGGAACTCAACCCCTAGAATTTAACAGAAAGAACCCTTCAACCGTTTTATCGAACAAATCTCCCTTGAAAGAAGGAACTTGCATTTATCTGGAACCTTTCATGTCCTCAGGACATCTCAAAGCACTTCACAGCCAATGAACTACTTTTGAACTGTAGTCACTTATGTAGTAAAACAAGGCAGCCAATTTGTGTACAGCAAGGTCCCACAAACACCAGAATTTACCAATTCAAGAAAAGGTTTCCTTTCTGCTTGAAGCACGGTTTCAGCCCTTAATGAGCCCCCAGTTAGTTCCAGCAGCTACAGGCAACCCTACCTGCCATGCAGCAAAGTGTTCAGTTAATTGAGAAGATGCTGATGATGGGTAGACATAGTCCGGCATAATTTTACAATAACTCGCCTGCAGCGCTCTTTATTAACCCTCAACCCAATCACCAATGAGTGTATTTAAGCTGCCTAATGCACATTTCTTGTCCTAGTTCCCAAAAGAACGATTGAAAAAAAAAATGCCAACATCAGTTCAGAGTAGGACCTGAACTAATTTAATCTTATATTTATACTGCTTGTACCAACATCCCAGTAGTATCCTTCGTAGAGCAGTGCAAGGAGAGATGGGCCACTAGTCCCCAGGCCATATTACACATACCACTTGCTTACAACGTTTCTCACTCCTTTTTCTTCAGTTTATTTGGTGCAGTGTGTGGAAATGTCCACGGGCTCTAACAGAACTGACACAGGAGCAATTGCAAAGCAGTAGTCTAATCAAATGCTCCCTTGAAATCAGTCTGGGGGTTTCCTTTAAAATATACGACACTATTAATTTCAGGTGGTGGTTTTGACAGTTATCTTTTTCTGTCACATTCTCTACGCACGTGGACACAGAGGGTTAACACGTTCAGTGTCACTAACTAACAATGATCTCCACACTGAAATGACAATTTACTCACTGCAGCTAAGAAATAACTGCTACATAGCAGTTTGGAGTTGATTTTAATTGTGGAACAAAATGATCCCTCCATTACTCCCTGCATCCATTCAGGTATTCGTCTTTCAGATGGATGTAAAAGATCCTATGGCACTATTTCAAAGAGCAGGGTAATTCTCCCCAGTGTCCTGACCAATATTTATCCCTCAACCAACATCACACACAGATTAACTGGTCATTACTTCATTTACTTGTGGGATCTTGCTGTGCGCAAATTGGCTGCCAGGTTTCTTACATTACAACAGTGACCACACTTCAAAAGTACTTCATTGGTTGTGAAGAGCTTTAGGACATCCTGAAGTCGTAAAAGGTGCTATATAAATGCAAGTTTCTCTTTAACTTTCACCAAACAGACTTTTTTTTTGAGAGCGATTAGCTGGACCTATCCAGAGGGGCCTCAACTGGAGCAGAATTTATATACACAGGAAGGGTTTCAAGCTTAAAAGTGGGATTTCACGGTAATTCACCTATTCTGATTCAAATGCTTTGCAGCTAAATAGATTGCGAGCAGCAACTTAGATCCCCTCTCAAACCCCAACTAAAATAACATCCAATGCAAGTCTCTTTACAATCCATATTAACGATTTGGAGGAGGGGACCGAGTGTAACATATCAAAGTTTGCAGATGATACAAAGATGGGAGGGAAAGTAGAGAGTGAGGAGGACATAAAAAACCTACAAGGGGATATAGACAGGCTGGGTGAGTGGGCGGAGATTTAGCAGATGCAATACAATATTGGAAAATGTGAGGTTATGCACTTTGGCAGGAAAAATCAGAGAGCAAGTTATTATCTTAATGGTGAGAAACTGGAAAGTACTGCAGTACAAAGGGATCTGGGGGTCCTAGTGCAAGAAAATCAAAAAGTTAGTATGGAGGGGCAGCAGGTGATCAAGAAGGCCAACGGAATGTTGGCTTTTATTGCTAGGGGGATAGAATATAAAAACAGGGAGTTATTGCCGCAGTTATATAAGGTATTGGTGAGACCGCACCTGGAATACTGCATACAGTTTTGGTCTCCATACTTAAGAAAAGACATACTTGCTCTCGAGGCAGTACAAAGAAGGTTCACTCGGTTAATCCCGGGGATGAGGGGGCGGACATATGAGGAGAGGTTGAGTAGATTGGGACTCTACTCATTGGAGTTCAGAAGAATGAGAGGCGATCTTATTGAAACATATAAGATTGTGAAGGGGCTTGATCGGGTGGATGCGGTAAGGATGTTCCCAAGGATGCTTGAAACTAGAACTGGGGGGCATGATCTTAGAATAAGGGGCTGCTCTTTCAAAACTGAGATGAGGAGAAACTTCTTCACTCAGAGGGTAGTAGGTCTGTTGAATTTGCTGCCCCAGGAAGCTGCATCATTAAATAAATTTAAAACAGAAATAGACAGTTTCCTAGAAGTAAAGGGAATTAGGGGTTACGGGGAGCGGGCAGGAAATTGGACATGAATTTAGATTTGAGGTTAGGATCAGATCAGCCATGATCTTATTGAATGGCGGAGCAGGCTCGAGGGGCCGATTGGCCTACTCCTGCTCCTATTTCTTATGTTCTTATGTTCTTAAGTCTCATTAGGGCTCCCTTCCACTGTCTTTCTCCTCCTCCTCCCACAAAAATAGATCCTTTTTGTCAGAATCTAGATAATATTGCTGTTTGGTTATTTGGATTACAGCCCACATCCTTTAAGATTCCAACCATTGAAAAATAATGTAGAAAACAAACTTAACCTTGAGAAGCTCACAGCTTACGAGGAAGAGCCAATAAAAATTAAATTATGCTTTCAGAGTAGGACATGCAACATGACGTTTCTGCCAAATTGGTCAGGCTCAGAATCCATTTAATTGTGAAAGCCAATTTTATCAAAGATTTATGTATAATGACGTTACTGGCTGTCGTGACTAGTCAAAAAAAGAAAATTTAATTAGTCTGAAACTGATTTCCGAATGTCTGGCTTGCCAGCGCACGGTACGAATCTGTTAACCTTTAGAATCTTTCATAAGTCACTGCTGCCTGCTGTACTCAAATTAGCATGCAGTGATAAATTGAGCTGCGCATTCAAAAGAGCAATACTGTACACTCTGGCTACTGGACATCCTGCTGGTGTACAATCCCAAGTTCAATGCACGGAATGACAATAGCTCTATATGCACAACTCCACACACAGCGAGTTCCAGATCTCAGCCATGCTGTTGCTGGAGGAAGGGGTGGTAAACATGCCAAAGAGGGACAGCAATACACCAAGAATCAAAGATCACTCTGATGCATCGCCTAGTGGTCAGCATATGGTGTTCAATATCAGGAGCCTGAGAGAGAAAAGCAGAGAACACCATACAAAAAAACTATATAAACCTATATCCTCAAACAATTAAAAGTAATGATATTTAAACACACATTAGGACCAGCTACAAGTCCCCAACATTCACAGATATTACAATTGGGCACTAATGGAAGATCAAACGAATCCAATACAGTACAAATATTGCTTCTCTATTGCTGTTTCAGGGAGTCACCATTTCATCCATGACACCCTCTCCCAGTTTACTAATGAAGTCTGGAAGCAGATTGTTACTGCACCAAAAATATTCTCCATTTGGATCCAATTCTTCCTTTTAAATATATTACAGACAAATCTACATTCAAAGCTTCAAAAATGTCTCACAAAGTAACACCCAAGAACACTTTAAATTTAGAAAGAGTTTATCACAGTTTATTTCAATTTTAATCAAAAGGCCTCATGCCCAGAAACTGTCAACAATTCTGCTTTGTTTCCTGCTACTATCATGTTGTATAATCAAAAAGTGTATGTGGACAGATATTCCTGGGACAGGTACAACTTGCCAAAGACAGAAATCTTGTGCAAAGGATCTGCTCAGCCCACAGATGGGTAGCACTATTGAACAGACACAGCATGCAAGCTCCACTAAAAGGGACCACTCACTACAGGACCAAGCCACACAGGCCAGAAGATCCCAAGTTTGCTTCCCTAGTCCAGGCCGCATTAGCTTACCTCAAGCCAAGCACCAGTTGGGATGTTTAGTTACCCTTAGCATCCTTACGCTTGAGAAGGAAGTCAGCCAGTCAAGGGTCCTGCTCCTCTTGAACCCCTGCATTTTTTGTTGCTCCTCAATACTGACAAGGCTGCCTTTATTGCCTAGTCCCACTTGTCCCAAGAAGGTGGTGGTGGGTCTTCTGTCTCGTTAAGCCACTACAGAAGACATTAAGAGTCAAGCTGTGTTGACTAGAATAGAGTGTAGGCCAGGCCAATAGGGGTGGCAGGTTCCCTTCCCTGAAGGGCATGTGAAACAGTTGCATTTTCATGGTCATTTTCCTCATGCTAATTGACAAATGGCCAGATTTATTGAATTCAATTTCACAACTTGCAATGGTAAGGTATTAGAACAGGATCGAGCTTGGCTTTGACGTCTCCTATGGTTGAATAGCCTGCTAACTCATGTAGTAGTGGAATTGTACTCCAATTGATTTAGTATCTTCTGCAAAAGGGGTGAAAGGTGTGGGGAACCTGAGCATGTAATTAGTACCACATGCCCACTTCCCACTACAACATACAACCACCTAATACAGAAGATTCTATGAAAGCAAATTTTAAACAAAAATCTACTTCACGAAAATGCTCCAAAAAACTCAGCGTCCCCTGCAAACAACTCAATCCAAAAAAAAGTCACATGTCAAGTTAAAAATAAGTTGCAGCCAGTTCACTTGTATCTTGTTTGTAGTGTCACATGCTGCTGTTAGGACAGTAACCTGTTGGCTTCTAAAAAGCAACATTTTTAGGCACAGACTCAAATATACGGCAGGTCCACCAGCAACACGAACAGCTTCACCACGTAAATATAATTAGGCTTTAAAAAGAATACTGCAGGGAACTGGATCTAACTATGTAGATATGAACCGTTCACCTTAAAAGAACCTGGGCTCAAATCCACCCCAGACCTGACGGGATAAAAGTCTCTTCTGCCTGCTGGCTATAGGGATCCCACGTGAAGTGAGTTTGAGAAGTTGCAATCTAATGGGCATGGATCCACAGCGTAAAACGGCCCATAATTTGGCAGTAATTGGCAATATCCCTCAGACGGCTGTTTGCTGTGGGATTATGGGACTGCTGCAGTAGGGGAGCAGAGGTACATTGTTGGGCACAGTAGAGGGACCTTTACTCTGCACCTAGATGTGCTATGTGCCTGACCTGGGAGCCTGAAAGTGAAAGTGTCCCAATCCCAGCACTGACATCTCGCCTGGGGCAAAATTAAGAAATAAAACTTGACAGGAGAGAAAGGATTGTCTACCCTTCCTGCCCAGTATTGTTGACCTTCAAGAAGAACCCTTTCTGCATTAAAAACTACCCTTGGCTCAATCGCAGATGGTTCAAGTCCGCCATAGGTGGAGTGCTCCAAAATTCAAATCCACAATTGGAGATCCAAATTCATTCTGTAAATAAATGTTTAAAATTTACATGGAGTTGTACAATTGTTGCATATTTACAAGATATATGATCACCGAAGCTGACCTCTCTCGTGCTGCAGTGTTTGCATTACTAAAACCACCATTGCATCTTTGAACATCGCTACGAACACAATAACAACTTGCATTTATATAGTGCCTTTAACATGGTAAAACATCCCAAGGTGCTTCACACTCCCAAGTCCCAACACACGCTATACACCCACCTCAGTCTGGAGCCAGGGGTGCTCTTGGATTAAGAGGTCCCAGTCGGTTTCAGGTCGCACTCTGGCATATTTGAACTTGTTCTGAATTGCAGCCTTTGTGCAAATGAATTTGTAAAGGAATTCTTTACCGGTCTGCTCAGAGATGGCTTTAGCTGACATTTCTATTCAGTTGGTTACTGTAAAAATGAAAAAAAAATGTTAAGTAAAACCACCAATCTTAAACTAACAAAGAGACAAGAAAATTGAACATCGACTTCAAATCCCATGCAGTGTGACTAGTTCAGACTAACAGTTTTGCTCTCACATATGAGCCAGTCACAAAATGCCTTCAACGCAAGAGTGAACACAGGGTGGGACAGTAGGTATATTTTTATTATGTTGTTAGGTCAGTAGAATATATTGTGAACTTTGATCAGCTGCAGATTATCTAGTGACTTTACTGTACTCATTTCAAATTCTTACATCACAAAATTTACACTGCTCCACCTCGCTCAAGAATATCTCGCTGATTGTATAAGTTAAATTGTTATGAAAGCAGAAGGGTTTTGTTTGACTCAAGACTCCATCTGTGGCAGTGGCATATAGTGAATGCTGTAGACTAGGCACTCCATGCAGATAATCAAAACCACGTGAATTCTATTTTAAGTGTTTCATCCGAGTGCCTTTCGATCGACAGTTTCAACATAATACAAGACAGTCACTGTGCATATTTAGGGCCAATTATACTCTGAGCAAAAGTGACCGTATGACTTCAATCCCAATCTGTCTACAGAAAACAGCAGTGCAACATGCCTCAGGGAGGCTGTTGCAGACTTCTTGGAGCACCGCACTGGAGTCAAATTGGGTTTAGGAAGTGCTCAAAAAGGTGGGGAGGGCAACCGCTTTATCAAAACATTATAAGACTCAAGCTGCTAAAAAGTTATGAAACTCATTAGTATTTCAAGAGTGAACCAGGAATGCAGCTTGCCAGTAAGCAAGCGCAGGGCTATCCTGATCAGTTCAGTGCGATTCACAGCCCACAGCATAAATTGGATGCTTCGCCTGAGAATTGCACGGTGCAGCAATTGGTCTCAGTTCCATTTAGTTTATATCGCCTCTCTTAATTCTTCCTTTCAAAATGCATCACTTCACACTTCTCTGCATTAAATTTCATCTGCCATGTTTCTGCCCATTTCACCAGTCTGTCTATGTCTTCCCGAAGTCTGCTACTATCCTCCTCACTGTTAACTACATTTCCGAGTTGCGTTGTGGGAGCCCATAAAACCCTGCCGTATAGGACTAACCACCCTATCGGCTGATATAAAGATGGTTACAGCTATGCAAGGAACGTTCACTGTTAATCAGTCTGCGAATCCTTCCACTACTTCACACTGCTCACCAAGGGAAGAGTGCGAAGATCCGAAAAAAACTAATCGAGCAAATATATTAAGTAACTTTTCCATCCCCGATTTAATACTACTCTCTGGTAGTCAGCACAGTGATGGAAATGTTTGTGATTTGGCAAACAGACTAGTCATTAATAATCAAAGCACTTAGTTATGCACAGCACAGGGGGAAGAGTCAAGTGTGTTAATTGTATCCATATGATTTATATCAATTAGAGTTAATTGTATTCAGGTAGTGCATATCAATTGGGGACTTGTATCTATTTATATGCAAGCTTATCTAGGGGGTGCACAAGCGATAATGTGGATCTCTGTGAATAAAGGTTTGGAAGCAACTGAAGACCTGGCTCTGGTATTCTATCCTTCACCACCTGGCTGTCTAATTTATTAGAGTGGAGGAAAAAAAATTATATTTGCTGTCACACAAGACACTGACATTCATTGAATACCACATACGCAGTGTGACCAGTTAATCAGTTGCAAATGTGCTTTGGTAACCTTGAACCAAAGGCAGAAAGGTAATTCAGGGATGGACAGCCAAAATAAAGTTCATTTAAAACTTAGGTAAAAGTTTATACAATCACAAGATAATAAAAAGACCCACCATTTAACATTTATCATACTGCTGCTGGTTGAGAAATAGATAACCAGGCTTTGAAACGTGAACTCAGAACAAGTTGTGTATACCACAGCACTGCAATGAGGGTTTCCCTACATAACAGTCATTGCACTTCAAATAAATTCACTGTATGTGAAGCATTTTGAGGTGTTTGAGAGATACGATTAACACTATATAAATAATATTTTCACTATTTTCAACCCGTGTCAAACAACTGTGGGAACAAAGCCAGAGTCCCGCTCTTTTAAAAAAAATACTATCTTGGAGAAATCACCTGGTAAACAGGATTGCTTTCAACACAGAGCTTTGCATCAAGCTGTAAAAGTTGCCTGCAAAGGTATCAGTACAATTCAATAAATATTTTCACTCACTAGAAAAAGAGATTAATGTTGGGCTGCATTTCATGTCTATCCTTGTAGTATCAGTTTGTATAGCTGGGAGCGTGCAGTCACAGCTCTTAACCTTGGCTGATAAAAGGAGATACACTCCCTTTCCAAGTGGCTTCTACTTAATTGTTCTGCTGGTCTGTTCAAATTAGCAGTCAAGTTACAGAAACCGCAATCTTCCACAGTATCACCGCCAACAGCTACAGTTGTGTTAAATACTTGTAGATAAAAGGAAACCAAATATTGATAAGAGGAATAAGGCAACGCTGAGTCAGCCTAAAACCTAGAAAAAGGGTACAGCGATTTGTATGAAGGATGCACAATATGAAATACTGCAATATAGTTTACATCCGAGCACGATTTGTGAATACAGAAAATAAAGACCAAGCGTGGTCTTCAGGTCAACTGAGGAATGATTGCACCAGACCATTCAGTCCCCATTTTAAAGTTATACACTCTATCTTTAATTTTATATACTCTGATTTTATACTATTTATTACTAAATAGCAAAACTTACAACAATTTGTGAAGCAGAGAAATAGAGTTGGTTGGTGTGCAAAGGTTTCTCTGTAGTGCAGGCCAAGGATATGAGGCGCTACAGCACACCACTGTTGGGGGGCGCAAATTACAGTGGGGGGAGGGGGGAATGTTAGTGCTAGGGAATGAAACCATTTCTATTGCACACTAATGTTCTTGGTGTCAACATTAAGCAATCCCAGGTCAGGCGTAGGTAGCAGAGTAAAGCTCCCTCAGCTCCAGCAGCATGCTCAGCCCCGACCTCAGAAGATCACCCCTACTGCAGTTTGGCTTTTTTCCGACACCGACTATCCTTTAACCTGAGAGACATGGCTAATCGTTGACAAATTAGGGGGTGCTTCATGCTATAGGAATTTGATCAAAACTGCTCAAACTCAAATCACATATAGAGCCTTTACACCCATCAGGCGAGACTTCCATTCTGACTTACACCCTGGTCATAGAAGTGAAATGGCATTTGCTAACCCACTGTGCTACCCAATCTCCCCTCAGTCTTTGGCTGCTTTTTATTCCCTCTTTAGCCCAGGAAAGCAGAGGCTAATCGTTGCTCTACCCTGGCTGAGATCAGCTAACAGCATAGGCCAAGGATGTAACCTGGGATCTTCCTGTTTTGTGTGGCTCAGTACCACACTAAGCTATCAAATCAGCTCAGTGTAAATCAGCGCACACCTTGCGATTGTTCCCCTACCAAGAGGGAGAATAATGAGTTTTGGACCCCTTTATCCAAAAGAAAAGGAACAAAATTGAACCAGAAAAATCTCCTTGCACCCGTGACCCTTACCAGTTTAATAAAAAAAAAAGACTGCCACAGGACAGCCTTATAAAAAAGCAAATGTATTGATCTTTAGATCCTGTCAGTCACATCGCATTCTGTCCCATCTTCTTTCATGTAAATTCTTGAGCAGACAACCTCGTCTACAATGCAGATGTACTTCATTATTCAGTTTTGTTATGACTCATTCGTATATATCAACAGATGTAAATAATGCTCCACAGTCAAAGGGAATGAACTGAACAGGAAGCATTTTATCCCTTTTTATGCAAATGATCTTTTTATTTTGCAACTTTAAATCATTGTGCCGTTTGCAGTACACCACCCGCAAGAGTTACTCTCTGGGCCCTCACCCAACGCTTGCCAACTAAGTGGATGGTCAGACAACTGACTCAGTCCTTCGGTGAAAGACTAGGTAGCACAAAACACAGTCTCCGCTGCAGGAGCTTGCCTAGGGCAACAAAGTTCACATGATGGCTAAGTGAGGGCACAAACATAGACCGGGAAAGTGCCAGGATGCCCAGTTTGTTCTGAGTTAATCAGTCACAACTAGGAAAGCATTAGGGTCATAACAAATAGTCTCAGCAAAACCCATTCCGATCAGTGCAAGTGTGGACATCAGGCTGGGCTACGATGCCCCCACATTCAATTAGCCTTGCAACACTCACACATGAAGGAGCGCTTGGGAAAGGTATGGAGGGTGACCAACATTCGTGCAACTGTATCCAGCACGAGTCAGTGCTTTCAAGACAGAAGAAAACAATGGGACCTAGGAACAGGAGTAGGCCAGTCAGCCCTCGAGACTGTGGACAGAAAATATAGTCAGAAAGGGAAATTTGATTTACGACAAGTCCTGGTTTCAAAAACAAAAATCAAGTTAAGCTTGTGGTATTTCACAACGCAGGAAAGAAGGAAAGATAGAATTCTTTCTTTTTTGGATATACAAGATGGGAGTTTCTCAAAGGCCAGGAGATCAATATTGTAGCAGTAGCAGTGCTGTCATGTTAAAGACAGGGTAGCTGTTAGCTCACAAGGCCAGGCAACAACTTGCATTTATATAGCACCTTTAGCATAGTAAAACGTCCCAAGGAGCTTCACAGAAGCATTATCAGAAAAAATTTGACAAGACAAGCAGGTATTAGGACAGGTGACCAAAAGCTTGGTCAAAGAGATAGGTTTTAAAGGAACATCTTAAAGGAGGAGAGGGGTAGAGCAGCGGAGAGGGTTAGGGAGGGAATTCCAGAGGTTAGGGCCTAGGCAGCTGATGGCACGGCCGCCAATGGTGCAGCGATGAAAATCAGGGATGCACAAGTCCCCAGAATTGGAGGAGTGCAGAGATGCAAGAGATATTTGGTGAAGCAAAACTGAGCTTTTCAATTAGTCAGGAAAAAAAAACCCACATTTAGTCAAATTCCAATGTTCACATAGATTCCCTAAAGACTGGGAGAATACCACATGATGCACCTTCACCACAAGATTCAATGCCACACTGAGCTGGGATGGAGTTTCTAGGATTCATAGGAGTAGCTCCATTGAAATATTTTCCACTATTCAGCAAAAAGAGTCTTTTGCTGGCCATCAGACCCAACACTACCGCAACACCCACAGTACATGCAAGGTATTATAGGAATATACAAGTTGCTAGATGAAAAAATACCAAGGTCCATCTAGTTCGCTTTCTACCATCCTGGTAGTCACACGATACAACCATAATGAAGTTGTTCGCTAATCATAGCAATCAATCTCAATCAATTAGACTCCAACAGACCCAGACATGAGGCGAGGAAAACCCCACTGGTGGAGAGCTTTGGGAATCATAGGTCCGAAGTCACCTGTGTTCCTCCCACTCACCATACGTAGCTAGTTACCATATCTTTACTATATAAAAAAGAGTGAGTTTTATCACTTTATTTATAGAGTCTGAATTAGAAGCTCACACAAATACAAACTTCCAGAATAGCTGAAAGATTAACTGCTGCAGTAAATAAATTGAAAGTAGTCAGAGTGGATCCAAACATGGGTAGCAATCCTTTCATCTCTGAAATCTGGTCTGAATTATACTCAGGCTGATGGGATGAAAACCTCATCTCTCATTTGGCTGCTCTTATGTGAAATTACTTTGGAATACTCAACCCAGGAAGTGGGTACAAACTACTTATAATTCAGTATGAGACAGCATCAAAGTCTGGTTTCACGCAAACCACAAGGTTTAGGAAATGGAAAGGTCATACTGATGCTGAGTTGGGGGACAGGGGAGAAGGAAAAAAGAAAAAAGTACAGAGGAAACTTTACTTTCCATTGCACCTGACCGGATAGTATTTGATGGGAATTCAGCAGAGTGGCTTTCTTCCTTGGTACAGACACCCTTCAATCTCAAGAACCAAACTCACAAAAATACTCGAGCAAGAGCCACAACATCTTGTAGGTCTCCTCCTCTAGGGGTCCAAGATAATCAAAGAAATTACAGTACAAAAAAAATGACAAATGTGGAGACCAAATTGGAACCATATAACTCATGCCTGATCCATGCCCCTTTTACCAAAAATCACATCTTTCAAGGTTACAAAAATCAGATATCTAATTATCATCACTGACTTGACCAAGAGTTATTTGCATTGGCTTTTACTGTTCCTCTGCAATTTTTGCTGGGAAGGAAAAGTGAAGTATAATAAAGTTTTTCAGAGCTCCATATGATATCATTGAATAAGTGGCCCCAATTAAACAGCCTCTTTGCCAAATACTGACCCCAATGGTTTACCATTCCCTTGCAGTGCTCAACCTCAAGTGGCATCAGTCACCCAACAAAAGCGCTGTAGAACTTGCTTACATTAAGAGTCCTAGTAAGAACTGAATTCCTAAATTAAATTAAAAAAGCAACATTAGTCTCTTGGTTTCTGCAATGGTGAAGTAACAAACCTCAGATACTATTCCTTTAATTATTCAAGCACAAAGCTGGACTGAAGACCACATGAAGTGGATTTCTAAGAAGGCAATTGCTCTTAACCATAGTGAGGGGGCTGACTTAGATGTGGAAATCCATAAGATTTGGGCTATCTCTATTTCTCTCCATCAGGTCTCAGTTAGAGGAATTTCTACACTTCTCAGCAAGGACTACCTTGATACACCACTACATGAAACAACACTCAATTGGGCTGAGGGTCGGGTAAAAGGAGTTGAGAAAACCAGTTCACCCTCAGTGCACCAAGTACAGTGTGCAAGTCCATGGCCAACACCAGGAAGCTCAAGTGAATTTAACATATATGGCACGTGAAGACTTGTAGAAATAAGGACATCAAATTGTGCTTTTAATGAGTTAATATCATGGAATGATAAGACATGGAGACAATAGCAAACAGAAGGTCACAGTCTTTCAGTTGCAGATGACACATGGCTTGTGTAGATCAACAGGTAAAAAAGGAGGAAGTATCTCATCAAAAATAAAACAGAACATGCACAGCACTACTTTTAAGATCAAACCAAACATTTCACTTAGATTCAAATGCGGATTAAGTTACCTTCTGTAAAAGGGGGCACATGCAAACACTGCAGTTTTAATTAACTTGTACTGAAAGCAGATATTCAGGAAATAAACCTCTGTAACCAGAGTCTCATTGACTCCCGTGTTGTCGTGTCCCTACTTTGCACCTATTTACAGAAACCCAAACCATCAGTGTGAAGGGCCACACAGCAAAATATGTTATCAATTGAAAACGAAGATCTACAGTCACTGCGTCAAGGATAGTCTGTCCTCCACAGCGACATTCCAACCATTTTCAGTATGCACAACCCAGACTCCAACAGACCACCTTGTTTACCAAGTAAACAGCATGCAACCTGCACTGGTTTTAACCTTTCCTTTCTCATGGCCTGTTGGATCCAACTTTAATCCCTCGCCCTATTTTTCTTCCAGTTTTGCCTGCAACAAAAAAAAAAATCCACTTCAGAGGAGCAAGTAAGTCTATTAAGATGTTTGGGGGATTGGGTGGGTGGGGGGGGGGGGGGGGGGGGGGGGGGAGAACTAGATATATTAAAAAGAGACAGACAGAATCACTTGTCTCACACTGGTTGCACTGTATAGAGTGCAGTCCAGAGTGATTGAGTTTAACACACTGCAATGGCTCAGGGTGGACGCAAGGAAATGGTCCTGAGAAGGTGGTGGGCCACCTTCTTGAACCGCTGCAGATTTGATACAACTGAGTGGCTTGCGAGGCCACTTCAGGGGGCAGTTAAGAGTCAACCACGTTGGTGTGGGACTGGAGTCACATATGAGCTAGACCGGGTAAAAACAGCAGGTTTCCTTCCCTAAAAAGACATTACTGAACCAGTTAGGTTTTACAACAGACAGTTGCATGGTCACTTTTTATTTCCAAATTTTTTTTAAGCTGAATTCAGATTCTCAAACTGCCATGGTAGGATATGAACTCACATTCTCTGGATTATTAGTCCAGTAACATAGCCACTATGAATACGAATTAAGAGCAGGAGTAAGCCATTTGGCCCCTCGACCTGCTCTGCCATTTGATAAGATCATGGCTGATCGGATTGTGACCTCACCCTACTTTTCCGTCACCTACTATAACCTTTGACTCCCTTGTTAATCAGGAATCTATCTAACTCAGCCTCTCATTCTTCTAAACTCCAATGTATACAGGCCCAACTTGTGCAACCTTTCCTCATAAGATAACCCCCTCATCCCAGGAATCAGTCGAGTGAACCTTCTCTGAACCACCTCTAAAGCAATTATGTCCTTTCTTAAATAAGGAGACCAAAATTGCACACAGTATTCTAGATGTGGTCTCACCAATGCCCTGTACAACATTAGCAAAACATCTTTACTTTTATATTCCATTCCCCTTGCAATAAATGACAACATTCCATTTGCCTTCCTAATCACTTGCTGTACCTGCATACTAATTTTTTGAGATTCATGTACTATGACACCCAGATCCTTCTGCACCTCAGAGTTCAGCAATCTCTCTCCATTTAAATAATAGCCATGATGTGGAGATGCCGGTGATGGACTGGGGTGGACAAATGTAAGGAGTCGTACAACACCAGGTTATAGTCCAACAGCTTTATAAAGCTGTTGGACTATAACCTGTTGTACGACTCCTTACATTTAAATAATATACTGCTTTTCTGTTCCTCATGCCAAAGTGGACAAGTTCACATTTTCCCACATTATTCTCCATCTGCCAAATTTTTGCCCACTCACTTAACCTATCTACATCCCTTTGCAGACTCCTTATGTCCTCTTCACAACTTACTTTCCTACCTACCTTTAGGTCATCAGCAAATTTAGCAACCATACATTCGGTCCCTTCATCCAAGTCATTGATATAGATTGTAAATAGTTGAGGACCAAGCACTGATTCCTGTGGCACTCCACTCGTTACATCTTGCCAACCTGAAAATGATCCATTTATGCCTACTCTGTTTCCTGTTAGCTAACCAATCCTTTATCCATGCCAATATGCCACCATGAGCTCTTATTTTGTGTAGTAGCCCTTGATGTGGCACCTTGTCAAAAGCCTTCCGGAAATCAAGTACACCACATCCACAGGACCCCCTTTATCCACATTGCTTGTTACTTCCTCAAAGAACTCTAATAAATTCATCAAACAGGATTTCCCTTTCACAAAGCAAGAATAGGGTACACTGCTGTACCCTATTCTTGCTTTCCCCATTGATTATTTTGCAACAGAATTTTGATGTACCACTGTGCAATGGGCAAAAAGCTAAAAAGAAAAGCTTTCAGAAAGCTTCCCACCTACTGGTTCAATTAAATCCACCACCCCAATGAAGTAGACACCACTAAGATCCAGATTTGATCCCCATTCTGTCCCGAGCTAGCACATCTTAGATAGGACCAACAACAGTGTGCCTAAAATAGGGAGAGGGGAAAAAAAAAAGCTAAGGGTGCCTGCTCATCACTATCCTGTGATGCCTGCTGGAAAGTGAATAATGCACAGTAGTCAGGCATGGACAAGACTGGGCAATATTTTACCCGCTTGCAGTTGAATAGCTGGCCAATAGTCATCGTCAAGGCCATCAGGCTTTATATAGTAGAACAAAGAGTTCTAACAAACTGCAAACATATTGTCTGATCCATAGTTAATATCCTGACTCAGCTAGAACTAACTGGTCTTACCCCTGCAACTGAATAACAGTTTGGTGAGCACTGCTTTGTAGAGCTATAAATTACCCCTAAAACCCTGCATTCTCACATGAAACATACATTGTATAGGACAGTGCACAATTAGGAGTCAGTGACAAGTTAGCAGCACAAAGCAATTCAGAAGCTTTATTAATATCAGAGCTCGGGGATGCACGATTGCTTTGAAACAATAACATTTTAATAAGGTAAATAAGGAAAAACTATTTCCACAAGAGGAATTGCAGGTCACCAAAGGACAAAGGGAGGTATTAAACAGAGTCGTTAGGACATGAAGCAACAGTGCTGGCAGTGGATAAATACTGAGTTTTTTTTTAAAAAAGGGTATATGGGAAAGGGCAAGGGAATGTATAACTCAGAGCTGGCACAGAATGAGATGGACTGAATGGCCTTCCTCTGTACTGTGCAATTTTATGATTCTATTGCTTTACAGCAGAAACAAGCTTACAAAAGCCTCGAGCAGAAAAGGTTTTTGAATTGATTACCACTCTTCGTAACACAGTAAATACAATTGTGTTTTATTTTATAGGGCAAGTAGACCATTTTGATACATGCTTTTCCCACATCTGAAAAACACAAACAGGACACCAATCACTTCTGTAAAAGCAATTGCATGAGTGAGCTGTGAATGGAAGGATCTAGAATGATTGTGAGGCCATCATGACCCATTACAGTGAGAGATTTAGGACTACCGGCAATAACTCTGGGTACAGTGGCAACAGTCGCTCCCTTACATAAAAGGTTATGCTCTGACTGCGAAAGTTGACTTTCATTCCCTATATCAATTTAGATATGTAGCAGGACCTCGGAATAACTGTGAAACTCACTCGTATACAGGATCGGATCTGTGTCCTGTGCAAATGTACTCCTTTAATCTTTCCAAGGTGGACCGTGTTAACACAGGGTGAGGCAAAGTTTAGTTCAAATTTAAGCTGCTTTATTCCACATTGGATAAAACACACAGAACAATGAGATGGCGGAGAATCGCTCGATACAAATCAAAACAGAACTTGCATTTATATCATCGAATCATAGAACGTTATGGCACAGGAGGCCATTCAGCCCATCGTATCCGTGCCGGCTGAAGAAGAGCTAGCCAGCTTAATCCCATTTTCCAACACTTGGTCCATAGCCTTGTAGATTACGGCACTTCAAGTGCACATCCAAGTACTTTTTAAATGAGGTGAGGTTTTCTGCCTCTACCACCCGCTCAGGCAGTGAGTTCCAGACCCCCACCACCCTCTGGGTGAAAAATTTCTCAACTCCCCTCTAATCCTGCCACCAATTACTTTAAATCTATGCCCCCGGTCACCGACCGCTCTGCTAAGGGAAATAGGTCCTCCCTATCCACCCTATCTAGGCCCCTCATAACTTTATATACCTCAATCAAATCTCTTCTCAGCCTCCTCTGTTCCAAAGAAAACAACCCCAGCCTATCCAATCTTTTCTCTTGGCTAAAATTCTCCAGCCCTGGCAACATCCTCGTAAATCTACTGTGTACCCTCTCTCGTGCAATCACATCTTTCCTGTAATGTGGTGACCAGAACTGTACACAATACTCAAGCTGTGGCCTAACCAATGTTTTATACAGTTCAAGCATAACCTCCCTGCTCTTATATTCTATGCCTCGACTAATAATGGAAAGTATCCCTTATGCCTTCTTAACCACCTTATCTACCTGTCCTGCTACCTTCAGGGATCTGTGGACATGCACTCCAAGGTCCCTCTGTCCCTCTACACCTCTCAGTATCCTCCCATTTATTGTGTATAGTGTATATAGTGCCTTTCAAGACCTCAGGATGTCCCGAAACACTTCATACCCAATGAAGTACTTTTGAAGTGTAGTCACTGACCTGTAGGAAAATATAGCAGCCAGTCTGCACAGCAATGTCCCACAAAACAGCAATTCTTTTAGCAGTGTTGTTTGAGGGATTAATGTTAGCCATGACTCCGGGAGAGCTCCTCGCTCATCTTCAAATAATGCTTTAGGATCTTTTAAGTCCACCCGAGAGGGCAGGCGGGACCTCGGTGAAGAAATTCCTTCTCATCTCAGTCCTAATCGGCTGACCCCTTATCCTGAGACTATACCCCCAAGTTCTAGACTCTCCAGAAAGGGGAAACAGCCTCAGCATCCTTAGCGCCATCCACGGGTACGAATTAAAATATATTTTTAACTAGGGTCAGGGCTCGTCACTAGGCCCTGCCAATCTCACAGCACTTAAGGCCTCAACAATACACATACAATCAAGTGCTGCCATAATGCTGACAAATTAGGACTCACAAATTAGGTACCAAGCAGTTCTGCTCTGTGCAACATTGATCAGGAAACTTGCAAAATAAGCCATGATGTGGAGATGCCGGTGATGGACTGGGGTTGACAAATGTAAAGAATCTTACAACATCAGGTTATAGTCCAACAATTTTATTTGAAAATCACAAGCTTTCGGAGATTATCTCCTTCGTCAGGTGAGCGTGGGATTCCTTGAACGTTTCGCATTTATAGTCAGAGAACAATACCTGGTGATTACAGATAATCTTTCCAACTGTCCGTTGTCAAGGCAATCAAAGTGTTCAGACAGAGAGGTGTTACCTACAGAACCACCGAATATACAAACGGCCAGAACACAAGACAGACAGAGAGGGAGAAACATCCGAAAGGAAGAGAAAGACAGAGAATGACCCGTTGTATTTAAAACAGATAACTTTTATTCGCTGGTGGGGTTACGTGTAGCGTGACATGAACCCAAGATCCCGGTTGAGGCCGTCCTCATGGGTGCGGAACTTGGCTATCAATTTCTGCTCGACGATTTTGCATTGTCGTGTGTCTCAAAGGCCGCCTTGGAGAACGCTTACCCGAAGATCGGTGGCTGAATGTCCTTGACTGCTGAAGTGTTCCCCGACTGGGAGGGAACCCTCCTGTCTGGCGATTGTTGCACGGTGTCCGTTCATCCGTTGTCGCAGTGTCTGCATGGTCTCACCAATGTACCATGCTCCGGGGCATCCTTTCCTGCAATGTATGAGGTAGACAACGTTGGCCGATTCATGGTTCATACTCTTGTGACTCGGCCAACGTTGTCTACCTCATACGTTGCAGGAAAGGATGCCCCGGAGCATGGTACATTGGCGAGACCATGCAGACACTGCGACAACGGATGAACGGACACCGCGCAACAATCGCCAGACAGGAGGGTTCCCTCCCAGTCGGGGAACACTTCAGCAGTCAAGGACATTCAGCCACTGATCTTCGGGTAAGCGTTCTCCAAGGCGGCCTTTGAGACACACGACAACGCAAAATCGTCGAGCAGAAATTGATAGCCAAGTTCCGCACCCATAAGGACGGCCTCAACCGGGATCTTGGGTTCATGTCACGCTACACGTAACCCCACCAGCGAATAAAAGTTATCTGTTTTTAATACAACGGGTCATTCTCTGTCTTTCTCTTCCTTTCAGATGTTTCTCCCTCTCTGTCTGTCTGTCTGTCTTGTGTTCTGGCCGTTTGTATATTCGGTGGTCCTGTAGGTAACACCTCTCTGTCTGAACACTTTGATTCCAACTGCCCGTTGTCAAGGCAAAGATTATCTGTAATCACCAGGTATTGTTCTGACTATAAATGCGAAATGTTCAAGGAATCCCACGCTCACCTGACGAAGGAGATAATCTCCGAAAGCTTGTGATTTTCAAATAAAATTGTTGGACTATAACCTGGTGTTGTAAGATTCTTTACATTTGCAAAATAAGTGCTGTGGGTGTATCAGAATCTCGAGCTGCCTGTGGTCACCTTTCAGGATAATTCCATTCTGGTGGCTGTGAGTTGCAGTTATCCAGCGCCTTGCAGTGATGGGTGAGCTGTCAAGCAACATGTCCAAAGTAACAATGATTGGATGGCCAGCATTTCAGGTAACGGAGTATTGGTCATTGACGGATGATGACACTAAGGTGCTGTTGCCACTTGATGCGGAGTAGGTGGCGTTGACATGGCATGTTAAAAGTTAATGGGTCACTGTAATTGGTGCTTGACCTAAAATCGTTCGGTGCCCTTCAACATCGTGGCAGCTCAAAACATTCAGAACTATGTCCACGGACAAAAAAAACACATCCAGACAGCAGACTTAGCAAACCCTTCCTCGACTATTCTTTGAAACCAAGCCACACAAACGTAGAATCAATGTTTTTCTGGACCCAAAAAACTTGTACCAGTCTTAGATCAGAGAGAGGGAATTACCAAGACAATCCCAGAAATTCAGAAAAAGGATTGAATATTTGCTTATTGCAGTTCAAAAATAATTACTGGCAACTAAGAGGAATTTTAGACAGGAAACAAATCCTTCATGTTAAACAGCTGGTAATAGCAATTGGGAACGAGAACCCTGGCCAATTACTCATCCCTTGCCCACAGGTTCGAAGGTAATTTGTCGTATCCCACATGCTACTCTCCAAGTGAGATCAGTTAACTCAGCACTGGCCAGGAATAGAACCTGGGACCTAGTGGTCATGGCTCAGCTCTACACTAAGCAATGCCTTTATTAACTGATTGTAAACAATTTTACAACACCAAGTTATAGTCCAGCAATTTTATTTTAAATTCACAAGCTTTCGGAGGCTACCTCCTTCGTCAGGTGATTTAAAATTTAAAATAAAATTGCTGGACTATAACTTGGTGTTGCAAAATTGTTTACAATTGTCAACCCCAGTCCATCACCGGCATCTCCACATCTTTATTAACTGAGCCATCACAGAGCTCCTCCCAAGTCTCTGCAGTATAACTGAAACAGTATACCTGCAGTAAGAGGATAATGTAATTAGAAGGAGGTTATTCATTTTGTAAACAAGCCATTCACTTCCATCGGAAAGGGGAACAAGAACATACTGTACAACTAAACAAAGCCACACTTCGGAGATTTGTCAATAGACAAAGCAGACAAGATGACTGTTTAACCAAACTACATAAAAACAGAGAGGGTCTGTTGTGCTGTGTCAAGTCCGGACCCAGGCGCACTTGCTGCCCTGTTGCCACATCTCAGCTGGAACCGTGTATCAGTGCCCGTCATCTCAGATCAAGCCAATAAAAACAAGCATGCTGTTGCACAGCGAGATGGAAATGAAACATACAAAGGCTGCAAACCTGAAACAAAACACAGCAAATGCTGGATATGCAGAGCAGAGCAATCAACATCTGAAACAGATGACAGATTAATGTTTCAGGTGATGAGCTGTTCGTTAGGATTCCACCTGAAAGATTAATTCAGCTTTCCTCCTTCGGGTACTAACACTCTCAAAAGTACTTTCCCCAGATAAGCATCAGGTTGCTGCTTCAACAAAAACTTTATAGATATTTACCTTTATAAAGTTAGCTCTTTTTAATGTCAGGAGTTGATCCTAGGAAGCCACTGGGAATGTTAATTTTGAAGGAAAGCAACGGTGAAGATTTCCTGTAATCAGACGGACAAAAGAAAAGCGGATCCAGAGATTTAACAGCTGATTTTCCGCTAAGGGGCTGTCTAACTTCATCTCACTTCACTAATCCACATAACTGTGACATTACCAAATTAATGGCAGCATCCAGGGACCTGCTCCTAAAAAATAAACCAAAGGGGTAAGTATTTTCCAAATATTCTATTTAAAAAAAGGTACCAAGTCAAACAAACAGGCACATTTATGCAGGAAACATGTTCATTTCCTTCCCCTTTAAGTTCACTGTTTTAATGAAGTGTGCATACATCTATTCTGAAGAATAAGCAGAGTACAGAAATTAAACAGTCTCTTCTGTGGGCTCCAAAACCTGTGATCCATCCTTGCAGACAAGCTCTTCTATCACAGCCAATGAAGAGGGTGCAAGAGAATATAAATAAGGCTTTCAAAAATCCAGCCTCCAAATTTCAGCAAAAGGGAGATTTAATTTTAATGAATCAGTTTTTTTTTTAAAAACTAAAATGACAATTTGTTTGCAAGCAAGAAATTATTAGGAGGGCAGAAGATCCCAAGCTTTTGGTTTTGGATGAATGATTGTAGCCACAAGGCCACACTCCCGCCCTTGCAGAATCCCAGCAGCAGAGTGACACAGGCCAAATCCAAGGAGACATCTGCTGTAAACTACCCGCTTCACCAGACAATAGGGCACAGGAAAACAGAACATGGAAGGAGAAAATGGAAATAGAATGACAAAAAAAATAAGAGACAGAAATAGGTGGCCACAAATAGAAACCTCCCCAGAAAAGGAGGAATTTGGGAAAGAGGCAGCACTGCAGGCAACAAGTCACACTCGCTTAGGTTCATAGGAACAGGAGGAGGCCATTAACCCACTCAAACCTGTTGCGTCATTCTAGGATCAAGATTGATATGCAACCATCTTCAGCCAGAAGTGCCGAGTGGATAATCCATCTCAGCCTCCTCCCGATATCCCCACCATCACGGAAGCCAGTCTTCGGCCAATTCGATTCACTCCACGTGATATCAAGAAACGGCTGAGTGCACTGGATACAGCAAAGGCTATGGGCCCTGACAGCATCCCAGCTGTAGTGCTGAAGACTTGTGCTCCAGAACTAGCTGCGCCTCTAGCCAAGCTGTTCCAGTACAGCTACAACACTAGCATCCACCCGACAATGTGGAAAATTGCCCAGGTATGTCCTGTCCACAAAAAGCAGGACAAATCCAATCCGGCCAATTACCGCCCCATCAGTCTACTCTCAATCATCAGCAAAGTGATGGAAGGTGTCGTCGACAGTGCTATCAAGCGGCACTTACTCACCAATAACCTGCTCACCGATGCTCAGTTTGGGTTCCGCCAGGACCACTCGGCTCCAGACCTCATTACAGCCTTGGTCCAAACATGGACAAAAGAGCTGAATTCCAGAGGTGAGGTGAGAGTGACTGCCCTTGACATCAAGGCAGCATTTGACCGAGTGTGGCACCAAGGAGCCCTAGTAAAAATGAAGTCAATGGGAATCAGGGGGAAAACTCTCCAGTGGCTGGAGTCATACCTAGCACAAAGGAAGATGGTAGTGGTTGTTGGAGGCCAATCATCTCAGCCCCAAGGCATTGCTGCATGAGTTCCTCAGGGCAGTGTCCTAGGCCCAACCATCTTCAGCTGCTTCATCAATGACCTTCCCTCCATCATAAGGTCAGAAATGGGGATCTTCGCTGATGACTGCACAGTGTTCAGTTCCATTCGCAACCCCTCAGATAATGAAGCAGTCCGAGCCTGCATGCAGCAAGACCTGGACAACATCCAGGCTTGGGCTGATAAGTGGCAAGTAACATTCGCGCCAGATAAGTGCCAGGCAATGACCATCTCCAACAAGAGAGAGTCTAACCACCTCCCCTTGACATTCAACGGCATTACCATCGCCGAATCCCCCACCATCAACATCCTGGGGGTCACCATTGACCAGAAACTTAACTGGACCAGCCATATAAATACTGTGGCTACAAGAGCAGGTCAGAGGCTGGGTATTCTGCGGCGAGTGACTCACCTCCTGACTCCCCAAAGCCTTTCCACCATCTACAAGGCACAAGTCAGGAGTGTGATGGAATACTCTCCACTTGCCTGGATGAGTGCAGCTCCAACAACACTCAAGAAGCTCGACACCATCCAAGATAAAGCAGCCCGCTTGATTGGCACCCCATCCACCACCCTAAACATTCACTCCCTTCACCACCGGCGCACTGTGGCTGCAGTGTGCACCATCCACAGGATGCACTGCAGCAACTCGCCAAGGCTTCTTCGACAGCACCTCCCAAACCCGCGACCTCTACCACCTAGAAGGACAAGGGCAGCAGGCGCATGGGAACAACACCACCTGCACGTTCCCCTCCAAGTCACACACCATCCCGACTTGGAAATATATCGCCGTTCCTTCATTGTCGCTGGGTCAAAATCCTGGAACTCCCTTCCTAACAGCACTGTGGGAGAACCGTCACCACACGGACTGCAGCGGTTCAAGAAGGCGGCTCACCACCACCTTCTCGAGGGCAATTAGGGATGGGCAATAAATGCCGGCCTTGCCAGCAACGCCCACATCCCGTGAACGAATAAAAAAAAATTTTAAAAATGTACCTCAACTCCATTTACCCGGCTTTTCTCCATAATCTCCAGTGCCCTCACCTAACAGAAATCTATCATTCTCCAGCTCTGGGTTCAAGCCCCACTCCATGATTTCAATTGTCCAGTATCCTGAGGGACAGTATTCCAGATTTCTACTACCCTTTGTGTGAAAAGGTATTTCCTGATTTCACTCCTAGATGGCCTAGCTCTAATTTTAAGATTAAAATCTTATAATGGATGATGCCTACAACTTAAGGTACATTCATTTGGCAGCAGGAACAATCTAAAGTCTGGGCCAGCAGTCCCAAGCGGCAGACAACACAGGGTGGGCCTGTTCCCCCCTCTGCCCACAACACTAAACCTAACTTTCATAGTGACACACTTTGGATTTGGCCTGCTTGTCTCTCCCTGATGAGCCACAAGGGTGACGAAACCAGTTGGAGGAGTTCCAAGAAGGGAGTAGTTGGTAATTCATTTGGACAGCAGGAACAATCGAAAGTGTGGGCCAGCAGTCAATGGCTGCTGCCAAATCCTCAGACAGAATCACCTTGTAAGAAAGGGATTAGGTCAGGGATACCAGTACCACCCACAGGAAAAATGAAACTGCTACAGAACAGGCACGCAAGGACACAGGCAACAAGGCAGGGTCCCAGGGCTCCTGGGCTCCTGAAAACAGAGAAGTCTACCTCCTCAGAGAGTTCCTGAATCAGCTGTCGCAGAAAGCACAGCACATAAGTGAAGGTTTACAGTACATCTCTGAAGAGGAAGAAAAGAACAAACAATCTCCAATCTCAAGAACCAAGGTTAAAAAGGGACATTGCACTGGTCCATTTTCTTTTTAAATCATTCTTCAGGATGTGGGCGTCACTGACAAGGCCAGCATTTAGTGCCCATCCTGGGTGGTGGTGGGCAGCCTTCTTCTTGAACTGCTGCTGCAGTCCATGTAGTGAAGGTGCTCCCACAGTGCTGTTTGGTAGGGAGTTACAGAATTTGGACCCAGCTACAATGAAGGAACAGCAATATATGTCCAAGTCATGCGTGCGAGACTTGGAGGTGATGGTGTTCCCATGCACCTGCTGCCCTTGTCCTTCTAGGTGGTGGAGGTCGCAGGTTTGGGAGGTGCTGTTGAAGAAGCCTTGGCGAGTTGCTGCAGTGCACCTTGTAGATGGTACACACTGCAGCCACGGTGCAATGAATGTGGAGGGAGTGGATGTTTAAGCTTGTAGATGGACTGCCGATCAAGTAGGCTGCTTTGTCCTGGATGGTGTCGAGCTCCAAGTGTTGTTGTAGCTGCACCCATCCAGGCAAGTGGAGAGTATTCCATCACACTCCTGACTTGTAGGTGGTGGAGAGGCTTTGAGGAGTCAGGAGGTGAACCACTCACCGCAGAATACCGAGCCTCTGACCTGCTCTCGCAGCCATGACATTTATGCGGCTTTTCCAGTTTATATATGGGACAAGAAATGGGGCGATACAATAAGAACTTGGTGATTTCATAAAGTCATCTGAACCATTAGGAACAACTGCTTCTTTCTGCTGTCAAAACTGCTCAGTGGGATAAGCATCAATGGGAAGAAAGAGCTGAGAGTTCTATTGTAGTGTACTTGCAAGATATTCTCAGCCTTGTCATTATTCATAACCCCTTTATATTGTAACATACACATGAACCAACCTTGACAATAAAAAAAGGAAACTCTTACAAAGCCAAGTCAACAATATCTTATTGTTCATGTACAGCTCCAATACTGAATAAAGTGGTGCTGGTTTGATGGCTTACAAATATCTAAAAACAGAATCAGACTATGGCACATTTCATTCCAACAGGATTGTGAAGCAGCTACACAAAGCTTTCTGCAATAAAAATTCAAGTAATACTGGATACTCGCAGAAGCAACAAAACAAAGAACCCACCTTCGGGCAGAAAACAATTCAAAACAAACAGAGAGCGCTGACACCCCACTGGCTTTACAGCCTCTCTTATTACAACAGCTGTATAATAGAGCCCAACAATCTGCTGCAGGCATCCTTATTGGATGTCCCTGTTTATATTGCAGAACTACAGGCCAGTGCCCAGGCATCAAACACTGGAATCCACCCAGTTTACAGGTTCCACAGCATTAGCTATTTATATTGTATGCAAGGAATAATTTTAAGAACAAAGGTCACAGCCTGCCACGATGCAAGATTTATTTTCCCACTAAGTTGATCATAATTCATGTGGCAGCTACCTGGTCAGTTCTGTGATGGAGCAGCAGTGACCAAGAATGTACTCTGGGCAGCCATAAACTACTATAACCATAACAAGAAATTGTTATTTCCAAACGAGTTGGTTTCTCAAATAAAACACACATTGCATCACTTACAATTAGTACACAGTGATGAACACCCATTGCAAATGTTAAACAGCTGCTAACACTCCAAATACAAATCAAACAGTAAACTAATACATATTTTTCCTCTAAGTGCATGCTGTATAGCTTAAACATGTTCCTGAGTCCAAACAAAAAACAACTCACCTGCTAAGATATATCCATGTTAAACATGTTTACTTATCCAACATCCTATGCCAAAAGCATACACGAATCATCCTTTTGCTCAGCCTTGTCTGCACACGGTTTCTCATACTTCAGGCCCACAAATGATCAGATATTTCACCAAACACACATTATTTCATTTTTAAAAATAGGATCAGCTAGCAAGAGTAAATGTTGATCCAGTCTCTTTCTAGCTGTTGATTTATGACACAAAATCTGTCATCATTTTGCACCCCTTCCTCATTCCCCTTCCGTATTGTGCTGCATAGGGTCCAGTACATAAGTCATAGGATAGTACAACTTTCTAACTTACCTTAAAACAACCCAGATTACAAGACATTGCTCGAAGATCATTTTAACCCTTACACTAACCAAAAAGACTTGCATTTATATAGCGCGTTTCATGACCTCAGGACGTCCCAATACACCTTACTTTTGAAGTGTAGTCACTGTTGTAATGTACGAAACAGCAGCCAATTTGCACACAGCAAGGTCTCACAAGCAGCAATGTGATAATGACCACTATTTTAGTGCAGTTGATTGAGGGATAAATGTTGGCTACGACACCAGGGAGAACTCCCCTGCTCTTCAAAATAGTGTCATGGGATCTTTTACATCCACCCGAGGGCAGATGGGGCCTCAGTTTAATGTCTTATCCGAAAGACGGCACCTCTGACAGTACAGGACTCTTTCAGTACTGCACAGAAGTGTCAACCTAGATTTTGTGCTCAAGTCTCTGGAGTGGGACTTGAACCCACAACCTTCTGACACAGAGGAGAGGGTGCTACCACTCAGCCATAGCAAACAATACACTGCACTCATAAATAAGATTAATTTCTTACTAGAAATTAAAAAGTTAATCCAAATAACTTCAAAAAATTTAAATTACAACCAATATGAATACTGTTTTTAAGTGGGTTCAACGCTCATTCAAAGCTAATTTCTAAATTATGTAAATGAAAAATTGGCAAATGTTCCTAAACATCACAAATTTAAAAACCACATTATAATTAGGATACTTCTTCCAATGTGAATGGATTCTAGTTCCACCAGCTGAAGATGTAAAGTTATACAAGTGGTAAAGCACAGCACAGAAATTACAGCACGAGGATGAGGCCAAGGCAATTAGAATCTGAAGGAGGCCATTCAGCCCATCATGCCTAAGCCAGCTCTTCGTAAGAGCTATCCAATTAGTCCCACACCCACGCTCTTTGCCCATAACCTTACAAATTTTTTCCTTTTCAAGTATTTATCTAATTCCCTTTTGAAAGTTACTACTGAATCTGCTTCCACCGCCCTTCAGTTCCAGATCAGAACAACTCACTGCATAAAAAAAAAATCTCATCTCCTCCTCTGGTTCTTCTGCCAATTATTTTAGATCGGTGTCCTCTGACCGACCCTCCTGCCAGTGGAAAGTTTCCACGTTTTCCATTGAAAATGATCAGAGAAATTTTACATCAAGTTCACAGAGAAACGGAAAGGATTAATGGTCAGGCTGCACTGAAGCTCGGATCTGCTGGCTTCTAATCAGCGCCACACCAGTGGCCCTGTGAAGCACAGGCTGCTCGCTCCCTGGGCTGTAGCCATGGCAGCCCAGCCCAGCCCAGCCTGGGGGGCCCCCCACCCCAGGCAAGGCCCGGGGCCTGGCCCTCACTCACTCACTGACCCACCTCGCATCGCACGTTCGCTATTATTGCCGTCCTTCCCCGGTGCTTGCTTCTCCCACCTCCCCCCCCCGGGGCCCTGCAGGCAGTGTGCGTGTGCTCCTTACCCGGTCTCCCAGCCGATGTGAGGCAAGCCCGGCCGCCCCTCAGCCTCCTACTGTCGGCCTCTCGCCTCACCATCTGCTGATGTGGGCAGTCTGCCATCCCGGCCCGCTGATTGGCTCACGTCGTGTCACGTGAACGCCCACCGCCCGATTGGCTGCCCCGCCCACTCCCGGCGACAACCCGCCTCGTGCGCACGCGCGCGGCCCGGCCCGGCGCGGTGCACGCTGGGAGTTGTATTCTTTCCCCCTCCCTTTCGGCCGGTTCGCGGCTCCTTCCCCGAACTACAACTCCCGTCGCGCGCTGCGCGAGGCTGCAGGAGACTGTGGAAAAATACTAAAACATAATTAATTGTGGTGTGGAGTTAAACTGACACAGAAGAGGATAAGAAAATCAAATCATCTGAGTTAAAAAGATGTCAGTGGAAGGAAATCAACGCAAATAAACATTCCACTGCGTTCACACAATGGACCACCTCCTCCTCCCTGGATTACATTCTGGAGCAATAATCAGTCATTAAATAAGATAGCTGGTTTATATGGTGGAACATAGTTTCAGTTAAGGACAAGAAAGACCCTCTGGTACCAAAACTCTCCCTGTCTGGCACCCAACTGCATTTTGACCACCCATAATATCAGATTGTTCCAAACATTTAACACCTTTGAGCATTTTGATGTGATCTCAGCAAGGTAACATTTATTGCCAATCACTAGTTGCCCTGACAAGATGGTGGTGGGCCTTCTTGAACTGCTGCTGTCCGTGTGGGGATGGTGCTTATTGTTGAACTTTGTAGCAATTGTTTACAATTGGATGGGACCATTTGGCTTAATGGTAGCATTCCCACCTCTGAGGCAGGAACTGCAAGGTTCGAATCGCAGGTCACAGTCCCGAAGAGTGGAGACCACAGCTGTGACACATTGTTTTGCCACATTGTCTAGGCATTGACACTGATGAGACTGTCACTGGTACCAGGAAGTGATTCTGCTCTCAATTCACCCATTAACTTTATGAGGCAGGTTTCAGAGCATCGGCAGTAACAATCCACACATGTGCATGATCATACATGTAGAATAATGGAAAAGTCACATTTGTGACTTTGTGTTTGTGGCCATGGACCTTTCCTCATGTTGGAAGAAAGTTCACACAGACAAACAATGTAAAAGCCACATAGCTGAACTGTACAGATGGGCTGAGAGTTTTTAAATGGCTGTACGACTGTCCAATATATAAGCAAAATATTATCTGAATTTCCAACATTTAATCTGTGTATATTGAAGGGTATTGGATCAATCTTTTTGCCCACTAGCATATACATATAGGAAAAATGGATTGGAATCTACCATTCGTGTATGAGATTTATAAGCTGTTGAAATTAACTTGCCTTTGGACCATCTCACTCTACCTAGTTAAAATTGTATCAATTCTATGAAAGCCAACCCTATCACAATCAGAAAACAGGACAACACTGCGTGAAGTGCATTACTCCTACTTGTCAGTCATCACAGATGAAATCGGATACAAAGATTCACTAGCTAACATTACTTTATTCAACAATGATGTGGAGATGCCGGTGATGGACTGGGGTTGACAATTGTAAACAATTTTACAACACCAAGTTATAGTCCAATGATTTTATTTGAAATTTACAAGCTTTCGGAGGCTTCCTCCTTCCTCAGGTAAATGTCAGGAACTCCTCGAAGCCTACACATTTATAAATCACAGAACAATACATGGTGATTACAGATAGTCTTTGCAACTGCCCGTTGCCAAGGCAATCACAGTGTTCAGACAGAGAGGTGTTACCTACAGAGCCACCGAATATACAGTCAACAAAAAAAAACAAACAGAAAAAAAAAACAGAGAGAAACATCCGGAAGGCAGAGAAAGCCAGCAAATGACCCATTATATTAAAAACAGATAGCTTTTGTTCGCTGGTGGGGTTACGCGTAGCGTGACATGAACCCAAGATCCCGGTTGAGGCCGTCCTCATGGGTACGGAACTTGGCTATCAATTACTGCTCGACAATTTTGCGTTGTCGTGTGTCTCAAAGGCCGCCTTGGAGTACGCTTATCCGAAGGTCGGTGGCTGAATGTCCCTGACTGCTGAAGTGTTCCCCGACTGGGAGGGAACCCTCCTGTCTGGCGATTGTTGCGCGGTGTCCGTTCATCCGTTGTCGCAGCATCTGCATGGTCTCGCCAATGTACCACGCTCTGGGGCATCCTTTCCTGCAACGTATGAGGTAGACAACGTTGGCCGAGTCACAGGAGTATGAACCATGCACCTGGTGGGTGGTGTCTTCTCGTGTGATGGTGGTATCTGTGTCGATGATCTGGCATGTCTTGCAGAGGTTACCGTGGCAGGGTTGTGTGGTGTCGTGGACGCTGTTCTCCTGAAAGCTGGATAATTTGCTGCGAACGATAGTTTGTTTGAGGTTGCTGGCTTTCTCTGCCTTCCGGATGTTTCTGCCTCTCTCTCTATTTTTTTTTCTGTTTGTTTTTTTTTTGTTGACTGTATATTCGGGGGCTCTGTAGGTAACACCTCTCTGTCTGAACACTGTGATTGCCTTGGCAACGGGCAGTTGCAAAGACTATCTGTAATCACCATGTATTGTTCTGTGATTTATAAATGCGTAGGCTTCGAGGAGTTCCTGACATTTACCTGAGGAAGGAGGAAGCCTCCGAAAGCTTGTAAATTTCAAATAAAATCGTTGGACTATAACTTGGTGTTGTAAAATTGTTTACAATTTATTCAACAACCTCTAGGATAACACAATTAATACTATCACAAGGTTATGTACTGAGAATTACAGCAAGTACTTGACATGGATTAGCTCATCACAGGCACAAGTTGTACCTTAATTGTATCACAATATCTCAGCCTTAGCTGGGTTTTGCTTAATGACAGTATTGCACAGCTATATTGTGTCCAAGATTGCAGTACACCTTGAGCAAGGCTAAGTTTACAGTTTGAATTGAAAATGTCACTGACAAGTTTCAGCATTCACCCCCCACTCCAGGACTTGAGCACATGATCCAGGCTGGCACTGTCGGAGGTGCTGTCTTTTGGTTGAGACGTTAAACTGAGGCCCCACCTGTCATCTCAGGTGGACGTAAAAGATCCCATGGCACTATTTTGAAGAAGAGCAGGGGAGTTCTCCCAATGTCTTGGCCAATATTTATCCCTCAACTAACAATAACAACTTGCATTTAGATAGCACTTTTAAAGTAGTAAAACGTCCCAAGGCGCTTCACAGGAGTGTTGACAAACAAAATTTTACAATGAGCCACATAAGGAAGCATTAGGACAAGTGACTAAAAGTTTGGTCAAAGAGGTAGGTTTTAAGGAGCATCTTAAAGGAGGAGAGAGGCAGAGAGGCAGAGAAGTTTAGGGAGGGAATTCCAGAACTTAGGGGCTAGGCAGTTGAAGGCACAGCCACCAATGGTGGAGCGATTAAAATCGGGGATGCGCAAAAGGCAAGGATTGGAGGAGCGCAGAGATCTAGGAGGATTGTAGAGCTGGAGGAGGCTACAGAGATAGGGTGAGGGCGAGGCCAATGAGAAATTTGAAAACAAGGATGAGAATTTTAAACTTGAGGCGTTCTAGGACCGGGAACCAGTGTAGGTCAGTGAGCACAGGGGTGATGGGAGAACGGGACTTAATGCGAGTTAGAATACAGGCAGCAGAGTTTTGGATAAGCTGAAGTTTATGGAGGGTGGAAGATGGGAGGCCGGCCAGGACAGCATTTAAAATAGATAATCTAATTATTTATCTCAATGCTGTTTATGGGACCTTGCTGTGCACAAGTTGGCCGCCATTATAACAGTGACTACCCTACGAAAATACTTAATTGGCTATGAAGCGCTTTGGGATGTCCTCAGGTCATGAAAGGCGCTGTATAAATGCAAGTTCTTTCTTTTTCAGCTACCTCTCTGAAATATGAACTTAAAACATATTGACTCTTCCTTTTAGTAGCCTAAATGCTGCAGCATTGCATTAAGAACATAAGAACATAAGAAATAGGAGCAGGAGTAGGCCAATCAGCCCTTCGAGCCTGCTCCGCCATTCAATAAGATCATGGTTGACCTGATCCTAACCTCAAATTTAAATTCATGTCCAATTTCCTGCCCGCTCCCCGTAACCCCTAATTCCCTTTACTTCTAGGAAACTGTCTATTTCTGTTTTAAATTTATTCAATGATGTAGCTTCCACAGCTTCCTGGGGCAGCAAATTCCACAGACCTACTCCCCTCTGAGTGAAGAAGTTTCTCCTCATCTCAGTTTTGAAAGAGCAGCCCCTTATTCTAAGATTATGCCCCCTAATTCTAGTTTCACCCATCCTTGGGAACATCCTCACCGCATCCACCCGATCAAGCCCCTTCACAATCTTATATGTTTCAATAAGATCGCCTCTCATTCTTCTGAACTCCAATGAGTAGAGTCCCAATCTACTCAACCTCTCCTCATATGTCCGCCCCCTCATCCCCGGGATTAACCGAGTGAACCTTCTTTGTACTGCCTCGAGAGCAAGTATGTCTTTTCTTAAGTATGGACACCAAAACTGTATGCAGTATTCCAGGTGCGGTCTCACCAATACCTTATATAACTGCAGCAATACCTCCCTATTTTTATATTCTATCCCCCTAGCAATAAACGCCAACATTCCGTTGGCCTTCTTGATCACCTGCTGCACCTGCATACTAACTTTTTGATTTTCTTGCACTAGGACCCCCAGATCCCTTTGTACTGCAGTACTTTCCAGTTTCTTGCCACCCAGCCTGTCTTGTAGGTTCTTCTGGGATGCCCAGTTCCACCTCTAGAGATGTCTTTTGCAAGTCGCTGTCTGTGGTGATTGTCTTCTGATCCTAGTTTAACTAGCATTGCATGTATTATTACTGGTTACTTTACTGTCTAAATTCAGAGACTTAAGTTTTAACTAATAGCCGTGATACATTTCAAAAATTTTACTTCTGCTCAGTTAAACTTAAAATGTCATAATCTGCCAAATTTTACACTTAACATCTCTGCTTTTTTCAGAACTGCTTCAAAAGATATTTTAAACGTCTTTTAACTTTCTGTCCTTCCTAAAAATATTCCTAACAACTTTTGGAACCTTGCGGAAATCTTTGTGGTTGAGAAAAGGCATGGTTGTATACCTTAATTTTTACGAAAACAATCCAACTTATGGAATTAGCTCGGAGCTGCTTTTGAAAGAGGTTTTGTATTTGGATCTTTAATGTGAGATCCCTTGGTCTCTCAGTGAGTAAATACGTTGCCCAGTCTGGTTCCTAACTCTAATAGCCCAGAACTTCCCAGGTTCAATTCCTGGCCTGTATTGAGTTAGCTAATCACAGCAGTGGGAATTCAGTGCCTCTGGAAAAAATGGCACAGCAAGAGTTGCTGCTCCTGATCACTATCCAATTACCCCTGTTGGAAACTGCATGTGTAGACATCAGGTGAGAACCAGCAAAAGTCAATGTCTTTAGAAGAGGAGAAGAGGGAAAAGAATGATGGTGCCATCAGATCATTAGAACCTGGCACACATCCTCAAGGTCAATGACAGAAAGGCGTTCGTAGTGAAGCGCCAGCACACAATGCAGCCACTATCAGACCATGATGTGTTACTGCTCAGCTGACAGGTGCACCTCTGTTAAGTGGTGCAATCTGCCTGAGTGCTCCACATAGCAATATTGATACATTGTGAAATGCAGTTTCTAGACAATTACTCATTGTCCTGCCAGAAAATTCAGCATTTCGAGACTAGTAAACAGAACAAAAATAAGTCAGTAAACAACTCCCATATGGAGCTCCACATCAGGTCAATTGCTTGATAGGGGCTTTGCGCCCATGATCTTTCACGTGGGGAGTTTCACCTTAACATGGTGTTGAATGAAGGCTGGGAATTTTCTAAAGGGGCAGGGGTCTGAGTGGGAAACAATACCAGAGGATGAGTGAACTCCGCACTGTTCTGTGCATCTCCTCAGTCACACAGCTCTATTGGCAAAAGACCAGGGACCATGTTCCTCCCTTCGCTCTCGGGCCAGTACAGTGTGTGGTGCAAGATTTAAAATGCTTAACCACAAAAATGAACAAATGTTCTAAATATTGTGTTACAGAGGGATATTAGAGCTTACGGAATGATTGCTCGTTCAGTAAATTTAGTTATTGCACAATAGCTTCCCGCAGTGTTTCATATTCTACAACAAAGATGTGGGGGTTCCTATTTGGAAACAAAAACAATTAAGTTTTCCCAATAGTTCAGTGGGGGAATGTGCTGCCTAGTGTGGTACTGAGCTGTACAGACCTGGAAGGTTCCATGCTTGATCCCCAATCCGTGCTGAGTGAGCTGATTTTATGCAGGGAGCTGGTTGTGGCCTTATAATTGGGCTCAGTGCCTCTGGGCTAGGGAGAGGGAAAATCATCCAGAGCTCCTATTGGTTGAGGGATAAATATGGGGCAGGATACCGGGGATAACTCCCCTGCTCGTCTTCAAAATAGTGGCTGTGGGATCTTTTACATCCACCTGAGAGGGCAGACAGGGCCTCAGTTTAACATCTTATCCAAAGGACAGCATCTCTGACAGTGCAGTGCTCCCTCAGTCTAGATTGTGCCCAAGTCTCTGGAATGGGGCTTGGACCCAGGACTTTCTGACTCAAAGGTGAGAGTGCTACCACTGAGCCAAGGCTGAGATCTAATTGGGTAAGTAGATTGTACATGGACTGTAAAAGGAGATTAAATGAGTGGGTAGAGGCTAGAATAGGGTAGATTGTACAGAGCCTGTGGAAGGAGGTAGATTGTACAGGGGGTTCGATAACCTAAATGGCCTTGTTTTGTTACATGCTTTTTTATGTTTTTGAATTGTATTTTTATTATGAAGCATATGCCAGGTTCAGACTGCTTGATACGTTCAATATTCTGAGCAACGTCACACCTTTAACACCTATTCTTGGAAGAAGTACATCAGTAATTATTACTTAACAAAGGAGGTTGTGGCAAATTCCTAACTCGTTACTCATGACTCCACTTTGTGTTTATAAATTTTAATGTTTTTTTTTGTTCAACAATAGCATTAAAAATTCAGAAAAACAGAATTTGGAACTGAAAATCCATGGCTGGGAAGGAATGGGCTTGTATGTGCTGTACCAATGTGCTGCATGAGTAATGGTGCCACTGAGGGTTAGAGCTCTTGGCATCATAGAGTGGCGATGGACACAATTGTTTTCTTCACCAATTTTGTCCCCTCAACTTCTCTTGTGAAGGCGTTCACTTCTAGCTAGGGAACTGCTCCCTGGGCTCCGACAGCCCCTGGCACCGTGCCAAGTGGCCAATTTTTCATATTTGAGCTGGGCAGGCGTTTGACCGTGAAAGGGTATCACAACCAAACCCAATCCTGTACCCAGAGATTACAGGGTGATTGATTGAAGTGTTTGAACTTAATAGAGGGATGGGACTAAGTAGATAGGAACATACTGTTTCCAGTGGTTGAGGGGCCCAGAACAAGGAAACAGAGATACTCTATAAGATTAAAGTAAGAGATTTAGGGCAGAGAGCAGGAGAAATGTTTACACAAAGCGTTGTGAGGCTGTGGAATGCACTACTGGAGTTAATGATTGAAACAGAGACCATGTCAACATTTGAGAATAGATTGGATAGGTGATTGAAGTAAAGGGGAATAAAGGATATGGAAACAGAAAAGGCATATGTGATTAGAACCACTGCTCATGTGGAGGATAAACATCAACACGGACTGGTTGGGCTAAACAGCCTCTTTCCATGTTAACTGATGTAATTCTATGTGCTCAGCTGATGTCCATGTATGTCCAGTTCCAGCAGGATTGTGACCAGGAGTGGGAACCCTGCATGATTTATCCTTCACTAACCCAGAGGTGCCGAGCCAAACTGTGATGCCCCAGGTGCTACACTGGCTGAGGTCAGCTAACTCAGCACAAACTGGGAATTGAAGCTGAGACCTTTCTGGTCTTTGTGTCCTCAGATAGTCACTGGATAAACCTGCTGACCTATTAGTGAAACTTCCAGATACTGATTTCATTCTTGTTCCACTCAAGTTTTCTGAGCAAAGCTGCATCTTGTTAGAGAGACAAGGGAAGTCACAGTGGAGCATTACATTTGCATCATTCCTGATGCAAGCTCCAGAGCATGCTGAGTGTTGACCACCTCCCTGTCCTTGTGGCTGTAGAGGCATCGGTGTGGTGGCCTGACTGAAAATCAGGATTAAATTAAGTAGAAATTTACTATAAAGTATAAACGAATGTGCTGCACCATGGAGTGGTGGGTCACAGGTTCACCCACATGACTCCTCCTGATGGGTTTCCAGTCTTGGACACCAGAAACTTCGCCACAAGCACAGGCACAACCACTGTAGGGACAGTGAGGGTGGTGCCCACCCCAACTTTTATTGGGATGGGTTAAATCCCCATTGCCCAAACCAACTTCAAATCCCTCAATTGTTCCTGATGCTTGCTCCCTTAACTCTTTTTATATATGGTCACACCTCTGCCACAACGGGGTCAAAAAGACAGGTTGTTCCTTGTGATGGATCAGTGACCCATTTTTTAAAAAACATAAAAGTTTCTAGATTCTTAATATTTCTTTACGGGAGTTTGTGTTTGACCTGTATGGTGGTCACTTCAAGTTGGTTATTACATTGTTGGGAGCAGCCAGTCCAGATAGAATTCATTACCTGGACCAAAACTCCCACCATCTATGGCTCATAGTTGTGTAAATAGTGTGCCGATTAGTTCCTTTTCTTCTCTTGTCTTTAAATCTGTTTGAGGAAATCTGCTCGCTCACAAGTTGCTGCAATATTTGGATCTAGCAATTAATTAGTTATGGATAGAAGATTATCAGATAACCTTTCACACAATGTCTGTCCAGAAAGATGCCATTGTTCAAGCTGTGAGAAGGAGTCAAAGTTAATCATTTGGGAATTCTGACACGTATTTCACTTAAGTTACAAAACAATAAAACAGCTTGAAACTTTATTCAATGCTCTGCAGTATTTTAGGCAATTTGTTTCGTGGACGAAACTGGAGTACAACAGTACAACGGAAAGGGTCTGAGAGAACTGGGTAAAGGCTCCTGTATTTTCTTTATGTCAGGCACTGAGTTTTCAATCAACACCAACACCTGATGCTCAGGCTGAAATGTCTGCCTCAACTGTCAGGTTCAGTGGTAGGAAGCACAGATTTGCCTGTGGAAGCAGTCCTTTGCACTGGGTGTGAGAGAGAGTGTTTGCAGGGTGCCAAATCATAAAACTATTCATAGAGAATTCAACTCCATCACAGAGCAGAAGTAGCAGAGATTTAGGACCAGGTTCCCGGTCCACTCTCTGCAGAGGGGAGAAATAACATTTATTACAGAATATATGCCCGCATACCAAATAATTCCTGCATTAAATGTAACCCTAGAAACGACTATTGCCGATATTAGAAATAAAAATGCTGGATATACTCAGCAAGTCAGGCAGCATCAGTAGAGAAGGAAACCGAGTTTACGATTCAGGCTGACGACCCTTCATCAGAACTGGATGTAGATGAAGATTTAACAGTTTTTAAGCAAGTACAGGGCCAGGGAAAGAGAGGAGGAAGGGGAAGGGAGGAAAGAACAAAAGGGAAGGTCTCTGATAGGGTGGAGGGCAGGAGTGATTAAATGACAAAAGGGACCATGGTTTAAGGCAAGGAGGGTGGTAATGGGACAGTTAAAGAAACAAAAGATGGGCCTAGAGGAGCTGTAAATGGCAACAACAGAACCATTACCAGCGCCTGCTGTTGGAAAAAATTGAAGCTGTGGTTCTGATCTGAAGTTATTGAAATCAATGTTGAGTCCAGGTGGTTGTAAAGTGCCTAATCGAAAGATGAGGTGCTGATCCTCGCTTCATTGGAACAGTGTCGGAGGCCGAGGACAGAGAGGGAGTGGGAGGGGGAATTAAAATGGCAAGGGAGGGGCACTCTTGCAGACTAAGAGGAGGTGTTCAGCAAAGCGATCACCCAATCTGCGTTTGGTCTCCAATGTAGAGGAGACCGCATCGTGAGCCTATATTAGTGTGTGAAAGTTATAGAGTTCGTATTGACATTTCTTCAATGAATGCCTTGAACGACATCAGGCAAATTCCTCGGCTACTGTCTTGACACTTTAAAAAATACACATATTTAAATTGGATGGTGAAAGGTTTCCCTTTCAGCAGTACCTTTGTTTCTTGAACAGGCCTCGTCAGCTCAGCTTTATTTCGGTCACCAATTTCTCAAATGCTTTTTTGGTTAATTTTTTTTAGTTCTTAATGAAACCGATTGAATCAATCGGCACTGGATGAAAATAAGTTAAATGCACTTCAAACTCTCGGTTAAAATAGATGCAACACAGTCCCTACACCCGGGGGGAAATGATTATAAAATATTGGCATTGGCCGATTGACATAAAATGGAAATTAAGTTGACGAGAAGGGGGATCATCCCCTTTAAGGAACTGCCCCGGCGTCTGGTTGTTAGGGGGTTGCTAGGAGACAACCTGGTTACATTCTAAACAGATTGTAACCGCGAGAAGTCCAGGCCATTACATTCCAGCAGGGGAGACAGAGACAGAGACAGGGATCAGAGACAGAGACAGAGCCCGGAGACAGGGATCAGAGACAGGGAGCAGAGACAGAGCCCGGAGACAGGGATCAGAGACAGAGACAGAGCCCGGAGACAGGGATCAGAGACAGAGACAGAGCCCGGAGACAGGGATCAGAGACAGAGACAGAGCCCGGAGACAGGGAGCAGAGACAGAGACAGAGCCCGGAGACAGGGATCAGAGACAGGGAGCAGAGACAGAGACAGAGCCCGGAGACAGGGAGCAGAGACAGAGACAGAGCCCGGAGACAGGGAGCAGAGACAGAGACAGAGCCCGGAGACAGGGATCAGAGACAGGGAGCAGAGACAGAGCCCGGAGACAGGGAGCAGAGACAGAGACAGAGCCCGGAGACAGGGAGCAGAGACAGAGACAGAGCCCGGAGACAGGGAGCAGAGACAGAGACAGAGCCCGGAGACAGGGAGCAGAGACAGAGACAGAGACAGAGCCCGGAGACAGGGAGCAGAGACAGAGACAGAGCCCGGAGACAGGGAGCAGAGACAGAGACAGAGCCCGGAGACAGGGAGCAGAGACAGAGACAGAGCCCGGAGACAGGGAGCAGAGACAGAGCCCGGAGACAGGGAGCAGAGACAGAGACAGGGAGCAGAGACAGAGCCCGGAGACAGGGAGCAGAGACAGAGCCCGGAGACAGGGAGCAGAGACAGAGACAGGGAGCAGGAGCAGAGACAGAGACAGAGACAGGGAGCAGAAACAGAGCCCGGAGACAGGGAGCAGAGACAGAGACAGAAACAGGGAGCAGAGACAGAGCCCGGAGACAGGGAGCAGAGACAGAGCCCGGAGACAGGGAGCAGAGACAGGGGACAGAGACAGGGAGCAGAGACAGAAACAGAAACAGGGAGCAGAGACAGAGACAGGGGACAGAGAGCAACTGTCCGGAGACAGAGACGGTGAGACTGAGACAGGGGGATATGGCTGACGACGACGAAGAGGTTATTTCGGGCCCAATCTGCTCCTACCTCACTTACAAGTCAGAGGGAGACCGGCTGTACCTGCTGGGAGAGTATGAAAAGGCCATCCAATGTTACACACATGTAAGTTAAAGTGCATGTTCTCCACCGGGAGAGCAGTGAACACGTTAACTAGTTCAACCGATGCAAGTGGAGGGTGTTGTAACTTTAAGAGGCTGATACATTTTTTCACAGATTTGAAGGGTATCGGAGGTGATGTGGGGTCAGAGCTCTGTGACCTTTGGGACTAGTCTGATGAATGAAGGTGTTTTTTTTCCATTCCCACATAGTCCTTTGTTCCTTGGAGGAGGGAAGGGGACAGAGGGGTGAGTTTTAGTGGTGTGATAGTTTCCATTAATTGTTCCCAACTCGCAATGTTTTGCCCAGGATCAGAATTCTCACTGCAGTGTGTCTAGAGATGCATAGTGGGTCCCCTGGAGTTTTGCCTCAGGCAGTTTTCCCTGAAGTTACTCACAGATAGTTCCCTCCCCCAGGACTTAGCATTACTACTGGTTAGGGATGGGGGCAGGAGCATGAGGTTACACAGTCTAATGAATCAGGTGAGCCTGATGGGCTTTTATCTTCTTTTCCTATGTTCATTTGGAAGTGACTTAATAACCCATTCCACCCTCCAAAATGTTTTTCACTCCTCCTCTCTTGAAGGTAGAGCTTTACTCTCGCTGGATGCTGCCTCTTGGTGTGTCAGTCAAGTGATCATTCTTCAAGTGTAAGCCCACAGTGAGTGTCAGCAGGTGTTCTACCATGGAGTGCATTGGAACTCATCCAACGTCCATGCATACCTTCTTCCAGCAGGAGTCACTGGCTAATGATCAGGAGTAGGATTTTCCTCCTCCTTAACCTAGGGTGCTGAGCCCCATTGAACTGTCCGAACCGCTGCCCTGACTGGAATTAGCTAACTCAGCACACATCTAGGATAAAATCTGAGATCTTCCTGGTCTGTGTGGCTCAATACCACATTGGGTGATGTGTTTACCTGCTGAGACATCAGCCTTTAACTACAGGAACCCTTTTGTAAATGTTCCATTATCTCTCTGTGGTACATTAACTGATTTCAGCTGGGACAGCTCAAGGACTGCAACAGTTGGCCTCATTTTCTCCTCCCTAGCCCAGAGACAAAGCCTGCCAAGGTTCCTGCTCCTGTTCGCTCCCCAGTGATTCCTGCTGTAAGTTCGCATGTGCAGACATCGAGTTAAGGACCAGGCTGGGCTCCTCCACAGCTGCAGAGCCTGCCCTATGTATATAGAATCATGATGTGGAGATGCCGGTGATGGACTGGGGTTGACAATTGTAAACAATTTTACAACACCAAGTTATAGTCCAGCAATTTTATTTTAAATTCACAAGCTTTCGGAGGCTACCTCCTTCCTCAGGTGAACGATGCTACCTCCTTCCTCAGGTGAACGATTCCGCATCGTTCACCTGAGGAAGGAGGTAGCCTCCGAAAGCTTGTGAATTTAAAATAAAATTGCTGGACTATAACTTGGTGTTGTAAAATTGTTTACAATTATATAGAATCATACAGCACAAAAGGAGGCCATTCATCCCATCATACCCACGCTGGCTCTTTGAAAGTGTTATCCAATTAGTTCCACTCCCCTGCTCTTTCCTGAAAGCCCTGCAAATGTTTCCTTTTCAAGCATATATCCAATTCCCATTCGAAAGTCAAGGTTCACAACTGAAGAGCAGCCAATTGGGCAAAGAAGTGGAGGGTGGCAGGTGCACAGGGAGCTGTACCCTGGTGATGAGTCAACATAGTGAGGAGAGGAAGAGAGAAGGTATGATACAGAAATTTTAAAAAAACAGGTTTGAATAAAACAATGAACGAGTAGGTGTGTATTTTAAATATATTTAAGTGTCAGCCTTGGCTCAGTGGTAACACTCTCACCTGAGTCAGAGGATTATGGGTTGAAGTCCCACTCCAGACACTTGAGCACATAATCCAGTTCCTGGTGGGAGTGTTTCTACATAGAAACATAGAAGGTAGGAGCAAGAGTAGGCCATTCGGCCCTTCGGGCCTGCTCCGCCATTCAAAATGATCATGGCTGATCGTCTTACTCAGTACCCTGTTCCCGCTTTTTCCCATTATCGCTTTGGTATTAAGAAATATCTATCTCATTCTTGAATATATTTAATGACTTGGCCTCCACTGCCTTCTGTGGTAGAGAATTCCACAGGTTCACCACCCTCTGAATGAAGAAATTTCTCCTCATCTTGGTTCTAAATGGCATATCCCGTTTCCTGAGACTGTGACCCCGGTTCTGGACTCCCCAGCCATTGGGAACATCCCCCCTGCATCTAGTCTGTCTGGTCCTGTTAGAATTTTATATGTTTTAATGAGATCACCTCTCATTCTTCTAAACTCTAGTGAATATAGGCCTAGTCGACCCAATCTCTCCTCATACGTCAGTCCTGCCATCCCAGGAATCAGTCTGGTAAACCTTAATTGCACTCCCTCCATGGCAAGGAAATCCTTCCTCAGATAAGGAGACCAAAACTGCACACAATACTCCAGATGTGGTCTCACCAAGGCCCAGGACAACTGCAGTAAGACATCCCTGCTCCTGTACTCAAATCCTCTTGCAATGAAGGCCAACATACCATTCGTCTTCCTAACTGCTTGCTGCACCTGAATGCTCGCTTTCAGCGACTAGTGTACAAGGACACCCATGTCTCGTTGCACCTCCCCTTTTCCCAATCTATCACCATTCAGATAATAATCTGCCTTTCTGTTTTTACAACCAAAGTAGATAACCTCACATTTATCTACGTTATACTGCATCTGCCATGTTCTTGCCCACTCACCTAACTTGTCTAAATCACATTGGAGCCTCTTTGCATCCTCCTCACAGCTCAAATTTTACCCCAGCTTTGTGTCGTCTGCAAACTTGGAAATGTTACATTTAGTTTCCTCATCCAAATCATTGATATATATTGTGAATAGCTGGGGCCCAAGCACTGATCCCTGCGGTACCCCACTAATCACCGCCTGCCACCCGGAAAAAGACCCGTTTATTCCTACTCTCTATTTCCTGTCTGTCAACCAATTCTCAATCCATGCCAGTATATTCCCCCCAATCCCATCTACATCAAGCTTCACTCCATATCTAACCTGTGCTGTACCTGCCCTAGGAGTGTTTGATTGGACAGTGTAGAGGGAGCTTTACTCTGTATCTAACCCGTGCTGTACCTGCCCTGGGAGTGTTGGATGGGACAGTGTAGAGGGAGCTTTACTCTGTATCTAACCCGTGCTGTACCTGCCCTGGGAGTGTTGGATGGGACAGTGTAGAGGGAGCTTTACTCTGTATCTAACCCGTGCTGTACCTGCCCTGGGAGTGTTTGATGGGACAGTGTAGAGGGAGCTTTACTCTGTATCTGACCCATGCTGTACCTGCCCTGGGAGTGTTTAATGGGACAGTGTAGAGGGAGCTTTACTCTGTACCTGCTCTGGGAGTGTTTGACACTGGGCATGGAAATGGAAAGTGTTCCATTCTCCAACATGATTATTTCTCATCTTAATGAATGCAAAAAAAAATCAAATTATTATAAAGCATGCTGGATGTTGAAGGTTGTTGAAATTTCCATTGCAGGCTCTCCAACAAGAACCAAAGAACAGGAACTGTCTGGTTGCTCGTTCACGATGCTACCTGAAAATGGGAAACACCACTGCTGCTCTGAGCGATGCAGAGGCCTCTCAGTTGGGCAATAAAGAATTCTACAAGGTAATGTTGGTAGAACAATTAATTCAGCGGATTTATTCCCTTCGATGTTTCTCCTCCTTTGGCACTGTACCTGAATGGCCAGTCTTTGTGTGTGAGTCTAGACAGTGAGCGTCATCAGGCTAATCAACACAGAGGGCATCACAAACGAGCCTGATCCTGTGATGTTAGGAGCTCCGCACTAATGGACTCCCAGATGGAGTTACTAGATAGCAACCAGGAGCAAGAACCCTGCCTGATTTTTTTTTCCAGTCTCTGACCCGGTGCTGCTGAGGCCAGTTGTAAACAATATTATGCTGGAATCTCTGACCACCATCTAAACAGGTAGACAAGACCTTGGTTTAATGTCTCATTGGACAACGCAGCTCTCACTCAATACGATGCTGAACTGTCTGTTTAGATTATGCAGTTAAATCCTGAATGTCCCCAACTGCTGCCCTGACACAGATCAATTGACTGAACCCAGGACCTTCCTGCTCTGTAGGACTCAATTTCTCATTGGGTAATTCATTTGGACACTGAGTTCATTAGGAAGCTTATTATTGTGCAGTTTCTGATCTGATTTGGACATAGAAAATGTTGGGGTGAACTCCAGCTCTAGACCCAAGGGCAGGTACTTTACTTAAAAATAAACCTGGCGAGCAAAAACACAAATCATTGACCCAGGCAGTAAAGTCACCAGTCCTCTTTTCCATAGAGAATTCCATCCCCTCCAAGTTACACACCATCCTGACTTGGACATATATCACCGTTCCTTCATCATTGCTGGGTCAATATCCTGGAATTCCCTACCTAACATCATTGTCACCACAAGGACTGCAGTGGTTCAAGGAGAAGGCCCACCACCACCTCCTCCAGGCAACCGAGGATGGGCAATACATGTGGCCTTGTCAGTGACACGCATTCAAAGGAACATAGGAACAGGAATAGGTCATTGAGCCCCTCAAGCCTGCTCTGCCATTCAATGATATTATGGCTGAACTCAACCTCAACTCCATATCCCTTGATCCATTTGCCTAACAAAAATCTATCAATCTCAGTCTATGAAAGCTCCAATTGTCCCAGCATCCACAGCCTTTTGGGAGAGCCAGTTCCAGATTTCCACTACCCTTTTTGTGAAACAGTGCTTCCTGATTCCACTCCTGAACGGCCTAGCTCTGATTTTAAAATTATGTCCCCTCGTTCTTGATTCCCCCATCAATGGAAATAGTTTCTCCATAACTACCCTATCGAATCCTTTTAACATTTTAAACACCTCAATCAGATCACCCCTCAATCCTCTAAACTTAAGGGAATACAAGCCAGGTTTATGCAATCTGTCCACAGAATTTAACCCTCTAGCCCCAGTATCATTCTGGTGAATCTGTGCTGCACCTCCTTCAAGGCCAATATATCCTCCCTGAGGTGCAGTGTCCAAAACTGAATGCAGTAACTCCAGATGGGGTCTGACCAAGGCTCTGCACAATTGAAGCATAACTTCCTCCCCTTTGTGTTCCAGCCTCCTTGAGATAAAGGCCATCATTCCATGAGCCTTTTTGATTGCTTTTTGTACCTGCCTACCAGCTTTAAATGATTTGTGTACTTGGACTCCCAAATCTCTTTGCTCCTCTACAGTTCCTAGTTTCTCACCATTTAGAAAATACTCCAATTTATGTTTCTTAGGTCCAAAGTGGATGACCTCACACATGCCCACATTAAACTCCATCTGCCATAGTTTTGCCCACTCACTTAATCTGTCTATGTCACTTTGGAGAGGGATTAGAACCAGGAACCCTGGCTGATTTTCCCTCCCTGGTCCTAGGTTAAGGCCATCGAGCCACCACTACTGCTGCCCCTGCTCAAATGAACTAACCCAGCTCAGACCAGGTAACGAACCTGGGATGGCTCAGGTACTCACAGGGATAAGCTGAGTTTTCAGGGGAGCTCAGTGGGGGCACACTTAAAGTTGGCATCTCTTTGGTGAGGGGGGAATTAAGCCTGTGACTGCCCCCACCCCCACCTGTGGTGAGGATATTGGTGTTGTGCATTGTGCTGCATGCTAGCAACATAACTTTAATTATTAAATGATTACTAGCTTTAAAGATTTCCCAGATTATCATAAACACCCAATGCTTATTAAAGCTAATGTGAACATTTTAAAATTATAAAGGGAGTATTTTTTTTGTCTTATTAGGGGCTTTTTCGGAAGGCTGAGACCCTTTACGCTAAGGGTGAGTTTGAACTCGCCTTAATGTTCTATCATCGAGGACATAACCTCCGTCCAGATGACCGCAATTTCCGCCTGGGAATTCAGAAGGCTCGGGAGGCTATCGACAACTCTGTTGGAAGTAAGTGTGTTTTGGGAGGGAGTAGCCCCTGACCTGCCCCTCACTTTCTAGTCCCAGGAATCCACATCAACTGGAGCCAGTTCAGGCAAATGGGCTGCAAACTTCACTGTGGGCCCTGACACTTCTGCTGCTCCACAAACCCCATGGTGGTAGGGGCCTTTCATTTTTATTCTCTTTCCACCCATTCTGTTTCTCAACGCCAACAGCTTACACTCCTAAAAAGATCCTCTCATACGGAAAGGTGACTTCAGAGTCACAGTTTGGATTGTGAGCAGGACGGAAAAAAGCGAAAATAGACAAAGTTGAGGGTGGGGTTTATGATGTGAAAACCCTAGGTGAAGAGAAGGGTTTTTAGGTAGCTTTTGAAAGCAATGAGGGAGGTGGTGTGGTGGTGGGAGTTCGGGAAGGAGTTCCAGCAAGCTCCCCTGCACCATAGATGAGGGGACACAAATTGGAGGGAAAAAGATGTTAGAGTTTTTGAGGTTGTAACTGGCATAAAATCATAGAAAGGTTACAGCACGGAAGGAGGCCATTCGTCCCATCGAGTCCGCGTCAGCTCTATGCAAGAGCAATTCAGCTTGTCCCACTCCCCTGCCCCATCCCTGTAGCCCTGCAATTTTTTTCCTTTCAAGTACTTATCCAGTTCCTTTTGAAGGCCATGATTAAATCTGCCTCCACCACCCCCTCGGGCAGTGCATTCCAGATCCTGACCACCCGCTGTGTAAAAAAATTGTTCCTCATGTCACCTCTGGTTCTTTTGCCAATCACCTTAAATTTATGTCCTCTGGTTCTTGACCCTTCTGTCAATGGGAACAGTTTCTCTCTATCTACTCTGTCTAGACCCATCATGATTTCTAGATAAGGGGGAACCAGTGGATGTAGTACATTTGGATTTTCAAAAGGCATTCGATAAGGTGCCACTCAAGAGGTTGTTACACAAGATTAGAGCTTGTGGGATTGGGGTAATATATTAGCATGGATAGAAGATCGGTTAATGGACAGAAAACAGAGTAGGAATAATTGGGTCATTTTCGGGTTGTAACTAGTGGGGTGCTGCAAGGATCAGTGCTTGGGCTTCAGCTATTTACAATATGTATCAATGACTCAGATGAGGGGACCAAGTGTAATGCATCCAAGTTTGCTGACAACACAAAACTAGGTGGGAAAGTAAGCTGTGAGAACGCAAAGAGGCTGCAAAGGAATATAGACAGGTTAAGTGAGTGGGCAAGAAGGTAGCAGATGGAGTATATTGTGGGGAAGTGTGAGGTTATTCACTTTGATAAGAAGAATAGAAAAATAGAATATTTTTAAATGGTGAGAAACTATTAAATGTTGGAGTTCAGAGAGATTTGGGTGTCCTTGTACACGAATCACAGAAAGTTAACATGCAGGTACAGCAAGCAGTTAGGAAGGCAAATGGTATGTTGCCTTTTTTGCAAGGGAGTTGAAGTCTAAGATTAAGGAGGTCTTGCTGCAATTATATAGGTCTGTGTGTACAGTTTTGGTCTCCTTACTTGAGGAAGGATATACTTACTTTTGAGGGGGTGCAACAAAGGTTCACTAGATTGATTCCTGGGATGAGAGGGTTGTCCTATGAAGAGAGATTGAGTAGAATGGGCCTATACTCTGTGGAGTTTAGAAGAATGAGAGGTGATATCATTGAAATGTATAAAATTCTTAGAGGGTTGACAGGGTAGATGCTGAGAGGCTGTTTCTCCTGGTTGGAGAATTTCGAACTAGGGCCATTTAGGATTGAGATGAGGAAAAATTCCTTCACTCAAGGGTTGTTAATCTTTGGAATTCTCTACCCCAGAAGGCTGCGGATGCTCAGTCATTGAGTATATTCAAGACTAAGATCGATAGATTTTTGGACACTAAGGGTATCAAGGGATATGGGGAAAGGGTGGAAAAGTGGAGTTGAGGTAGATGATCAGCCATGATCTTATTGAATGGTGGCGCAGGCTTGAGGGGCCGTATGGCCTACTCCTGCTCCTATTTCTGATGTTCTTATGAATGATAAGAGGTTCTGGGTGACTGAACAGCAGACAATCCCGTCCAAAGACTCAGCTGCTGTACGGCCATGCTAGGCACCCCGGTCCAAGTCACTGCAGAGTAACAGAGGAATGCATGAGAACTCAGAGTTGTGTTTGACCTGTATTCCATTCAACTGAGGATAGGGGAATAAGAAAAACTGAAAACTAAATAGGATCTGCTCAGAGTCCTGAACAGACCTCTATAGCTGCTGTTACCTCCTAATGAGAATTCTCACTCATTGAATGATTATTCACACAGGCCCATCCTCGGTGAAGCTCGAAACTACAGGGGACCTGTCTTTCTTTTACAGACGGGAGGAGGTAAGCTGCTACATTAAAGCTTTAACAGGGCCGAATGCCTCGACTGGATCTCAAATTCACGAGTGTTAAAAAATATTTAATTTCAGAGGTTTTCCCCCCAAGGCTTGGGGTAAATGCAGCACTTGGATCAGGAGGGGCTGCTCCTTTACTCATGTCGGTCCCCGTCTTGGGTACAATCCCATGGGTGGCAGTCATCCTTCAATACCTCACCCATTCTTCATGTGTGAGCCTAGAAAGACTGTCGGTAGGCTATTTGAGGTGAGGTTGAGGGCTATGGTGAGATGGTGGGTAGGTGGGATTGAGGGATATGGTGAGAAGGTGGGTAGGTGGGGTATAGGGATATGGTGAGATGGTGGGTGGGTGGGGTTGAGGGATATGGTGAGAAGGCAGAGAGGTGGGGTTGAGATCACTACTCTAATACGCAAGGGCTTGCTTAGTTTTGCTCTGGGACAGTGAGAATAAACTGATCACACTTCCTATCTCTCAACAAGAAAGTGGTACCGAAAACCAAATCTCAGCTCCGACGGCAGAAATTAAACCTGAAGCAGCAGAGCAAGAAACAGGAGCATGAGGAGCCGAAAACCAACAAAACCGTCCGAGTGCTGCTCGGGGAGCTGTATGGAGACAAGGAATACTTGGAGAAACTGCTGCTGGACAAGGGTAAAGGTCCACTTTCACTTGCTCAGTATAAATTAAATCCTGGTGTGGTTATCGGCTTGGCACACTGCCCAAGCAGTGTTAAATTAGTAAAGCGATCCATTTTAAAGAGAGAGCTACATCATTCAGGTTCACCATCGAGCCCCATTCAAACAGAATCTGTTTAATAATATTAATTTGTATCGAGTGGTAGCTCAAAACAGCGATAGAGAGTCACAGCCCGTTTTACACTACGCCTGATTGTAGTTTCCATTGAAGTCAACGGAAAACAAAACCAGGCAGAGTGCAGAAGGAGCTGCCAATTCACTATCACCTGGTTTGTACGACCGCCAAAGATAAAATTACTATCCCACAGTGTTGTTTCCAATGTTCTCCTTTCCTCCCTGGACTCTTGCTTTGTTTAATTTCCAGCACCCATTGTCCATCCGGTTCCTTGCCCAAGTTGGCAACTGTTCTTCACGTGTGAGCCCAGACGGACTTTCTAGTCTTTGTGAGTTAGTACTGCAAGGCCTCACCTCACCCTCCACAAACTCTGGCACCTAGTTCCTGTCCCCCACTAAGCCCCCCCCACCTTCATCCCCGGCATTTAGTAATCGACCACTGACTCCCTGCTTCCAACACATCAAATTTAATATCCTAACCCCAACCTACCTCTGCAACCTCCTCCAGTCTCGCGTCCCTCCCTCACCTTCCTTTGCTGGTGACCCTTCACCCATCTTGGTCCCACTTTCTGGAACTCTCTCCATATACCCCTCTCCCTCACCTTTTCTCTCCATCCATGAAAATCCGACTTTTCCCAACAATCAGCTGCCTCTCTTAGCTCCTTCACAAAAAGCTTGGGGCCTGCTCCTTTTCTCCTTTGGAGGGAGTGCTGCAGTGTCGGAGGTGCCGTCTTTCAGATGAGATGTTAAACTGAGGCCCCATCTGCCCTCTCAGGTAGACGTAAAAGATCCCACGGCACTATTTTGAAGAAGAGCAGGGGAGTTCTCCCCGGTGTCCTGGGCCAATATTTATTCCTCAACCAACACCTAAAAAAGATGATCTGGTCATTATCACATTGCTGTTTGTGGGATCTTGCTGTACGCAAATTGGCTGCCGCATTTCCTACATTACAATAGTGACTACACTTTACAAGTACTTCACTGACTATAAAGTGCTTTGGGACATCCTGAGGTCGCGCAAGGCGCTATATAAATCCAAGTTCTTTCTTTTTGAGGTGTTTTTCTATGTTAAAAGGGCAAAATAAATACGTTGTTGCTGTTTAGTCACTGGGCCACCAGAGGGAACTCAGGGTCCTTTTAAATCTACAAACAGTTCCCATTTTTTGTGATTTCTGAGAATACTTTTAATTGAAAACATTTTTGTTTGTGAATTAAGAAGTTCTGCGGAGAGCTGGCTGGACAGCTCACTGATCCTGATGTGAGGGACAGACAGTTGAAATAAAGTTCTGAGTGTCTGTATCACCGTCGGCAGGGCCTGAGGGGAGGCCAAATATTTTCCCACACAGAATGGGAAAATAATCAGAGAAGGAGCCCCCTCATCTCACTCATACACACCCAGCCGGAAGCTCGTGTTAGAGTGGGATAGGTGGAGGCCTGTGTTTCTGGGCAGCCTGATCCTTCCCTGCCCTCTCACCCAGCCGGTGCTGCGGGGGGGACTTCCAACCAAGAGAAGCTGAGAAAAATAATCTTAAAAATGCTTTCCTCTTGACTCAGTGGGTAAATCCACTGCCTGATGTGGTACCCAGCCATCCAGGAAAGTCCCAGTCTGTGCGGAGTTAACTGTTCTCAGCCAGGGCATCGGTAGGGATGGGAAGGGAAAAAAAAAATCGGCCAGAGGTCCCACTCCTGATCTCTATCCAGTCACTTCTGCTGGAAACTGCACATCTTGAGTGAGGATAGTATTTGGATCAACTGTGATGCCCTTCACAGTCCAGCAGCCTGCTGTTACTCACTGTCAGTACACGTCACAGCCTTTACCCCGTGAAAGTGAGAACATTCAGGAGAGGAGGGGAGAAAGTTTGGGGTGGGGGGGATAGGGCATTTCATTGTAAGAATTGTTGATGTATTTTCCTTGTTGCGAAATTCACAGAACAGATATTTCCCATTTTTCTTTCCCACGATGAAATCAGAACTGATGAAGACGAACACGGAGTCTGGTGGAACCATCCAGGATCTGATAATGAGCGGAATCGCATTCCTCGACACGCGCACCGAGTTCTGGAGGCAGCAGAAGCCCATCTTTGCCCGAGAGCGTGAGCGGAGATTGAAGGAACAGAGCTGGAAAAGCAACAGAATGCAACCGCGGTCAGAACACACCATGTACCTCCTCACACGTCTTGAACAAATCGACCTGCGTACGTGAAACAGACTGGGGGGGGGAGAGTCACATCAAGGGTCGGATGGGGCACAATGACAACCATCACCAAACAAATACCCGTTTAGACTGTATTATATCTGGGTGACTGTTGCACTGAGCCAGCACTTTTTATGTGACTTTTGCACTGGTCAACAAAACATCTCCCACTACAGGCACCAGTGTCAGTTCTGGTGCAGTAAGATACATAGTCTCACTGCCCATCGAACACTCCCAAGGCAGGTACAGCACAGGTTAGATACAGTGTAAAGCCCATCAAACACTCCTAGGGAACATACAGCATGGATTAGATACAGAGTAAAGCTTCCTCTACCTTGCTACTATAATGTGCCTCAGCCCCAATCTCAGCATGTCCCTCCATCCCACCCCCCAAAAAAGCCTGCACCAACGTATGAGAAAATCCTACTGTTGCAGATTATGCTTCCGTTAATGATGCTGGTTCCCCTGTACCACTGGTAAGCGCTTGAATGTATCCACGATAAGCGCTCCCATGTACCCCGACAGCTGCGAATGGGCATTGACCTGGGAGTGGCTATTAGAGAGGTGATTGGTGGGGAGATCCACAGGCTAGTGGAAGAGGCCAGTTTCCTTTAAGGGTAAGAAAAGAAATGATTGAATCAGAGAAAGTAAGCTGGGGCTACTGAACCACACAGACCAACAGGTCCCAGGGTCGATCCATGGTCTGTGCTGAGTCAGCCGATCTCAGCTGGGACAGAAGTATGGGTGCTAGAGTTGGCCTCAGTGCCCCAGGAGGGGATAACATCAGCTCCTGATCAACAGCTGGTGATTCCTGCTGGAAAGTACGAGTGTGGGCGTTGAGTGAGGACAGGATTGGTTTTGGCTGTCCTGCCCACCATAGTCAAATAGCCAGCTGTCGCTCACTCACTATCTAGGCTCCCACAGGAAGAGCGGGTGAGGTGCCAGAGGGCAATCTACGCCCATGGAACCTGAACCCCAGTTAGAGTCAGCGAGGGGCGGGGAAGAAGAGAAACGGAAAAACACAAAGGGAAAGAAGGATTAATGCGGAGTGAGTGTTGTAACTTGGGGTTCACTCGCTGCCATTTGGTTTCCTGTTTGCTCAGTGTTTGCTGATGGGCGTGCTCAAGAATGTCAGAATAAGGCCACTGAGCTGCTGCGGACCGTGGAAGGATGGTCACAAAGAGAGCTTCCCAACAAGGCGGAAATCCTCGGGAATCTGTATAGCACAATCGGAAATACTCAGATTGAGCTAGGAGACATGGAAGGAGCTCTGAAAAGTCATCAGAAGGATCTACGGATTGCAAGGAAGACGTGAGTGTGATCCGTCGATCGTTTGTTTATTTTCTGCACGGAAACTCCCCAACTTGTTTAGTTGGGTTAAATGGTTCATTCTCGGACTGGCAACCAGTAGCCAGTGGTGTACCGCAGGGGTCGGTGCTGGGTCCCCAACTCTTTACAATCTATATTAACGATTTGGAAGAGGGGACCGAGTGTAACATATCAAAGTTTGCAGATGATACAAAGATGGGAGGGAAAGCAGAGAGTGAGGAGGACATAAAAAACCTACAAGGGGATATAGACAGGCTGGGTGAGTGGGCGGAGATTTGGCAGATGCAATACAATATTGGAAAATGTGAGGTTATGCACTTTGGCAGGAAAAATCAGAGAGCAAGTTATTATCTTAATGGTGAGAAACTGGAAAGTACTGCAGTACAAAGGGATCTGGGGGTCCCAGTGCAAGAAAATCAAAAAGTTAGTTTGCAGGTGCAGCAGGTGATCAAGAAGGCCAACAGAATGTTGGCTTTTATTGCTCGGGGGATAGAATATAAAAACAGGGAGGTATTGCCGCAGTTATATAAGGTATTGGTGAGACCGCACCTGGAATACTGCATACAGTTTTGGTCTCCATACTTAAGAAAAGACATACTTGCTCTCGAGGCAGTACAAAGAAGGTTCACTCGGTTAATCCCGGGGATGAGGGGGTGGACATATGAGGAGAGGTTGAGTAGATTGGGACTCTACTCATTGGAGTTCAGAAGAATGAGAGGCGATCTTATTGAAACATATAAGATTGTGAAGGGGCTTGATCGGGTGGATGCGGTAAGGATGTTCCCACGGATGGGTGAAACTAGAACTAGGGGGCATAATCTTAGAATAAGGGGCTGCACTTTCAAAACTGAGATGAGGAGAAACTTCTTCACTCAGAGGGTAGTAGGTCTGTGGAATTTGCTGCCCCAGGAAGCTACATCATTAAATAAATTGAAAACAGAAATAGACAGTTTCCTAGAAGTAAAGGGAATTAGGGGTTACGGGGAGCGGGCAGGAAATTGGACATGAATTTAGATTTGAGGTTAGGATCAGATCAGCCGTGATCTTATTGAATGGCGGAGCAGGCTCGAGGGGCCGATTGGCCTACTCCTACTCTTATGTTCTTAAAACTTTGAAATGCCAGCACTGGGGTGGAAGCTGTCCTTCACTTTGCGGTGACAGTACAAACTCAGAGTGGCCCACAGCACAGAAACAATGGAACTCAGTGGGCTAGCTGGTCTCCGGCAGGTTGGGGGTAAGGCTGCTATAATTGGCCTCAGTGCCACTCTGGGCTACTGGAAGGGAAGAAAATAATCAGCCCCTCTTGATTACTATGCAGTGACCCCTGCTGGAAAGTGTTCAGTGTGAATGTCAGGTGAGGACAGGTTGAGACTCACTGATTAGGCTCACACATGAAGAACGATTGAGGTGGTGGAGGGCAGCCAACACCTGTGGAACCTGCACCCTTCAGTAGGAGTAAGGGAGAAAAGAACGGAAAAAAGCCTTTTATTAAAAAAAGCAGGAAATCTCCGTGATGTTCATCCTTGTTTTCAAATCCCTCCATGGCTCTCACTCCTCCCCATCTCTGTAACCTCCTCCAGCCCTACAACTCTCTGAGATCTCTGCGCTCCTCCAATTCTGGCCACTTGCGCATCCCCGATTTTCTTTGCCCCACCATTGGCGGCCGTGCCTTCAGCTCCCCAGGCCCTAAGTTTTGGAATTCCCTCCCTCAACCTCTCCGCCTCTCTTCTCCTTTAAGTCGCTCCTTAAAATCTACCTCTTTGACCAAGCTTTTGGTCACCTGCCCTGATATCTCTTTATGTGGCTTGGTGTCAAATTTTACCTGATTATGCTCCTGTGAAGCGCCTTGGGACATTTTACTATGTTAAAGGCGCTATATAAATGCAAGTTGTTGTTGATGCTGCGCAATGGGTGTTGTGCTACCACCCTGCCAGGAGGGAGTGCTGAATGCAGGCCGGTGAGGGAGAGAAAACTAGAGGCTTGTTCTCCATCACATTGAGAACAGGACTGGCAGAGGCATGAAAGTGAGTCAGCTGCCTACCCCCTACCCTGGGAATGGGACCCTGAGTCCGGCAAACCCACTTGAACAATTGTATGGAATAAATTTAATTTAAAATGGTATCAAAAAGAAACCCCTTTTTCACAATTTTTTTAATTGAAAAAACAGTGACAACATAGAAGCAAAATCAAGATCCCTGGACAACATCGGCAGGGTGTATGCAAGGATCGGTGAATTTGCAAAGGCGGTGGAGGCGTAAGTATGATGCATGGTGCTGAGGTTTCTACAGGGGTTACCCTGAAACTCCAAGGATAAAGTACTTTACCCTGGGGCAGTGCTTCGTGTTTCGAATTCTGACGGTATTTGCACGGTAACAGGGTATTATGCCAGGTTAAAACACTGACTGCTCTTTGGTCCCAGCACGGTAACTCCTAATCATAGGTTTGGTCCTGGTGGAGGTGGGAGAGTAGAGTCCATCACTGAGTACCCCACACACTTCTAGTTGGGTTTAAGGTTATAATGTAGGCTGTATTGCGGGAGTGCTGCAATGTCAGAGATTCCGTCCTATTGATGTGACATTAAACTGCAAGCTAATGTGGATGTAAAAGATCCCATGGCACTATTGGAAGAACAGCAGAGAGTCCTGGCCAACATTCACCCCTCAACCAACACCATAAAAAACGGATCATCTGATCATTCATCTCACTGTTTGTGGAATCTTGCTGTCCGTAAAATGTCTGCCATGTTTGTCTACATAACAGCCATTGACTGAAGTGATTTGGGATGTTTCTGAGAAATGTGATAAGGCATGATATCAATGAAAGTTCTTTCACTCTCTACTGGTAGAGGGATGGATAACTAAAGGGCTAATAAGGTCTGAACAAATCCCTTTAACTCTGGGATTCTAGTTTTCCGAAGAGGCCTTGCTTTATGTTAAGTGAACTGATCTGTTGCTATTTTGTGGTTAAATTGGTTACCCATTATGCCAGAGCAGGATAGTTATTCAGATTCACTCTCCCACAGCTGAGACTCTATGTAGCCAACTACGCAACACTTCAGGAGTTCTGACGGAACTTAATCTGCTCTTATATTTGGTTTACTGGGTGCCAGTGCTGATACCGTCAGCTCCCAGTCTGCAGGTCTGATGCAACCAGTTAACACCGACCACTGGCATTTCCAGTGCCAGCCTTGGTGAAGCTGGCAAGTTTACTTTGGGGTTGGCAGCGACTGTGCCTGATCCACAATTTGGGAACCAATGGCATTGGTACTGGCCCAATATAAAATCTGTACATCTGTATCACTCAATGCCATGCCAGACGGTGTCTGCACGGTTCAGTGCCACGCCAGACGGTGTCTGCACGGTTTAGTGCCACGCCAGACGGTGTCTGCACGGTTTAGTGCCACGCCAGACGGTGTCTGTACGGTTCAGTGCCACGCCAGACGGTGTCTGTACGGTTCAGTGCCACGCCAGACGGTGTCTGCACGGTTCAGTGCCACGCCAGACGGTGTCTGCACGGTTCAGTGCCACACTGGGCAGTATTACTACCAACTGAGCCATGACCGAGTTGTTTGCTGCCCTTTTTAATCAAGTTCTAATTTTCTTATGGTTGCTTTTAAGAATTCCTAGAGGATTTGCTGCTTTTGGGAAACTCCATTTTATTTTGGATTTTCTGATTTTGTGCAGTTGGATGGAGAAGGAAACTCTCACCAAATCCAACTTGGAACGCACTTGGCTCTTCCATGAGATTGGGCGCTGTCATCTGGAGCTCAACAACAATGAAGAGGCTCGGGACTATGGTTTAAAATCCTTGGCATCGGCGGAAAAGGCAGGAGATGAAGAGTGGAAAATGAACGCCAGTGTGCTGGTGGCACAGGCTGAAAGTAAGGAGGCTAAGCAGGAACACGTTCCAAAGTCCTTTCCAAGTTCAAACCCATCCCAAATCCTCCCAAATCCATCCAGTTTGGATCAATTTCACATGCCAATTTCATTTAGGAACATAGGAACAGGAGTAGGCCATTCAGCCCCTCATGCCTACTCCGCCATTTGATAAGATCATGGCTGATCTGTGATCTAACTCCATATACCTGCCTTTGGCCCATATCCCTTAATACCTTTGGTTACCAAAAAGCTATCCATCTCACATTTAAATTTAGCAATTGAACTAGTATCAATTGCCGTTTGCGGAAGAGAGTTCCAAACTTCTACCACCCTTTGCGTGTAGAAGTGTTTTCTAATCTCACTCCTGAAAGGTCTGGCTCTAATTTTTAGACTGTGCCCCCAACTCCTAGAATCCCCAACCAGCGGAAATAGTTTCTCTCTAACCACCCTATCCGTTCCCCTTAATATCTTATAAAATATTTATCGCAGCTTTCCAAAGCTGTATTAAAAAGGAGCCACAGCGTTAGGGAAAATCCATCTCCAAACAAATTTGGAGAGCTGAAAAAAGATTTACAAATCCCAAATTTAGATTTGGGATGTTGCAGTGTACTCAGGGAGAGTTTGGTCCTATATTTCTGGTTTGAATACCCCACTGACACTAACTATCTAAGCTCATACATGAGGAATGAACATGTAGGTGAGGCACCAAAGGTAGTCATTGCCTGTGGTATCCCTATAATGTTCTGTCAGAGCTTTATTTGTCTGTCAGAGAAATTAGGAGCCTATGGTGTGCCACAGGGCTCAGTGTTGGGTCCCTTGCTGTTAGTGGTATATATTAATGATTTAGACTTGAATGTAGGGAGCATGATTAGAAAATTTGCAGAAGACACAAAAACTGGCCGTGTAGTTGATAGTGAAGAGGATAGCTGTAGACTCCAAGAAGATATCAATGGGTTGGTGGAGTGGGCGGAAAAGTGGCAAATGGAGTTCAACCCGGAGAAGTGTGAGGTATTGCAAACAGTAAAAGGGAATAGGTAGTAAACGGGAATATATTGAGAGGGGTAGAGGAAGTGAGAGACCTTGGAGTGCATGTGCACAGGTCCCTGAAGGTGGCAGTACAGGTAGATAAGGTTGTGAAGAAGGCATACGGAATGCTCTCCGTTATTAGCCGAGGTACAGAATACAAAAGCAGGGATGTAATGATGGAACTGTATAAAACGCTGGTAAGGCCACAGCTGGAGTATTGTGCACAGTTCTGGTCACCACATTACAGGAAGGACATAATTGCTCTGGAGAGAGTGCAGAGAAGATTTACAAGAATGTTGCCAAAGCTTGAAAATTGCAGCTATGAGGAGAGATTGGATAGGCTGGGGTTGTTTTCCTTGGAGTAGAGGAGGCTGAGGGGAGTCTTGATTGAGGTGTACAAAATTATGAGGGGCCTAGATAGAGTAGACAGGAAGTACCTGTTTCCCCTAGCGGAGAGTTCAAGAACTAGAGGACATAGATTTAAGCTGATTGGCAGAAGGATTAGAGGGGACATGAGGAAAAACTTTTTTACCCAGAGGGTGGTGGGTGTATGGAATTCGCTGCCCGAATTGGTGGTAGAGGCAGGGACCCTCAGCTCTTTTAAAAAGTACCTGGACCTGCACCTAAAGTGCTGTAAGCTGCAGGACTACGGACCGGGTGCTGGAAAGTGGGATTAGAATGGGCACCGTGGACACGATGGGCCGAATGGCCCCCTTCTGTGCTGTATCTTTTCTATGGTTCAATGATGGAGTCCACATTAACTCCAACGCAAAACTTATTGTAAAAGGGTTCATTTTTCACCCTCAGGCCCACTATCGAAGGCTACCATGTGCATTTGGTCACATTTTGACTTGCTGCCTCGCCTTTGGAAGCGTTGGGCACAATAAAAGCTACCTGGAATGAAGAAATGGGACAACAGCCTGTAGCCCTTCACACACTAGATTCCTACTATCAGCTGTGTAATGCAGGGAGAGCAGAAGCCAGGAGCTTCCTTACAGGGGGAGGGGATATTGGAGGAAGATTCATCCTTGTAAATGTCTGAGGAGCTTGGCTGTAATGTTGCACTGGGTGATATAGCACTGAGTCACATTGAACAGGGAGGACCCAGACTCCATCCCTGTACTGCAAGGAGGGGAAAACAAAATGACAAAAAGAAGAGAAAATTCACATCATCTTTCACAACCTTAAGCCTCCATTTTTTATTCTTCCAGTTAAACTAGGCAATTTTCAGACTGCCGTTAAATTCTTTGAAATGGCCTTGGACAAATCCATACTGCTGAACGATGAGACAGCACAGCAGGCAATCTCGAACGTGAGTACCCCTGCTAAATCCATGCGCTTTCCTGTGATGTCAGATGTAAGAAAGCTGATTGGGGTGGTTCGGTGCTAAATCAGCATGGACCCATCAGGGATCCCAAACAGGAAGGAACCCAGGCTTCATCCCTGTACAAACTGGCAGATACCAGCTAACCCTGGGTGGTGAAAAGCAGTAGAATTCATCATCCTTCATGTTGCATAAAAGCTTTTTAAGTATTGCTAACTTTAAACTACATCATTGCTCCTTTCTGCCTCCATGCCCATATACATGATCCAGGCAAAGTAATCCACTGACCAAATCCCTTCTCATTCACTCCCACTGTATAGAATCTCAATGAACCAAACCACTTCTCATTCACTCCCACTGTACTGAATCCCAACGGACCAAACCACCCTGTTCACTCCCACTGTACAGAATCCCAATGGACCAAAACATTCCTGTTCACTCCCACAATTGCCCAAGTGGCCAGTTTTTATGTGCAAGTCTGAGGTGTCAGTACAGAACATTGCTGCTGAGCTTGATTCTGTCATTACCTAATGCACATAGAACTGCATTTTCCAGTAGGAAGCATGAGAGAGAGGTCAGATGTGGAAACCCTGACTGATTGTTCCCTGTCCTGAGGCCAATTGTAGCACTGCAACAGCTGCCCTGGTTGTGATCAGGTAACTAGTACATACCTAGGATAGAACCTGGGACCTAGATCCTCATCTCTATTTAGTGTCCTCTAATCTAACTATATGTGGCACATTTGTGTCTGTACACTGTAAGCCTCTAACACCGCACTGCTTCTACTGCAGGCTCTGAAAAATGGTAAAGAACAGATAGAGATGGCTGAGAAGGCAAAGCAAGAGGAGATTGAGCAGCTGCGTGAGAAACAGAGAGCCAGCAAGTTGGATGGTAGGACACCCGGCTATGCCTGGTTGCACTCACTGGGAGACACACACCACACATCTTCTGGGGCCTCCAAACATTATTTAGCAAGGATTACCTGTGTCACCACTGCCAGGCTGCAGTTATACCGAGTCTGTTCTTTCTAATTATGTCCTCTGTCCTGAGATCTGAATTGAAATATTTTATTTCCACAATCACACCACATATAACAGTGACTGCTCTTCAACAGTAATTGTAAAGAAGCAATTTGGTACGTCTTGAAGATATAACAAGACTATATAAATGAGTTCTTTCCTGTTCCTTTATTTTTCTTCCATCACTTGCAAGTAGCTCCCTTCAGGTTTCTTCCCCTATTATTTGCCCTGTTATATCATGAATCCTCACTTTTTGCTATCTAGGAATTATTCACAGGAGATAATAACGCTGAGGTTTCAGTTCACAGCTCACCACGTTTTTATTTTCATGAACTTTTGTGCTCATCAAGCTGAGGAATGGAGAACAGAACACTTTCCATTCTAGGCACCAGTGTCAGAATCAAGCACTTCTAGGGCAGGTACAGCACGGGCTAGATAGAGTAAAGCTCCCTCTACACTGTCCCCACCAATGTGCTTTAATCCAACATCAGATTGGTGTTTTAATGGCACAAGATGCATTTATTGGCAGTAGTGGGGATAATGGTGACTGACACAAGATAAAAGTGGGTCTTTCTTGGTTTGGGAAAGAGCTTTTTATATGAAGTAAAATAGCGCAATGGGACTAAACCTGTTGGTATAACAAGTGAGGAACACCATAAACCGATTCAGATAATCACTAAACGTGACTTTATATATGTTGAGATGCTCATAGGAGCTTGGTATTTTTAATCGATGAGTGTTCCTGACTAAGATATCTTCTCTCCATTTTTCTTTGTCTCTGATTTTTGGGCTAATTTTCTGACTCAATGCTGCAGACAGGCGGCCTCGCCCACTGGAAAACCGGAAATTCAGGCGTGAACTGTGCACAATCTTCTGACTATTCAAGACCGTGGCCCAAATTTCCACGATGTGGTCTCGCTGGGCGAGCCTTCCCACCATTGGAACAAATTCAGAAATTACCCCTTACAGGCCAGGTGGACAGAGGGTGACCCTACCCCCACATCTCCAAGACTCTGCCTTGTAAGCAGACACTAGGAGGCTCGGGACAGTGCGTTGGGTATGGGTCTCTCCATCATATGCCCAGACACCAACTCAGGGTCTCCCGAAAGTGATGCAGCTGAGATCAACTGCTCTCCATCAAGATCCAACAGCCCCCGTGGTTTAATGTGTTTGTGACTTTGTAATGCACTTCATACCCATTCCCCCTTCTCCAAAATACATTCAGATCTACCTCCTGAAGACTGTAACCGTAAACGGTTCACATCCACTCACTCTGGACTCAAGGACTTGGTGTTGATTAAGGACCAGGAGTTCAGTACAAATAAGGGATTTGCGAGCACAGCTCATGATCTGATTAGAGGATTTGCAGACACGAGAGCTATAATCAAAAGGAAAAGCCAGATTTTCATTTCAATGTCCTTCCTTAGAACCCTGATTCTTAATGACGAGACTGATTATATGAAGTTTATGCAGATTAACAAGGTCATAAAAAATGCAAACAAAGCACTGGGGTTCATTTCTAGAGGAATAGAATTGAAAAGCAGAGAAGTTATGTTAAACTTATTTAGAACCTTGGCTAGACCACACTTGGAGTACTGTGCTCAGTTCTCATCTCCATATTACAAAAAGGATACATAGAGACACTGGAGCAGATGCAAAAAAGATTTGAAAGTACAATACTGCGGATGCTGGAAATCTGAAATAGAAACAGAAAATGCTGGAAATACTCATCAAGTCAGGCAGCATCTGTGGAGAAAGAAACAGTTAACTTTTCAGGGCGATGACTTAATTCTGACAAAGGGTCATCGACCTGAAACGTTAACTCTGTTTCTTTCTCCACATATGCTGCCTGAATTGCTGAGTATTTTCAGCATTTTCTGTTTTTATTGCAAAAAAGATTTACTAGGTTGATACCAGAACTCAGAGGTAATAACTATTAGGAAAAACTGTACAGGCTGGGACTCTTTTCTCTAAAAAAAAAAGGCTGAGGGGTGACTTAATAAAGGTCTTTAAAAATATGAAGATGTTTCCACTTGAGGGAGTCCAAAACTAGGGGCTATAAATATAAGATAGTCACTAATATATCCAATAAGGAATTCAGGAGAAACTTCTTTACTCAGAGTGGTGAGAATGTGGAATTCACTACCACATGGAGTGGTTGAGGCGAATAGTATAGATGCATTTAAGGGGAAGCTAGATAAACACATGAGGGTGAAAGGAATAGAAGGATATGCTGATAGGGTTAAATGAAGTGGGGTGGGAGGAGGCTCGTGTGGAGCATTAACACTGGCATAGACCAGTTGGGCTGAATGGCCTGTTTCTGTTGCTGTAAATTCTATGTAAGGATTGAGTCGAACTTTTTAACCTTTCACTTTTACTACAATAGTTTCTCCGGTGATTATTGGGCGCATCAAGACTGAAAAACATGAACCTGGCGGTAGGTTCCTAGTGTAGCCAGCACAGTGTGCCGTCAATAACATATACCGAGTCACATCCTCGTCTAGCCCTTCTCATTTACTTCCCTGCCATTGAGTTCCAATTTGAATCCTTGTTGAAGCATGGTTCACATGGGCTGTGGCTATTCCATTTCTCACCCAGTGGACCATTACACACGTGTCAGCCTTGACAGTGAGTGTTGGAGGTGCCTGACAGTAAGGGATATCAAAGCTGAGCCTAATCCTGTCGTCTCCCAATGTATAGTCAAGCACACTTCATTGGATAGTGACTAGGAGCAGGAACCTTGGTGAATTTATCGCTCCTCCATCCAAGGGCACTGAAACCAATCGTAGGATCCCAACCAACCACCTAGCTAAGATCCACTAACTCAGCACAGAGTAGGCATCAAACCTGGCACCATCCTGGTCTGAATGGTTCAGCCACCCACTGGACCAACTCCCCGAGCTGTCGTGGGAGCCAGCTCCATGTTTCAACAGCCTAGAAATTTGAGCGCGCCCATCTTTGGGTGCAAGTGATAAATACCCTGATCCAAGACGGCCCAGATACTGGGCCTCGGACCTCATTGTAATAGAGCCAGCATGGCACAACAGCCCGGCGGTGAAGACTGGAGAAAAATCGGGCCACTACTAGTGTTGCAACGGCCTCAGTAGGTCTGGGGGTCGGATCGTGAATGGTGGGGTCGAGACCGCGGGGCTGTAGCCACAGGGGATGGGGTTGGGACCAGGAGTGTGGGCGAAAAGGGGTCGGGAGATGAGGCGGAGGGGGGTGGGGTAAATGGAGTAAGGAGGAGCATTCCTGCTCCTCCCAGCTCCACATTCAGGTAAGTTACTTACCTTTGTTGCAGGCGATCCCAAGGGCTGGTTTCTCCGAGTGCAGCCCACAATGGCGCTGGCTGCCTCAGGGCAAACTAATCTTGGAGTGAGTGAAGTTCAGCTCGCTCGACTGAGTAGAATTTGTGTAACCTGCTATCTTCCTACTGCAGCCTCCTCGCCATCTTCTGAGCAGATTCCTTCTCAGAAACCTGAAGATATCAGTGATTCAACCCTCCGTTCTCAGGGTAGGTAGCCAGGACATCGTGTAGTCACCTCCAGCCCGCGGTTAAACTGTGTCATATCCTCACCTGCCCGTTCTAATTTGAATCATTTCCCTCTCGTCCCGTCGCTGTAATTTACTCTGTTGCATCCCAAACCCTTGATCTCCGCTGTCTAAGAAATAAAGGCAGATTCCTTTGTTGGTTTTCTAGCTGCCCTATTACACCTCAGTTTGTGTGTCATGTCGTCTAATATTGGCACAACAAACTTTAATTTATTGTTTTGGCAAAAATAGAAATGGACACAAAATAGCATGTGGGAGTGTGGTGGTTGGGAAGAACTTGTTAATATAACTGTAATTGGAGGTACTGGTATAAGGCAGGATTTTATTCATGGGGGTGTTTGGATTTGCCAGACCAAACAAAACTACTTCAAAAGGTTTATTTTTCAAATAGTTCTCTGACGATAAGGTTCAAACATTGTCAATATGTTCAAATGGAATGTGACTTGTTAAACATTGAGACCAGAGCAATTCATTGTGTTTTTTTCTCTCACCTCACTCCTTCTCCCTGCCCTTCCTTAAGCCGGCAGCTCATTCTGGCCCGTGTTGGCTGCCTGCAGTGCTCCAATACCTCGCCCAAGTTGGCCTGTCGAACTATGGGAGAGCCTCCCACCCATGCCCAATCACACTCTCGACTGTCATTCACACAGGTGGCTTTTCCATGGGATTGCAGTCAGAAGCACTAATCTTGCCCAACTTTTTACTGTGGCAGTCCCAACACTACGCTGGGCAGCAGCTATGCTTTAATGAACTTGTTGACTTGGTGCTTTATCTCCGTGCCTGTGTACACCGGATTGAACCAGGTCAAAGAGCTGCCCAAGAGCCAGCAGAGCAAGTGGGATGACCACACTGTCCGCACTCAGAGATTGACTTCTAGTTAAGGCACTGAGAGGGTGAAATTGGTCTCTGCCAGTAACGCAAACTGGGCAAATAGGCTCCACTGGAAAAGAAGATGGGGCGTGGTGTAAAACAGGCTGCCAATTCACTATGAGCCTGTTTCATATTACTGGTGAAGATAATTTCACCCCCAGGGACTCTTGATTAAAGCATAATTTATTAGTCGGTAATGTACAAAATACCATCAATGGATTCGAAGCTACCAGCACATCAAACAAAAGCAACAGTCAGAATGTTATTTGCATCTAGGTTAGAGCCAATGACGTTTAGAATTTTCATAAACAATTGAAGTAAAGCTCGTGCGATTGAGTAGAGTTTGTTTAACCTGCTGTTTTCCTGCAATAGGCTCCGAACAGCTTGATGAGACACTTGCAGTTGATGAATCTTGTTCTGAGGGTAGGTTCTCAGTGTAGCCAGCGTTATGTGCCGTCATCGCTGCACCGCAACGCGGTTATACCAAATTGCATCATCTGTCCTTTCTAGATCTCTGCCTGAGTTCTGATTTGAAATCCTTCCGCAGTCCCTCATTATACAGCTCCCATGGGTTTCCATGTCTATTATTTATCCCGTTAAACCACAAACCCACAGATATTTCCTCGGAAATATCTGAAAGGATATGAAAATAGATTCCTTTATTAGAATTTTGATTGCTTTCATAAAAGGTGAGGGATGTCAGTGGGGTAATGGAAGACTTTCCATCACACGATCAAACACTCCCAGGGCAGGTACAGCACAGGTTCAATACAGAGTAAAGCTCCCTCAACACTGTCCCATCAAACACTCCCAGGGCAGGTATGGGACTGAGACGGCCCAAACTCCGGGGTCTCTTCTCCAGGACTGAGACGGCCCGAACTCCGGGGTCTCTTCTCCAGGACTGAGACGGCCCGAACTCCGGGGTCTCTTCTCCAGGACTGAGACGGCCCGAACTCCGGGGTCTCTTCTCCAGGACTGAGACGGCCCTTGGACACACTGCTGATAACATACCAGTGGCTTTCCATCGATTGGTGAGGGCTTTATTTATTCCCTGGTTCTAAAAGTGGAAGCCAGTAGCTAACCTGTTGTACCCTGAAGTCCCACCTTGCTACACTGTATTATAACTGACAGCCGTGGCAAAACTGGTGACAGAAGAGTGTTAGTTTGTATCTTTTGGGGAGGAACGTTTGAGGGAGAGCAGCCTTTTGTATTAGGAAAATTCAGTGGAATGGTAGCAGCTGAAATAATGGAGGAGGAGCATACACATGCACTCCCATAATGATCAAACACTACTGTAACCCATAGCAACCAAACATGGTTTCTGTGAATAAATTAGGTAAGGTTTCAAGGGACAAAGTTTGTGTTCTGTTTTGGAAGCTGAATTTCCATTTTACTGAAGGTCTTTTTCCCCTTTCCCCATTCTGAGTGTCCCTGTCACACACACAGAGGACCAGTTGACAACCTGCTGTGTACTGGCCACCAAGACATCCTCACACCAATCAAGGAGAAAAGTCCCACCTGCTGCAGGCAGACTCCTGGACTCACCAGGCACCTCATAGATCAGCAACTTTTCAGAGTGGGAATTAAACCTGTGTCCAAGGGTTTTGTGATGGCTGCATTGCTGCTCCACGTTATGCGATGGCTGCATTGCCGCTCCACATTACACGATGGCTGCATTGCTGTCCTGCCACTTTGGAGGATGTTTCCATTCTATCTGCACTCAGACTCGAGTGTTGGTTAAAACATAGGCACTCGGGATAAGGAAGGTTTGAGCCAGCACGATCCCATCAGTGAATTAACAGACACCAGCACTTCAAACAAAAACAACAGTCTGAATGTTATTCGCATTTAGTTACCCAGAACCACTGGCACCTGGCCCTGAAATTCCGATCAGTGTGCCCCGTCAGCAGTAGTGGGGTGAAGGGGCTGCAAGTGAGGAGACCCAGACCCTGCCCCAAATTACGGAGATCAGGGTCATTTACATACGCTGGGCGGCTGCGTTAGCAGAGTCTCCCCGATTCGCCAACCACATAGTCGGAACAGCATTACGCCATCCCAACGAAGGAGAGGAGGCCAGGAAAGGCCCAAAGTGTATTTTAAACCTGCAGCTCCCAGTGGAGCATTTATAGAATGAATTGATGCCCAGGGATCCGCCCCTCTCCAGGGTCAATCACCTGAAGCTGGAAGGATTGAGGCATCTCCTAGGCCTCAGTGCCAGTCCTCACTGCTAAAATTGGATAGCCATGTGGTGGAGGACAGAATACTAGAGCCTGGTCTTTAGTTGTTTCCAAGCTTTTATTCACAGAAATTCCCCTCACACACACACACCAGACCCTAAATACACTCTCCTTTAAAAAGGATAGAGAGTCCCCAATTGATACCCACCACCTGAATACAATTAACACTCGCTTAGTGGGAAAATTTCCCTAAAGCCTTCCCAAGGTGTAATGTTCGAAATCCCTGAGGTGGCCAGGAACTTCCCCATTGACTGAGGGGGCTGGCAGAAGATTCAGCCCAATCGTTCCCCTCACCCCAAAGAATTCTCCTTCGGGCAGCAGTGGTGCAGAATCTTGGCAGAACCGGATTTGCACTCCCTACCCCCTCACACCTTGGCCCCAATCGGAATTTCGGAGCCCAATTTATAAGGCTGATTAGAGATTCATAAACAGATGGAATGTAGTTTGTGCAGTTGAGTCGGAGTTTGTGTAATCTCTTATTTTGATACGATAGGCTCCACCTCGTCTGATTCTGTGTGTGGGTTTCGATCATCTGAAAGTGGTCACGTTTCTGATTCCTCTCCTCGGGGTAGGTTTTCCAGGTACCAGTACAGTGCGTGAATCACCCTCGTCCTTGTTTTGTTCTCTGCCTGAGTTCTGATTTGAAGTCCTTTCCCTGCTAGAGTTGCCAACTCTGGTTGCACGTAGTCCTAGGGGTATCAAATGACCTCCAACCGCCCTGCCAGTCAAACAACCTTTTTCCCTCCTTCTCCAATATTTTTATAACTAATAAACTAAAGTGTTTTTATAACCTTTTTTTTAATGTCCCAATGACTTTTCTCCTGGGTTGCTTCCAGCAGTGTCCAGGAGATTAATCTTTCATATCTGGACAATCCTGCAAGGTTGGCAACCCTATTTCCAGCAGTCCCTAATTTCACATAGGGCAGCCATTGGGCTGGTCCATGGGAGAAAAGGGTTCTTGCTCCTGATTGCTATACAGCAAGCTGCAGCTGGACACACACACATTCGGATAGCAGGTGAATGTGGGATCAGGTGCAGCAGTAACAATTTTCCACAACTGACTCTCAAAATCCAGGCTCACAGGTGAAGAATGGCCTTTGAATGAGGTACTGCAAGGCTGGCACTGTTTAATTTGCAGCTACCACCAGCCTTCCTCCCCATTAAATGATTCTGTTACATCACAGTCTGCCCATTGAAAAATATTGACAGAAAAAGTATGCATCGATGTGTTTACTGTCCAGTTTTCCTGATTGCAGCTCTGTGTGTATCAACTATTCTGTTATCATAGAGCAATGTGCCTTAAGGGCAGTGTCCATACCTGGCCACAGACACGGGGAAAATGGGACAACAGCCTGTTGGCATATTGAACAAAATACAATGGGGCTGTGTGCACAGGCGCAACGAGGGAGGGGCTGCACACGCAGGCACGAGGGAGGGGCTGCACGTCATTCTCCTTCCTGAAATTGGAGACTCATTTCGAAAAACAAATTAGTGCAGATGCTGAAAATGTGATATAACAGAAATTGCTGGAAACACTCAGCAGGTCAGGCAGCGCCTGTGGAGAGGAAGATAGGGTTAATATTACCGATAGAAAGGTCATCGACCTAAAACGTTAACCCACCTTCCTCCCTCCACAGACCAATATTTCCAAAGAGTTCCACCAATGGCGCCAATTCCTTCCCCATGGTCAAACTGTCAGCTGGCATTTACTGTCTGGGCTCACACATAAAAGGAGTCAGGCAGGATTGTAGGAAGGTGCCCAGTACCCTGGAACTGCACCTCAGCAAGAGTCAACCTTCTTCAGGAGAGAAAATTTTTAAAAAACAGATTAAGTACAGTTCGTATAGTTGATTAGATTTTGAGTAACCTGCTGTATTTATACAATAGAATCCCAAGTATCTACTGATGGAAAAATTCCTCACGCACCCAGTATTAGCCGTCCTGATGGAGAGCAGCTTGAGAAGGGTAGGTTTAGAGTACAGCCAGTACGTACTGCAATAGCTACTGAACCACAATTACTGCGTCAGATTCTCGTCTCCTCTTTCTCATTTTGTTCTCTGTCCAAGTTCTGGTTTGAAATACTCTTACAGTTGAACCTTGTTATGGAGCACACCCACAGGTTTTCATTCTTTCTTATTTACCCGTTGCTGTTTGTTGGATCTTGGTCTGTGTAAATTGGGGAGCCGTGTTTCCTTACGCAACGGCAGTGATTGTACTTCAAAAGTAGTCCATGTGAAGTGCTGAACATGTTTCTGAGAGGTGTGTTTAGGTGCTGTTTAATTGCAAGTCTTTACCATTACCTCACGGATTGATAATCCAATGATACAATGGCTGGTGACTGATAGTGAAATGCATTGGGCTCCCACCCCCTGCATCAAGCGTGCACCGAATGGGGCGATGGGTGCAACAGGGATTGGGGGCCAAGGCATGGAGTGTACGCTGGTCTCATTAGCCCCTGGATTGTGTTTCAATGAAGCAGCTGCCTCACACTGTGGGTGATGTGCCTGGGCTGGTGCAGCAGCTGCTCAGAACCCTTTTGGAATGGGTGTCCCAACATGTTTTTTTTTTTAAATGTGGCCATCCATGCCCACCACCCATGTGGGCAAATTGCATGGTGCACAACAGCCAGCCGATGGGTCTTGAATGACAGCTGATGCTTCTGGTGCATAAGAGACATACTGGCACCGCCAGTAAATTATGTAAGTGAGCTGACCTGGCATTATCCAATGTCATGCCGCAGTTTTACTGGATCACATCATCATTTGTCCGTTCTAGTTACCTACCCAAGTTCTCTTTTGAAATCTTTTCCTGATTTCTCACTATAGAACTCCTTATGTACTTCCTGTGTTATTTATTGCATTATAATCACAAACCCTCGATAGCTTCTGGGAAATATCCGAAAGAATATGAAAATAGATTCCTTTGTTAAAATTGTAATAGTTTTCATAAAGGTGCGGGATGTCGGTGGGGGAACACTTTCCATCACACGATCAAACACTCCCATGACAGGTATAGTACAGGTTAGATACAGAGTGAAGCTCCCTCTACACTGACCCATCAAACATTCCCAGGGCAGATAAAGCTCCCTCCACACAGTCCCATCAAACACTTCCAGGGCAGGTAAGCAATCAAAAAGGCTAATGAAATGTAGGCCTTTATCTCAAGGGTGCTGGATTACAAAGGGGAGGAAGTTATGTTTCAATTATATAGAGCCTTGGTCACACCCCATTTGGAGAACTGCATTCATTTTTGGGCACCAAGCCTCAGAAAAGATATATTGGCCATGGACAGGGTGCAGCGCAGATACCAGGGCTTAGAGGGTTAAATTATGAGGACAGGTTGCATAAACTTAGCTTCTATTCCCTTGAGTATGGAAGGGTGAGAGGTGATCTGATTGAGGTGTTTAAAATGTTAAACAGATTCGATATGGTAGATACATCATATCTATCCAATGTACTTATCGGTACGGTGTACTTGCTACCTGTGGGCAAAAGGATGAAGGCTGCAGGGTGGATGGCCAGAATGGTAACCATAGCACAGTGGAGCAGGAGGCAGTTCAAGGCAGGGGTGGGGCAAAATAGAAATAGAAAAGTTGTGGTCATATGGGATTGGAATGGGACCAAGGGAATTAGGGGTTACGGGGAGCAGGCAGGAAATTGGACATGAATTTAGATTTGAGGTTAGGATCAGATCAGCCATTATCTTATTGAATGGCGGAGCAGGCTCGAGGGGCCGATTGGCCTACTCCTGCTCCTATTTCTTATGTTCTTAAGGTCCTATAATATAGGGGGATAGATATCATCCTCTGCATTCAAGAGTCCTGAACGGTGTGTTGCCGAGCTGGTGATAGGGTAAGGGATATCTCAAAGTGGCTGGAAAGGAACTTGGAAATGGAGGGTGAAGAACCAGTTGTTGTGGTCCATGTAGGATTGGCATAGGGATAGACAGATCAGGAAGATGAATGCGTGGCTGGAAGTGTGATGTGGGAAGGAGGGATTCCATTTCATGGGCCACTGGCACCAGTACTGGAACAGGAAGGAGCTGGGATGCTGGGATGGGCTCCACCTGAACCAGAATGGGACCAAGGTCCTAGCAGAAAGGATAAATAGGGCTGTGGATAAGACTTTAAACTAGTAAGATGGGGGGAGGGATCTGGTAGAAATAACACTAGCCTGAAATTAAAAGAAATAAGAGATGAGAGAAAAGGTCAGACCAAGGAAAAGGGTAAGGGTAATATGAATGGTCAGGGAACAGATAAATTTATAGAACACAAGTATGAAATAACTGTTAAAAATGAATTGAGAAGAACGATTAATAAAAACAAATTAAATTGCCTGTACAGCAATATATGAAACAAAACTGGGGAACTGGAGGCAATAATTTGTAGAGGGGAACTGGAAACATATGTAGTATGAATAACTGAAACATGGCTGCATGAAGAACAGGATTAGCAGTTAAATATTGCAGGATATAACGTATTTAGAAAGGATAGGGAAGAAGGGGGTGGGGTAGCTGTACTAATTAGAGATAATATAATGGCAGTAGAAAAACCAAGACATAACTAACATTAAGCTAGAAACTGAATCCATATGGATTGAGATATCGGATAAGAAGGGATCGATCATGCTAATAGGGGTATTCTACAGACCACCTAATAATGGAAGCGAAGTAGAGGAAGAAATATGTAAGCAAATCTATGAAATGAGTAAAAGACATAGAATATTAATCATGGGAGATTTCAACTACCCCCAAATAAACCAGCAAGAGCTAGTGAAAGGGAAAGAGGAATGGAGTTTTTACAGTGTGTACAGAGCTCCTTTGTTACCAAAATATAAGAAGCCCAAGAGAGGAATCACTGCTGGATCCAGTAATGGGAAGTGAACCAGAGCAGATAAGAAGTAAGCATAGGGAAGCATCATGGCAATAGTGATCACAACATAATAAAGTTTAAGATAATAAACTTTTATATAATAAAGAACAGTCAGCACGGATTTCAAAAAGGAAGGTCATGCTTGACGAACCTTATTGAATTCTTTGAAGTAACAAAAAGGGCAGGCAAGGGTAATGCATTATATGTAATATATACTAAGGTCAGAGCATGTGGAGTCAGGGAACAAGTAGCAGAATGGATAGCAAGCTGGCTACAAAACAGAGAACAGAGAGTAGGGATTAAAGATAGTTCCTCAGACTGGCAAAAAGTAGGAAGTGGTGTTCCACAGGGATCGGTGCTGGGACCATGGTTGTTCACTATTTGCATTATATGATTTGGACTCGAGAATTGGAAGTACAATTTCGAAATTTACAGACGACACCAAACTGGGGGGTATAGTTAATACTGAGGAGGACTGCAACAAAATACAGGAAGACATTAACAAACTTGCTGAATGGCATGTAAATGGCAAATTAATTTCAATATAGTGAAGTGGTGCATTTTAGCAGCAGGAATAAGGAGGCCATACTTCTTGGGAAATAAGAGTCTAAATAGGGTAGAGGCACAAAGGGATCTAGGGGTACAGATTCACAAAAAATTGAAAGTGACAACGCAGGTTAATACGGCCATAAAAAGTGCAAACAAAACACTGGGATTCACTTCTAGAGGAACAGAATTCAAAAGCAGAGAAGTTATGTTAAACTTATAAAGAACCTTGGTTAGACCACACTTGGAGTACAGTGCACAGTTTTGGTCTCCATATTACAAAAATGATATAGAAGCACTGAAGAAAGTGCAAAAAAGATTTACAATAATGATACCAGAAATAAGAGGGTACAACTATCAGGAAAGACGGAAGGGGCTGGGGCTCTTTTCTCTAGAAAAGTGAAGACTGATTAGACCTGATAGAGGTCTTTAAAATTATGAAGGGGTTCAACAGGGTAGACGTTGAGAAGATGTTTCCACTTGTGGGGGAAGTCCAAAACTAGGGGCCATAAATACAAGTTAGTCACTAATAAATCCAATAAGGAATTCAGGAGAAACTTCTTTACTCAAAGAGTGGTGAGACTGTGGAACTTGTTACCACATTGAGTGGTTGAGGCAAATAGCATCGATGCATTTAAGGGGATGCTAGATAAGTACATGAGGGAGAAATGAATAGAAGGATATGTTAATAGTAAGATGGGAGAAGTCTTGTGTGGACCACAGAGCTACCTCCCAAAAACCGTAACTGTAAACTGGGCACATCCACTCACTCTGCACTTATGGACTTGGGTGTTGTTTAAGGAACAGAAATTCAGTACAAACAAGGGATTTGCGAGCACAGCTCAGCATCTGATTGGACGATTTGCAGACACAAGCGCTACAAACAAAAGCAAGAGTCAGATTTCATTTTAATGTCCTTCCTCAGAATTCTGATTCTTAATGATGAGGCTGATTAGACGAAGTAAAATTTGCAGGATTGAGTAGAATTTTTTAACCTACTCATTTTAAACCACAATAGGCTCGCCAGTGGTTGAAGAGGCCAGCAAGTCAGAAAAAGCTGAAGATGTTCCTGAATGTGAGGGTAGGTTCCTAGTGTAGCCAACTCCAGGTGCCATCAATATGTACTGAGTCAAATCCTCGTCTGCCCCTTCTCATTTACTTCCCTGCCCTTCAGTTCCAATTTGATAGCTTCCTGAACCATGAGTCATATGGGCTGTGCCTCTTCCATTATTAGTGTCATCTGCAGACCAGTTTTGTGCTATGGGCTCATGGCCTCTATAAATTGCTCTGAGACTGGAAACTCCTGGGGCCCTTCCAGGATTGTGGACTATCCAGATATCAGAGACTTTCATTGATTGGTGTGGACTTTATTTATTGCCTGGTTCAATTAATGGAAGCCAGTGGCTAACCCGCTGTACCCTAAAGTCCCACCTTGCCTCGCTGTATTACAACTGGGCTACATGCTTTAACTGACAGCTGTGGCAAAACTGGTGACGGAAGAGAATTAGTTTGTATCTTTTGGGGGAGGGACGTTTGAGGGAGAGGGACCTTGTGTTAGGAAAATTCAGTGGAATGGTAGCAGCTGGAATAAGGGAGGAGCATAGACTCGCACTCCCATGACCAAACACTCCTGTAACACAACAACCAAACACGGTTTCTAGGACTATATTAGGTAAGGTTTCATGGGACAGAATTTTGGCTGCATCGTGGCTCCACATCACGTGACGGCTTCATCGCTGCTCCACGTCACTTTGTGGATAGGATAGCTCCATTCAATCTGCACTCACAGAATCGAATGCTGGTTACAGCACAGGCACTTGGTATCAGGAGGGTTTCAGCCAGCATTGCCTGGGATCCCATCAGTGAATTAGCAGATACCAGCACTTCAGAATGTTATTTGCATTTAGTTACCCAGAAACTTTGGCGTCTGGCCCTGAAATTCCGATCAGTGCGCCCCGTCAGCGGAAGTGGGGTGAAGGGGCTGCAAGTGAGGATGCCCAGACCCCTCCCAAATTACAGGGATCAGGGTCATTTACATACCCAGGGCGTCTGCGTCAGCAGTGTCTCCCCAACCACAAAGTCAGAGCAGCTTCACGCTGTCCCAGTGTAGGAAAGGAGGCTAGGAAAGGGCCAAAAAAAAGGTGCATTTTAAACCTGCAGCTCCCTGTGGAGCCAGTGCGGCATTTTAGAATTAACTGATCCTCAGTGATCCCCCCACCCCCCCATGAAAGAATTTTTGGGCCTCTCCTGGGCTTCACTGCCACTAACAACAGCACTCAGCAGGCGAGTTTCTCTAAAGTCTGCCCAGAGTGTATTGTCTGGAATCCCCACCCCAAGATATGCCCCCTTGATTTAGGGGGCAGGCCGTAGATTCAGCAGCCTTGTTTCCCCCCCACCCCAGAATTTCTCCTAAAGACACCAATGGTGCAGAATCTCGCTGGAACTGGGTTCGCACTCCCCCCCCCCGCCCCCAGTCCCACTTACGCCAAATTGGAATTTCGGAGCCTGATTTATGAGACTGATTAGAGATTCATAAACAGATAGAATGTAGTTTGCGCACTTCAGTAGGATTTTGTGTGATCTTCTGTTTAGATGGGCTAACCTCCACCTCGTCTGATTCTGTGTGTGAGTTTCGATCGTCTGGAAGTGGCCACGTTACTGACTCTTCTTCTCGGGGTAGGTTCTAAGTACCAGTACAGTGCGTGTCGTCACCGCCAGACTGCAGTTATACCACGTCACACCCTCTTTCTCATTTGTTCTCTTCCTTTCCCTGCTAGGGTTGCTAACACATTCCTGGAGGTATTATCAAATGACCTCCAACCTCCTTGCCAGTCAAACAGCCTTTTTCCTCATCTCCAATATTGTCCAAAGTGTTCAAAGACGACAACAACTTGCATTTATATAGCGCCTTTAATGTAATAAAACGTCCCACAGGAGCATTATCAAACAAAAGCTGACACTGAGCCCCAGAGATACTAGGACAGGTGACCCAAAGGTAGGTTTTAAGGAGTGTCTTAAAGGAGGAGAGTGAGGTAGAGAGGCAGAGGGGTTTAGGGAGGGAATTCTACAGCTTAGGGCCTAGGCAGCAGAAGGCACAGCCACCAATAGTGGAGCGATGCAAATCGGGGATGCCGGAATTGGAGGAGCAGAGATCTCGGAGGGTTGTAGGGCTGGAGAAGGTTAGAGAGATAGGGAGGGGTGAGGCCCTGGAGGGATTTGAAAACACGGATGAACATTTTAAAATAAAAGGGGTTGCTGGTCTGGGAGCCAATGTAGATCAGCAAGCACAGGGGTAGTGGGTGAACTGGACTTGGTGAGAGTTAGAATATGGGCAGCAGAGTTTTGGATGAGCTCAAGTTTAAGGAGAGTGCAAGGCCATGAGAGCACTGGGAAAATCAAGTCTGGAGGTAACAAAGGCATGGATGAGGGTGTCAGCAACGGATGAGTTCAGGCGGGCGGAGACAAAAAAACACTTTTTTCTTAACGTCCATATGACTTTTCTCCTGGTTGGCTTGCGGTCGTATCCACCCTATTGCAAACCTATTCTCAGCAGTCCCTAATTTCACATAGGGCAGCTATTGGGCTGGTCTGCTGGGGGAGAGGGTTCCTGCTCCTGATTGCTATACAGCGAGCTGTAGCTGGACACACACACGTGGATAGCAGATGAATGTGGGATCAGCTAGAGCAGTAACATTCTCCAACAACTGACTCTCGCTATCCCTACAACCCAGCTCTTTGTCCAGGCTCATAGGTGAGGAATGGTCCCTAGAGTGAGGTAATGAAAGGCTGGCACTGTTTAATTATACAACTCCCCCCACCCCAAGCCTTCATCTCCATTAAATGACCCTGTTACATTAGTTTGCCATTTCTGCTGTCTAAAAAATATTGACAGTAAAAGTGCATTTCCATATGTGTACTGTCCAGTTTTCCCAATTGGAGCTCTGTGTGTATCAGCTACTCTGCGTTATCAATAGGGTTGCAATAGGGTGGATACCACTGCAAGCCAACCAGGAGAAAAAGTCATACGGACATTAAAAATAAGTTTTTATTTGTCTCCGCCCTGCCTCAACTCAGCCGCTGCTGATAACCTCATCCATGCCTTTGTTACCTCCAGACTCGATTTTCCCAGTGCTCTCACTGCCTTAAGGGCAGTGTCTATACATGGCCACAGAGACAGGGAAAGTGGGGCAACAGCCTTGGCAAATTGAGCAAAATACAATGGGACTGCGTGTGGAGATACAATGAGGGAGGGGCTGGTGGGGATTTATTCGGGGGGGGGGGGAGGGGGGAAGTCAGCCACTTCATTTCCAAAATGACCTGATAATTTCCCTCACAGGTAGCTAATAGATTTAAGAATAGATGCAGCAAAAAGTGAGGAGGGAGGGAGGGAGGGAGGGAGGGAGGGAGGGAGGGAGGGGGGGGGGGGGGGATTGAAATAGAAGTTACCACAAGTACTTACATAAAATGGCTAAAGGCTGCATCCAACACACAACCAGCTATTATTTGGGAACTGAACTGCCCAAGGTACTCACACAGGCTTCAGTGCAGCCTAACGCCTAATCCCATCCCCGGTACACATTTGTAAATACTCATCCTCAGCCCATATCCCCCACCCGCTATCCTCAGCCCATATCCCCCACCCGCTATCCTCGGCCCATATCCCCCACCCGCTATCCTCGGCCCATATCCCCCACCCGCTATCCTCGGCCCATATCCCCCACCCGCTATCCTCGGCCCATATCCCCCAACCGCTATCCTCGGCCCATATCCCCCACCCGCTATCCTCGGCCCATATCCCCCAATCACCCAGCCCATATCCCCCATCCGCTATCCTCAGCCCATATCCCCCACCCGCTATCCTCGGCCCATATCCCCCACCCGCTATCCTCGGCCCATATCCCCCACCCGCTATCCTCGGCCCATATCCCCCACCCGCTATCCTCGGCCCATATCCCCCACCCGCTATCCTCGGCCCATATCCCCCAACCGCTATCCTCAGCCCATATCCCCCAATCACCCAGCCCATATCCCCCAATCACCCAGCCCATATCCCCCAACCCCAGAACACACATGTGTAAACCGGCCCTGCCGCAGTCCTTCAATCCAAGCCAAGCCACAGCGCTGACACCATTACCCACCTGCACGACAGCTTCATGGATCTTCCAGTCACAATGAGTCCGTTCCGCTCGCCCGTCGTCGGCCGCTGACTGACGGGCCGCTCCGCTCGCGCTCCTTGTGGACGTTAAATTCCAAATTCCGCGGCATAACTGCCACCCTCGCACAGCTCGCGGGCCCGCTCATGCGCATTGAAGCAGGACTGGCCTTCGCACCCGCCCATCAAGGCTTTGCCTCCTCTCATTGGCGCACTGTTACTGCCCATCAACTGCTCAGAGCAGTGGATCACAGGGACAGGAGGAGGCCATTCAGCCTCCCCAGCCTGTTCCCCATTCAGTTAGATCATGGCTGATCTGTATCTTAACTGCATCTACCCGCCTTGGTGCCCAGAAGATCAGTCCTCAAAACCCAGGAGACTCCAGGACAACCCAGGAGGGTTTGCAATCCCATCTATGCTGCTCCCAGCTGGCTGCTGTGACACCCATTGCCAGCTCACCACCTGATTTTCATCTATGGACTACACCTCACTTAAACTGGACGTGGTGGTATAAGAAGAGACCAGTACGTATGAATGGCACTGAATTAGCGCAGAGCGACTTAGAAAAAGACCCCACGGTGATAGAAGGCCGAACAATAATGACAGCAATAAAGCACAAGTGTCTGCACTTATGCTGGGCTCCAAATTGCACTGAGCAGACCTCACTTGGGTTCAATTCTGGTCTCTGTGCTACACAGCAACATCTATTTGCATTTATATAGCGCTTTTAGCATAGTAAAACATTCCAAGGGGTTTCACAGGATCACTATCAGACAAAATCTGACACTGAGCCACATAAAGAGATATTAGGATTGGTGACAAAAAGCTTGGACAAAGAGCTGGGTTGTAAGGAGCAAATTAAAGGAGGAGAGAGAGGCAGAGAGGTTTAGGGAGAGATTTAGGGCCTAGGCAGCTGAAGGCACGTCCGCCAATGGTTTAGTGATGGAAATTGGAGGCCATGGAGCAATTTGAACACAAAGATGTGAATTTTAAAATTGAGGCGTTGCCGGACTGGGAGCCAATGTAGGTCAGCGAGTACAGGAGTGATGGGTGAATGGGACTTGGTGCGAGTTAGGTTTGGGCAGCAGAGTTTTGGATGAGGTCAAGTTTACGGAGGGTATAGATAGGAGGCTGGCCAGGTGAGCATTGGAATAGTCACACAAAGGAACTATGTAGGCTGGAGAGGAAGCTGAGAAGGGCAATAAGACTGATGGCAGGTGTAAAGGCAATGAGCTTTGAAGAAAAACTTTGGTGGGGCAGTTAGGCCTCTGGACAGATGGCTTCTATGGAAGAGAGGGTAATAGAGGGATGGGCTTCAATGTGAGAATTAAGATTCTGGAAAGATGGTCTTCAATAAAAGAGTTAGGGTACTAGAGGGGTGAGTTTCAATCGAAGAGAGGGTACCAGAGGGATGAGTTTCAATGGGAGAGTTCGGATAGTAGAGGGATGGACTTCATTGTGAGAAATAGGATACTGGAGGGATTTGCTTCAATGGGTTGAATGGCCTTTTCTCATCCTTGACTGTTCCTCCCTATTTCTTCTAAGTAAGAACCAAACATAATCTATACATCGCGAGGAAAGGAAAAGCAGCAAATAGTGGCAACACACAGCAGGTCCATCAGCGTCTGAAACAGAAAAGGCAGGTTAACAATTTGGTGGGACCTTCATCAGAACACCCACCTGAAACATTAACCTGTCTTTTCTCTTCAAATGCCGACTCATTTATCCAGCATTTTCTCTTTGTACATGGATGGTGGGATTCCCTCTTTTTAAAGTATTTTGTCTCCTTCCCTTCTTTTGTTCCTCATTGTAACACACACTTTTTCTGACTAGAGACCTATTCCTAGATCTTTACAAATAATCTGTAACTGGACCATCGGAATGTGCCGAGACTGAGCAGCATGTGATTCTTCCTTTCATTCAGCAAAGCATCAGGCCTCACTGGGCACCTCCTCCACCGTGACCCAGCACCATGAGACCTGTCACCATGTGGCACTGTACGTTGGTCTTCCATTGAGCCTCCAATGATCTCCATGTCTTTTCTCGTTGTTCAATTTTGTTCCCTCTCCTTCCTGAAATTGGGGACTCATATTTCCATAAAGCAAACTACTGCAGATGCTGAAAATGTGAAATAAAAACAGAAGATGCTGTAAACACCCAGCAGGTCAGGCAGCATCTGTGGAGAGGAAGGTAAGGTTAAACTTACAGATAGAAAGCTCATCGACCCAAAACGTTAACTCACCTTCCCCTCTCCACAGACTTGTCTTTCCATACAGTTCCACTAATGGTGTCCAATCCCTTCCCCATGGTCAAATTGTCAGTCAGCATTTACTGTCTGGGCTCACACACAAAGGAGTCAGGCAGGATTGTAGGAAGGTGCCCAGCACCCTGGAACTGTACCTCAGCAAGAGTCAACCTTCTTCAGAACAGAAGGCAAGAAAATTAGAAATAACAGATTAAGTATAGCTCGTATGGTTGAATGGATTTTGTGTAACCTGCTGTATTTATCCAATAGACTCCCGAGCATCTACAGATCAAAAAATCCATCAGAAGCACAGTACTAACCACACAGATGTAGACTGGGCTGAGAAGGGTAGGTTCAGAGTACAGCCAGCACCTTCTGCAATGACTATCGAACCACAATTCCTGCGGCAGATTCTCGTCCGCTCTTTCTCATTTTGTTCTCTGCTGAAGTTCTGATTTGAAATGCTCTTCCTGTTGTTCCTTGTTATCGAGCACACTGACAAGTTTTCATGGCTTCTTATTGGCTCGTTGCTGTTTGTGGGATCTTTCTGTGTGGAAATCGAGGGGTCGTGTTTGCCTACGCAATGGCAGTGACTGCATTTCAAAAGCTCCCTTGTCACTGTCCCCACCAATGTGCTTTAACATCAGAATAGCAGCCCCACACTGTGATGTTTTAATGGCACAAGATGCTTTTTTTTTATTCGTTCACGGGATGTGGGTCTCGCTGGCAAGGCCAGCATTTATTGCCCATCCCTAATTGCCCTTGACAAGGTGGTGGTGAGCCTCCTTCTTAAACCGCTGCAGTCCGTGTAGTGAAGGTTCTCCCACAGTGCTGTTAGGAAGGGAATTCCAGGATTTTGACCCAGCGACGATGATGGAACGGCGATATATTTCCAAGTCGGGATGGTTTGTGACTTGGAGGGAACGTGCAGGTGGTGGTGTTCCCATGTGCCTGCTGCCCTTGTCCTTCTAAGTGGTAGACGTCTTGGGTTTGGGAGGTGCTGTCGAAGAAGCCTTGTCGAGTTGCTGCAGTGCATCCTGTGGATGGTACCCACTGCAGCCACTGTGCGCCGGTGGTGAAGGGAGTGAATGTTTAGGGTGGTGGATGAGGTGCCAATCAAGCGGGCTGCTTTGTCCTGGATGGTGTCGAGCTTCTTGACTGTTGTTGGAGCTGCACTCACCCAGGCAAGTGGAGAGTATTCCATCACACTCCTGACTTGTGCCTTGCAGATGGTGGAAAGGCTTTGGGGAATCAGGAGGTGAGTCACTCGCCGCAGAATACCTAGCCTCTGACCTGCTCTTGTAGCCACAGTATTTATGTGGCTGTTCCAGTTAAGTTTCTGATCAATGGTGACCCCCAGGATGTTGATGGTGGGGGATTTGACGATGGTAATGCCGTTGAATGTCAAGGGGAGGTGGTTAAATTCTCTCTTGTTGGAGATGGTCATTGCCTGGCACTTGTGTGGCACGAATGTTACTTGCCACTTATCAGCCCAAGCCTGGATGTTGTCCAGGTCTTGCTGTATGCAGGCACGGACTGCTTCATTATCTGAGGGGATGCGAATGGAACTGAACACTGTGCAATCATCAGCGAACATCCCCATTTCTGACCTTATGATGGAGGGAAGGTCATTGATGAAGCAGCTGAAGATGGTTGGGCCTAGGACACTGCCCTGAGGAACTCCTGCAGCAATGCCTTGGGGCTGAGATGATTGGCCTCCAACAACCACTACCATCTTCCTTTGTGTTAGGTATGACTCCAGCCACTGGAGAGTTTTCCCCCTGATTCCCATTGGCTTCAATTTTACTAGGGCTCCTTGGTGCCACACTCGGTCAAATGCTGCCTTGATGTCAAGGGCAGTTACTCTCACCTCATCTCTGGAATTCAGCTCTTTTGTCCATGTTTGGACTAAGGCTGTAATGAGGTCTGGAGCCAAGTGGTCCTGGCAGAACCCAAACTGAGCATCGGTGAGCAGGTTATTGGAGAGTAAGTGCCGCTTGATAGCACTGTCGACGACACCTTCCATCACTTTGATGATGATTGAGAGTAGACTGATAGGGCGGTAATTGGCCAGATTGGATTTGTCCTGCTTTTTGTGAACAGGTCATACCTGGGCAATTTTCCACATTGTGTGGTAGATGCCAGTGTTGTAGCTGTACTGGAACAGTTTGGCTAGAGGCGCGGCTAGTTCTGGAGCACAAATCTTCAGCACTACAGCCGGGATGTTGTCGGGGCCCATAGCCTTTGTTGTATCCAGTGCACTCAGCCATTTCTTGATATCACGTGGAGTGAATTGAATTGGCTGAAGACTGGCTTCTGTGATGGTGGGGATATCGGGAAGAGGCCGAGATGGATCATCCACTCGGCACTTCTGACTGAAGATGGTTGCAAACGCTTCAGCCTTGTCTTTTGCACTCACGTGCTGGACTCTGCCACCATTGAGGATGGGGATGTTTACAGAGCCTCCTCCTCCCGTTAGTTGTTTGATTGTCCACCATCATTCACGACTGGATGTGGCAGGACTACAGAGCTTTGATCTGATCCGTTGGTTGTGGAATCGCTTAGCTCTGTCTATAGCATGTTCCTTCCGCTGTTTAGCATGCATGTAGTCCTGAGTTGTAGCTTCACCAGGTTGGCACCTCATTTTTAGGTACGCCTGGTGCTGCTCCTGGCATGCTCTTCTACACGCCTCATTGAACCAGGGTTGATCCCCTGGCTTGTTGGTAATGGTAGAGTGAGGAATATGCCGGGCCTTGAGCTTATAGATTGTGCTGGAATACAAATCTGCTGCTGCTGATGGCCCTCAGCACCTCATGGATGTCCAGTTTTGAGCTGCTAGATCTGTTCTGAATCTATCCCATTTAGCACGGCGGTAGTGCCACACAACACGTTGGATAATGTCCTCAGTGCGAAGACGGGACTTCGTCTCCACGGGGACTGTGCGGTGGTCACTCCTACCAATACTGTCATGGACAGATGCTTCTGTGACAGGTAGATTGGTGAGGATGACGTCAAGTAGGTTTTTCCCTCATGTTGGTTCGCTCACCACCTGCCGCAGGCCCAGTCTGGCAGCTATGTCCTTCAGGACTCAGCCAGCTCGGTCAGTAGTGGTGCTACCGAGCCACTCTTGGTGATGGACATCGAAGTCCCCCACCCAGAGTACATTCTGTGCCCTTGCTATCCTCAGTGCTTCCTCCAAGTGGTGCTCAGCATGGGGGAGGACTGATTCATCAGCTGAGGAAGGGCGGTAGGTGGTAATCAGCAGGCGGTTTCCTTGCCCATGTTTGACCTGATGCCATGAGATTTTATGGGGTCCGGAGTCAACATTGAGGACTCCCAGGGCCACTCCCTCCTGACTGTATATCACTGTACCGCCACCTCTGGTGGGTCTGTCCTGCCGGTGGGACATGACATCCCCAGGGATGGTGATGGAAGAGTGGGATTAATAGTAGTGGGGACAATGGTGACAGGCATGAGATAAAAGTGGGTCTTTCTTGGTTGGGAGAAGAACTTTTTAGCTGAAGTAAAGCACAATGGGACTAAACCTGTTGGTACAAGTGAGGACAACCACAGAACAGACTCAGATAATCATCAAACATGGCTTTATATATGTTCAGTGATGCTCATAGAGGCTTAGTATTTTTATCAATGAATGTTCCTCATTAAGCTACCTTATCGCCATCTTTCTTTTGTCTCTGCACTAATTTTTGGGCTCATTTTCTGACTTAACGCTGCTGACAGGCGGTCTCACCCACCGGAAAACCGGAAATTCAGACGTGGACTGTGCACAATTTTCTGAATATTCAAGACCGTGGCCCAAATTTCCATAATATGGTCTCGGTGGGTGAGGCTCCCCACCGTTGGAACAAATTCAGAAATGATCCCTTACAGGCCAGGTGGACAGTGGTTGACCTTAACCCCACATCTTCAAGACTCTGCTTTGTAAGCGGACACTAGGAAGCTCGGGACAGTGTGTTGGGTATGGGTCTCTCCATCATATGCCCAGGCACCACTCATTGTCTCCCCAAAGTGATGTACCTGAGATCAAACGATCGCACCTTGTGTTTCACCACGATGTGCACGGCTCTCCATCGAGATCCAACAGCTCCGTGATTTAATGTGTTTGTGACTCCGTAATGCACTTTACATCTATTTCCCCTTCTCCAAAATACATTCAGACCGGAGCTATCTCCTGAAGACTGTAACTATAAATGGTGCACGTCCGCTCACTCTGCACTCAAGGATTTGGGTATTGATTAAGGACCAGGAGTTCAGAACAAATAAGGGATTTGCGAGCACAGCTCAGGATCTGATTAGAGGATTTACAGACACGAGAGCTATAAACAAAAGCAAGAGTCAGATCTCATTTTAATGTCCTTCCTCAGAACCCTGATTCTCAATGATGAGGTTGATTAGATGAAGTAAAAGTCACAGGAATGAGTAGAATTTTTTAACCTCTCAATTTTTACCACAATAGAATCTACAGTGTTTGATGAGCACATAAGAACATAAGAAATAGGAGCAGGAGTAGGCCAATCGGCCCCTCGAGCCTGCTCCGCCATTCAATAAGATCATGGCTGATCTGATCCCAACCACAAATCTAAAGAACATCAAGTCCTAAAAAAGCTGAAGATACTCCTGAATATGAGGGTGGGTTCCTAGTGTAGCCAACTCTTTGTGCCATCAACAATATGTACTGAGTCAAATCTTCGACTGGCCCTTCTCATTTAGTTTCCTCTCCTTCAGTTCAAATTTAACTCCTTCCTAAAGCATGGTTCACATGGGCTGTGTCTCTTCCATTATTAGTGTCAACTGAGGAACAGTTTTGTGCTGTGGGCTCGTGGCCTCTATAAACTGGTTTTAGACTGGAAACTCCTGCGGCCCTTCCAGCACTGAGACTGCCTAAACTCCGAGGACCCTTCCAGGATTGTGGACTGCCTGAACTCCTGGGGCCCTTCCAGGACTGAGACTGCCCAGATACCAGAGGCTTTCATTTATTGGTCTGGGATGATTTATTGCCTTATTCCATAAGGGGAAGCCAGTGGCTAACCTGAAGTCCCACCTTGTTACACTGTATTACAACTGCTCTCCATGCTTCTTTAACTGGCGGCTGTGGCAAAACTGGTGACGGAAGAGATCTTGGCAGGGGAGGAGTTTGAGGGAGAGGGGCCTTTTGTGTTAGGAAAATTCAATGGCATGGTAGCAGCTGGTACATGCACTCCCATAATGTCAAAAGCACTCCCTTAACCCATAACAACCAAGCATGGTTTCTACGACTATATTGGGTAAGGATTCAAGGGAGAGAGCTTTTGCTGTTCTGTTTTGGAAGCTGAATTTTCCTCTTACTGAAGGTCTTTCTCCCCTTTCCCCATTCTGAGTGTCCCTGTCACACACTGAGAGGACCAGTGGACAACCTGCTGTGTACCGGCCACCAAGACATCCTCACACCGATCAAGGAGAAAAGTCCCACCCCCTGCAGCAGGCACCTGGACTCACCAGGCACCTCATAGATCAGCAATTTGTCAGGATGGAGATTAAACCCGTGTCCAAGGTTTACTCGACGGCTGAACTGCTGCTCGATGTTACCCGGTGGCTGCATTGCTGCTCTGTGTTACGGGATGACTGCATTGCAGCTGCATGTTAGGCGATGGCAGCATTGCTGTTCTGCAGCTTTGTAATCACGGTGGCTCCATTATCACAGACTCGGGTGCTCAAGTACAGGAAGGTTTAAGCCGGCACTGCCCGGGATCCCAGCAGTGAATTCCCAGATACCAGCACTTCAGAGTGTGATTCGTATTTAGTTGCCCGGAAACTTTGGCGTCTGGCCCTGAAATTCCGATCAGTGGGCCCAGTCAGCAGAAGATTCAGCCCCTTCATTCCCGCCGTCACCACCAGAATTTTCCGAGGGTCGTCCAGTGGATCAGAATCTCGGCGGAAGTGGATTTGCCCCCCGAGTCCCGTTTACTTCCTCACCCTAATCTTCATCCTATGTCGGAGCCCGGTTTCTGAGACTGATTTTATTCATAAACAGATGGAATGTAGTTTGCGCAGTTGAGAAGGATTTTGTGTAATCTTCTATTTTGCTGGGATGTCACCTCCACCTCGGCTGATTCCGTGTGTGGGCTTCGATCGTCTGAACGTGGCACCGTTTCTGATTCCTCTCCCCGGGGGTAGGTTTTCCAGCCGGACCGCAGTTATACTGTGCATCACCCTCTTCCTCATTTTGTTCTCTGCCTGAGTTCTGATGTGAAGTCCTTTCACTACTAGAGTTGCCAACTCTGGTTGCAGGTATTCCTGGCAGTCTCATCAAATGACCTCCAACCGCCCTGCCAGTCAAACAACCTTTTTTCCTCCATCTCCAATATTTTTTATAACTAATAAACAAAAGCGTTCAAAGAAAACTTTAAAAAGACACAATTTTTTTTAATGCCCCTGGTTTGCTCCCAGCAGTGGTCCAGGAGATTAATCTTTCATATCTGGAGACTCCAGGACAATCCTGGAGGGTTGGCAACCGTATGCCCAGTAGTGCCTCGTTACAAATAGGGCGGCCGTTGGACTGGTCTGATGGCGGGGAGTGGGCTCCTGCTCCTGATTACTAAACAGTGACTGCGTTCACACAGAGCAACGTGCCCATTCATAACCACAGATACGGGGAAAGTGGGACAACAGTCTCTTGGCAAATTGAGTAAAATACAGAGGAACTGTGTGTGGTGATACAATAAGTGAGGGGCTGTGGTGGTATATTGAGGGAGGGGCTATGTGTGGTGATACAATAAGGGAGGGGCTGTGGTGGTATATTGAGGGAGGGGCTGTGTGTGGTGATACAATAAGGGAGGGGCTGTGGTGGTATATTGAGGGAGGGGCTATGTGTGGTGATACAATAAGGGAGGGGCTGTGGTGGTATATTGAGGGAGGGCCTGTGTGTGGTGATACAATAAGGGAGGGGTTGTGTGTGATGGTATATTGAGGGAGGGCCTGTGTGTGGTGGTATATTGAGGGAGGGCCTGTGTATGGTGCTATATTGAGGGAGGGCCTGTGTGTGGTGGTACAATAAGGAAGGGGCTGTGTGAGATAGTGGTACTTGCACTCAATGGCCCCATACTAACCCCACAAACTCTGGTGTGGTCAGTGCTGGAGTGCACCATCGGGCGTGACCTTGGAGTAAAAAATTTCTAATGGGAAAAGTGCAGATCAAAAGCCTCTTCATTTAAAAAAAGACTACTTTTTTTTCTACTTCTGTCCTATGGTGTGGGGCAGGGATCAGTTACCAAGTTTTGAAATGAACTTTCATTAGCAGCAAATCCAGCCCCTGACCCAAATCCTTGCTCTGTCCCTTTCCTGGCCCCCTGTCCGGCTTTGGATCTGGCAAAAGGTGGCAAACCCCAAGTCTTGGGCCCTGCAGCAATGCCACTCAAGGGCATGTGGGTCAGCAGCTCCCAGCCTATCAACTATGCTGCCCTGAGTTGGCTGCTGTAAGGCACAAGATGCCCAGTGACAGCTCACCTTCTGATCTTCATCTATGGACTCCACCTCACTCAAACTGGATGTGGCAGTGTAACAAGAGACCAGTGTGTGTGAATGGGATTGAATTACTGCAGAGCGATAATAGGCCGAGCGCTTTCAATGTTCAAACAATCTGGCAAAATAATTAAAAAGCAAATAAAATGCTGGGATATATAAGGAGAGCAGTAAAGCACAAGTATCTGCACATGTAGGGCTCAAAAATTCACTGGGCAGTTCTCACTTGGACTACTGTGTTCAATTCTGGTCACCGTGCCACACAAAGGATCTACATGGATTGAAAAGGGAGCAGAGAAGGGCAACAAGACCCCCTAATGGCAGGTGTACAGACAATGAGCTGCGAGGAAAGACTTTGGTAGGACAGTGAGACGACTAGAGGGATGAGCTTCAAAGGAAGAGTTAGGATACTGAGGGGATAAGTTTCAATTGGAGAGTTAAGGTTCTAGAGGGATGGGCTTCAATGGAAGAGTTAGAGTGCTAGAGAAGAGAGGGTGCTAGAGGGATAAGTTTCAATGGGAGCGTTAGGATAGTAGCTAGGCTTTGATGCTGCAATGGTCTTTTCTCATTCTTGACTGTTCCTATCTATTTCTTCTAAGTAAGAACCAAATGTAATCTATACATAGCGATAAAAGGAAAAGCAGCAAATAGTGGCAACACACAACAGACCCATCAGCGTCTGAAACTGAAAAGGCAGGTTAACAATCAGTTGGGACCCTTCATGAGAACTCCCACCCGAAATGTTAACTTGTCTTTTCTCTGCAGACTCCGATTCATTTATCCAGCATTTTCTCTTTGTACATGGAGGGTGGGATTCCCTCTTTTTAAAGTATTTTGTCTCCTTCCCTTCACTTGTGCCTCGGTGCGACACACACTATTCCTGACTGGAGACCTACTCCCAGATCTTTACAAATAATCTTCTGTAAGTGGACCATCAGAAGGAGCTGAGACTGAGCAGCATGTGATTCTTCCTTTCATTTAGCAAAGCATCAGGCCTCACTGGGCACCTCCTTCCCAGTGACCCGTCACTGAGATCTGTCACCGAGTGGCATTGTACCTTGTCTTCCATCGAGCCTCCGATGATCTCCATGTATCCTTTTTCATTTCTCAATCTTGTTCCCTCTGCTTCCTGAAATTGGCAACTCATATTTTCAAAAACAAAATACTGCAGATGCTGAAAATGTGAAATAACAGATCATCAGGTCAGGCTGTGCCTGTGAAGAGGGGAAAGTAGGGTTAATGTTACAGATAGAAAGGTCCTCAACCCGAAATATTAACCCACCTTCCTCTCTCCACATACTGATATTCTCAAACAGTTCAACCGATGGCGCCAATCCATTTCCCCATGGTCAAAATGCCAGCTGGCATTTACTGTCTGGGCTCACACATAAAGGGGCTCGGCCCAGGTGTAGGAAGGTGCCCAGGACCCTGGAACTGGAGCTCAGCAAGAGTCAGCCTCCTTCAGGAGAGGAGGCGAGAAACGTAGAAAAAACAGATGAAGTATAGCTCGTACAGTTGAACATATTGTGTGTAACCTGCTGTATTTATCCAATAGGCTCCCAAGTATCTACAGATCAAAATATTCCTCGCACACCCAGGAGTAGCCGCGCAGATGTAAAGTGGGCTGACAAGGGTAGGTTCAGAGTACAGCCAGAACATACTGCAATAACTACCGAACCACAATTACTGCGTCAGATTCTGGTTTCCTCTTCTGTTCTCTGTCCAAGTTCTAGTTTGAAATATTCTCCCTGTTGTTCCTTGTTATTGAGCTCACCCACAAGTTTTCATCTCTTATTATTTACTCGTTGCTGATTGTGGGATCTTGCCATGCGCATATCTGGGAGGGAGGGGGCTGGGGGGGTTTACCGACACAACAGCACTTCAAAAGTAATCCATGTGAAGTGCTGAACATGTTTGAGAGGCGTATTTAGGTGCTGTTTAATTGCCAGTCGTCACCACATTACCTCATGTGTTGATAATACAATGGCTGGTAACCGATATAGTGAAATGCATTGGGCTCCCACTCCCTGGAAAATTGGGCAGGGAGGCCTGAAACCTGCAATATTCCTGAGGCACCAAGTGTGCCCCAAATTGGATTGGGGTCCAGAGCATGGAGTGTGCACTGGGCTCATTAGCCCCTGGATTGTGTTTCACTGAGGCAGCTGCCTCACACTGTGGGTGATGTGCCTGGGCTGGTGCAGCGGCTGCTCAGAACTCTTTTGGAATGGGTGTCCCAACATGTTTTTAAAAAAAAATGTGGCCATCCATGCTCCCCACCCTGCGCCTGGTGCCCCACCACCCATGCTGGCAAAGTGCCTGGTGCACAACAGCCCTTTATCGACTGCTGGTGCATCAGGCGCATCATGAGAGACATATTGGGAGCCCCAGTGAATTGTGCAAAATTGCCCCTGAGTCAAAAGGTCATGGGTTCAAATCTCACTCCCCAGAGTTGAGCACAAAATCTGGGCTGACACTCCAGTGCAGTTAAACAGTCTGCCCTCTCAGGTGGATGTAAAAGATCCCATGGCACTATTTTTTTGAAGAAGGGCAGGGGTTCTCCTGGTCAATATTTATCCCTCAACCAACATCACTAAAACAGATTACCTGGTCATTTATTTCATTACTGTTTGTGGGACCTTGCTGTGCGCAAATTAGCTGATGCATTTCCTAAAACTACAACAGTGACTACACTTCAAAAGCACTTACGAACATACGAACATACAAATTAAGAGCCCCTCGAGCCTGCTCTGCCATTTGATACGATCATGGCTGATCTGATTGTGACCTCAACCCTACTTTCCCGTCTACCTACTATAACCTTTGACTCCCTTGTTAATCAGGAATCTATCTAACTCAGCCTTAAAAATTCATTGGCTGTAAAGCTTTTGGACGTCCTGAAGTTGTGAAAGGAGCTCTATAAATGGAAGTCCATTCTAAATGGGCTGGCCTGGCATTATCCAGTGAGATCAGCCTTTTTTCCCCACAGGAGCTCGTAGTGCCTGGTGTCAGTTAAATGCCTCCCAAGTCACATTTTAGGCCCTCTTTATTCATTGCCTGTGAATTACCAGGAGGAATTGAAAATGTATTGGTTTTTCAGCTGGACCAATCCCACAAGCTGTGTGCTGCGCTGTTTTATGATGTTTATTGAATGAACAGTTGAATATTCACTTGCGACTGGGTGCTCATAAACTGGGAGTTGTGTAAGGGCTGACTCTGCCTTACTTAGTAAAATTCGACAGGGTGATAGAATGAGGGAGGAGTGTATACCAGACTCAAAATGGGGCAAGATTCTCCCTGGTGAATATAGGGTACAGTAGTGTAGTGGTTATGTTGCTGGAGGCTGGACTAATAATCCAGAGAATGTGAGTTGAAATCCCACCATTCCAATTTGAGAATTTGAATTCAGTTTTTAAAAAAAAATCGGGAAATATAAAGCTGGTACCAGTAAAGGTGTGATGTGGAGATGCCGGTGATGGACTGGGGTGGACAAATGTAAGGAATCTTACAACACCAGGTTATAGTCCAACAAATTTATTTTAAAATCACAAGCTTTCGGAGATTATCTCCTTCGTCAGATGAATGAATGAAAAGGTTCTCAAATCAGTAAAGGTGACCATGAAGCTTTCGGATTGTTATAAAAACCCAACTGGTTCACTAATGTCCGTTATGGAAGGAAACCTGTTGTCTTTACCCGGTCTGGGCCTATATGTGACTCCAGTCCCACACCAATGTGGTTGACTCTTAACTGCCCTCTGAAGTGACCTAGGAAGCCACTCAGTTGCACCAAACCTGGGCAACTAGGGATGGGCAATAAACGCTGGCCTTGCCAGTGATGGTCCCATCCCGAGAGACAAAAATTCCAATCGGCACTGTTCCCATTTGAATGTTTACAGTTCTTGTAAGTTTGGCTCAGTGGTAGCACTCTTGTCTCTGAGCCAGAAAGTTGTGGTTTGAAGCCCCACTCTAAGAATTGAGTACATAATTGAGACTGACACTTCAGTGCAGTATTGTCGGAGGTGCCATCTTTTGGATGAGACGTTAAACCGAGGCCCTGTTTGTGCATTCAGATGGATGTAAAAGATCCCACAGCAGTATTGGAAGAGCAGAAGTTCTCCCTGGTCATTATCTCATTGCTGATTGTGGGACCTTGCTATGCTCAAATTGGTTGCTGTGTTTGCCTACATTAAAACAGTGATTAGACTTCAAAAGTACTTTATTGGCTGTGAAGTGTTTTGGGACATTCTGAAGATGTGAATGATGAAACCAGAGCAATGGGAATGGGAGGTGTGTCCACTGTACTTTTTAGAAATACTTGCAGCTCGGACGCTGAAATGGCTTTTATATTGGTCAAGGCCAACGCAGATGCTGCTAACTCATGTCTCTTGTGCAGCCGACAGCAACCCCAGACTAAACTTAAAAAGAAACACAAAACTCCCCAAACGTTGGAAATCTGAAATACAAGCAGAAAATGCTGGAAAGGCTACTGGAATGTTGGCTTTTATCTCAAGGGGGTCAGAATACAAAGGGGAGGAAGTGATGCTTCAGTTGTACAGAGCCTTGGTCAGACCCCATCTGAGTACTGAATTCCCTTGAGTTTAGAAGGCTGAAGGTGATTTAATTGAGGTATTTAAAATAATGACAGGATTCGATAGGGTAGATACAGATAAACTATTTCCTCTGGCAGTGGAATGCAGAACAACAAGGAATATTCTTAAAATTAGAGCTAGGCCATTTAGGAGTGAAATCAGGAAGAACTTTTTCACGCAAAGCATAGTGAAAATCTTTACTTGCAACCCCCAATGGTTGTGGAGGCTGGGGGTCAATCGAAAATTTCCAAGACTGAGATTGATAGATTTTTGTTGGGTAAGGGTATGAAGGGGTATGGAACCAAGGTGGGTACAGATCAACCGTGTTCTAATTGAATGGAGAAACAGGCTCTAGGGGTTGAACAGCCTACTCCCGCTTCTATGAAACACCAAGCAGATCAGTTGGTATCTGAAAGAGAAAAGACATGAACACCTTTGGATGTCTAGCCTTCATCAGAACTGAAAATTAGAAGATGAGAGTCCCAAAAAGTGCTGAAGACAAAAAAAAAGAATTGCTAAGGCCAACAGGCTGTAAGAGCCCTGAGTAAACCTGATAATGGAGGCTGGATCCACTGTCAGCTGCTTTGGGCCTATGTGGAGCTGAAGAACGATGCAACCACAGCTAACATCGAAACTCAGTCACCCGAATTCCCGTTCAATCGACTGATTTAAGTGTCTCTTCCCAGCCCTAAGAAGAGAACTCGTATTTCAATTGCACCTTTCACAATCTCAGGACATCCCAAAGTGTTTTACAGCCAATGAAGTGCTTTTTGAAGTGTAGTCACTGTTGTAATGTAGGAAACAGGGCAGCCAATTTGCACACAGCAAGATCCCACAAACAGCAATGAGATACTGACCAGATAGTCTGTTCTAGTGATATTGGTTGAGGGAAGAATATTGGCCAGGACACCGGGGAGAATTCACCTTGCTCTTCTTCAAAATAGTGGCTTGGGATCTTTTACGTCCACCTGAGAGGGCCGACGTCTCATCCGCAAGGCGGCATCTCTGACGGTGCAGCATCTTAAACAAAAGCAACAGTCAGAATGCTACTTGCATTTAGTTACCTCGAGTGATGAACAGATGAAGTGTAACCTGCTACTTTCCTACACCAGGGTTGACACAGTCCCAAACGGCAGCTGCGTTTCAAAAACTTGAAGTGTTCCGTGAGAGCCACGCCAGTCATTGGGGTAGGGGAAATTTCTTTATGCAGAGAGTTGTTGGAGCTTGGGGGTGGTTAAACAATAGGCTGTTGTGTCTTTTAACAGAAAATTAGAGAAATATTCGAAGCAAGGGCCATGGGGAGCGAGCAAGGCAGGGGAGTTACTTTCGGATTGCATTAACAAAGAGCCAGCACTGATATGATGGGCCACATGGCTTCTTTCTATGCTGCAAACCTTACTGGTTCTATAGTAGTTCCTCACTGTAGCAAACACAGTGTGCAGTCATCGCCAAGCTGGGGTTATACAATGTCGCATCAGCATCTGCTATTTCTCATTTAGTTCCCTGCCCCCGAGTTCTGATTCGCAAACTTTTCCTGCCAACACTTTTTGTACAGCTTCTCACAGGCTTCCACTCCCTGCTGTTTGCAAAAAATCTCCAGGGAAGAAATGCAGATTTCCTGGTTGGTTTTCCGCCTCTGCCGATCACAGCTCAGTTCAAGTGCCGCACGAACTTGTCACAACACCAAGAATCCAATAAAGGGGAGATTCAAAGTAGATGCTCCTAAGGTTCCGTTTACGAGACAGCCCCATGGTCACAGCCTCCTGCCTATTGAGAGCCACCTCCCTCTGCCAGTGCTAGATGTATACACACTACGTCCTTTTATAGAAAACTCATTCCACCAGTTTCCCCCCCTCGAGGTGCTGGACGTTCACCAGTACCACACCCAGTGCAAACCCAAACACCCAGGCTAGGAGTTTTTTTAGGCCCCCTTTTTATAAGTGGGGTTCGTTTATTTTTTTTTTAAAGTCAGGCAGACCAGTGTTGCAGTTTTTTGTGTGTGTGTTTTAGGCCCCTTTTTTTTAAAAAAAAAACAAAATCAAACCTAAAAATAATAGACAAAGTCAAATAATAATTTTATTATAACGATCCAGGATGCACTCCAGCCCCTGCGGCGCCCGCCGGTCGCGGAAAGCCTCAAGCGTACTGGCAGACACCGCGTGCTCCCTCTCCAGGGCGAGGCGAGGAGTGGAGGGGGGGTGGTGTTAATGAGCCAGGACTCCTGCTACTGATTGCTATCAAGTGAGGACATGTTTGGGCTCAGCTGTGATCGAATATCCTGCTAACTGCCTACGCTCACACATAAGGAATGGTATCAGAAGGTGACGAATGCCCATGGATCACAGCCTTCAAGAGAGGCGGGAGGGAAGAAAAACAGTATTAATTGTTACTGAATTCCATTGGTTGAATATCAAGAAAAACAGTTCAGGTAAAAGTAATAGCCAAAGTATTCTTTGTGTCACCCAGAACCTTCGATGAGGCTGATGAGAGTTTTATAAACAAATTAAATGTGCGGTCCGTGTGATTGAGTAGCATTTGTGCAACCTGCTATTTTCTTCAATTGATACCAAACCTCGTGATGGTCAGTGCCAGGATGACCTTGATGAGCATAAGCACAAATAGGTTCCTAGTGTAACCAGCACCATGTGCCGTCAACAGCAGCGGATAGACTTAGGAGGGTGGGAGGAGGCGTTAGAGGTCCTTCTATATCCAAGAAGATTCAGTGGAAGTGTACCTGCCAGTATAGTGAGGGAAGAGTTTATGTATAGTATCCCAGGGAGAAAAACAATATACAAAATATTTGACCAGGGATTGAACCTGGCCTCACCAAGATCTTAGTCACCCTGTCTGATATCTCCTCCTTTGGCTCGGTGTCAATTTTTGTATGAGCTACGCTTCTGCGAAGCGCCTTGGGATGTTTTTCTAAGTTAAAAGCGCTATATAAATACAAGTAGTGGTTGTTGTCGTCAAGAGCCAGTAAGGGTAATTAGGTTGACTGCATTTGTCGATCAGCCTCTGACACTGGGACTCAGTGCAGCAAGGTGTACTGCTTGCACTGCCCAGCATACCATGGTGGACCAGCAGATGCAAGGACTTTCAACAACAGCAACAGACAGAATGTTCTTCGCATTGAGTTATCCAGACCCACTGATGTTTAGTATTTGAGGTTGATTAGAATTTTCATTAACAATTGAAGTAAAGCTCATGGGACTAAGTAGAATTTGTTTAACCTGCTGTTTTCCTGCATTAGACTCCGAACAGGTTGATGAGGAGATACAATTGGGACCCAAGGTTGATGAACCCTATTCTCCGGGTAGGTTGTCAGTGTAGCCAACACTGTGTGCCATTATCGCCGCACCATGGCACGGTTATACTGAATCACATCCTCGTCGGCTCTTCCTCATTTAGGTCCCTGCACCCGAATTCTGATTTGAAATCATTTCCCGTTCCCTCAATATACAGCTTCCCAGAGGTTTCCTTCCTTGTTATTTATACTGTTAAATCGCAAGCTCTCGACAGCTGCTGGGAAATATGGGGAGGGACCAACTGTGATTAGGTGTGTTCATTCTTCAACTCTCCCAGTTACCTCTCCGCAGCTGCTACACAGTGTGTAACTGTGCAACACAAGATTGGTGAAGTGATACATTTTGGAAGGAAAAAATGAGGAGAGGCAATATAAATTAAATGGTACAATTTTAAAGGAGGTGCAGGAACAGAGAGCCCCTGGAGGTTCACATACGCAAATCTTTGAAGGTGGCAGGGCAAGTTGATAAGGCTGTTAAAAAGCATATGGGATCTTTGGCTTTCTAAATGGAGACATAGAATACAAAAGCAGAGCAGTTATGCTAAACCTTTATAAATCATTGATTAGGCCTCAGCTGGAGTATTGTGTCCCATTCTGGGCACCGCACTTAGGAAGGATGTCAAGGCCTTGGAGAGGGCGCAGAGGAGATTTACCAGGATGGTTCCAGGGATGAGGGACTTCAGTTATGTGGAGAGACTGGAGAAGCTGGGATTGTTCTTCTTAGAGCAGAGAAGGCTGAGGGGGGATTTGATAGGTGTTCAAAATTACAAGAGGTTTTGATAAGAGTAAATGGGGAGAAACAGTTTCTACTGGCAGGAGGGTCGGTAACCAAAGGACACAGATTTAAGATAATTGGCAAAAAATCCAGGGAGGAAATTAGGAGAATTTTTTTCTGCAGTGATCTGGAATGCACTGCCTGGAAGGGTTGTGGAAGCAGATTCAATAGTAACTTTCAAACAGGAATTGGATAAATACTTGAAAAGGAGAAATATACAGGGCTATGGGAAAAGAGTGGGGGAGTGGGATTAATTGGACAGCTCTTTCAAAGAGCCGGCAAGGACACAATGGGCCAAATGGCCTCCTTCTGTGCTGTATGATTCTATGATTTGGATGTAATGGTGAAATTGGCCCCAGGATCATTCTGAGTTGGAATGCTGGTAGCCAGTTCTATATTTTAAAAAAATGCAGTAGAACTGTAGCTATTGTTATAATGGTGCATTGTATCTACAGCCTCACATGGTAACCAGGGGTGGTTTTATATCACATATCCCTCATGCTTTTCCATGGGTTTCCATTGGAGAACAAGATTCCCTCTCATCTGTTAGGCAGAAAGGCTGCTCCTAGATCTCTGCTTTTATTGCTCTGGAGGAGGGGAGTTCTCAATATGAAGCTCGATCTGCTTCATCTTCACTCCTTGTGGGGTAACAATGGGCATCTGTAGGATGGCTCCTCAAACTGATGCATCAAAGGCCAGCAGCTGAACAGCGCAAGGGACCAAAGCTGTGGCCCATCACTGCTGCTCAGACAGCCTGCCAATGGCCTCTGGGCCTTAATGCAATCGCAGCTTAATCCAATGCAAACTTGTCTTAAAGAGGTGCCCTGAGAGAGTGGCAGTGCAAATGGTACCAGCTGCACTCTCAGACACAAGTGATGATTAAGGAACAGGTACTCAGCATAAACTAGGTATTTGCCAGTGATGCACAGGGTGCAATTAGTGGATTAGCAGGTATACACACTTTAAACCAAAGCAACAGCCACATTTTCATTTGCGTTTAGTAATGCAGAGCCTTTGAGCTTGCTCAATCTGACAGTCTGAGGTAGAAGCCCCACTCCATCATTAAGAAGATAGAGGGTATATTTCCCCAGGGCTTCTCCTATTCCCCCACCCCTTGGCAGAACCCCTGTTTACATGCATTAATAGGATTTCCAACACACTCCTGACAAAGTTACAGCAGCAGAGCAGGAGAAGACCTGGGGAAATTCACCCCCTAACTTTCAAAAGGGAAGTGGATATATACTTAAAAAGGCAAAATTTGTAGGGCTATGGGGAAAGAGGAGTGGGACTAATTGGATATCTCTTTCAAAGAGCTGTCACAGGTACGATGGGCTGAATGGCCTCCTTTTGTGCAGTATGATTCTAATCTACGCTGGCACTCCAATGCAGTGCCGCATCATTAGGATGCTGACGTTAAACTGACATGCCCCATTTGCCTGTTCTGGTGGATGTTAAAAGATCCCATGGCACATTTCAGAGAAGAGCAGTGAGTTCTCCCATTGTCAACACCAACAACAGTTCATTCATCGTTTTTCTGGGATCTTGCTGTGTGAAAAATGGCTACCAAGTAACCACCCAACAATCACTGCATGTTAAAGTAATTCATTGTATGTGAAGCACTTAGAGATGTTTCTGAATTGGATAAAAGACGTTACAAATGCAAGTCTTTCTTCAATAATGAATAGAGCTCATCCAGTTAACTATATTTTACGTAACCTCGTATTTTCCTACAATAGATTCCAGCCAGGTTGAGGAACAATTGCCTGAAAATATTGACAAGGAAGGAATCTTTTCTGAGGGTAGGTTGCTAGTGTAACCAGTAACCAGTGTGTAGTTATCGGCAGGCTACGGTTATACCAGGTCACAGCCTTATCTTCTTTTCATTTTGTTCTCTGTCCCCGAGTCCTGATTTGAAATGTTTTTCCCGTCATCCCTGCAGGTTTCCTCCCGTTATCTAATTTTCTACTGTCTGAAAAAATATAAAGGAGCAAATGTAATGCATTCTACATTTTGCAAACCAGTACAGGTGTTGTTCTGCTTGATAACAACACAACTCACCTTATTACTGTAGCACCTGCCTTGCTATTTATATTGGTTCCCTCCCTCCCATTCCTCCAGTCTCTCTAGGTCCAGCTCTAACTCTGGTCTCCCTGGGTCCAGCTCTAACTCTGGTCTCCCTGGGTCCAGCTCTAACTCTGGTCTCCCTGGGTCCAGCTCTAACTCTGGTCTCCCTGGGTCCAGCTCTAACTCTGGTCTCTCTGGGTCCAGCTCTAACTCTGGTCTCCCTGGGTCCAGCTCTAACTCTGGTCTCTCTGGGTCCAGCTCTAACTCTGGTCTCCCTGGGTCCAGCTCTAACTCTGGTCTCCCTCGGTCCAGCTCCAACTCTGGTCTCCCTGGGTCCAGCTCCAACTCTGGTCTCCCTGGGTCCAGCTCCAACTCTGGTCTCCCTGGGTCCAGCTCCAACTCTGGTCTCCCTGGGTCCAGCTCCAACTCTGGTCTCCCTGGGTCCAGCTCCAACTCTGGTCTCCCTCGGTCCAGCTCTAACTCTGGTCTCCCTCGGTCCAGCTCTAGCTCTGGTCTCCCTCGGTCCAGCTCTAACTCTGGTCTCCCTCGGTCCAGCTCTAACTCTGGTCTCTCTGGGTCCAGCTCTAACTCTGGTCTCCCTCGGTCCAGCTCTAACTCTGGTCTCCCTAGGTCCAGCTCTAACTCTGGTCTCCCTGGGTCCAGCTCTAACTCTGGTCTCCCTCGGTCCAGCTCTAACTCTGGTCTCCCTTGGTCCAGCTCTAACTCTGGTCTCCCTCGGTCCAGCTCTAACTCTGGTCTCTCTGGGTCCAGCTCTAACTCTGGTCTCCCTCGGTCCAGCTCTAACTCTGGTCTCCCTGGGTCCAGCTCTAACTCTGGTCTCCCTGAGTCCAGCTCTAGCTCTGGTCTCCCTCGGTCCAGCTCTAACTCTGGTCTCCCTGGGTCCAGCTCTAACTCTGGTCTCCCTCAGTCCAGCTCTAACTCTGGTCTGTCTGGGTCCAGCTCCAACTCTGGTCTGTCTGGGTCCAGCTCTAACTCTGGTCTCCCTGGATCCAGCCCTAACTCTGGTCTCTCTGGGTCCAGCTCTAACTCTGGTCTCTCTGGGTCCAGCTCTAACTCTGGTCTCTCTGGGTCCAGCTCTAACTCTGGTCTCTCTGGGTCCAGCTCTAACTCTGGTCTCCTTCGGTCCAGCTCTAACTTTGGTCTCCCTGGGTCCAGCTCTAACTCTGGACTCCCTGGGTCCAGCTCTAGCTCTGGTCTCCCTGGGTCCAGCTCTAACTCTGGTCTCCCTGGGTCCAGCTCTAACTCTGGTCTCCCTTAGTCCAGCTCTAACTCTGGTCTGTCTGGGTCCAGCTCTAACTCTGGTCTCCGTGGGTCCAGCTCTAACTCTGGTCTCCCTGGGTCCAGCTCTAACTCTGGTCTCCCTGGGTCCAGCTCTAACTCTGGTCTCCCTGGGTCCAGCTCTAACTCTCTCCACCAAGGCAGGTGGTGACCCACTCTGAACATTCCACAAACGACCATAATCTGTTCAGAGGCGCTCGAGACCTGTTCCAGTCACAACTGCCCCTCTGATATTCTGTTCCCTCCTCAGAGAGATGTCCACTCACCCTGCACACTGCTGTCTGGAGTAGCTCAATCTGCAAACTTAGTAATTTGGGGCAGCGCATAGCATGGAGCACTTTTTTGGTGCTACATTGAGCTCTCAGCAGACTCCATGTTTCAATGCGACTGTGATTTCATGGGATGCTTGCCATTCCTTCAATATATAAAATAAATTTGTGCAAAGGAGCCGGCCCCAACAGTATAAATGCATTGGCGGTACTCATATTCCTTACAGTCAGCAGAGAGAGGAGACTTGCATCCCATCAGTCTAGGCTGGATTTAAACCCAGGTCTCAGAGGTGAAAGTATCCAGTTCCCCTGGCTCTCAGTTAAAACAATGCATTTCGGTTTATGTTTGCATTTGGTGTTAGTGATTTTATAGCAGCAAAAATGTAATTACACAGAGCTCCTCCCCCAAGTCAAGACCAGGAGCAAATGCATTAGAGAAGTGAGTGGAAAGCATAATAAGGGAATGTTGTGTCTGCAGTGGCTCAGTGGTAGCACTCTTACCTCTGAGTCAGAAGGTCATGGATTGAGGTCCCACTCCAGAAACTTGAGCACAAAATCTAGGCTGACACTCCCAGTGCAGTACTGAGGGAGCGCCACACTGTCGGAGGGTCAGTACTGAGGGAGTGCTGCACTGTCGGAAGGTCAGTACTGAGGGAGCGCCACACTGTCGGAGGGTCAGTACTGAGGGAGTGCTGCACTGTCGGAGGGTCAGTACTGAGGGAGTGCTGCACTGTCGGAGGGTCAGTACTGAGGGAGTGCTGCACTGTCGGAGGGTCAGTACTGAGGGAGTGCTGCACTGTCGGAGGGTCAGTACTGAGGGAGTGCTGCACTGTCGGAGGGTCAGTACTGAGGGAGTGCTGCACTGTCGGAGGGTCAGTACTGAGGGAGTGCTGCACAGTCGGAGGTGCCGTCTTTCAGATGAAACTAAAAACAGATTATCTGGTCATTATCACATTACTGTTTGTGGGATTTTGCTGAGCGCAAATTAGCTGCCGTGTTTCCTACATTTCAGCACTTCAAAAGTACTTCATTGGCTGTGAAACAATTTGGGACATCCTGAGGTCATGAAAGGTGTTATATAAAAGCAAGTCTTTCTTTTTGCTTTTATTATACTTCATCTAATGGGTGAAACACTGCAATGCGATATTAACGTATTAACATGTCCCTATAAGTTCATTCTTCCAATATTTTAAGGTCTATGTTTTCTCTCTGTTAAGTTGGAGAAAAATTATTTTACTGAGCAGTCAGTGGTTCATAATGAGAGCCCAGTAAAGGAATTTTTCTTTGACTTCTCATTTTTCGGATAAGATGTTAAACCGAGGTCCCGTTTGCCTGTTCAGCTGGTTGCTAAAGATTCAGTAGTACTATTCGAAGAAAAGAAGGGAGTTCCTCCAGTGTCCTGGCCAGCATTCCTTCCTCAACCAACACCACCAAAAACAGATTAACTGGTCATGCATCTTACTGCTGTTTGTGAGACCTTGCTGTATGCAAAATGGCTTCCATGTTTATGCGCGTAACAACAGTAACTACAAGTATGCACATAATGTTATTCATTGTATGTGAAGTGGTTTGGGGCATTGTATGGTGCTATATAAATGGAAAATATTTGCATTTTTATAGTGCCTTTCACATCCACAGGATGTCCCAAAATGCTTCAGTCAATGAAGTACTTTTCAAGTAGTCACTGTTGTAATGTCCGCAAACTCTTACTTTAAATTTACACGCGGAGCAAAATATATATCTCTCAATGAACAATAGACATTAATAGACAACCTGTTAAACTTCCTCGCATAACCTTGCAATATTTCTCTTCCGGGCGTGCGGGAGAAGAGGTGAACTGCGCAAAGCGTTATTGGGAGATTCAGCCAGGCCAGAAACCAACTTTCTTTTCAGTCCCCATGCAAGTAGCGCGAAAGGAGGCTGGAATCCATGATGGTCAGTTGGGAACTACGAGGTAGCAATTGTGCAATAAATCCCAAGAAGAATGCCAGCTGAGGACACAGCAGATACTGATATTTCAGTTTGGAAGCCCCTGAATTTGTTGATGCTTGTAAGTGAACAGAACTGCTCGAGGTGCAAGTGGAGACCAGAAATAGCAGATAATCAGTTGTCAACTTGGTGATCTTCTAAGGTAAAGAGGTGTTTTTTCTCAATTGGAGAGAAAATTGTTTCTTACTAACAGGACTGTCCCTGAGCTTTCCTTTTCCTTTAGTGAATTCTAAGTGTTTCATAAATCACCTGTGGCAGAAGATGAGTTCTGTAATTAAGCACTTCTTTTACATAGGGAAGGAATTAAATGTTCCTTCAAATGGGCCTTAACCTCTGGTCATTGTCCAGTGCCATATTGTTGACCAGCAGAACACTAATTCTTGCTGTAGTTATAGATATTGTCGGACTAGTAATAATTAGTCAGTGCAGGTAAGCAAATATATGACTGAAGCTTTCAACATAATGGACCATGGCTTTTGACAAATTGAGTCTTGAGCACTAAGGAGTGCATAAATGTGCAACACAAACAGCACAGGAACCATCCATTTCTGTGTAAATTACGCTCTAGTGAGCTGACAGGAATATTATTTCACATAATTAAGTCTAGTAAAGGGTGGCATTCCACATACAAATATTTACTATTACCTAGTGTGTTGTAACAAGATATCGAACTTGTATATCTCCTAACCACTAAGCCCAGTAAATACTGCAACTGTCGGTGGTTAGTGTTTGATTGGTGAAAGTACGTTTTCCCATGAATTAATGGTGAAAGTAGGTAGGTTTGTGCATGTGTGTGACTTTTAGATAATGGGGCCATTAGGTGACAGATACAGTACAATGTTGGCAGGTGTGAAACCATTAGTATGGTAGCAAGGAATCAAGAAAGAATATTGTTAAATAGAACAGTGGTCAGTGTGCTGATCAGGAAATACATCTAGGGAATGACTATAATAGGTGTCTTTGTAAAACCATCAACCCACTTAGCTGTATTGAAAAAGGCACATAAGTGGTTGAATAAGCCCCTTCCTGTTCATAAAATTCTCATGTAGCAGCTTTTATATCTCAAGATTTTCTCTGCAGAGACAAAGACACAGAGCTACGACACAGAAGCCACAACAGGAGAAGCTGTGACGGAAAAAGGAGAGACAACAGAAGTTGAAACAGATAAAGGAGAGACAACAGGAGAGGCTGAAACAGATAAAGGAGAGACAACAGGAGAAGTTGAAACAGATAAAGGAGAGACAACAGGAGAGGCTGAAACAGAAAAAGGAGAGACAACAGGAGAGGCTGAAACAGAAAAAGGAGAGACAACAGGAGAGGCTGAAACAGATAAAGGAGAGACAACAGGAGAGGCTGAAACAGATAAAGGAGAGACAACAGGAGAAGTTGAAACAGATAAAGGAGAGACAACAGGAGAGGCTGAAACAGAAAAAGGAGAGACAACAGGAGAGGCTGAAACAGAAAAAGGAGAGACAACAGGAGAGGCTGAAACAGATAAAGGAGAGACAACAGGAGAGGCTGAAACAGATAAAGGAGAGACAACAGGAGAGGCTGAAACAGAAAAAGGAGAGACAACAGAAGAAGTTGAAACAGAAAAAGGAGAGACAACAGGAGAGGCTGAAACAGATAAAGGAGAGACAACAGGAGAGGCTGAAACAGATAAAGGAGAGAGAACGGAAGAAGTTGAAACAGATAAAGGAGAGAGTACAGGAGAAGTTGAAACAGATAAAGGAGAAACAGGAGAGGCTGAAACAGAAAAAGGAGAGACAACAGGAGAGGCTGAAACAGAAAAAGGAGAGAGAACGGAAGAGGCTGAAACAGAAGGAGAGAGGGCTGAAGAAGTTGAGGCGCTAAAGGACGAGTGAAACATTATCAGGAATAATCCTTCCACTCGCCCCATCTCTGTTCATGTGATAGTGTCTAGAAGCAGATTTCAGTGTAACTAACTTCTTTGTTTTTATTGATAAATGATATTGCTGTTAAAATTTTAAAGTCCTGCCCTTGTAAACAAGAGGTAGTTTTTATAAATATAAATTATAGATAAACCTTTCTTTGTTGCACTTAATTCCACTTCCTGCCACAGTAGACTCGAGTCAGACCACAGCTCAACTGTTTTTCATAATACGGTTCTTTCTTTTTGGCTGGAAATTTCCTGGGAACTTCTCCCTGCTGTGGGGTGGGACCCCTGTTTACACCAGTGAATGCATTTCCGGTGAAGTTAGATCGGAGGACCAGGAACGGCTCCAAGGAAATTCCAGGCCGGAGACTCAAGTTTCCCTGATGGGCAATGGTGTTGCCCCCCCTGTAGTAGCACTGAGCTATACAGGCCAGGCAGGTTCCTGGTTTGACCCATGACCTCTGCAGTGTTAGCTGATCTCAGGCAGGGCAGCAGTAGGGCTCCTACAATTGATTTCTCCCCTTCCCGTTCCCCCCAGAGAGATTTAGGGGTCCAAGTACAGAAATCACTAAAAACTAGTGGACAGGTACAAAAAATAATTAAAAAGGCTGATGGAATGTTGGCCTTTATCTCAAGGGTGCTGGAATACAAAGCGATGGATGTTATGTTACAGCTGTATCGAGCTCTGGTTAGACCACACCTGGAGATACTGCGTTCAGTTCTGGGCACCGCACCTCAGGAAGGATATATTGGCCTTAGAGGGGGTGCAGCGCAGATTGCCCAGTATAATACAGGGGCTAAAAGGGTTAAATTATGAGGATAGGTTGCATAGACTAGGCTTGTATTCCCTCGAGTATAGAAGATTAAGAGGTGATCTAATTGAGGTTTGTAAGATGATTAAAGGATTTGATTGGGTAGATAGGGAGAAACTATTTCCTCTGGTGGGGAGAGTCCAGAACAAGGGGGCATAACCTTAAAATTAGAGCTCGGACGTTCAGGGGTGATGTCAGGAAGCACTTCTTCACACAAAGGGGAGTGGAAATCTGGAACACTCTCCCCCAAAAAAGCTGTTGAGGCTGGGGGTCAATTGAAAACTTAAAAACAGATATCGATAGATTTTAGTTGGGTAAGGGTATTAAGGGATATGGAACCAAGGCAGGTAGCTGGAGTTAAGATACAGATCAGCCATGATCTAAATGAATGGCGGAACAGGCTCGAGGGGCTGAATGGCCTACTCCTATTTCTATGTTCCTGTGTCCTAGAAAGCTGGGAGCACTTAGTGCCCAGCCTCTGAATAACAGCTGAAGCTGCACCACATGATGAGAGGCTCTGGTACTTGACTAACAATCCAGAGGTCATGAGTTCAAATCCCACCAGGGCAAGGTGCGAAATCAAATTCAATAAATCTGGTAATTTGTGACCTGGCACCAGAAAAATGACCATGAAAGTTATCTGATTGTTGTAAAAACTCAACTGGCCTTCGGGGAAAGGAACCTGTCACCCCTACCTGATCTGTGCTACACTTGACTGCAGTCCCATACTATGCTGAGTCTTAATTCTTCCTGAAGTGACTTAGCAAACCATTCAATTGTAGAAGACAACCCATCACCATGACCTCAGGACAATAAATGCAGCATTGTCAATGTTCTCCAAATCCTGATTGGAGAACAAAGTTTTTAAAAGGTATTACACTGTGCAGTAGATGGAAGTCTTTTTATCGCTAGATTATATCCAGTGCATTCCTCACATTGTTAACAAGTCAGCAAGGGTCACAGCAACTGAAATGCAATGGTTTTACCTCCTTATCCAACTTTCTCAATCTTCAATGTCCATCACAGAAAACTCAACCCTTCCTCAAAACCTCAAATCCTCCTTGTGTGCAGCAGACGCTGATGGAGGTAAAAAAAACACTGACAGGTAGTAAAATTCCACTTTTTTTATTTTAGCATTATTTTTGTGTATGTGTACATATGTGTATGTGGTGTATCAGAACATGTATGCAGTGTGTCTGTACTAGTGTATATATATGTGGTGTCTGTACAGTGTGCATTTATATATGTGGTATGTCTGTACATATGTGTATATGTAGTGTCTATACACGTGTGTATACGTGTATGTGGTGTGTCTGTACATGTGTGTGTTGTATGTGCGTGTATATAGATGTGCAGTGTCTACATATGTGTGCATGTGCGTTACAAGTGCTTTTTAAACATTTAATGTAGAAACTTTCAGAGAAAATATTACAGCAAAGTCACAATATCAGATGGTAAACATGAAGATTTTGGCTGGTTTTACATAAAGTCTCTGCTGATTTCTCCCTGCTGTAACAGTCAGTAATGAAAGATAAACAAGCATCATCTTAAAAGATTCCAATATTGTCTTAATGATCAAAGGATGTTGTCCCGGTGACGCAATGCAACGGAACTTCTCAATGTAACACCAGGACACACAGAGCACAAGCTTTCAGCTTCGAACACTGATATGTGCTGAGTTAGTGAGATCCCAGGTGTGATAGTGACGGGGACATCACAACTGGCCACAGTTCTAGGGCAGGTGAAAACAACCAGCCAAGGTTCCTCCTCCTGATCGCTATCCCCAGTGACTGCTGCTGGAAAGTGCAGATGTGTGGACATCGGGGATGGATGTGCTGCCCTTCCACGTTCAAAGAGCTTGCTCAGACTTACAGTCTAAGCTCCTATGCAATGAATGGCCGCTTGGGAATAGGAGAGGGCGCCTCGGGGACTGTAAATGAATCATCAAAAAAAAAGCAGAACAGTAACTATAAATAACTTAAGACAGCTGCCAAGATGTATTTGGGATAAAAACAGAAAATGCTGGAAATACTCAGTAAGTCAGGCAGCATCTGTGGAGAAAGAAACAGAGTTAACGTTCCAGGTCAAAGACCTTTCATCAGAACTGGAAGACGTTAAAGAGTTAACATTTTTTTAAGCAAGTACAGAGCCAGGGCAGCACCAATACAGTCATCATTGTACCGGAGAAAGAGGCGAGGGAGGGGACCTGAGTATGACTGGAACAAGGAACGTTCCACGTATCCCACAAAAATAGCTGGGACCCATTCGGGTTCCCATAGAAGCGCGAAACTTCTTCAAGGCGGGGCATCCCTGGAAGTGGCAGCGAATTAAACACTGAATCAAAAGCAATATACTGCGGATGCTGGAAATCTGAAATAAAAACAGAAAATGCTGGAGAAGCTCAGCAAGTGAGGCAGCATCTGTGGAGAAAGAAACAGAGTTAATGTTTCAGGTCGAAGACCTTTCGTCAGAATCCAACATCAATGGATTTTTGATGCTTTTGCAGATCAGCTTCAGACAGACCGGGATTAAAAACACACATTATCCTAGAATTTATATTCTTAATGAGCTCTTCCAGCTATTTTAACCTGATGTGTTAACACCTCCATTATAATAGCCAAGTCATTTATAGGAGTGTGTTAAATATTCGTACAATAACATCACACAACGTGAACTGTAGGCTTCTGTCTCTTAGAATGAATTCTATCGCTAATTTATTAAACTAGGCCCTTACAATCTTAATGTTTCCCTTTATTACAAAATTACAAATCTGTCTGTCAGAACAAGAGATGTCTGATTGGCTTTCAGTGTTACTGATGGGTAAGGTTTGTGCAGTCTGAGTGTGGAATCCAAGTGGGCGCAAAGCAGCCTGTGCTTAAATCAATCCATTAATTTAGCACCTGCTGAAACAGATGAACCGATCTCAGAATGTCTGGTTATACCTCACTCACTTCTCCCCAAGTTATTGTTTTTCTCTTTTTCTCCCTTACAGGTATGAGCATTCCCAGGCTATTTGACCACAATGGGCATCACAGATGTGCCTGATCTTCGCTGCACAGATGTTCACACACGTGCAGTTTCTAACAGGGGGTCACGTGATAATGATCGGGCTGGGGTGGGGGGATCTGGCAGATATTTTTCCTTCCCTCACGCAGAGGCCATGAAACCAATTGTTGGGGGTGCCTAGTGCAATCAGCCAACTCTGAATACAGGGGGACCAGGGGATGGCAGGGTATGTGTTGCTCAGTAACCACACTGGGCAGGGTATGTGTTGCTCAGTAACCACACTGGGCAGGGTATGTGTTGCTCAGTACAACATAATGAACGTTTCAGATTTTCAGCAGGGGCCCGATGATGTCACGGTGAACTGGTTATCTTAACTGTGATGTCAACTCTATGAAACACAAAAAATATTTTTGTGGCAATGATGTCATTGGGTGTGGTATAGAATTAAAGCGGGAGCTTCATCGTATGTTACAGCACAAAAGGCCATTCGGCCTATCGTGCCTGTGCCTGTTCACTGGGCCAGTGTGGGATACCAGCCAGGACCTGTGCACAGCACTGCCTGCAACCACCTCCATCCCCATCACACAATAATTGTATCAATTACTTTACAGTCATTACAGCAACAATAAGGGGAGGCTGGATAATCACAAGTGGGAGAAAGGAATACGCCTACAGGATGAGTTAGGGTGGAGGGGGCTCGTGTGGAGAATAAACACCGGCGTAGACCAGATGGGCCGAATGGCCTGTTACTGTGCTGTGCTGTAATTTCTATGTAATTCTCTGTAACCTGTCCCCAGGTCTCTGTCAGCACCATCCTGAAACTGATTTCTCTGAGGTAGAGAATTGCAGCTGGCTCCGGGGTTGTGACCTGTACTTACTGCTGAGGTCGGGAAGCTGCCTTGTGGCCCGAGAGGGTGGAGTTGGGGAGAAGGGGGAAAGACGAGCAGCATCCTCCCCTCCAAAGACTAGTAGATTAAAAACCAGCGTCAGCCTGGGCTGCCATTCTTTATTTTTTACATAATATACCAAAGAACATTTACAACACCTCATGAATCCAAGCAGTATTCATCGTACGAAGGCTATTTGCTAAGACAGCACTTTTTAAAAAAACAAACAGCGATACACCGTGTTGCTGCAGCAGAGCGCAGCACACAGTCCAGTGCCCACCGCACGGTCCAGTGCCCACCGCGCCTGTGATCCCGCTACCACAACACGTCCCTCAGCTCTGCCCTGTCACTGCGGACTGGTGCCAGGCCGAAGGGAATATCGGACATAGACTCACCCTCGGGGGGGGGGGGGGGGGAGTGGAGGGGAGGGGAAGGGGAAGGGTCCGTCTGCATCATCAGAAGAGTCCCAACGACAGGGTGGGGGAGCAGTGGAAATTTGAGAGCAAGGATCTGAGAGCTCTGAACTTTTATCATTTTAATCAGCGATCAACACATTGAACAGTCTGTGATGGTAATTCAGTAAATACAAAAACAGCTATTGCTCATTTTCCCAAACGGGGAGTGAGGAAGCCCCCAGTGCCTGATTATAGAATTCATCTGATCAATATTCGCTTTTTTTAATCAAATAATTTACGCCAGTCCTCCTAATCAATAACTGCTATTGGGCGTAAACTACCCTCACAAATCTGCAAGTTACCAGGAGACCTCATACTGAACTTGGCAATTCCATAACACACGCCCCCACCCCACCTGACCCCCCCCCGACCTGCCCCTCCCCCCCCACCTGCACCCCCCCCACACCTGCCCCTCCCCGACTTCACTCGGCACATGATTTCCACAGGCACTGGCAAGCCTCCGGTACCACGGCCAATCGGTGACTCTCCAGACACTGAGTGCTAAGCTATGTAATTGGGGGGGGAGGGGGGAGATGGTGGGGGGCGGAAGGGGAGATGGTGGGGGGGGAGGGGGAGATGGTGTGGGGAGGAGGGGGAGATGGTGGGGGGGGGAGGGGGAGATGGTGGGGGGGGGGAGGGGGAGATGGTGGGGGGCGGAGGGGGAGATGGTGGGGGGGGGGAGGGGGAGATGGTGGGGGGGGGAGGGGGAGATGGTGGGGGGGGAGGGGGGGAGATGGTGGGGGGGGAGGGGGGGAGATGGTGGGGGGGGGAGGGGGGGGAGATGGTGGGGGGGAGGGGGAGATGGTGGGGGGGGAGGGGGAGATGGTGGAGGGCAGGGGAGATGGTGGGGGGGAGGGGGAGATGGTGGGGGGGGAGGGGGAGATGGTGGAGGGCGGGGGAAGGGGGCAAGGGGAAGTGTCACCGCGGAGCCCAATCCTCTCCTCATCTGACATCCACACCCCGTCTCCTCCAACACACAGTTATCAGGAACAGGAACCCTGGCCGATTCCCGCAGTCCCCTCCCCCTCCCCGGCCTGGCCTGATGGCACTGAGGCCAACTGGAGTGTCCCAACAGCTGATTCTAATGAGGTCACAGACCGGGGAACAAATCTGGGGCCTTGGTTGGGCCGTGGGCATCGATCGGTGCGACACCTGACAGTGCCTGTGCCCACTGGGGGAGCTAACTGTATGCAGTTAAATGTTAGCTCGATGCCCATGGGCCAGTTTATGTTTATATCTGTGGAATATGACCATTAAACATATACACACTATTAATAAAGAAGGTTAATTCAAAAAATATATAAAATTTGCTGTGTTTTACATCAGCTTTTAAAATTTTGGCCTTACTAATATCCGAGGGACAAAATGCGTCACAGAGAGAGAATGACCGATGGTGACTGGACAGGTCAACTGAGCGGCCGTTAATCCTCCCCCTCCCCCCCCCCCCCCCCCCACTGTACAGAACAGTTGAAGTGAAGCCCTATTTACACACAATCAGCTTTAATTGGGGTTTTTTTTTGGGGGGGGGAAGAGGGCAGAGATTAGAAATGTTTACTTTGCTCCCAATGTGAGTTCAATGTTCTGCATAAATGCAGCGTGTACCCAGACCCAAAGTTAATCTGGTAAACTGAAAAGGTAGTACACAAATATGACTTTATAGTAAGCTGAGGACCAGGGCTGGGGAAGGAACAGATATAACACGGAACTGAATCCATTTCACCCAAGTCCAGCTCACCTCGCTGGGCAAATGGGATTCCATTTGAGAAGCCTTTACAGAAACAAATGACTTTCCTGCATCTCCTTCCACATAAACAAAAGCACAAACAATTCCTTTAACTTTACTTTTATGTCAGGACATAGTGCAGGTTCCACAGTAGAAACCTCCTCGTGTCACAGGGGGTGCTCTGACATCACACAGAGGTTTAACTGCCTGGCACCAACTCCACAAGATGAAAAACTGCCCTTCAAAAAAAAAGGCTCCTCTAATTAGCTGAACTGGCCCATAGTCCTAAACATTATAAATGGAAGGTAAATGCACACTTACTCTTTTCTCACAGTCACTGCTAGGAATAGATGTTTTGTTTTGAACTTCCTCTTGTGGAATCACACAGGGGGTCAAAGGTTTGTGCAGCACTCCCCACACCTCGAGTCATTGACGTCACGGATGGGGGAGGCTGAGCTGACAATGGTTGCCCCCCTCCTCACCCCCATCAGTTCTACAGCTTGAAGCCATGTGTTGGATAGCATGTGGGTGTGAATGCTGGGCACGCACAGTAGCACGTGTGTGTGTGAATGCTGAGCGCGCACAGTAGCACGTGTGTGTGAACGCTGGGCGCGCACAGTAGCACGTGTATGTGAATGCTGGGCGTGCACAGTAGCACGTCTGTGTGTGAATGCTGGGCGCGCACAGTAGCACGTGTGTGTGTGAACACTGGGCGCGCACAGTAGCACGTGTGTGTGAATGCTGGGCGCGCACAGTAGCACGTGTGTGTGAACGCTGGGCGCGCACAGTAGCACGTGTGTGTGAACGCTGGGCGCGCACAGTAGCACGTGTGTGGGAATGCTGGGCGCGCACAATATTCAGCTTGCCTGTGATGCTCCCTCATGGTAGAATAGCCTGCCGAAACTCTCCGTCTCGGTTTGTACATGAAGAATGGGGATTATGGTGATGTGCCGAGGGGCAGCTGGCAACCATGAGATTGCCCTCGAGATTCACCGCCTTCAAGGAGCAGAAGGGAGAAAAACATTCTGCCACATTTAGGAACATGGAGCCAGTCTATTCAGGATCCTGATTCCTTTGATCTATTACGTGTTAACTGGGCAAGATTTCCTGTGGGCTACAGGCAGTGAAATCGTCAGCGTTCAACACCTGACAACACAGGAAGTCTTCCCGTACTGTTTTGACCCATGATACTGAGAATATGGGAGAAAACTAACATTAGCCGTTTTCAACCCATCCAGTGTAATGGGCAGAGGTGGAGACGTGGGCTGTTCTATAAGATGAAGTGGACATTGATTGCAGTCTCCCATCCCCTCCACTCCCCTCCCCCCATTCCCACCCGCCCCCATTGCATTTACCTCCAATTAAGAAATTTATTACCAGTCATCTTATACCATCCAAAACTTATATACTAAAATAAAGTCAGATTTCCTTCCAGTCAAAGCTCAAAAATACAACCAATATTTCTCCGAAGCAACTGTAAACACTATGCTCATCGATCTATTAAACATTGCAGGATACTACAATCCCAGTATTTCATTTAAAAAATCAATACTTTTTTTAAAAAAAGAATTATTTTCTTTTTCCTTTTACATGTATCCAAAGATGACGCCATTAGGACATAATCACCTCATGATCCTGCGTCAGAATCGCACTTGGAAAAAAGAAAACATATCTTACTGTTTTCGTAAAATAAAAAAATAGCAAACTGACTAATTGAAAAGCCTCCACTCAATCACAGTACAACGCTCTCATTATTATATGTGACAAAAATCTAAGGCATCTTATCATTGGAAAACAAGACGTCGGCAAAGCTACACCTGTGTTATACAGGAGGAATGGACAGAACAACCCAGGCTGTGACTAGGTTTGCTTATCTCTCTCTCTCAATCCCCACAGCCAGTAGCCTCCCTCCTCACCCCCAATCCACTGTGCTGTGTCGCTGGTAATGCAGGTTACCGCGGTACTGACTAGTTCAGCTGCATCAGTTGTGGGGAGGAGTGGGAGGGGGGCAAAGGGGAAGGGGAGGGGATCGACCAAACACACCCCTCCCTCCTCCCAGGAAAACATTTTTTGTTTTTTTTTTCTTCTTTTAAAAATGCAAAAAAAAAACAAAAACAAAAAAAAAAAATAATGTTCGGCTTCTGTTGCCACGGAGACCGCATCTCCCGTGTGCCCCACAGTCTTTACACCAAGTTCTTTGTGTTCAAGTGCGTTTTGTAGTGTTTGGTCAGGTGGTCACTCCTCATAAAACGCTTGTGACACTGTCCACACTCGAATCGTTTGTCACCTGCAACAGACAATTAGCACAAGAGGTTTAAATTTACAGGTTTAATAGTGCATGTTACACGTCACTCCTACAAATTCCCAACTACATCTACAAAACTGATGTTCTAGTCATGAATGCTGCATGCTAATTTCTCTCAACTTTCCAGTTTCGATCCTCCTAAGCTCCAAATACCCTTCTCCCTCCTCCCTAAACTCATTCTTTCGCAGCACCTCAAAGTGTGGAACTCTCCACCGTGCTCAGCTTTGTCTTCCTCCTACAATCTAACTAGTTATTTGCCTCAACTTTTCAACCTTGGTGTCTTGTATAACTGTCATTGCTCCTTCTCACTATATTAAAAAAAAATTATATTCAAGAACTCCATTGAACCAAAGATGTTCCCCTCTCCTCTAAGCAGGGAGTGTTAGCTCTAAAAAGTTACTTTTGGTGGGTGTCTATTTTGAGTGCCTGCTACTTTCTAGAGAAAAGAAATTCTAGTTCCATTCGAAGTTTGCTAATTCTAATTCTTTAAGGATAAAACAATGTCAGTGAAGAAGGGCTGTTCAGTGGATGTGATTACAGAAGGCATTTGATAAAGTGCCACATGTGAGACTTTTACAGGACGTAGTGGCCCCTGGAATTTAACGAGCCAGCCACACTGAAAGTTCCAGTGAGACTGCTAGAACTCGGCATATTACAGTGTACCAAACACCACTAATTGGGTTGAAGATAATGGCTCCACTGCCCATTAAGGAAAAAAATACTCTGCTTGTGCAGCGCTGACCTGTGTGAGTTCTGGCGTGCCTCTGTAGCTCGTCGCTGCGAGTGAACCTCTTCCCACAGAACACCCAGCTACAGACAAACGGACGCTCCCCTGTGTGTAAGCGGACATGGGCTCGTAGCAAAGATGTTTTCCGGAATACCTTCTCACAACCTGGAATGTGGCAAATGTGCTTCTTCTTCCCTACCTCTCCGCTCCTAGATTTAAGGCAAAGAAAGTCAGGTCCGAAAGATTTAGTACCAGTTTTAAGCACCCGACGGTTTAGCAAGATTAGCAGCGAATGCGGAGTTAGCCAGTCAGGGAAAAAAACCTCCTCAGCCTCATTTTTGTTGGATCTGCAGATTTCACACAAAAAGAAAAAGGGACCAGAAACACGGAATCTGATCCCATAAACACTGGGGAAAAAAATTCACAGCTCCATCCAATCAAACAGGATCTGACAAACCAATGGGCCTAAGTATAAACAAACGGAATCCAAGCACCAACACATCAATAAATAAATACCCATTAATAAAAAACAGAATTTGCCTTATTAATGGCCCTGCTCATTTTACACTAAATAACACTATAAAATGCTGAAAATACATAGCAGATGAGACTAGGATTTGATAGCGAAAATACACCTTTACTTTTCAGCTATAACCTTTCCTCAGACCTCATTTTTAATAAATCATTTCTGACCCCTCCCCCAACAATGCACATCTATTTATTTAAATAGTTATTCATTTCATTGGAACAGGAGTAGGCCATTCAGCCCCTCGAGCCTGTTCCGCCATTCAATTAGATCATGGCAGATCTGTATCTTAACTCTATCTACCCACCTTGGTTGCATAAACTCTTGCCTAACAAAAATCGATCAATCTCAGTTTTGACATTTTCAATTGACCCCCAGCCTCAACAGTTTTTGGGGGAGAGAGTTCCAGATTTCCACTCCCCTTTGTGTGAAGAAGTGCTTCCTGACATCACCCCTGAACGGCCTGGCTCTAATTTTAAGGTTATGCCCCCTTGTTCTGGACCAGAGGAAATAGTTTCTCTCTGTCTATCCTATCAAATCCTTCAATCATTTTAAAACCTCAATTGGATCACCCCTTAATCTTCTATACTGGAGGGAACACAAGCCAGTCTATGTAACCTGTTCTCATAATTTAATCCTTTTAGCCCCAGTATCATTCTGTTTCACTTTTCCCCCTCAGTTACAGAGATTAGGGCCTAGGAATTCCCAGAAGTGCTGTGGGAGAGACCTGCCCCCCTCCCCCTCCGCCCTAGCTCTGACCCCACCCCCAATCGTGGGACAAGGTCATTTGAACAATAGCGGAGGGTGCCTGCGCCATTAACAGTGCCTGCCCTGGGGGACAGTGGGGTTTCGGGGCACAGGTGGGTCTGATACAAGCCTTGAAATCTTTTGCTAAATCATCACTGCTCTCCAATCTCCCAACGCCGATCGATCTCTCTCAGATGGCACAGGTGTGCTGAGTGTGGATCAGGATGACTTGTCTCCCAATATTCCCATCCTTGACCCTCTACTCCGTGCCCAGCTGAAAATAAAATGCGAATGTGGCTCGGAAAAAATCAGATAAAACCTCCAGTGAGGGGGAGGAACAGGGCACAGAAGAGAGAGTGGGCAAAGAAATAAATTGCAATAACAACTGGGCTCTTTCCAGATCTTCTGCAACAACATTTTACTGAACGGGAAAACTAAAAAGTGGGGCAGAAAATTTGTTCCTTCATCGTCGCTGGGTCAGAATCCTGGCACTCCCGCCCTGACAGCACTGTGGGAGAACCTTCACCACACGGACTGCAGCGGTTCAAGAAGGCGGCTCACCACCACCTTCTCAAGGGGCAACTAGGGACGGGCAATAAATGCCGGCCTCGCCAGCGATGCCCACGTCCCGAGAATGAATGAATGAAACCCCACCCCGAAGAGAGAACAAGGGGCAGATGCAAAAATCCGGGTCTACCTTTTCTCGCCGTCCTTGCAGTTTGGACAAGTGCAGGCCATCCGCTTCATCTTCTTGTTCTGCTGCCCCGCGATTTCGTCAGCTGGCAAGGCTGGCTCCATCTGCAGCTGGCTGAGTTGGCTCGGACTCAGTCCAGTGATGGTGATATTGTTGGCGGAAACTGGGGACATGACCCCCGCCTGCATACTTAACTGTTGCTGTCCTGTCAGGATTAAAACAAAATAAAATGTATTTTTTTTTAAAGAATCATAGGATTATAGAATTTTGCAGCACAGGAGGAGGCCATTTAGCCCGTCGCGCCTGTGCCGGCTCTCTGGAAGAGCTACCCACTTAGCCCCGCTGCCCATCCCTTTCCCATCCTTATTAAATTTTTCTATTTCAAATAATTATCCATTTCCCTTTAAAATACTATTATAGATTTTGCTTTCACAACTGTTTCTGGTTGGGCGTTCCATGCCCTAACAACCCTTTGTATAAAGCAGTCGGTCTTTTAGTGATGATTTTAATTTTATGCCCTTGAGTTACTGACTCAATAACCAGTAGAAATTATTTTTCGTGGTTTAATTTTTCAAAGCCACTCATAATTTTGAACACTTCTATCAGATCACCTCTTAACCTTCTGTATTGTAATCAAAAGAGTCCCAGTTTCTCTTGTCTCTCCTCATAACTAAAGCCTCCCATCAGTGGTGTTATCTTAGTGAATCTCTTTTACACCCACTCCATGGCCATGACATCCTTCCCAAAGTAAAAAGCCCATAACTGGATGTACTTTTGTAAAAGATTTTTTTTGTCGGACGGGAGTTGAATCCCAAAATCTTCAAATTCAAACTTTCAGAATTCCTGTCACCCGTAACCCATTCCTCACATCCACCATCTCTTCCTCAGTGACTTCCACTGGCTCGGTCATCTAGCACTTTATATCATTGTCTTCAAATCCCTCCAAAGCCTCGCTTTGCCCCACTTCTCCAATATTCTTCAGCCCTACATCCCACCCTGCACCCAAGTGGTGAAGATGAAAATGACTCCCTATATGTTTAAAGTCATAGTCCAGCTCAGCGAGTCATGGCTCCCTCACGGGAATGGACTTTGGTGCTGAAGGACACGAATGGGCCGAACGGCTCCCTTCTGTGCTGTATCTTTTCTACGGTTCTATGAAATAACAAGGTAAAAGTCCAAAAATGTAACTTTAAGACAAGGAAACATAGTAACAAATTTAGGGCCCATGTCTTCTTCATACAAAGAGTGATCAAGGCATGAAGCGAACTTCTGGATAGGGTGTCAGAGGCGGAAATTATGGAATCATTTAAGATTCTGTGATGAAGAAACTCTAGGGTCTTTCTGGGTTGTTCAGCTAAGATGGGCTGAATGACCTTTTCTCATCCGTATCTATCTTATCATTTCATTTTAGCTGGATACCATTGCCAGCTCCATTTATTTTCTGCGAGCGCCTTCAGCCTCCCTCAGCTCGCCCGGTTAGGGAGAGAGACAACCAACACGTACGTGAGGGTGGGACAGATTAACCGCCTTCCCATCAGCTTTCCACTCACTCTGGAAAAGCATCATCCCTCCTCTGGGCACCGGCACCCAGACAACTGGGGGTTAGGGTCAGGAACTCACTGTTTGGGGGGAATGGCACAACCATGATGTAATAAATCAAAATTCTACATTCATTTTGCAGCCCACCCCATTAAATGCTCTCTTTGCATCTTGGCTTCCCTCATTCCCAGGGCATGGTCTTTATATTTGCCTGTAAAATTATGAAAAGAATCGTTGGCTGCTGCATTTGAATAAACTACTGCTCTGCTGGCCGAGGCAGAATAACGCCACTGACATTAAGATGAAAGATGTATGTGCTGGGGAGTGGAATACTTTCCGATTTCGGGCACCCAGAGTTAGCATCAAGCCTTCCCAAGCCAGGAAGAGCAATGGTTAATGTAGATTTAAGCTCCCACCAGTGGAAGGACATTCTCCCACTGCAGCAGCATCTTTCTACTTCTCTCACCAGCCATTCTGCAGTCTATTTGAATGTGATTACCAATCTAGTGTCAATCGCTGTTGAATTAGGGGAACTCCTGTACAATGGCTCCAGGCCCCCAGGATATGGAGAGTAAGCCATGCTCATTCCACGTAAGAAAGAAAGAATTTGCATTTATTTAGCACCTTTCAGGAGATCCAAACATGTTTCACAGCCAATGAATTACGTTGAAGTGTCATCACTATTGTAGGCAAATGCACAGCAAGGTCCCACAGTCAGCAATGACATAAATGACACTTAATCTGTTTTTTAGTGGTGTTGATTGAGGAATAATTGTTGGTTCAGTTTTAATGTCTTATCTGAAAGCAGCTCCTCCGACAGTGCAGCACTCCCTCAGTACTGACCCTCTGATAGCACTCCCTCTGTACTGACCCTCCCTCCGACAGTGCAACACTCCCCCAGTACTGACCCTCCGACAGCACTCTCTCAGTACTGACCCTCCAACAGCACTCCCTCAGTACTGACCCTCCAACAGCACTCCCTCAGTACTGACCCTCCAACAGCACTCCCTCAGTACTGACCCTCCAACAGCACTCCCTCAGTACTGACCCTCCAACAGTGCAGCACTCCCTCAGTACTGACCCTCCGACAGCGCTCCCTCAGTACTGACCCTCCAACAGTGCAGCACTCCCTCAGTACTGACCCTCCGACAGCGCTCCCTCAGTACTGACCCTCCGACAGCACTCCCTCAGTACTACCCCTCCAACAGTGCAGCACTCCCTCAGTACTGACCCTCCGACAGCACTCCCTCAGTACTACCCCTCCAACAGTGCAGCACTCCCTCAGTACTGCACTGGGAGTTTCAGCCTAGATTTTGTGCTCAAGTCTGTTGAGTGGGGCCTGAACCCAGAACCTTCTGACTCAGAGACGAGAGTGCTACCCACTGAGCCAAGCTGACACTTTGACCCTTACAGCCAACAGAAAGAAGAGACTTCAATTCCACCAGTCTGACCCTAGGTCACAGAGGTCAAAGACAGCGGCTACCCGACTGCATCATCGAACCCTCACTGAAGCCAACGTATTGTACAGCTAGATTATTGTTGGGTAACAGTTGAGGTGCGGTTTCTCCCTATCCACTCTATCAAATACAATAAAAAAATGTACTAAAAGAAACTGCTTCCACTGGCTGGAGGGTCAGTAACCAGAGGACACAGAATTAAGGTAATTGGCAAAAGAACCAGAGGGAGATGGGGAGAATTTTTTTTATGCAGTGAGTTATTATGATCTGGAATGCGCTGCCTGAAAGGGCGGTGGAAGCAGATTTAATAATAACTTTCAAAAGGGAATTGGATAAATACTTGGAGGGAAAAAATTTTCAGGGCTATGGGGAAAGAGCAGGGGGAGTGGGACTAATTGGATAGCTCTTTCAAAGAGCTGGCACAGGCACGATGGGCCAAATAGCCTCCTTCTGTGCTGTATCATTCTATGATCAACTATAATCTAATTGAATGGTAGAATATGCTCGAGGGGCTGAATGGTCTTCTTCTGTTCCTACGTATTGTTTTACCTGTTGCTTTATTGCAATCAATTCCTTTCTCCGACACAAAAATAAGTCTATGAATCCTAGAATGATACAGAACAGGAGGCCATTCGACCCATCGTGCCTGTGCCAGCTCTCTGAAAGAGCTATCCAATTAGTCCCACTCCTCCTGCAAATTTTTCCCCTTCAAGTATTTATCCCATTCCCTTTTGAAAGTTATTATTGAATCTGCTTCCACCGCCCTTTCAGGAAATGCATTCCGGATCATCACAACCCGCTGCGGAAAATTTGGTGGAATGAAGCTTTTGGATAAATTGCCTCTCACCTGCAGCATTGGTGACAGTTACTGGAACTCCTGGTACCTGCAACCCATTGATGCTGATGGTCTGTATCGTCTGGCCAGCAGCAAACTGTGCAGTGTTCAGGTTAATGGTGCCTCCTGCCGGTGCAATCCTGGGCAAGGCATTCCCCTTCCGGATCATGGAGCCCGTGTTGGACCTCTTCCCGCCTCCGGCTGGGGCTATCCGGGGCAAGGAGCTGGCCCCGGGGGCGCCTGACCCTTGCTGATTCGCCGAGGAGTTCTTCATTGGTAACGCCTGCCAGTTCACCTGTCCGGAGGAGGTGACGGAATGGGCTCGGATGATGACCGGTGTGGAGCTCTGCTCCGTCGCCTGGACCTGGAAGTTCTGCGGGGACTTCTGAGGGACGGTGGGGAGTGTGTGGCCGCCCATGGAAGCTGCCTGCACCACACGGATGGCCTGCTGGGGAATGCTCTGCACCGCCTGCTCCTGTTTGGGCTGCACCACCTGCACCTGCTGCAGGACGTTGGAGCCAGGGCTCTGCACCAGGAGCACGTTGGTCCCCGACTGAATGACGTTGCCCGCGGCCTCCACCAGGGTCACCGTCTCCGTCACCGCCGTCGGATTGGCCGATTTCCTCCTCGACCTCTTGCCAAGCTTCGTGGAGCTGCTGCAAATGGAGTCTCCGGTTAACTGTATGCCGCTTCCATCGCCAGCACCAACCAGGTTACTCACAGGCATGGACAAGGCTACGTTTCCACCACCTGCCAGTTTGATGATATTGCCCTGGGCTTGTAGAGTCGTTCCCCCGATCTTCTGCACCTGAACAGGGACAGAGACGGCAGGCTTGATCTGCATGGCCTGAGGGGAGATCTTCTGTGCGCTGCTCACCGGCGCCGTGGTTACAAACGCCTGGTTGGTTCCCGGAATGATCTGGATCTGACCCGCCACATTCTGCTGGACGTTGGCGATCTGCACGGACTGCCCGCCGATGGTCTGGACCTGGGGGATAACCTGGTACTGAATGTTCGGCCGTGAGCCTTTGCTGACCACCGCTTGGTTCTGAATGGCCAGCACCAACTGTCCCGAGCTGGAGGGGCTAACGGCCGCGCTGCCGACCTGCGACCCCTGGATTTGAAAGACTTTTCCGTTGGCCGCGATGAAGCTGATGTTGCCCCCACTCTGTCCGTTGGGGGGTGGAGCCGGTTTCAACAGTGGAAGTTTCTTGGTGACCATCTGTACGGCCACCGGTGAGGGCAGGGAGCCGGATTCCGCAGCCGGTGGGCCAATCTTGCTGCATGTCGCTGCCAGAAGGGCCAGCGGAGATGGCTGTGAATCCTATTGCATCCCAGCAACCAGAGAAGGAAAGGGAGAGAAATTATAAACCTTGGAAAGAAAATCTTGCATTTATATAGCGCCTTTCATGACCTCAGGACGTCCCAAAGTGCTTTACAGCCAATTAAGTACTTTTCTGAAGTGTAATCACTTTTGTTATGTAGGAAACGCGGCAGCCAATTTGCACATAGCAAGATCCCACAAACAGAAATGTGACAATGACCTGATCATCTGTTTTAGTGATGTTGGTTGAGGGATAGAAACATAGAAAATAGGAGCAGGAGTAGGCCATTCGAGCCTGCTCTGCCATTCAATATGATCATGGCCGATCCTCTATCTCAATACCATATTCCTGCTCTCTCCCCATAAATATTGGCCAGGACACCGGGGAGAGCTCCCCCTGCTCTTATTCGAAACAGTGCCGTGGGATCTTTTACATCCACCTGAGGGCAGACAGGGCCTCGGTTTAATGTCTCATTCCAAAGACGGCACCTTTGACAGTGCAGCACTCCCTCAGTACTGGCACCGGGGAGTGTCAGCCTGGATTACGTGTTCAAGTCTCTGAAGTGGGGTTTGAACCCACGACCTCTGACTCAGAAACGAGGGTGCTGCCCACTGAGCCACAGATGACACCTTGTCTCCGACATTCTGCCAGTGTAGTCTCTGATAATATTAAGACACAACAGAGCTGATGGAACAAAAGTGTGCTATCGGGGGGCAGGGGGAGTCTCAGCCAGTGTCCACACCTATCGGGAAATCACCCGTGTGTTTCGCACAATTCCCCAATATATGCTGCTGACACGTGAGGCTTCTCACTGGTTAGCGCTGATTTGTCAAATTACATAGAGAGCTAGGTAGAATTTACAGCACAGAAACAGGCCATTCGGCCCAACTGGTCTGTGCCAGTGTTTATGCTCCACACGAGCCTCCTCCCTCCCGACTTCATCTCAGCCTTTCATCATTGCCCCGAATGTCTCTGGGTACGTACACACAGAATGTAATCAGGGCGTCTGCTGGTGACTCGGGAGGTAAATCCACAGCCTCACGCGGAAAGGAACAAACAAACCAGGAAAGTCCAGGAAAGTCTCCAGTTCAATCCCCTCTTTGGCCGGGCAAGGGAAGAATCGGCCAAGTTTCTTGCTCCCGGTCACTGGTCAGCCACCGCTGCTGGAAAGTGCGGCGTGAGTGGATGATTTGGTTATGTTGATCTCCACTGTTGAACGGCCCACTGACTCCGTCCAGACTCATACATGAAGAATGGTCACGGCACCGGAGGGCAGCCGACAACCACTGAAACGCACCCTGGCAACAGTCGGTCGGATGATTGGCTGTGTGTGTCGGGTATGGTGCCCACCTGGTGTGCCCACGATTCAGGTATCGGCGTCTCACTCGGCAAACCCATCAGGTGACCGGAAGCTGGTCCCGGCGGGTACCTGACTCCAGGTATTACGGACTCACGGAGCCGTGGCTTTGTTTGAGGGCAGGAGCTACGATAGACAAATGTCTCCCTTACCTCTGTCACTGTTGACGCTGCTGGTTGGAGATATTCACTGGGACTAACAGCGGCGGTGGCAGCCATACTGTCCTGCTGGTCTGAAAGAGAAAAGAGAGCGGTTACTTAAAAATGACACATGGAAAGGGACCCCCTTCATGAGCCCTGAGCAGCTTGTTTCATTCTGCGCGCCTCAACCCTCTTCTTGCTCACTCTTCCTCTTCCTTCCACCCCCCCACCCCCTCCCACTTTTCTTCCTCATCTCTTCTGAAGACACAGATCCATGGTGGGGTTTTGTCTCAACAGTTCCCAGCCACTCTCAGTCGAGCGGCTGTTTCTTCGCACGCCCGAATCTTAACACCGATTCTGAACGTTGTTCAGCTGCAACAAGAAGGGCATCGGGGGCCGAGCCCGAGCCTGTCCTCGTCGGATTTACCTGCACACTTTTCTGCATCAGAAGGTTATGGGTTCAAGTTCCACTCCAGAGACTTAAGTACATAATCCAGGCTGACACTCCCAGTGCCAGTACTGAGGGAGTGCTGCACAGTTGGAGATGCTGTCTTTTGGATGAGACGTTAAACCGAGGCCCCGTCTGCCCTCTCAGGTGAATGTAAAAGATCTTGTGTAACGATTTGAAGAAGAGCAGGGAAGTTCTCCCTGATGTCCTGACCAATATTTATCCGTCAACCAATATCACTAAAAAAACAGATTATCTGGTCGGTATCTTATTGCTGTTTGCGAAACCTTGCTGTGCACGAATTGGCTGCCGTGTTTCCCTACATTACAACAGTGACAACACTTTAAATGTACATCATTGACTGCGAAGCGCTTTGGGACGTCCTCAGTACACAGAGTGAGCAATACCTGGACTGGTCTCCAGGTAGGGGAATGGAGACAAGAACTCTGGAGTCACTCAAGGGGCAGTTAGAGGCTATGACGGACCGTAGTTTCTGTGGAAGGAGAAGTGAGATGGGCCAATGCAACGCCATCACTGACAGAAAGGTGTATTTACAGTGTGACAAGTTTACATAGCCACATCCCATTGTAAATTCTTATGTCCACATTTACAATGGGAATTCATTAATAAGGACAGAATATGTGACTTTAAAATGAGGACTGAATGACATCTGGGTGCACTGGTCCGCTGAACACCACCACTCTAACCCCTGTTTGGCCTGAAAACTACACTTGGTCTTTACTTCCTGTGTACAACACGAGAGGAAATCGAGTAGTTATTCATTATAATTTTTGGAAAGCAGAAAACAACAAGGTTGAGAAAGGAAATGACCCGGTAAATAACCCGCAACTCCAGTCACATCAGATCTACAGCCATTTCACAGCAACCCGCCCCACAGTAAGGCAGATCTGAAGGGAATGGGTCCACGAGCAATCTTCACTGCCCAGTTCTGATGAAGGGTCAGCGCGTGGAACATTAAATTGTCTCTTCGCTCCACTGAAGGGCTTCCGGTGATTTCTGTATTTGTTTCACATTGACAGCTTCTGGAGAAGTTTGGCGTTTGCTCACGACAGAATATTGCACAAACCATGGTACAGTATATTACAATAACCAGCACTAATCACCATGGTACAGTATATTACAATAACCAGCATTAATCACCATGGTACAGTATATTACAATATCCAGCAGTAAACACATTGGTACAGTATATTACAGTAACCAGCACTAAACACCATGGTACAGTATATTACAGTAACCAGCACTAATCACCATTGTACAGTATATTACAGTAACCAGCAGTAATCACTATGGTACTGTATATTACAGTAACCAGCACAAATCACCATTGTACAGTATATTACAGTAACCAGCACTAATCACCATGGTACAGTATATTACAATAACCAGCACTAAACACCATGGTACAGTATATTACAATAAAAAGCACTAAACACCATGGTACAGTATATTACAATAACCAGCATGAATCACCATTGTACAGTATATTACAGTAACCAGCACTAATCACCATTGTACAGTATATTACAGTAACCAGCACTAATCACCATGGTACAGTATATTACAGTAACCAGCACTAATCAGCATTGCACAGTATATTACAGTAACCAGCACTAATCACCATGGTACAGTATATTACAATAACCAGCACTAAACACCATGGTACAGTATATTAAAATAACCAGCACGAAACAGCATGGTACAGTATATTACAATAACCACAACTAAACACCATAGTACAGTATATTACAGTAACCAGCACTAATAACCATGGTACAGTATATTACTGTAACCATCACAAATCACCATGGTACAGTATGTTACAGTAACCAGCACTAATCACCATGGTACAGTATATTACAGTAACCAGCACTAATCACCATGGTACAGAATATTACAGTAACCAGCACTAATCACCATGACACAGTATATTACAATAACCAGCACTAATCACCATGGTAAAGTACATTACAGTAACCAGCACTAATCACCATGGTACAGTAGATTACAATAACCAGCACTAATCATGGTACAGTACATTACAGTAACCAGCAATAATCACCATGGTACAGTATATCACAATAACCAGCACTAATCTCCACAGTACAGTATATTACAGTAACCAGCACAAATCACCACGGTACAGTATATTACAGTAACCAGCACTAATCACCACGGTACAGTATATTACAGTATCCAGCACTAATCACCACAGTACAGTATATTATAGCAACCAGCACTAATCACCATGGTACAGTATATCACAATAACCATCACTAAACACCATGGTACAGTATATTACAAAAACCAGCACTAATCACCATGGTACAGTGTATTACAGTAACCAACACTAAACACCATGGTACAGTATATTACAATAATCAACACTAAACACTATGGTACAGTATATTACAGTAACCAGCACTGATCACCATGGTACAGTATTTTAGAGGAACCAGCACTAATCACCATGGTACAGTATATTATATTAACCAGCACTAATCACCATGGTACAGTATATTACAGTAACCAGTACGAATCACAATGGTACAGTATTTTACAGTAACAAGCACTGATCACCATGGTACAGTATATTACAGTAACCAGCACTAATCACCATGGTACAGTATATTATAGTAACCAGTACTAATCACCATGGTGCAGTACATTACAGTAACCAGCACTAAACACCATGGTGCGGTATATTACAGTAACCAGCACTGATCACCATGGTACAGCATATTACAATAACCAGCACTAATCACCATGGAACAGTATATTACAGTAACCAGTAGTAATCACCATGGTACAGTATATTACAGTAACCAGTACTAATCACCATGGTACAGTATATTACAGTAACCAGCATGAATCACCATGGTACAGTATATTACAGTAACCAGCACAAATCACCATGGTACAGTATATTACAATAAGCAGCACTAATCACCATGGAACAGTACATGACAGTAACCAGCACTAATCACCATGGTGCAGTATATTACAGTAACCAGTACTAATCACCATGGTACAGTATGTTACAGTAACCAGCACTAATCACCATGGTACAGTATATTACAGTAACTAGCACTAATTACCATGGTACAGTTTATTACAGTAACCAGCACTAAACACCATGGTACAGTATATTACAGTAACCAGCATTAAACACCATGGTACAGTATATTGCAATAACCAGCACGAATCATCATGCTACAGTATATTACAATACCCAGCACTAAACACCATGGTACAGTATATTACAGTAACCAGCATTAAACACCATGGTACAGTATATTAGAATAACCAGCACTAAACACCATGGTGCAGTATATTACAGTAACCAGCACTAAACACCATGGTACAATATATTACAATAACCAGCACTAAACACCATGGTACAATATATTACAATAACCAGCACTAATCACCATGGTACAGTATATTGCAGTAACCAGCACTAACCACCATGGTACAGTATATTACAGAAACGAGCACTAATCACCATGGCAAAATATATTACAATAACCAGCACTAATCACCATGGTACAGTATATTACAATGACCACCACTAATCACCATGGTACAATATATTACAATAACCAGCACTAAACACCATGGTACAATATATTACAATAACCAGCACTAATCACCATGGTACAGTATATTACAGAAACCAGCACCAATCACCATGGTACAGTATATTACAATAACCAGCACTAATCACCATGGTACAGTATATTGCAGTAACCAGCACTAAACACCATGGTATAGTATATTACAATAACCAGCACGAATCACCATGGTACAGTATATTACAATAACCAGCACTAATCACCATGGTACAATATATTACAATAACCAGCACTAAACACCATGGTACAATATATTACAATAACCAGCACGAATCACCATGGTACAGTATATTGCAGTTACCAGCACTAAACACCATGGTACAGTATATTACAATAACCAGCACTAATCACCATGGTACAGTATATTGCAGTAACCAGCACGAAACACCATGGTACAGTATATTACAATAACCAGCACGAATCACCATGGTACAGTATATTACAATAACCACCACTAATCACCATGGTACAATATATTACAATAACCAGCACTAAACACCATGGTACAATATATTACAATAACCAGCACGAATCACCATGGTACAGTATATTACAGTAACTAGCACTGATCACCATGGTACAGTATATTACAGTAACTAGCACTAATCACCATGGTACAGTATATTATAGTAACCAGCACGAATCACCATGGTACAGTATATTACAGTCACCAGTACTAATCACCATGGTACAGTATATTACAGTAACAAGCACTGATCACCATGGTACAGTATATTACAATAACAAACACTAATCAACATGGCACAGTATATTACAACAACTAGCACTAATCACCACAGTACAGTATATTACAGTAACCAGCACTAATCACCATGGTACAGTATATTATAGTAACCAGCACTAATCACCATGGTACAGTATATTATAGCAACCAGTACTAATCACCATGGTACAGTATAGTACAGTAACCAGCATTAATCACCATGGTACGGTATATTACAATAACCAGCACTAAACACCATGGTACGGTATATTACACTAACCAGCACTGATCACCATGGCACAGCATATTACAATAACCAGCACTAATCACCATGGTACAGTATATTACAATAACCAGCACGAAACACCATGGTACAATATATTTCAATAACCAGCACGAATCACCATGGTACAGTATATTGCAGTAACCAGCACTAGACACCATGGTACAGTATATTACAATAACCAGCACTAATCACCATCGTACAGTATATGACAGAAACCAGCACTAATCACCATGGTACAATATATTACAATAACCAGCACTAATCACCATGGTACAATATAATGCAGTAACCAGCACGAAACACCATGGTACAATATGTTACAATAACCAGCACTAATCACCATGGTACAGTATATTACAATAACCAGCACTAATCACCATGGTACAATATATTACAGTAACCAGTACCAATCACCATGGTACAGTATATTGCAGTAACCAGCACTAAACACCATGGTACAGTATATTACAATAACCAGCACTAATCACCATGGTACAGTATATTACAATAACCAGCACGAAACACCATGGTACAATATATTCCAATAACCAGCACGAATCACCATGGTACAGTATATTGCAGTAACCAGCACTAGACACCATGGTACAGTATATTACAATAACCTGCACTAAACACCATGGTACAGTATATGACAGAAACCAGCACTAATCACCATGGTACAATATATTACAATAACCAGCACTAATCACCATGGTACAATATAATGCAGTAACCAGCACGAAACACCATGGTACAATATGTTACAATAACCAGCACTAATCACCATGGTACAGTATATTACAATAACCAGCACTAATCACCATGGTACAATATATTACAATAACCAGCACTAATCACCATGGTACAATATAATGCAGTAACCAGCACTAAACACCATGGTACAATATATTACAATAACCAATCACCATGGTACAGAATATTAAAATCACCAGCACTAAATACCATGGTACAGTATATTACAGTAACCAGCACTGATCACCATGGTACAGTATATTACAGTAACCAGCACTAATCACCATGATACAGTATATTACAGTAACCAGCACTAATCACCATGGTACAGTATATTACACTCACCAGTACTAATCACCATGGTACAGTATATTACAGTAACAAGCACTGATCACCATGGTACAGTATATTACAATAACAAACACTAATCAACATGGCACAGTACATTACAACAACCAGCACTAATCACCACAGTACAGTATATTACAGTAACCAGCACTAATCACCATGGTACAGTATATTATAGTAACCAGCACTAATTACCATGGTACAGTATAGTGCAGTAACCAGCACTAAACACCATGGTGCAGAATATTACAATAACCAGCACGAAACACCATGGCACAGTATATTACAATAACCAGCATTAATCACCATGGTACAGTATATTACAATAACCACCACTAAATACCATGGTACAATATATTACAATAACTAGCACTAATCACCATGGTACAGAATATTACAATAACCAGCACTAATCACCATGGTACAATATATTAGAATAACCAGCACGAAACACCATGGCACAGTATATTACAATAACCAGCATTAATCACCATGGTACAGTATATTAGAATAACTACCACCAAACACCATGGTACAGTATATTACAGTAACCAGCACTGAACACCATGGTACAGTATATTACAATAACCAATCACCATGGCACAGAATATTAAAATAACCAGCACTGATCACCATGGTACAGTATATTATAGTAACGAGCACCAATCACCATGGTACAGTATATTACAGTCACCAGCACTAATCACCGTGGTACAGTATATTATAGTAACAAGCACTGATCACCATGGTACAGTATATTACAATAACCAGCACTAAACACCATGGTACAATATATTACAATAACCAGCACTAAACCCCATGGTACAATATATTACAATAACCAGCACTAAACACCATGGTACAGTATATTACAGTAACCAGCACTAATCACCATGGTACAGTATTACAGTAACCAGCACTAATCACCATGGTACAGTATATTAGAATAACCAGCACTAAACCACCTGGTACATTATATGACAATAACTAGCACTAACACCATGGTACAGTATATTACAGTAACCAGCACTAAACACCATGGTACAATATATTAGAATAACCAGCACTGAACACCATGGTACAATATATCACAATAACCAGCACTAATCACCATGGTACAGTATATCACAATAACCAGCACTAATCACCGTGGTACAGTATATTGCAGTAACCAGCACTAAACACCATGGTACCATATATGACAATAACCAGCACGAATCACCATGGTACAGTATATTACAATAACCAGCACTAATCACCATGGTACAGTACATTACAGAAACCAGCACTAATCACCATGGTACAATATATTACAATAACCAACACTAATCACCATGGTACAGTATATTGCAGTAACCAGCACTAAAAACCATGGTACAGTATATTAGTATAACCAGCACTAAACACCATGGTACAGTATATTGCAGTAACCAGCACTAAACACCATAGTAAAATATATTACAATAACCAGCACTAATCACCATGGTACAGTATATTACAATAACCACCACTAATCACCATGGTACAATATATTACAGTAACCAGCACAAATCACCATGGTACAGTATATTGCAGTAACCAGCACTAAAAACCATGGTACAGTATATTAGTATAACCAGCACTAAACACCATGGTACAGTATATTGCAGTAACCAGCACTAAACACCATAGTAAAATATATTACAATAACCAGCACTAATCACCATGGTACAGTATATTACAACAACCAGCATGAATCACCATGGTACAATATATTACAATAACCAGCACTAAATACCATGGCACAGCATATTGCAGTAACCAGCACTAAACACCATGGTACAGTACATTACAGTAACCAGCAACAAACACCATGGTACAGTATATTACAATAACCAGCACTAATCACCATGGTACAATATATTACAATAACCAGCACTAATCACCATGGTACAGTATATTACAGTAACCAGCACTAAACACCATAGTACAGTATATTACAATAACCAATCACCATGGCACAGAATATTAAAATAACCAGCACTGATCAGCATGGTACAGTATATTATAGTAACGAGCACCAATCACCATGGTACAGTATATTACAGTAACCAGTGCTAATCACCATGGTACAGTAGATTATAGTAACAAGCACTGATCACCATGGTACAGTATATTACAATAACCAGCACTAAACACCATGGTACAATATATTACAATAACCAGCACTAAACCCCATGGTACAACATATTACAATAACCAGCACTAAACACCATGGTACAGTATATTACAGTAACCAGCACTAATCACCATGGTACAGTATTACAGTAACCAGCACTAATCACCATGGTACAGTATATTAGAATAACCAGCACTAAACCCCATGGTACAATATATTACAATAACTAGCACTAACACCATGGTACAGTATATTACAGTAACCAGCACTAAACACCATGGTACAATATATTAGAATAACCAGCACTGAACACCATGGTACAATATATCACAATAACCAGCACTAATCACCATGGTACAGTATATCACAATAACCAGCACTAATCACCATGGTACAGTATATTGCAGTAACCAGCACTAAACACCATGGTACCATATATGACAATAACCAGCACTAATCACCATGGTACAGTATATTACAATAACCAGCACTAATCACCATGGTACAGTACATTACAGAAACCAGCACTAATCACCATGGTACAGTATATTAGAATAACCAGCACTAAACACCATGGTACAGTATATTGCAGTAACCAGCACGAAACACCATAGTAAAATATATTACAATAACCAGCACTAATCACCATGGTACAGTATATTACAATAAGCACCACTAATCACCATGGTACAATATATTACAGTAACCAGCACTAATCACCATGGTACAGTATATTACAATAACCAGCACTAATCACCATGGTACAGTACATTACAGAAACCAGCACTAATCACCATGGTACAATATATTACAATAACCAGCACTAATCACCATGGTACAGTATATTGCAGTAACCAGCACTAAAAACCATGGTACAGTATATTAGTATAACCAGCACTAATCACCATGGTACAGTATATTACAATAACCACCACTAATCACCATGGTACAATATATTACAATAACCAGCACTAAATACCATGGCACAGCATATTGCAGTAACCAGCACTAAACACCATGGTACAGTATATTACAGTAACCAGCAATAAACACCATGGTACAGTATATTACAATAACCAGCACTAATCACCATGGTACAATATATTACAATAACCAGCACTAATCACCATGGTACAGTATATTACAGTAACCAGCACTAAACACCATGGTACAGTATATTACAATAATCAATCAGCATGGCACAGAATATTAAAATAACCAGCACTGATCACCAAGGTACAGTATATTATAGTAACGAGCACCAATCACCATGGTACAGTATATTACAGTAACCAGTGCTAATCACCTTGGTACAGTATATTATAGTAACAAGCACTGATCACCATGGTACAGTATATTACAATAACCAGCACTAAACACCATGGTACAATATATTACAATAACCAGCACTAAACCCCATGGTACAATATATTACAATAACCAGCACTAAACACCATGGTACAGTATATTACAGTAACCAGCACTAATCACCATGCTACAGTATTACAGTAACCAGCACTAATCACCATGGTACAGTATATTAGAATAACCAGCACTGAACACCATGGTACAATATATCACAATAACCAGCACTAATCACCATGGTACAGTATATTGCAGTAACCAGCACTAAACACCATGGTACCATATATGACAATAACCAGCACGAATCACCATGGTACAGTATAATACAATAACCAGCACTAATCACCATGGTACAGTACATTACAGAAACCAGCACTAATCACCATGGTACAATATATTACAATAACCAGCACTAATCACCATGGTACAGTATATTGCAGTAACCAGCACTAAAAACCATGGTACAGTATATTAGAATAACCAGCACTAAACACCATGGTACAGTATATTGCAGTAACCAGCACGAAACACCATAGTAAAATATATTACAATAACCAGCACTAATCACCATGGTACAGTATATTACAATAACCACCACTAATCACCATGGTACAATATATTACAGAAACCAGCACTAATCACCATGGTACAGTATATTACAGTAACCAGCACTAAACACCATGGTACAATATATTAGAATAACCAGCACTAAACACCATGGTACAGTATATTACAATAACCAGCACTAATCAGCATGGTACAGTATATTAGAATAACCAGCACGAATCACCATGGTACAGTATATTACAATAACCAGCACTAATCACCATGGTACAATATATTACAATAACCAGAACTAAATACCATGGCACAGTATATTGCAGTAACCAGCACGAAACACCATGGTACAGTATATTACAGTCACCAGCAATAAACACCATGGTACAGTATATTACAATAACCAGCACTAATCACCATAGTACAATATATTACAATAACCAGCACTAATCACCATGGTACAGTATATTACAATAACTACCACTAAACACCATGGTACAATGTATTACAGTAACCAGCACTAATCACCACGGTACAGTATATTACAATAACCAGCACTAAATACCATGGTACAATATATTACAATAACCAGCACTAATCACCATGGTACAGTATATTGCAGTAACCAGCATGAAACACCATGGTACAGTACATTACAGAAACCAGCACTAATCACCATGGTACAGTATATTGCAGTAACCAGCACTAAACACCATGGTATAGTATATTAGAATAACCAGCACTAATCACCATGGTACGGTATATAAGAATAACTACCACCAGACACCATGGTACAGTATATTACAGTAACCAGCACTAAACACCATGGTACAGTATATTAGAATAACTACCACTAAACACCATGGTACAATGTATTACAGTAATCAGCACTAATCACCACAGTACAGTATATTACAATAACCAGCACTAAATACCATGGTACAGTATATTACAATAACCAGCACTAAATACCATGGTGCAATATATTACAGTAACCAGCATTAAACACCATGGTACAGTATATTACAACAACCAGCACTAATCACCATGGTACAGTATATTACAATAACCAGCACTAATCACCCTGGTACAGTATATTACAATAACCAGCACTAATCACCATGGTACAGTATATTACAATAACCAGCACTAAACACTATGGTACAGTATATTACAATAACCAGCACTAAACACCATGGTACGGTATATTCGGATAACCAGCACTAAACACCATGGTACAGTATATTACAATAACCAGCACTAAACACCATGGTACAATATTTTACAATAACCATCATTAAACACCATGGTAAAGTATATTACAATAACCAGCACTAATCAGCATGGTACAGTATATTGCAGTAACGAGCACTAAACACCATGGTACAATATATTACAATAACCAGCACTAAACACCATGGTACAATATATCACAATAACCCGCACTAATCACCATGGTACAGTATATTACAATAACCAGCACGAATCATCATGCTACAGTATATTACAATACCCAGCACAAAACACCATGGTACAGTATATTACAACAACCAGCACTAAACACCATGGTACAGTATATTAGAATAATCAGCACTAATCACCATGGTACAGTATATTACAGTAACCAGCAATAATCACCATGGTACAGTATATTACAGTAACCAGCACTAATCACCATTGTACAGTATATTACAATAACCAGCACCAACACCTAGGTACAGTATATTGCAGTAACCAGCACTAAACACCATGGTACAGTATATTACAATAACCAGCACTTACACCATGGTACAGTATATTACAGTAACCAGCACTAAAAACCATGGTACAGTATATTAGAATAATCAGCACTAATCACCATGGTACAGTATATTACAGTAACCAGCACTAATCACCATGGTACAATATATTACAATAACCAGCACTAAACACCATGGTACAATATATTACAATAACCAGCACTAATCACCATGGTACAGTATATTGCAGTAACCAGCACGTAACACCATGGTACAGTATATCACAATAACCAGCACTAAACACCATGGTACAGTATATTACAGTAACCAGCACTAATCATCATGGTACAGTATATTACAGTAACCAGCACTGAACACCATGGTACAGTATATTAGAATAACCAGCACTAAACACCATGGTACAGTATATTACAGTAACCAGCACTAAACACCATGGTACCATATATTACAATAACCAGCACTAATCACCATGGTACAGTATATTACAATAACCAGCACTAATCACCATGGTACAATATATTACAATAACCAGCACCAAACACCATGGTACAATATATTACAATAACCAGCACTAATCACCATGGTACAGTATATTGCAGTAACCAGCACTAACCACCATGGTACAGTATATTACAGAAACGAGCACTAATCACCATGGCAAAATATATTACAATAACCAGCACTAATCACGATGGACAGTATATTACAATGACCACCACAAATCACCATGGTACAATATATTACAATAACCAGCACTAAACACCAAGGTACAATATATTACAATAACCAGCACTAATCACCATGGTACAGTATATTGCAGTAACCAGCACTAAACACCATGGTACAGTATATTACAATAACCAGCACTAATCACCATGGTACGGTATATTACAATAACCACCACTAATCACCATGGTACAATATATTACAATAACCAACACTAAACACCATGGTACAATACATTACAATAGCCAGCACGAATCACCATGGTACAGTATATTGCAGTAACCAGCACTAAACACCATGGTACAGTATATTACAATAACCAGCACTAATCACCATGGTGCAGTATATTGCAGTAACCAGCACTAAACACCATGGTACAGTATATTAGAATAACCAGCACTAAACACCATGGTACAGTACATTGCAGTAACCAGCACTAAATACCATGGTAAAATATATTGCAATAACCAGCACTAATCACCATGGTACAGTATATTAGAATAACCAGCACTAATCACCATGGTACAATATATTACAATAACCAGCACTAATCACCATGGTACAATATAATGCAGCAACCAGCACTAAACACCATAGTACAGTATATTACAATAACCAGCATTAATCACCATGGTACAGTATATTAGAATAACTGCCACCAAACACCATGGTACAGTATATTACAGTAACCAGCACTAAACACCATGGTACAGTATAATACAGTATCTAGCACTAAACACCATAGTACAATATATTACAATAACCAATCACCATGGTACAGAATATTAAAATAACCAGCACTAAATACCATGGTACAGTATATTACAGTAACCAGCACTGATAACCATGGTACAGTATATTACAGTAACTAGCACTAATCACCATTGTACAGTATATTATAGTAACCAGCACTAATCACCATGGTACAGTATATTACAGTCACCAGTACTAATCACCATGGTACAGTATATTACAGTAACAAACACTAATCAACATGGCACAGTATATTACAACAACCAGCACTAATCACCACAGTACAGTATATTACAGTAACCAGCACTAATCACCATGGTACAGTATAGTACAGTAACCAGCATTAATCACCATGGTACAGTATATTACAATAACCAGCACTAAACACCATGGTACGGTATATTACACTAACCAGCACTGATCACCATGGCACAGCATATTACAATAACCAGCAGTAATCACCATGGAACAGTATATTACAGTAACCAGTACCAATCACCATGGTACAGTATATTACAGTAACCAGTATTAATCACCATGGTACAGTATATTACAGTAACCAGCACTAATCACCATGGTACAGTATATTATAGAAACCAGCACTCATCACCATGGTACAGTATATTGCAGTAACCAGCACTAAACACCATGGTGCAGAATATTGCAGTAACCAGCACTAACCACCATGGTACAGTATATTACAGAAACGAGCACTAATCACCATGGCAAAATATATTACAATAACCAGCACTAATCACGATGGACAGTATATTACAATGACCACCACAAATCACCATGGTACAATATATTACAATAACCAGCACTAAACACCAAGGTACAATATATTACAATAACCAGCACTAATCACCATGGTACAGTATATTACAGAAGCCAGCACTAATCACCATGGTACAGTATATTACAATAACGAGCACTAATCACCATGGTACAGTATATTGCAGTAACCAGCACTAAACACCATGGTACAGTTTATTACAATAACCAGCACTAATCACCATGGTACGGTATATTACAATAACCACCACTAATCACCATGGTACAGTATATTACAGTAACCAGCACTAATCACCATGGTACAGTATATTATAGTAACCAGCACTCATCACCATGGTACAGTATATTGCAGTAACCAGCACTAAACACCATGGTGCAGAATATTACAGAAACCAGCACTAATCACCATGGCACAGTATATTACAATAACCAGCACTAATCACCATGGTACAGTATTTTGCAGTAACCAGCACTAAACACCATGGTACAGTATATTGCAGTAACCAGCACTAAACACCATGGTAAAATATATTACAATAACCAGCACTACTCACCATGGTACAGTATATTACAATAACCACCACTAAATACCATGGTACAATATATTACAATAACCAGCACTAATCACCATGGTACAGTATATTACAAGAAACAGCACTAATCACCATGGTACAATATATTACAATAACCAGCACGAAACACCATGGCACAGTATATTACAATAACCAGCATTAATCACCATGGTACAGTATATTAGAATAACTACCACCAAACACCATGGTACAGTATATTACAGTAACCAGCACTAAACACCATGGTACAGTATATTATAGTAACAAGCACTGATCACCATGGTACAGTATATTACAATAACCAGCACTAAATACCATGGTACAATATATTACAATAACCAGCACTAAACCCCATGGTACAATATATTACAATAACCAGCACTAAACACCATGGTACAGTATATTACAGTAACCAGCACTAATCACCATGGTACAGTATTACAGTAACCAGCACTAATCACCATGGTACAGTATATTAGAATAACCAGCACTAAACCCCATGGTACAATATATTACAATAACTAGCACTAACACCATGGTACAGTATATTACAGTAACCAGCACTAAACACCATAGTACAGTATATCACAATAACCAGCACTAATCACCATGGTACAGTATATTCGAATAACTACCACCAAACACCATGGCACAGTATATTGCAGTAACCAGCACTAAACACCATGGTACAGTATATTGCAGTAACCAGCACTAAACCCCATGGTACAGTATATTACAATAACCAGCACTAATCACCATGGTACAGTACATTACAGAAACCAGCACTAATCACCATGGTACAATATATTACAATAACCAGCACTAAAAACTATGGTACAGTATATTAGAATAACCAGCACTAAACACCATGGTACAGTATATTGCAGTAACCAGCACTAAACACCATAGTAAAATATATTACAATAACCAGCACTAATCACCATGGTACAGTATATTACAATAACCACCACTAATCACCATGGTACAATATATTACAGTAACCAGCACTAAACACCATGGTACAATATATTAGAATAACCAGCACTAAACACCATGGTACAGTATATTACAATAACCAGCACTAATCAGCATGGTACAGTATATTACAATAACCAGCACTAATCACCATGGTACAGTATATTACAACAACCAGCACGAATCACCATGGTACAATATATTACAATAACCAGCACTAAATACCATGGCACAGTATATTGCAGTAACCAGCACTAAACACCATGGTACAGTATATTGCAGTAACCAGCACTGAACACCATGGTATAGTATATTAGAATAACCAGCACTAATCACCATGGTACAGTATGTTCGAATAACTACCACCAAACACCATGGTACAGTATATTACAGTAAACAGCACTAAACACCATGATACAGTATATTAGAATAACTACCACTAAACACCATGGTACAATGTATTACAGTAACCAGCACTAATCACCACGGTACAGTATATTACAATAACCAGCACTAAATACCATGGGACAGTATATTACAATAACCAGCACTAAACACCATGGGACAGTATATTGCAGTAACCAGCACTCATCACCATGGTACAATATGTTACAATAACCAGCACTAATCACCATGGTACAGTATATTACAATAACCAGCACTAAACACTATGGTACAGTATATTACAATAACCAGCACTAAACACCATGGTACAATATATTAGAATAACCAGCACTAAACACCATGGTACAGTATATTAGGATAACCAGCACTAAACACCATGGTACAGTATATTACAATAACCAGCACTAAACACCATGGTACAATATTTTACAATAACCATCATTAATCACCATAGTACAGTATATTACAATAACCAGCATTAAACACCATGGTACAGTATATTAGAATAACCAGCATTAAAAAACATGGTACAATATATTACAATAACCATCATTAATCACCATGGTACAGTATATTGCAGTAACGAGCACTAAACACCATGGTACAATATATTACAATAACCAGCACTAATCACCATGGTACAGTACATTACAGAAACCAGCACTAATCACCATGGTACAATATATTACAATAACCAGCACTAATCACCATGGTACAGTATATTGCAGTAACCAGCACTAAACACCATGGTACAGTATATTACAATAACCAGCACTAATCACCATGGTACAGTATATTACAGTAGCCAGCACTAAACACCATGGTACAGTATATTACAATAACCAGATGCTAATCACCATGGTACAGTATATTAAAATAACCAGACACTAATCACCATGGTACAGTATATTACAATAACCAACAATAAACACCATGATACAGTGTATTACAATAACCAGATACTAAACACCATGGCACAGTATATTACAATAACCAGCACTAAACACCATAGTAAAATATATTACAATAACCAGCACTAATCACCATGGTACAGTATATTACAATAACCACCACTAATCACCATGGTACAATATATTACAGTAACCAGCACTAAACACCATGGTACAATATATTAGAATAACCAGCACTGAACACCATGGTACAGTATATTGCAGTAACCAGCACTAATCACCATGGTACAGTATATTACAACAACCAGCACGAATCACCATGGTACAATATATTACAATAACCAGCACTAAATACCATGGCACAGTATATTGCAGTAACCAGCACTAAACACCATGGTACAGTATATTGCAGTAACCAGCACTGAACACCATGGTATAGTATATTAGAATAACCAGCACTAATCACCATGGTACAGTATATTCGAATAACTACCACCAAACACCATGGTACAGTATATTACAGTAACCAGCACTAAACACCATGATACAGTATATTAGAATAACTACCACTAAACACCATGGTACAATGTATTACAGTAACCAGCACTAATCACCACGGTACAGTATATTACAATAATCAGCACTAAATACCATGGTACAGTATATTACAATAACCAGCACTAAACACCATGGGACAGTATATTGCAGTAACCAGCACTAATCACCATGGTACAATATGTTACAATAACCAGCACTAATCACCATGGTACAGTATATTACAATAACCAGCACTAAACACTATGGTACAGTATATTACAATAACCAGCACTAAACACCATGGTACAATATATTAGAATAACCAGCACTAAACACCATTGTACAGTATATTAGGATAACCAGCACTAAACACCATGGTACAGTATATTACAATAACCAGCACTAAACACCATGGTACAATATTTTACAATAACCATCATTAATCACCATAGTACAGTATATTACAATAACCAGCACTAATCACCATGGTACAGTATATTGCAGTAACGAGCACTAAACACCATGGTACAATATATTACAATAACCAGCACTAAACACCATGGTACAATATATTACAATAACCAGCACTAATCACCATGGTACAGTATATTGCAGTAACCAGCACTAAACACCATGGTACAGTATATTACAATAACCAGCACTAATCACCATGGTACAGTATATTACAGTAGCCAGCACTAAACACCATGGTACAGTATATTACAATAACCAGATGCTAATCACCATGGTACAGTATATTAAAATAACCAGACACTAATCACCATGGTACAGTATATTACAATAACCAACAATAAACACCATGATACAGTGTATTACAATAACCAGATACTAAACACCATGGCACAGTATATTACAATAACCAGCACTAAACACCATGGTACAGTATATTACAGTAACCAGATACTAAACACCGTGGTAAAGTATATTGCAGTAACCAGCGCTAAACACTGTGGTACAGTATATTACAGTAACCAGATACTAAACACCGTGGTAAAGTATATTACAATAACCAGCACTAAACACCATGGTACAGTATATTACAATAACCAGCACTAAACATCATGGTACAGTATATTACAACAACCAGCACTAAACACCATGGTACAGTATATTACAAACACCAGCACTAAACACCATGGTACAGTATATTACAAAAACCAGATACTAAATACCATGGTACAGTATATTACAATAACCAGCACTAAACACCATGGTACAGTATATTACAAACACCAGCACTAAACACCATGGTACAGTATATTACAAAAACCAGATACTAAATACCATGGTACAGTATATTACAAACACCAGCACTAAACACCATGGTACAGTATATTACAAAAACCAGATACTAAATACCATGGTACAGTATATTACAAACACCAGCACTAAACACCATGGTACAGTATATTACAAAAAACAGATACTTCACACCACAGTACGGTATATTAGAATAAAGAGGCCCTAAATACCATAATACTGAACATAATAGTAAGCAAACAGTGAACAGCACTGTACTCTATACTACAGGAACCGGGCATTGAACAGTGGGACACTGTATCACATCACTGAACACTGTCATCACATATATTACAATATTCAGCTCTATCATAAAGTACATTACAGCACTGATTTTCATCATATTGTTTATTACAGCACCAAATACCACCATACAGAATATTAGAGCAATGAATACAATACAATATTTATCGCATTGGGCACTATGATACACTATACTACAGCACTGAACACCATCATGCAGTATGTTACAATATTTGAATGATGCCATGCAGTTTCTTACATTGAGCACTGTCACCTAGTGTATTACAATATTGAATGCCAGTATACTACAGCACTGTCATACACTATTATAAAACTGGACACCATCATACAGCATAATACAATATTGAATGCAATATAGAGTATATTACAGCAATAAACACTGTCACAAAGTAGATCAGAGCATTAAATGGCTCGACACAGTCTATTGCAGCTTAGGACACCATCTACAGTATATTACAGCATTATACGCCATCATACAGTATATTAAAGAATGCCAGTGTATTAAAGAAATGAACAGTCATACACTACATTACAGCACTGAACACCATTATACAGCATATTACAATATTGAATGCAATATAGAGTATATTACAGCAATAAATACTGTCACAAAGTAGATCAGAGCACTAAACGGCATGACACAGTGTATTACAGCATTGATCACAGTGATACAATATATTACAGCATTGAGCGTTGTGATATGGTATATGACAGCATTGAGCAATAATACAGTATATTATAGCACTAAGCATTGTGATACAGTATATTTCAGCTTTTAGCACTATGATACACTATATTACAGCACTGAGTGCTGCGATACGGTATATTACCGCATTAAGCACTGTTATATAGTATATTACAGCATTGAGCGCTGTGATACACTATATTACAGCATCGACTACTGCGATACAATATAATACAGCACTGAACACTGTGATACAGTATATTACAGCACTGAGCACTGTGATACAGTATATTACAGCACTGAGCACTGTGATACAGTATATTACAGCACTGAGCACTGTGATACACTATATTACAGCACTGAGTGCTGCGATACAGTATATTACCACACTGAGCACTGTGATACAGTATATTACAAGACTGAGCACGGTGATACAGCATTGAACACTGTGATACAGTATATTACAGCATCGAGTACTGTGATACAGTATTTAAGAGCACTGAGCATTATGATACAGTATATCACAGCACTTAGTACTGTGATACAGTCTATTACAGCATTGAGCGCGGTGATAAAGTATAATACTGCACTGAGCGCTATGATGCAGTATATTACAGCAGTGAGCGCTGTGATACAGTATATTACACAGTGAGCACTGTGATAAAGTATATTATAGTACTGAGCGCTGTGATACACTATATTACAACAGTGAGTGCTGTGATACAGTATATTACTGCACTGAGCGCTGTGATACAGTATATTACTGCACCGAGCGCTGTGATACAGTATATTACAACAGTGAGCGCTGTGATACAGTATATTACAACAGTGAGCGCTGTGATACAGTATATTACTGCACCGAGCGCTGTGATACAGCATATTACAACAGTGAGCACTGTGATACAGTATATTACAACAGTGAGTGCTGTGATACAGTATATTACAACAGTGAGCGCTATGATATAGTATATTACAGCACCGAGCGCTATGATGCAGTATATTACAGCAATGAGCGCTGTGATGCAGTATATTACAACAGTGAGCGCTGTGATACAGTATATTACAGCACTGAGCGCTGTGATGCAGTATATTACAGCAGTGAGCGCTGTGATACGGTTTATTACAGCACCAAGCGCTGTGATACAGTATATTATAGCACCGAGTGCTGTGATGCAGTATATTACAGCAGTGAGCGCTGTGATACGGTTTATTACAGCACCAAGCGCTGTGATACAGTATATTACAGCACAGAGCGCTGTGATACAGTATATTACAGCAGTGAGCGCTGTGATACAGTATATTACTGCACTGAGCACTGTGATGCAGTATATTACAGCACTGACCACAGTGATACAGTATATTACAGCACTGAACACTGTGATACAGTATATTGCTGTACTGTACAGTATATTACAGCATTGAGCGCAGTGATACAGTATATTACAGCAGTGAGCGCTGTGATACAGTATAATGCAGCATTGAGCACGGTGATACAGTATATTACAGCAGTGAGTGCTGTGATACAGTATATTACAGCTCTGAGCGCCGTGATACAGTATATTTCTGTACTGAGCACTGTGATACAGTACATTACAGCATTGAGCACTGTGATACAATATATTACAGCACTGAGCGCTATCATACAATACATTACTGCACTGAGCACTGTTATATAGTATATTACTGCACTGAGCACTGTGTTACAGTATATTACTGCACTGAGCACTGTGATACAGTATATTATAGCACTGAGCACTGTGATACAGTATATTACTGCACTGAGCACTGCATTACAGTATATTACTGCACTGAGCAATGTGGTACAGTATATTACAGCAATTAGCGTTGTGCTCAGTGCTACACCATAGTGATCAGTTTTGGAAGGCAGCGATCACACTTGCACCATAGTTATCTGTGCTGTAGGACAGTGATCACTTTTGCACAATTGTGGTCAGTGGTGTAGGACACTGATCAGTGTTGCACCATAGTGATCAATGCTGTGAAACAGTGATCACAGTTGCAGCATAGTGATCACTTTTGCACGGTAGTGGTTAGGGCTGTGGAACAGTGATCAATGTTGCACCGTTGTGGTCACTGTTACACTATAGTGATCAGTGCTGCAGGACAGTGATCAATGCACCATAGTGATCAGTGCTGTATGACAATAGTCATTTTTACACCATAGTGATCAGTGCTGTAACAGTAATCACTTTTGCACCATGGTGATCAGTGCTGTAGGACAGTGGGCAATGTTGCACCACAGTGGTCAGTGCTGCAGGACAGTGGACAATGTTGCACCACAGTGGTCAGTGCTGCAGGACAGTGGACAATGTTGCACCACAGTGGTCAGTGCTGCAGGACAGTGGGCAATGTTGCACCACAGTGGTCAGTGCTGCAGGACAGTGGGCAATGTTGCACTACAGTGATCAGTGCTGCAGGACAGTGGGCAATGTTGCACTACAGTGGTCAGTGCTGCAGGACAGTGGGCAATGTTGCACCACAGTGGTCAGTGCTGCAGGACAGTGGGCAATGTTGCACTACAGTGATCAGTGCTGCAGGACAGTGGGCAATGTTGCACTACAGTGGTTAGTGCTGCAGGACAGTGGACAATGTTGCACTACAGTGGTCAGTGCTGCAGGACAGTGGGCAATGTTGCACCACAGTGGTCAGTGCTGTAGGCCAGTGGTCAGTGCTATACAATGACAACCTGTAACATTTAGAAACACTGTATACATCATAGAATTACCGACCTAGACGGTTTGATGAAGTGCTCGTCGGTTAACCTAAATCATGTCTCTAAACACGAAACGTTAACAAATGTAGAATTTGCTGAACCTGAGCTACTGCGAGGAGGAGCCGGCGGGATGGAGGGGGATTAAGGAGCGTCGACATTGTTGCGTTAACACTGCCCCCCCCTCTGCCCCTCACCGCTCCCCCTCCCACATCAATACGGCTCCCGGTGGGGCGGGGGGTGAGGGGGTTGCTGGCTGTCACCGTCTCCCGGTAATCGATTTTTGCTATTACCAATGCAAAAACGATGTTGCCAGGAGGAAATTAATTTATGCATTTTTGTTTTGCATATTTCATGTTTAAAAAAAATTAAATTTTAAAGAAAATATTTAGAAATTGTTTGCAATGCAAAAAACAAAATGCGAGTGTTCGCAATGCAAATGTTGCAAATAAAACATTCTTTATTAAGATGCATTTCATTGATTATAAACTGTGTGTATTTTTTTTTTGCCCGCCCTCCCGGTGCAAGTCTTGCGCCTTTAAATATCGGCGCAAAGGAAGGAGGAAAAAAAAAACGCGGTAGTGACCGGAATCCGGAGCCTCGGAGCGGGCGGGCGGCCCGGCCCCAGCGCGGCCCCGGCCCGGCCCCTCCGGCTGCCGCCCCCCCCCCTGTCACCCCGAACCCCGACCGGCCGGTGCCCCCGAACCCGCGGCTCCATTCACAAAATACAAAATTTATATCAAAATTATTTATTTTTTTTTTGAAAAAAAAAAGCGACCTACCGCTCATGATGTTTTATTCACTTTAAGAGGGTCAAAGTGGAGCGCGCCGCCACCGGCCAATCGGATGTCCCGTCCCGCCCACTCCCCGCCTGACTGACATCCGATCCGTCCAATCGGGAACCAGCATCTGAGCGTCAGCCTGTGATGTCATGACGCGGGAGGCGGGATTTCGCCTCTGCTCGCGCGCCGATTGGTCAATCGCGTCCCCTCGCCCGCCGTCCGGCCGCGATTTGATTGACAGGTCTGGGGGGACGTTTTCCTCCGCGGGAAGGCGGGCTCTCGGGGCAGGGCGCGTCCTCCCAGTGGTCAGAAATCCGACGGGCGGCTCGCTGAGCCAATAGGAGGTCAGGTCGGGGAAAGGGGCGTGGCCGCACTCGGGACGCTGAATGGTCGGAGCGGATCCATGACGTACGCGCGATTCTGGTGTGATTGACAGGCGGATCTGGGGACTGGCTGCGTAGCTGCAAAAATGCGAGAGGCGAATGGGCAGCCATGTTCAGGCAGAGCAACTGGAAACCGCCCTCAACACAATGCAAAATCACCCAACTAAAAAATGATTTAAACTTTGCAAACCAAATTCCAGCCTGAATACGACGATGCATATTTAAAAACCTACATCCTGTCAGATGCTCGCTTTTTTTAAATACAAAAAGTTTGCATGGTTTCAAATTTTTTGTATGAAATAAAACTTTGGCTTTTCTCTTTCGGTGGATAGTGACCATTATACCTTTCATACCACAATTAAATGCACCCAGGAATACACACAACTGCATTCATGTAGCAAATTATCATTGAAGTGCAGTGACTGTTGAAAGGGTAAATCCAGCACCCATTTAATGCACAGCAAGATCCCATAGACAGCCATGAGATGGACAGCTCACTATCAAAGGGTATGAAAGAAAGAACCTGGGTTCAAGTCCCACTCCAGAGACTTCACCATGTAATCCAGGCTCACTCTTGTGCGGTACTGAGGGAGTGCTGCACTGTCGGAGGTGCCGTCTTTTGAATGAGACGTTAAACAGAGGCCCCATCTGCTCTCTCAGGCAGATGTAAACAATCTCATGGCACTATTTGATGAAGAGCAGGGGAGTTCGCCCAGTGTCCTGGCCAACATTTATCCCTCAACCAATACAACTGAAACAGATTACCTGGTCATTATCTCATTGCTGTTTGTGGGACCTTGCTGTGCACAAATTGGCTGCAGCGTTTCCTACATTACAAGCACAACCTCAGCACAAACTGGCATTTGTATAGCACCTTATCACATCCTCAGGACGTCCCAAATGGCTTCACAGATAATCAATTACATTCAAAGTGCAGTCAATGTTGTTATGTAGACCAGGTTCGTGCTTAAATCCCTCCATGACCTCGCCCCTCCTTATCTCTCAAATCTCCTCCAGCCTGACAACCCTCCAAGATCTCTTTCTTCCTCCAACATTTGGCCATTTATGCAGCCCCCACTTCCTTCGCCCCACCATTGGCAGCCGTGCCTTCAGCTGCTTAGGCCCTAAGCTCTGGAATTCCCTCCCTAAACCTCTCCGCCTCTCCACCTCCCTCTCCTCCTTTAAGACCCTCCTTAAAACCTAACTCTTTGACCAAGCTTTTGGTCACCTATCCTAATGTCTCCTTCTTTGACTCGGTGATAGTTTTTGTCTGATTACGCTCCTGTGAAGTGCCTTGGGATGTTTTTAATGTGTTAAAGGCGCTATTTAAAGGCAAGTTGTTGTTGTTAGCCTCACTCACTGACGGAGTACTTCAGAGGTATGGTGGGAGCCAGTGGCTCAGCTCCTCCGGAATGGTTATTGGGACAGATTGGTGATTGGGACAGAGGACGCTGTCTGTTCCCGGATACCATAGGAACCATTCCGTATGGATGCAGCACAATTCAGGGTCAACTGAGACCTGTTAAAGGGAGTAGGACCGACAGCCGTTGGGGGATTGAGTGCTAGAGGGATATTAACAGCACTGCTTGATCATTTTAGAAGGGTAGGAACTGAATGTTCCCTAAAGCAGGGGAATAAATGGTGGGGCGGAGGGAAGGGTCCATTACAGAACAATCAGGTGCAGACCCTGGCTAGATGGGCCGAATGGCTTTTCTTTCTCCAAACTTTAAGCCCTTCTGCTGTAATAGTCAGCAAAGGTGGGGGAGTGTGGGAAATATTTACAACGTCACTGTAAATTTAAGGAAAAGTCTGCTGATGCATTTTCTCTGTTTCGAAGCTGCTGCACTCACCTTTGACTTTAGTGAGACTGGCAGTTTGGAAAGTGCCCGCCATCCTGTTCATTGCTGGTTAAATCCTACGAAAACTACAGAAACGGGATTTCCATTGTCCCGTCGGAGGGGGACAGAGAGATGGTGACTCGGCCACTGGGAGGACTGGAGGCTGAGTGCAGCGAGGGCATGAATAGAGAGTGGAATCATCAGCAAAAGAGCAGATAGTCCAGACTCAGGCACTGAAACATGTCCTAGGATGGGAACCAGAGAGCTGCAGACATCTGGGATCACAAACCCAAGTGTCATCATCTTTTGGGGAGGGGGAGAGAAAACCAGGAAAGGGGAAAACGTACAAAGATTTATAAGAAATTGCAAAATAGAACAGGGAATAAAGCACTAAAGTATTTGGCATTATTTTAAAAATTTTAAAAATATCTTTCAGCTTTCACAATCTTTTTTCTCTGAAGCTGAACTCACTCACAAACAAAAATAAATTAGAAAATGTTTAATTAAAAGAATTTTTTTTTTTAAGTACAGCGAAGCTATCAGAAATACAGCACAGTGCAAAACTTTGAGATCAAGATACAAAATTCACACTTTTTTGCCTCCCCCCTTCCTTTTAAAATTGCACAGGGCCCTTTGCAAACCGGGTGCTGACTGTGAGCTCTCTCATCCGTTTTCCCAGCCATGTTCAGGAAGAAGGCTTATTGCTGGGTTCAGTAATGGTCCTGCAGATTTAAAGCACTCTTCCCTTCAGGCAAAACAGCAGCAGGTCCATTGGTTCAAAATTGTCGGCTTCTGGAAAGAAAAAGGCAAAATGGTCCTCAAGGCAGCTTTAAGAGAAAGGCTCTCGATTTGCCTTCGTTGGTGCTGCTCACTCTCCCTCGCTTCTGCACGAGAGGATTTGTTTCACTCCATCTTCTCCGTCAGTTTCCTCACTGTCCTCCTGGAAGTGGCACACTTGCTGTTAATCACAGCGTTAAAGTCACATCCCCGCCCGCACACGAAAGTGACGTAATCTGGAACAGAATCAAAAAGAAGCAAAGCATTTATTTTTCAAACTTATAATTGCACTCCGCCGTCCCAATCTCCTGACTCCTGGTGGGGTAAAGTTCCACAGGCACCAGTCCTCCATACCAATTGGCCAATCTTCACCTGTGAGCACACACATTTCACCTCGGGGGTCCCCGGACAGTGATCAGGGGCAGAAACCCTGGCTGGTTTCCCCTCTCTCTAACTCAGGGGGGGGGGTCCACTGGACAGTGATCAGGGGCAGAAACCCTGGCTAGTTTCCCCTCTCTCTAACCCGGGGGGGGGGGTCCACTGGACAGTGATCAGGGGCAGGAACCCTGGCTGGTTTCCCCTCTCTCTCTAACTAAGGGAGTATTGACAATAATTCTGATTTTCCAACAACAATTTATTATAAATATTTTCTAAAGGAAAAATTCCTCATTTTACAGACCAGTTTAGAAGGCGCAGATTTAAACCAAATTCAGGATGGTACACTACTAACCTACCTCAGAATGACCGGACAAGGGTCCGCACCCACGATCTACGGTCGCTAAAATTACTGACAACAAACTAAAATCACACAATAACCGGCCTCTGATCACCGTTAGCGATGCTCACAGTGTCGAAGTGCTGATTGTACAGCTTCACATCAATTTTCATCAGTTTCTCTCCCTTTTCTCTGGCCCCTCCCCATGGATTGTTTCGAGAATAATGTCATGGACTTGTCCGCTGACATCATTGAGTGACATCAGAGGAGACGGACGGGAGTGACGGGAACTCTTTCAATAAACATGAATGGAACCAAAAACCCACCAGGCTTAGAGGGGACGCGTTAGAGTCCAGGGGGAATGATTAGGGACAGGAGGCGCTCACTCTGAATTAATGCCCCAGTCAGTCCCTATTAACCCCCCAGGGTTCCTGATGATCAGTCGATATTTAAATGCAAGTGGTTGTACAATAAATTTATACATTAAAAAAAAATAGAATTGACACTTTGCTGCAGTGCCACAAATATCCGGCTGGGGGGCGCTGTTGGACAATGTTCTCAGCAGCACCCCCAGCAGGAATGTGGTGAAACTGCAGCCTCGCCCCCAACCTTCTCACCTTTGATGGCGTCTGTGACTGCAGTGGGTAAGCAGATGGGCTTCTCCATGGTGGTCTTGTTGTGGGCGATGCGTTCACCTCGAGCTGACGACCGAGCCAAGGTCTGATGCGAAAAGAAATACCCCAGGAGCTTGCGCGTCATGAGCTTCGGCTTATCTCGTGAGACCTGAGAGAGTTCGTCCACCTCCCGACTGGTGAGGTACACACATGATCCAGGAATTAGCTCGGCCTTTGGTCTCCCATTCGCCTGGTTAATATCAACAACAACTTGCATTTATATAGCGCCTTCAACGAAGTAAAATGACCCAAGGCGCTTCACAGGAGCGTTATCAGGCACCCCAACCAAGCTACATAAGGAGATAGGAGAGGTGACCAAAACTTGCTCAAAGAGGCAGGTTTTAAGGAGTGTCTTAAAGGAGGAGAGGTTTAGGGAGGGAATTCCAGAGCTTAGGGCCTAGGCAGCTGAAGGCACGGCCGCCAATAGTGGAGTGATGAATATCAGGGATGCGCAAAAGGCCGGAATTGGAGGAGTGCAGAGATCTCAGAGGGTTGTAGGGCTGGAGGAGGTTACAGAGATAGGGAGGGGTGAGGCACGGAGGGATTTGAACATGAGGATGAGAATTTTTAAATCGAGGCATTGCCGGAGTGAGAGCCAATGTAGGTCAGCGAGCACAGGGGGTGATGGGTGAACGGGACGTGGTGCGAGTTAGGATACGGGCAGCAGAGTTTTGGATGAGCTAATAAGAGATATTGTTAATATGCTGGTCATTTTCTTTCATAATTAAACAGAGGGGGGGGAACGACTGACCCTACCTCGACCGCACATGCCCACACTGGTGTCCCATCGGGCAGGATGTCCTTCATGGCATTTTCCCAGATGCCGAGGGCCCGAATGTCCTGATACCCCAGGGGGCTGGCAGCACTCTCCTCCAGTCTGTTCCAGGTGGCGATGACACTGGCGCAGTCACGGACCTCCCCATTCGGCTGGACAGAAGCAACCGTCTCCTCGGCAATCAGGACCGGTGGTAGACTCAGCGAAACAGGCGGCAACTTTGTGTCACACGCCGGTTTCTGAAGATGACAAACAAGACACGAATTAAGAGACTAACTGTGGACGAGGGGTCTTTAATACCCCGCACTGGGAGGGGGGGTGTTCCTGGTGGGCAGACTTGTTGCTGTTGTTATGCAGGATCAGAGTCAGCGGGTTGTTTGTGAATTACAGACAAATTTAGTCCCGCTGATAAAAGTGCAGGGGGGGGGGGTCTTAAAAACATCACCACGTACCTGGGCACCTGTGTGTGATTCGAGCAGCCCAACAAGGTCCTTCAAGAATTTTATGTTTGTTTTAGATGCATCTGAATAAAGAAAAAAAGACTTTTATTTATTCAGCGCCTTTCAAAACCGCAGGATGTCCCAAAACGCTTTCCAGCCAATGAGTGTAGTCACTGTTTTAATGTAGGAAACGCAGCACGAATTTACACTCAGCAAGGTCCCACAAACGGCAATGTGATAATGACCAGATAATCTGTTTTATTGATATTGGTTGAGGGGTAAATATTGGCCCAGGACACCGGGGAGAACATCCCTGCTCTTCTTTGAAATGGTGGCCGTGGGATCTTTTACGTCCCTCAGTACTGACCCTCTGACAGTGCAGCGCTCCCTCAGTACTGACCCTCTGACAGTGCAGCGCTCCCTCAGTACTGACCCTCTGACAGTGCAGCGCTCCCTCAGTACTGACCCTCCGACAGTGCAGCGCTCCCTCAGTACTGGCCCTCTGACAGTGCAGCGCTCCCTCAGTACTGGCCCTCTGACAGTGCAGCGCTCCCTCAGTACTGACCCTCCGACAGTGCAGCGCTCCCTCAGTACAGACCCTCCGACAGTGCAGCGCTCCCTCAGTACTTCACTGGGAGTGTCAGCCTAGATTATGGGCTCAAGTCTCTGGAGTGGGCACTTGAATCCACGACCCTCTGAGCCACGGCTGACACCAAATTAAATAAAATGGAGTAGCAAACGATGTATGTGTTGTATACAAATAGTATTAATCCATCATTTCAGAAACAGCGATGAATAAACAGACGGGGGCTGTCTCACTGAAGTAGAGGCCACTGCATCCTTCAAGGAAAAACTGGTTAATGTTTAAAGCAGAGGGTTATGGGGAGAGTGCAGGGCGGTGGGATTAGTTTTGGACAGCTGTAGCAAAGAGCCTGCCCAGACACGATGGGCTGAATGGCCGCCTTCTGTGCTTCTAATACATGGCTCTATGATTGGACCTGTTGTGGTAACTGCAGTACTGCCCCTGGTCACAGGGGGGAAGCACTGTCTACCCAGCTCACTAGCAGTCTCTGCTGGCAAATGTCCAGTACTGCAGCATTGCCATCTCCGAACCGCCATTAAACCCCTGACACTGTGAGACTGCACTCAGTTACAACAACTTGCATTTCCATAGCACCTTTAACATCCTCGGGCAATTCACAGGAGGTGTCATTAGACAAAAATGGAGGCCAATTCAGAGAAGGTGACCAAAAGCTTGACTAAAGAGATGGGTTTTGAGGAGTTGGAGATGGGTTCAGCGAGGGAATTCCAGAGCTTAGGGCCTATGCGGCTGAAGGCATGGCCGCCAATGGTGGGCCGAAGGGAGGCGGGATGCACAAGAGGCCAGAGGAAGAGAAACAGGGAGCTGGAAGAGGGTTGTAGGGCTGGAGGAGATTACAGAGATAGGGAAGGGTGAGGCCATGAAGGGATTTAAACACAATGATGAGAATTTTAAATTGAAGGCGTTGCTGAACAGTGATGACAGGGGTGAGGGGTGAGGGGTGAATGGGATTTGATGCAGTATAGTACAGTCATGGTTACCAGAAAGTTTGGGTTTGGGACAGACTCGCTGCTGGGCCTGAGCGTAATGCACAAAACTACTCATAATTTGGCTTTAAATTGCCAGTCTCACAAAGCAAAACCACAAGGATGGCAAAATGGCACACTGGCACCGTAGGGGGCACACTTGAGGTTGGGCAGAACAGAGAGAGATTTATTCTGTATCTACCCCGTACTGTACCTGCCTTGGGAGTGTTTGATGGGACAGTGTAAAGAGAGCTTTACTCTGTATCTAACCCGTGCTGTACCTGCCCTGGGAGTGTTTGATGGGACAGTGTAGAGGGAGCTTTACTCTGTATCTAACCCGTGCTGTACCTGCCCTGGGAGTGTTTGATGGGACAGTGTAAAGAGAGCTTTACTCTGTATCTAACCCGTGCTGTACCTGCCCTGGGAGTGTTTGATGGGACAGTGTAGAGGGAGCTTTACTCTGTATCTAACCCGTGCTGTACCTGCCCTGGGAATGTTTGATGGGACAATGTAGAGGGAGCTTTACTCTGTATCTAACCCGTGCTGTCCTTGAGCTGGGAGTTGTTGCTGACACCGGGTCCCAATCCCTAGCAACGACCTCCCTCACCAACAGGATCACAAAAAAAATATAAATCAGATTTGCAAGAATTTCTCTTGCTGATTCCTTTCATCAACTTCTTGCTATTTTTCTCGCGATCTTCCCGCTTTCCACGTTCCAGAAAATTCCATGGTCTGCTGTCGTTGCTCAGCAGCGGGAGCTGACCAAACGAGGTGTGTGTCACAGTGGGACAACCTGTGAACCGGTCGCTGAGGGATGTCAGTGCTGGGAAGCAGGATCTTTGTTGGTCCAGAGTTTGCCGGAGTGGGGCACCTCGGGGCAATCACCGCGAGTTGGACTTTTCCCTCACCTCTCAGGTCGTATTATTTTTGCGCCGCAAATTGCTGGAAGCACAAGCTGATAACGGGGCAACTTGGTGAACAACTGGACCAACTGTCTATCTACTTAATCAATGAGATTTAAGGATGAAGAAACAGAGGGAACAATGGAGATGGAAATAGGGTGAATTAGAGTCAAACTAGATACAAAAAGGGAAATAAAGAGAGGGAAAGAAAGAGAGTGGATTAAGAGAGGGAAGAACAAGAGACAGAAAGGAAAAGTAGAATCATAGAATCATAGAAGTTACAACATGGAAACAGGCCCTTCGGCCCAACATGTCCATGTCGCCCAGTTTATACCACTAAGCTAGTCCCAATTGCCTGCACTTGGCCCAAAAGTAAGACTTTTAAAAAAAAAATGTAACAATTTCCCACCTGCGGGAGTGAGACTCCACAGTTTCAACTGTTTCCCTTTCTGGGCTGGAGAAGTTGAGTTTCATGTCAGGACCATAAACTGCATCATTAACAGAGTCCATACGACATGAAATACCAGCCCTAAATATCTGCAACAAGATTCATTCACACTAACGGCGCAAATCCAGCAATTTCATGACACAAACTGGGAAGGCTTCACAGAGAGATGGTAATTCTTTCAGATTTGTTGAGGTTAACAGCAAATCATCCAGCAATTCGTGGCAAATCGGAACTCATCCTCGCTGCAACTTGCTGGGGGTTTTTTAAACGCACTAATAATGGCATGTGCTGTGCACGCGCTGTTATTTTTCCATCTGGGATTGTTCTCCTTAGAACGGAGAAGGTTAAGGGGAGATTTAGGGTTTTGATAGAGTAAATAGGGAGAAACCATTTCCAGTGGCAGGAGGGTCGGTAACCAGAGGACACGGATTTAAAACAATTGGCAAAAGGACCAGACGGGAGATGAGGAGAATTTTTTTTTACGCAGCGAGTTATTATGATCTGGAATGCGCTGCCTGAAAGGGCGGTGGAAGCAGATTCAATAATAACTTTCAAAAGGGAATTGGATAAATACTTGAAAAGATAACATTTGCAGGGATATGGGGAAAGAGCAGGCGAGTGGGGATATTTGGATAGCTCTTTCAAAGAGCCAGCAAAGGCACGATGGGTCGAATGGCCTCCTTCTGTGCTGCATGATTCAAGATTCTGGGCCGTTCTATTTTGGATTTTTAAGGATGTGAATGGATTTACCCAGTGCTCCCTCCGGCAGGCCCCTCATGGCGACACCCCCCTCACTTCCACTGGACAAGAGGTCGTTCTCTTCCTCCAGTTTCTGCAGCTGCGTCTTCAGCTGCTGGTTCTCCGCCTCCAGTGCCTCGATGCGTCGCTCCTGAGCCGAGCCGACCTCCGCCTGCGCCCGGCCCCGTCTCTGCAGCTCCGCCACCTGCCCCTGGAGCTCCTTTACCAGGTCCGCGTAAAGTCCCATCACCTTCATGGTCTGGCTGCTGTCGGAGGCGGGTGGAAGGCGGGACCCTGCGGGGGTCGAGGGTGAAGCTGGAGGATCTGGGGTCCGCTCCTGGCGCCAAGGCCTTGCCGGGGAGCTTGATACGCACGGCTGCCGGGACAGGGTACAGGCGAGACGGGGTGAAGCCCCTCCAGAAAACGGCAGAGATTCGCGATGCACCATCGGCCTCCGGCTCAGGGCTGGATCGAAGCTGTGGCGGCTCGCAGGGGAGGTCGAACATTTCTGCTTCTTGCTCTGCTTGTGGCCGTCCTCCTCCTCCTCCTCCTCCTCAGTGTCCAGCAGCTTGAAGCCAGGTCTCCGGTGCTCGGTGGGTCGGGAAGGTGACCTACTGGGACCGGTCACTGCGTCTTCGGAGCGCCCATTCACCTGCCTGAGCACAACACAGTAAAGGAGGAGGCGGGGGGGGGTCTTAGACCACAGCTCTAGGACCGATACGCAGTATCCCTGTATCACCGGGTGCCCCCACTCCCCTCATTAATACATCACTCCTACTGAAATAGACGTGAATACTGACCCTGTGTCGGAGTGACCTCTGGCTCAGGGGTAGTGTCCCCATCTCCGAGTCAAGGAGGAGAAGGGTTCAAACCCCACTCCGTGAGAGCCCCAGCGAGTGGAGACAGTCCCTAACCAACCCAGTGTCCGGAAGGAGTGACCAATGGCTCAGGGGTAGTATTCCCACCTCTGAGTCAGAAGGGTTGGGTTCGGGCCCCACTCCTGGAGACTGGCTCTTAATACTGGGTGGCACCGAGAGGGGGATGTGTGCAGGTGGCCCGCCCCCACATTGTAAAAGGTAGCTGGAAAGACAGCACCTTCGACAGTGCAGCGCTCCCTCAGTACTGCACAGGGAGTGTCAGCCTGGATTATGTGCTCAAGTCTCTGGACTGGGGCTTGACCTTCTGACCTGGAGGCGAGAGTGCTGCCCACTGAGCCATGGCCGAACTCCGCTTGCAATTGCAGTTTCCTTTCTGTTATTCCAGTTCACTAAAGTCTGTGTTGCCGGGTAGATTCCGCTATTATGTCCCACATTGGATCCCTGAGTTATCTCATCTCATCCAAGGCACTAAAATCCACCTCAGTACCTCGGGGAAAATCAGCCAGGGCTCCCACTCTTGGTTACTGTCCAGTCACCTTGTGGAACCGTACTGTATCTGGAGTCAGTCCCTTCAACAAAATCAACAACTTGCATTTATATAGTGCCTTTAACTTAGTTAAATGTCCCAAGGCACTTCACAGGAGTGTTATCTTCAGGAGAGGAGGCAAGGAAATTGAGCAGAAAAATAAATGGATTTAGAATCTGTCTCATTCCTTGTAATATCACAAAACCACAATCCTGATCGACAAGTGCATGGGAACAGGAGGGGGCCATTCAGCCCCTCGAGCCTGCTCTGCCATTCAATTAGATCATGGCTGATCTGCACCTCAACTTCATTTACCTGCCTGGGCTCCATATCCCTCGATACCCTACCTCACAAAAATCCATCGATCTCAGCCTTGAAAGCTCCAATTGACCCCCAGCACCCACAGTCTTTTTGGGGGACAGAGTTCCAGATTTCCACTCCCCTTTGTGTGAAAAGTGCTTCCTGATTTCACTCCTGAACGTCCCAGCTCTAATTTTAAGATTATGTCCCCTTGTTCTTGATTCCCCCACCAGAGGAAATAGTTTCTCCGTATCTGACCCATCGAATCCTTTGAACATTTTAAACACCTCGATTAGATCACCCCTTAATCTTCTATACTGGAGGGAAATCAAGCCTAGTCTATACAACCTGTCCTCAGAATTTAACCCTTTTAGCCCCGGTATCATTCTGGTGAATCTGTGCTGCACCCCCTCCAAGGGCCAATATATCCTTCCTGAGGTGCGGTGCCCAGAACTGAACGCAGTCTCTCCAGGTGCGGTCTGTACAATGGAATCCACTGACTCGAAAACGATTTACCTGCTGATCAAACCTGTTCCCCCACTTACATTTTCTAAACCCAGTGACAGGTGTGACAGTCCCAGCTTGCCTCTTCTGCTCTTACCTGTGAGAGTCCAGCTGAGGCCCTGAGCTCTCTGTTCTGCAGGTGAAAGCTCGCTCACTGTTGTGCTGCCGGGTTGGGGGTTTGGAGAAGCCAAGCTCCCTACTGACTTCTCCACTCCACTGCACATCTTCTTCCTCCTCATCCTCCTCCTCATCATCATCATCATCCTCCACCTCCTCCTCCTCTCCCCCACACCCCTGCTGCTGGTATCCCTCTGTCAGTGTTGTCAGTTCAGTATAGGGGGGCTCAGTGGCTGCCAGTGACATTCCCAGCAGTGTGTCAGCCATCCAACTGATGCTCGGAGGAGGGGGATGCTGTAGCCCTCCCAGACCCAGACTCAGACTCAGACTCAGACCCAGACCCAGACCCAGACTCTGGTTCCAGCTCCAGCTGACTGACTGTATCCAAGTCACAACACCAGGCAGGAAATCCCACCCACCTCGCTTCCCATTGGCTACCAAAGCATGGAGGCGTCGCTTATTGGCCAAACTTTATTTTCTTTGCTTCCAACAACTGCCAATCAGCAAAACGGGAGGGCGGGGTTTCATCTCTTGTCAATCAAACTAACGCCCACCTCCACTGTACAACCGAGTGCCGATTGGTGCAGAGGCCAGCGCTCCTTCCTTCTAATTGGTCAGTTAGCTGTCAATCATAACTAAATCCCCCAACCAGGAGGCTGGGTTTATGCTCTTGGACAGATTTCAATGTGATCAGGTGTCGCATGAATACAAAGATTATTATTATTATTATTATTGATGTTTTTGATATAAATAAAATAACCGAATACAGAAAATACTGGAAATACACAACAGGTCTGAAAAGTGGAAAGATAGATTATTGTTTCCCCTTTTGTCACCATTGGGCTAAAGAAGGGGGAAGTATCAGCGAGGGGTCCTGTTCCAATCACCTTCCAGTGATCCCTGCTTGTGTGTGGACAAAATGGGGCTTGGCTGCGATGCTCCCTGTGGTCGAACAGCTTGATGACGCTCACACATCACTCTTGGTCAGGGCACTCGAGGGCAGCTGCCGCCCGTAGAACTGCACCCCAGCAGATGTCAGCACCTTCAGGGGAGGAAGGGGATCATTGGGGAGTGGAGGGGGACATAACTGGAGTTTCCCTTTAAAAATAGAAATGGGGAGAATGAATCTGAAATAGAAATATCCGACCACCAGGAGGTGGGATTCATTTTTTCTCCTCCCTCCAGTTCACTCACCACCCACTGGTGACACATTGATTTAGGTCGAGGGATGGGAGCCCATTCGGAGATCTGTGAGCATGTTCGGGGGGTAACGCAGCCTTCTGATCGACCTTCCCTTGTTGAAACCTCCGTGCCTTCGTTCGGCGCGTCCTCACATTGCTGTAAAATTCACGGCTTTGCTGTTTGCTCTGTTTTGCTGTAAAATTCACTTAAGTTTTGCCGGCAGTGTCCTGCCCTGCCTTTGCAAATCATTGGCTGTCGCAGTGGTGTTAATAGTTACAGCGCACATTTGGCACACCCGAGAATGTGTATAATACAAGTGACACATGGCCGCAGTAGCCTGGGTTACTGACACTAACTAATAATGATGTGGTAATAACACAGCTATTACCTGTACTCTGGGAGCCAGCACTCACTCCCTCCCTCCCAGCCAGTCAGCTCCCATTTCATTTATTTAATAAATACATGTTGCAATTGATGATTAACCAAGTCTGAAAAGTAATGGAGCATTTAACAGCGCGGCTTGTCTAAGTGTGTGGGAAACTATTTTATACAGGAGGATTCACACTGAAGTGTGAGCAGTGAGAGAGGAACACACAGACAGTGACCAAAGTCCCCCAGGTTGCGATGTGGCCGCGTGTAACTAACCCTCTGAGGATCAGTTTCACGATCAGTTTCACCAGACGCTCCACGTACACGTGGATCGGTAAGAAGAGGCGGCGCCCTGCTCCCAGCGTCTACAGCATGTCCTCCCCTTTCTCCAACCCCAGCCTCTCCGTGGCCGCCATGAGGAAGAGTTACAAATGCGACCAGGAAGTGAGTAGCAAAATGTAGCGATTCGATGTAACCATTCCTGCCCCGCAATGTATCGATTCGGTGAAATGTATCGGCGCGTTCTGCCCTTTCCCCCCCTCCAGTCCTTCCCTGCATCAAATACTTCCAGTCATTTCAATCATGTTTCCCCTTTTAAAACAACAAGAAGCGCCTCCTCCTGGAAGCCTCGTTCACCTGCACCTTGTGTAACTGGGGGAAATTCTCAGCCGGGCTCCATTTTCGTTTGTAAAAAAAATGAAACAGATGTACAGAATGTCATTTTATCTTTTAAAGGGCAGTGTCATAAATTTTTTAAAAACTTGCATTTTTAAAATTTGTTTGAGGAAGGAGTGATGACTCACTTGTAGGCCCCTGGCAGCTGTGTCACCAGCAAACGACAAAGCAAGTCCTTGGGATGACATTGGTTTCGTGTATTTTTTTCCGTTCCTCTGTATAGTAAGCTTTGATTTCAAAATCCTTTCCCGCATTTACAAATCCCTCCACATCTCACTACACAACAACAGCTTGCATTTATATAGCATCTTTAAAGTTATCAAACGTCTCAGGAGCTTCACAGGAACGTAAATCAAACAAAAATTGACACGGAGCCACATACGGAGATATTAGGACAGGTGACCAAAGGCTTGGTCAAAGAGGTAGGTTTTAAGGAGCGTCTTCAAGGAGGAGAGAGAGATGGAGAGGTTTAGGGAGGGAATTCCAGAGCTTAGGACCTAGACGGCTGAAGGCACGGCCGCCAATGGTGGAGCGAAAGGAGTGGGGGATGGACGAGAGGCCAGAATTGGAAGATCGCAGAGTTCTCGGAGGGTTGTAGGGCTGGAGGAGGTTACAGAGATGAGAATTTTAAAATCGAGGCTTCGGTGAACTGGGAGCCAATGTAGGTCAGCGAGCACAGGGGCGATGGGTGAACAGGACTTGGTGCGAGTCAGGATACAGGCACCAGAGTTTTGGATGGGCTTAAATTTATGGAGGGTGGAAGATGGGAGCCTGGCCAGGAGAGCATTGGAATAGTCGAGTTTGGAAGTAACAAAAAGCATTGGTGAAAGAAAGACAGCATCTCTGGAATGCTAGCCTAGAATTTCTGCATAAGTCTCTGGAGTGGGACTTGAACCCATGACCTTCTGACTCAGAGGTGAGAGTGCTATCACTGAGCTAGGGCTGATACATAATCACAGATACTACCCTGTGATGCTGTGGTGTAAAAGATCACACATTACAGGCGTGGAGTTCAACTTTCTAGATTTTTTTCATTTGCTTCATCTTCTTCTAACCTCAGGTTACAATTTTGTCATATTTCTATCTTTCTAACTACAGTACTTTGCATGATTTTGATACCCTTTAAATTATTTCTCACCCAGTCTTTATCAAGAAGTTGCAGGCTCTCTATCCGATGTCCGTGGTCCTGAAGGCCTGCTGGTGTTTAGAGTTAGCAAGGTGTAGCAGGCACTATCATGACTACACTGCAGATAAGTTGGTTTCAACCCAGTTACATGGGGGCACAACCTTAAAATTAGAGCCAGGCCGTTCAGGGCTGATGTCAGGAAGCATTTCTTCACACAAAGGGGAGTGGAAATCTGGAACTCTCTCCCCCAAAAAGCTGTTGAGGCTGGGGGTCAATTAAAAATTTCAAAACTGAGATTGATAGATTTTTGTTAGGTAATCGTTTTAAGGGTTACGAAACCAAGGTGGGTAAATGGAATTAAGATACAGATCAGCCATGATCTAATTGAATGGCGGAACAGGCTTGAGGGGCTGAATGGCCTCCTTCTGTTCCTATGTTTTTAGGTATGCAACAACATAAACGTAATCAATGTGTAACGTGACCTTGAGATCACCCTGCTTGTGACCTCTGTGAAGACTGGGTTGTTAGCTGAGTTCGTAGAACTTTAACTTTAGGCTTTAGTATAAAATGGATTCTTTACTAGCTCTTGTTCCCTTAACATGAAGCACTTTGTGACGTCTTGAAGGGGTGAAAGGCGCTAGATAAATGCAAGTTCTTTCCTTCCTTCTTATTTGCTTGAATGGCTCAGTGCAAACCATGCCCAGCACTACCCAACCAAGCCATCAGGGGGAGCTGGTGTGTGTGTTTTTTTATATATTCATTCTCAGGATGTGGGCATCGCTGGCCAGGCCGGCATTTATTGCCCATCCCTAGTTGCCCCTTGAGAAGATGGGCCTTTTTGAACTGCTGCAGTCCGTGTGGCGAAGGTTCTCCCACAGTGCTGTTTGGTAGGGAGTTCCAAGATTTTGACCCAGTGACGATGAAGGAACAGCGATATATTTCCAAGTCGGGATGGTGTGTGACTTGGAGGGGAACCTGGAGGTGATGGTGTTTCCATTATGCCTAATGCCCTCATTCCTTCCAGGTGGTGGAAGTCGTGGGTTTGGGAGGTGCTGTCAAAAAATCTGTACAATTACATGGCAACAGTGATTAATGACCTCTCTTTGCAGAGTTTGAAAGTATGTCGATGCATGTGTGCACACACATAGGGGCAGCCCCATCGCCAGGGTGGCTGGAGATGTGCTGTAAACGTGGTCTCACCAAGGTCACTCACATCCCGAGACCAAATAATTAAAACAACGTACACGTGTGCATCCAGCTGCTGTTTTGCTGGTCCCTCGGTTTGTATATGTTTATATTTCTCTCTCTCTTTTTGTTGCCAGGCTTTTGAAGAGAATCAGCTGGTTTCTCTGGACCCCATTAAGCAGTTTGCTGACTGGTTTGAAGCGGCCACAAGCTGCCCGTCTATCCGGGAAGCTAACGCCATGTGCCTCGCCACCTGCACCAAGTAACCACCTTTGCCAATCTCGTCGCTGAAACTAAGGGAGTGTCTCGAAATGTTCGCCAAAAGGCCTGACGTGTATTTTAGAGTTAGCTTTTGAAGTCGCACGGTCTCCCACCCGACCTAAAAATGATAGAGAGGCACTGAAGAAAGTGCAAAAAAATAATTTACAAGGATGATACCAGAACCGAAAGGGTTACAACTATCAGGAAAGGCCGAACAGGATGGGCTCTTTTCTCTAAAAAAAGAGAAGACTGAGGGGTGACCTGATGGAGGTCTTTAGGATTATGAAAGGGTTTGATAGGGTAGACGGAGAGAAGATGTTTCCACTTATGGGATAGACCAGAACTAGGGGCCATAAATATAAGATATTCACTAATAAATCCATAAGGGAATTCAAGAGAAACTTCTCCTGTGGAGAGTGGTGAGAATGTGGAACTCACTACCACAAGGAGTAGTTGAGGCGAATAGTGTAGATACATTTAAGGGGAAGCTCGATAAACATGAGGGAGAAAGGAATAGAAGGATATGCTGATAGGGTGAGAGGAAGAGGGGTGGGAGGAGGCTCGTGTGGAGCATAAACACCAGCATAGACCAGATGGGCCGAATGGCCTGTTTCTGTGCTGTAAATTCTATGTAATTATCATGGAATCAGAGAATCATCCAGCACAGAAGGAGGCCATTCGGCCCATCATGCCTGTGCCAACTCTTTGAAAGAGCTATCCAATTAGTCCCACTGCCCTGCTCTTTCCCCATAGCCCTGCAAATCTTTCCTTTTGAAGTAAAGATCCAATTCCCTTTTGAAAGTTACTGTTGAATCTGCTTCCACCATTACAAACACAGCTTCTAATACCACAGTGCCTGCTCTTTTCACTAAAAGTGTCAGCTGTGGCTCAGGTGGTCACACACCTGTCTCTGGTTCAGAAGGTCGTGGGTTCAAGTCACATTCCAGAGACTTGATCAGGTAATCTAGGCCAACCTGCCAATGCACTGTCGGAGGTGCTGGCATTCAGAAGAGATGCTAAACTGAGGTCCTGTTTGCCTGTTCAGAAGGACATAAAATATTGTTGGAAAAGCAGGGAGTGTCCTGGGCAACATTCATCACCCAATCACAGATCATTCAGCTCATTAGTATTTGTGGGATCTCACTATGCACAAAATTGCTGCTGTGTTTACTTACATTACAGTAACGGCACCGGGTAACTCATTGTATGTGAAGTGTTTTGGGATGTTTCTCAGCACTTGATAAGATGTTATATAAGTGGAAATTCTTTCTCCCCGAATGTGCTCTAATATTAACCTCCAGTGGGCACAGATGTGTTTACTGCTTAACCAGTGGGACTTTGATGTTTGGGCTCAGACAAACGCTCCAAAGATTAACCTGGTCACAGTTATAACATGATCGTGTGAATCTTGAGCTATTTACCATTCGATTGGCTGAGAAATCAACGTTGTAATTAGTAGATGGAGGGATGGAATTCACGAGTGACGTGACGGGATTTAAAAGTGGAATGTGGGTACTTTGTTTCAGATCTTTGTTTCTGCTTTTCTAGGGATGGAAGGCCCTCAGCTCGCATGCTGCTGCTAAAAGGGTTTGGACCCGATGGGTTTAGGTTCTACACAAACTATGAGAGCAGGAAGGGGGGGGAGCTGGTGAGTAGATACCTGATTGGTCACCTCTGCACCAACGGCAAATCTCAACCCCCATTCTAACACTCTGGTACATCTCACCCCCATTGTAACCCTGTTACATCTCACCCTCATTGTAACCCTGTTACACCTCACCCCCATTGTAACCGCCCTGTTACGCCTCACCCCCATTGTAACCGCCCTGTTACGCCTCACCCCCATTGTAACCGCCCTGTTACGCCTCACCCCCATTGTAACCGCCCTGTTACGCCTCACCCCCATTGTAACCGCCCTGTTACGCCTCACCCCCATTGTAACCGCCCTGTTACGCCTCACCCCCATTGTAACCGCCCTGTTACGCCTCACCCCCATTGTAACCGCCCTGTTACGCCTCACCCCCATTGTAACCGCCCTGTTACGCCTCACCCCCATTGTAACCGCCCTGTTACGCCTCACCCCCATTGTAACCGCCCTGTTACGCCTCACCCCCATTGTAACCGCCCTGTTATGCCTCACCCCCATTGTAACCCTGTTACATCTCACCCTCATTGTAACCCTGTTACATCTCACCCTCATTGTAACCCTGTTACGCCTCACCCCCATTGTAACCGCCCTGTTACGCCTCACCCCCATTGTAACCGCCCTGTTACGCCTCACCCCCATTGTAACCACCCTGTTACGCCTCACCCCCATTGTAATCCTGTTACACATTTCGATCATTCTCGCCAGTTGCCAGTTGATTGCAGATTTAGACCAGGACTGCACAATATGCTAATATTTCCGCCTCTCTCTAGGAGACCAATCCAGTTGCAGCAATCGTATTTTATTGGGAGGCCCTTAATAGGCAAGTACGTTCTCATTTACATATTTACTCAATTTTAAATGTGCTTTATTTTTGCTCCCGAGTTTGTGCCTGATAGAATGAACTTGCATTTATATAATGCCTTTCATGTCCTCAGGATGGTCCAAAGCACTTCACAGCCAATGAAGTACTTTTAAAGTAGAATTACTGTTATTAAATAGGAAAATATAGCAGCCAATTTATTCACAGCAAGATCTCACAAACAGTGATTAGAAAGTGATGGGATAATCTGTTTCAGTGATAAATTTTGACCAGGACACCAGGGAGAATTCCCCTGCTCTTCTTCAAAGAGTGCCAATGGGATCTTTTAAGTCCACCTGAGAGGGCAGACGGGGCCTCAGTTAAACGTCTCATCTGAAAGACGGCACCACCGACAGTGCAGCACTCCCTCAGTACCGTCACTGGGAGTGTTAGCCTGGATTATGTGCTCAAGTCTCTGGAGTGGGATTTGAACCCACAACCTTAGAGTGCTGCCCACTGAGCCACAGCTGACACTGCAACTGATCGCACCAGTAGGAGGCACTACAACTGCCCCACTGTGTTAGAGGAGGAAAAATATTAGCCAAGGTTCCCGGTCCTGATCGTTATCTGGTCACCCTCCCTCTGCTGAACCCCCGCACCCGCCCCGAGCTGGATCTTGGATCCCGCAAAGCTTGCTCAGTGTTATGTTTTCTTTCTCATTTGTATAAATGCATTGAGCATGTTGCTGCCTCTACCGTGTTTTCGTTCCACCCGCTGGTAAGTTGATTGGAGCAGTAGCACTGACCACGAATATCTTTTCTCCTCAGGTGCGCATCGAAGGACACGTGGTGAAGTTATCGGGCAAGGATTCTGAGGAGTACTTCCATTCCCGGCCCAAGAGCAGCCAGATTGGCGCCGTGGTCAGTCGTCAGAGTACGGTGATCCCTGACCGAGAGGTGTGTGCACAAAACCAAACGTGGGTCTCGGTTTTAGAGATAAGATCGATTGGTCTAAATTCAATTCAGTTGCTGTGTGTGTAAAATAGAAGAAAGTATGGAACAAGTAAAGGCCATGCAACCAATCCATCCTACAGCCCACGTCCACTCCACCCTACCATGGTCTCTACCCACTCATTTAATCTCCCTCAGGCCACGTCCAGTCCACCCTACCATGGTCTCTACCCACCCATTTAATCTCCCTCAGGCCACGTCCAGTCCACCCTACCATGGTCTTTACCCACCCATTTAATCTCCCTCAGGCCACGTCCAGTCCACCCTACCATGGTCTCTACCCACTCATTTATTCTTCAGAGGGAAAGTTCTATATAAACATTCCCTGATCCCCAAAGGGAATTGAGCAAAACTCCAGAACGTTCAGCCCCCCTCACAGCTCAACCATTCAACCCGGGCCTGCTGCTCTCCACAATTACCACCACCCACCATTCCCAACACACCAGCAGCACAGGGCGATCGTGGCCTCCCGCCCCATCCCCAGGTATTCATCGGCTCTTTCCACTCGTGGCCACAGTTACGGTGCACGGCGCAGAAACATTTTCTGTTTTCTCCCTCGCATCTTGCAGTTTTCAGTGTCTGAATGTGCTGTTGCCAAGGAAACGGTTTGTGCTTTCCCTGTGCAGAAAGAGTGTGAAGTTAATGAATAACTGGGCTGAGCATACGATAAATTCAACAAGTTATTCACGTACTATCACTCGCATAAAAAAGTCTCTGTGTTTTTCCCACTCTTCCCTAGCAGCTGCCGGCCATGTAGAAGCCAAGTCAGTGATTGCCATCAGGGTATTCAATCGCAGGGTGCCTCACAACCAGAGCTGACCTGGTCTCCCCCACCATACGCACCCGCACGCACACACGCACCTACAGGCGCACACACTCATGCACTTTAACGCAATCATGCACACACATGCACTCAGACGCACTGTCACATGCACACACTCACGCACTTTCACGTAATCACGCACACCCACTCTTACACACTCACACGCGCTTTCCAGCAAGTCACTGGAGAGCAATCAGTAGCAGGAAGCCTGATTGATTCCCCCCTCTGCATGTCTCAGTATCGTGTTCTTCTCATGCAGGTGCTGAGGGTTTAAATAGTTTTTAAATAATTTCCCTTGGGGAGGGTTGGACTGTGATTGGCTGTTTTGAAAGGGCTGTTTGATATTTATGTGCCTGCTTTCTATAGGCAAGTTATACAAGTGTGTTACCCCCTTATTCACCCCCCCACCCCCCTCATCACTGATGGTTCGATTGGTAAATGCCCCACCTCGTGTCATAATGACCAGGGGGGGGTCCCAGATGTGCTCCATGGTCTGTGCTGTTACCTGAGCAGCAGGTAGTGGGCGCTACAATTGGCTCTCAGCAAGAACAGGACCAGGTGTGGCTGTGATGCCTCACATGGTTCAACATCCTGCTGATACGCAATATCCAATCTCATAGAAGCCTGAGGAGGGTGCTGGTGGATCTGCAAGAGTCAACAGAGAGGAAGGAGAATCTTTCAAACTAAATCTAATGAGGCGTTCCCCATCCTCCCAGCTCCACAGAGCAGCAAGTGAATAGGAGGCCATTCAGCCCCTTGAACCCGTTCCACCATTCAATTGGATCATGGTTGATCTGTATCTTAACTCCATCTACTCGCCTTGGTTCCGTAACCCATAATACCCTTGCCTAACAAAAATCTATCCATCTCAGTTTTGAAATTTTCAATTGGCCCCCGGCAATAACAGCGTTTTGGGGGAGAGAGTTCCAGATTTCCACTCCCCTTTGTGTGAAGAAGTGCTTCCTGACATCACCCCTGAACGGCCTGGCTCTAATTTTAAGGTTATGCCCCTTATTCTGGACTCCCCCCACCAGAGGAAATAGTTTCTCTGATCTAGGCTATCAAATCCTTTAATCATCTTACACACCTCAATTAAATCACCCCTTAATCTTCAATATTCGAGGGAATACAAGCCGAGTCTGTGCAACCTCTTCTCGTAGTTTAACCCTTTTAGCCCCAGTATCATTCTGGTGAATCTGCGCTGCACCCCCTCCAAGGCCATTATATCCTTCCTGAGGTGCGGTGCCCAGGACTGAACGCAGTCTCCAGATGGGGTCTGACCAGAGCTTTATGGTACCACCAGTGTGACATCCACTTAATGTTCTCGTCTTTTCAGTTTCTAAGGAAGAAGAACACACAGTTGGAGGAGCTGTACAAAGAAAGGGAGGTGCCGATACCCGAGTACTGGTGAGTGACGGCCGACAGCTGACCGAGCAAGGCCCCACCCTTCCAGGGGTACAGTGGTGTCACGGTTATGTTACTGGGCTAGTAATCCAGAGTTCAAATCCCGCCATGGCCAGTTCGAGAATTCAATTTTTAAAAAAAATCTGGAAATAAAAAGCCGGCATCAGTAAAAGTGAGTGTGAAAGTGTGGGATTGTTGTTAAAACCCTACTGGTTCACTAATATCCTTCAGGGAAGGTAACCTGCCGTCCTTACTCAGTCTGGGCCTATTTATTACAGAGATAGGGAGGGGCGAGCCCCTGAGCTTTGATCTCTAGTGTTCGAGAAGTATTTTGTCACGTGTGTGTATAAGATAGTCACTGCTAAATCCAACAGGGAATTCAGGAGAAACTTCTTTACCCAGAGAGTGGTGAGAATGTGGAACTCACTCCCACATGGAGTAGTTGAGGTGAATAACATAGATGCATTTAAGGGGAAGCTCGATAAACACATGAGGGAGAAAGGAATAGAAGGATATGCTGATAGGGTGAGATGAAGTAGGGAAGGAGGAGGCTCGTGTGGAGCATAAACATAGACCAGTTGGGCTGAATGGCCTGTTTCTGTGCTGTACGTTCTATGTAATTGGATGTATGTTGTTTTTAGGGGAGGATTTCTCCTGGAGCCCAACATCATTGAGTTCTGGCAAGGTCAGACCAACCGGCTACACGACCGAATCATGTTCCAGCGATTGAAAGAGGGGCAAGTTCCAGACACTTCCATGGTTCACAAGGCTGAAGGTGATTGGGTGTATAAAAGACTGTCACCATGACAACTGGCGCCACAATCGAAATCCAGTCCTCAAACCATTCTCATTCCAATCAGAGAATAATGGATTTCTCGTCCAAATTCTTCACTGCCTGACACATTTCACATTAGATTGTCTGTTGGAATAAGAGGTGAGCGTGTGGCACAATCGGAACAGACCTGCCAACCCGACCCATTCCTGGACAATCGCCTGCACTTTTAACCTTCGTACTTTGAGAACGCGCGAGAGTTATCCACTGTTCCGATCGTGCACAGCTCACCGACCTCCTCTGGTCTGACACAAACCAACCTCACTCCGAGATCAATTAAATTCATTTTATCCGTTGCTGTACCGTTCCGATACTCGATTATCCGCCAATTTACATTATTGACAGTGGAGGAGGGGAGAGGGCCCATCCGTTATGACACATAGTGCAGGTTTCAACGTGCAATTATCTTCTTATTTAATTATCAGACACGATCGATGAATGGTCCGTGCGGGTCCAACAACAACCACGTGCATTTATATAGCGCCTTTAACGTAGTAAAACGTTTCAAGGTGCTTCACAGGAGCGATTATCATGAGATATTAGGATAGGTGACCAAAAGCTTTGGTCAAAGAGGAGCATCTTAAAGGAGGGGAGAGAGAGAGAGACGGAGAGGATTAGGGAGGGAATTCCAGAGCTTAGGGCCGAGGCAGCTGAAGGCACGGCCGCCAATGGTGGGGCGAAGGAAATCGGGGATGTGCAAGGTCCACAGCTTCATGAGGTCCATGAATCCCCAGCCATTTTGGCCCCACCCCTCCTCTTTAGCATTTGGCTAAATCTTCACCCCCACAACCTTTTTGCTTGGGTTGGAGGGCCTGGTTAGTTATTGAGAGAAAAGAAAATGCACCTTTGTTCTGAAGTGTAACAACGTTCCATGTAGTTTAATCAAAGGATCATGCGCGGATAGTGCAGTGCATTGTGGGAGCTGGCTTCCTCCATAGCAACCAATGGCTGCTCCCGTGATGCACTGGATCCAGTAACATGCCCAGAATCTCCGTGGGGAGGGAGAGAGTGAGTGAGAGAGAGAGAGAGAGTGTGTGTGTGAGTCTCTGGCAATTCACCATCTCACAGACTGACCTGGGAACCAAACCATGTGGTAGAGTGGAAACTGTGACCCTTATAAAAGGTCAATCTTGGGGATGGTGAGGGGGAGCAGAATGATGAAGCCCAGGCTGGGACTGAGCTTTCTCACGGCGATGTTGCACCAAAGACTGTCTCTGGGACACAAGGAGGCTGATCAACAAGCAGAACTGGTTGGTCATCCCAGCCAGATCTGGTTGCTCTCCAGATCGAGAAACGGCACTATCTCCTCAGGTAGGGGGATGCGTTCTCGACTAATCTTTGTAACCGTGTCTCTGGGAGAGGGATGCAGATTGAAGGTAATTGAATCTCCCCCAAACTTCTGGAGATTTACATAGAATGTACAGCACAGAAACCGGCCATTCGGCCCAACTGGTCTTTGCTGGTGTTTATACTTCATACGAGCCTCCTCCCACCCCTACTTCATCTCACCCTATCAGCATAAACTTCTATTCCTTTCTCCCTCCTGTGTTTATCTAGCTTCCCCTTAAATGTATCTATTTATCCCCCTCCTTAGGAGAGGCTGTAAAAGCCTGGAGGTGGGACAGACTGCCAACACTCACTGCCCAGGCTCACACATGAAGATTGGCCCTTGGGTGTGGTACTGGAGGGAGGCTGCCAACCTGGGGAATTATATCCCAGTGGGGCTCAGCACCTTCGGGGGGGGCGGGGGAGGGAGGGCAGAAAGTTGGGAGTCTCTTACAAAAGGCAGCTCCACTGATGGCTGGGATCCACAGAGCAGGAAGGCCCCTGGTTTCCCCTCCCCTCCCGTCCCTGGTCTGTGGATCTCAGCTGAGCCAACAGTAGGTTCCAACATTCAGCCTTGGTGCCCTTGGGGGGGGAAGAGAGGGGAAGAATTGACCTGGGTTCCTGGCTCCCGATCCATTCCCAGCCGTTCCCCTGTCGATGTGTGGACACTGAATGAAGACGGGGTTCGGACTCTGGTTCCAGGCCTCCAAAATCAGATCCCCTGTTACCCTTGCTGCCCAGGCTCGTATCATGAAGAACGATCATTTGGGCAGAGAGCCAACTAGTGCCTGCAACCCAGGGAACCGTCCTGACCTGGGTGATGGGGCTGGGGGGGTTGATTTGAACGTTGCATGTGGGGGAGAGGGGGGCTTCTAATAGTTACCTCACCTGCTCTGCATCATCTCACTAACTCCAGCTGTGTCCCAGATGCTATATGTACCCCCGTGTAAGGGTCTGTTCCAATTATCTAGCACCACCTGGCTTTTGGTGTCATATTAATTTTATTATTAAGATTGAATATTCAATCATTTTTTTTCCTATTTACAGGGCAGTGCAAAATTTTCAAAAAATAGTTTGATTTGGGAAATTGTAAAAGGTTTGTGAGAATCACGTTGAGCTGGCGAGTTACGGATCAAAAGGATCCTGGGGTTGGCACTGTTTCTTACCTTTCTTCTGTTTTGGTTTCTGTGCCACGATTTCATAATCAGGTACGAAACTTGGCCGTGAGTTCCCTATCTGGGTCGAGTGGTTTGCTGATTGATCCGCCTTCCTCAATCTCCCAGCTTGGTTTCCTTGTTTGGGCTTTTATGCGACCCAATTAGATTCTCCATCGTGAGACTATTCAATTTAAACAGGGGTATGGCCGTGTAGTGGTTGTGTTGATGGGCTTGTAATCCAGAGGCCTGGGCTAATAATCCAGGGAGCGTGAGTTCAGATCCCACCCTGATCATTTAAGAATTTGAATTCAGTTTTTAAAAATCTGCAAAAGTGACCATGAAGCTGTCGGATTGTCGTAAAAACCCAAACTGGTTCACTAATGTTCTTTAGGGAAGGAAACCTGCCATCTTTACCCGGTCTGGGCCCACATGTGACTCCAGTCCCCACACCAACATGGTTGACTCTTAACTCCTCTCTGAAGCGACCTAGCATCTAGGGATGGGCAATAAATGCCGGCCTTGCCAGTGACACCCACATCCCTAGAAAGGAATGATTCCAACAAGTAAAAGGAGAGGCTGGACATTATTATGAAATAAAAAGAGAAAATGCTGGGAACACTCAGCAGGTCAGGCAAAGAAACAGAACTAATGAAAGGTCATTGACCTAAAACGTTAACTCTGTTTCTGTCCCCACTGATGCTGCATTTTCCAGCATTTTCTGTTTTTATTTCAGATTTCCAGCATCCGCAGTATTTTGCTTTGATTTTCTGGCTGGATATTGTGATGAGCATTCCTTCTTAAATCCAAAGTATCGTGGTGACTATTGTGTATGTAATATTGTAAAATTGTAATTTTGTGCTTGCATTTACATTGCACCTTATCCTGTCCTTCGAAAACAGCTCAAAGTGCTTCGCATCCAATCAATTATATTGTGCAGTTACTGTTGTACCTTGTGGCCGTTGTTAATTAAAGACTGTGATCTTATCAGGAGTTCTTCCAGTCGATGCAGGACAGCAGATTTCTCCTGTGTTTTAATTTACTCTCTGTCCCCTATAACATTGCAGTAAACGCCAATAAAGGACTTAACACAACACAGACTGTGCAAGGGAAATTCAGATCAGTTTGTTGTGCCTGATCCCCAGTAATGTGTGATTCTGACAATAAATACCCTGAACCCCAGGACTGTGTGATTCTCACAGTAAATACCCTGAACCCCAGGATTGTGTGATTCTGACAGTAAATACCCTGAACCCCAGGACTGTGTGATTCTCACAGTAAATACCCTGAACCCCAGGATTGTGTGATTCTGACAGTAAATACCCTGAACCCCAGGACTGTGTGATTCTGACAGTAAATACCCTGAACCTCAGGACTGTGTGATTCTCACAGTAAATACCCTGAACCCCAGGACTGTGTGATTCTCACAGTAAATACCCTGAACCCCAGGACTGTGTGATTCTCACAGTAAATATCCTGAACCCCAGGACTGTGTGATTCTCACAGTAAATACCCTGAACCCCAGGACTGTGTGATTCTCACAGTAAATACCCTGAACCCCTCTGCTCTTCTTTGAAATAGTGCTATGAGATCTTTTATGCCCACCTGAGAGGGTAAACGGTGTCTCAGTTTAATATCTCATCCGAAAGACGGCACTGCTGAGAGTGCAGCACTCCCTCAGTACTGGCACTGGAGTGTCAGCTTAGATTATGGGCTCAAGTTCCTGGAGTGGGCCTTGAACCCACAATCTTCTGACTGAGAGGTGAGAGGGCTGCCCACTGGGCCAAGTGAATGGACCAGTCTGCCCTATCTCTGGGGCAAATTTGTGAGCAGGAGACACGTTGCCATGACGACTCCGCACCATATTTGCATTGACACTCTCCAACACAACCCGATTATGAAATCATGGCACAGAAACCAAAACAGAAGAAAGGTAAGAATCCGGGGCCCAGTTTCTTTATTATTGAAGAAAAAAAAGGGCCTGTGTTTGTTCTGTTTCCTGTACAACGAGTCTGTCTCGATTTTCTGGTTTGGCACACAGTTCGCTATAGACTGATACTGGGCGGTGTCCCATAAATTAAATGAGGACACCATCACTAGCAACATTCTAACCTCTCAACCCACCTCTTAAACTAACATTGTCTTTTGGCAAATTTACAATTCTTACCCCCTCCCAGTCAAGTAACGTTAGTGAGACTTTTGGGGTTGAAATGGCACCATCACTATTAGTAATATAGAATGTACAGCACAGAAACAGGCCATTCGGCCCAACAGGTCCATGCCGGTGTTTATGCTCCTCACGAGCCTCCTCCCTCCCTATTTCATCTCACCCTATCCTTCTATTCCTTTCTCCCTCATGTGTTTATCCAGCTTCCCCTTAAATGTATCTATACTATTCCCCTCAACTACTCCTTGTGGTAGCGAGTTCCACATTTTTAACCACTCTCTGGGTAAAGAAGTTTTTTCTGAATTTATTAGTGACTCTTATATTTACAGCCCCTAGTTCTGGTCTCCCCCATAAATCCATGCTATCTTAAAGATCTGTATCGGGTCACCCCTAAGCCCTCTCTTTCCTAGAGAGGAGATCCCCAGCCTGTTCAATCTTTCCTGATAAGTGTAACCTTCCATTTCTGCTATCATCTTTGTAATCTTTTTTGCAGGACAAATATTGGCCAGAACACCCCTGCTCTGTCCTTTGAATAGTGCCATGGGATCTTTTATATCCAGCAGAGAGGGCAGATATTTAACACCTCATCCAAAAGGTGGCACCTCCAACAATGCAGCACTCCCTCAGTACTGCACTGGGAGGGTCAGCCTAGATTTTGTGCTCAAGTCTCTGGAGTGGGACTCTGAACCCACAATCTTCTGACTCAGAGGCGAGAGTGCTACACACCGTGCCACAGCTGACTCTACTTTGAGTAGATAAGGGCAATTAGGGATGGGCAATAAATGCCAGCCTCGCCAGCAACGCCCACATCCCATGAACGAACAAAAAAAGATAGTGAAGGGGGAAAGGATCAGCCTTATCTATGATAACAGGACATTGCCTCTTATCTGTGACCTCTCTGGTTGATTATTGACATGTTTGAAAGTCCAGAACCAAATTCCCATGGGTTGTGCCAGTGACCTACAGGATGGGCAGCAGCAGCAGTCCTGGCAATGATGCTGCCAATAAACCAACTACAGACCTGACATAGTGGGGTTCACTTCTTGCAGAGTTTGCTTAATGCATCTCAGAAAAAGACTCCACCCTGTATATTATCCTATGTATACAGAGCCCAGCCCATGTGTTATCCTATAGATACAGACTCCAGCCTGTCTATATCCTATATAGACTTCAGCCTGTATGTTATCCTATATATATGTAGATCCCAACCTTGTGCATGTTATTCTGTATGTATACAGTTCGCAGCCCACCTCTTATTCTATATACACAGATCCCTGCCCATGTGTAATCCTATGTATATATATATATATATATGAGATGCCAGTCTGTAAATTATCCGAAATGAATTTTGTGCAGCAAAGCTGAAGCCTGTGACTGTGCCCCCATGGTAACCGGTTTGTAAAGTATTCAAATAATCAGCTGCGGACTTTACCCAGCGAGACGCCGGTTTTGTTCAGTCGCCCGGCTCAGTGTGAAATTCTATTAAAGAATAAACGTCCCCATCAGCCTGTGAGTTACTGCCCAGCGTCTCCCTGTCCAGGACCCAGTGCGGGAAAATCCGAATCCCAGGGGAAAGTTGCTGAGTTACAGCCCGGAATGTTGTTGCTGCGTTGTTGGCTTTGACTCTTCTCTGTTTACATAGGATTCACGTTAATCCCTAAACACAGAAACGTTTCTGCATAGAGAGTGATGTGTTCCCACGTGTTTCGTTAGTCTCCATATGAAGAGTAACTGGGTAAAACTTTACTGCAGGTCGGAGAGAGACGGTCAGAACACCCGAGCGGTGATCACCAGTAACAGATCCCCAGGAGTGAGTTACAGGCTGGAATCTAATCGAGGGGTTCGGGGGGTTTATATATAGAATAACAGATCCCCGGGAGTGAGTTACAGGCTGGAATCTAATCGAGGGGTTCGGGGGGTTTATATATAGAATAACAGATACCCGGGAGTGAGTTACAGACTGGAATCTAATCGAGGGGTTCGGGGGGTTTATATATAGAATAACAGATACCCGGGAGTGAGTTACAGACTGGAATCTAATCGAGGGGTTCGGGGGGTTTATATATAGAATAACAGATACCCGGGAGTGAGTTACAGACTGGAATCTAATCGAGGGGTTCGGGGGGTTTATATATAGAATAACAGATACCCGGGAGTGAGTTACAGACTGGAATCTAATCGAGGGGTTCGGGGGGTTTATATATAGAATAACAGATACCCGGGAGTGAGAGATCAGCTGACTGAGCACATTTCGTGTATTAATCATCGGACTTTCCATTCCCTACTGCTCAGAGACTGAGGTAGAAATTCTGTAAGATTCTCCCAAACTCCCGCTGTAACTTCAGCAGAAACGTGGAGAAATTCCGCAAATTGCCGGTTACACCATTTCTCCCAGGTCCCCGACAATCTTCCGCCGGAGATCTGGGAAACCCATGTGGAAATCTGAGCCTGTGTCTTTTATGTCGTTATTGGGGAGCCCATCATGATTCCGAAATATAAATGTCCGTGTATTGAATGTTTAATGTCATTGTTGGAATTAGAAAAGCGAGGGTTGAATGTTAGAAGAGTAGGAAAATACTCCTCGAAAATTCTCCCAGAAAGTTATAATTTTCCGTCTGCACACCCACTTACCTTTATCACTCCTCTGATCACTGACCTACATTGGCTCCCAATCCAGCAGTGTCTCGATTTTTGTTTTCAAATCCCTCCATGGCCCCTCCCTATCTCTGTAACCTCCTCCAGCCCTACAACCCTCCGAGATCTCTGCGCTCCTCCAATTCTGGCCTTTAGCGTATCCCTGATTTCCATCACTCCACCATTCCCTCCCTAAACCTCTCTGCCTCTCTCCTTTAAAATGTTCCTTAAAGCCTACTTTTTTGACCAAGCTTTTGGTCACCTGTCCCAAAATCTCCTTATGTGGCTCGGTGTCAAATTTTATTTGATAATCGCTCCTGTGAAGCGCCTTGGGACGTTTTACTATATTAAAGGCGCTATATAAATGCAAGTTGTTGTTGTTATGGTTGACTTGTTCAGGTCAGTTATTATGAGACAATGGTCTGCATCATTGTAAGGTGCAGGTCTACTGAATATAAGGTGTCCTGGACTAGGGTTAGTGAGACCACACGTGGAACCCTCTGCCTGAATGTGTTTGGCCCACTTAAAAAAAGCCTTCAGGGTCCTGTTTTCCGCAGGTATTTGATGACAATAATTGTGGAGATTAACGTTACAACTCGTGAAAAACCAGAGGACAAATTATTTTTCTGCAATATTCCCTCGGGGTCATTTTGACTTTGGGTGACAGTGTAAAATGGATGATATCGGATCAGGCACCCATTGTACATCTCTCCCGCTTGACTTCAGTGGAAATGAAAATAGGGAGCAATAACAGCGGATGAATCCATATCCCCCTTTTCACACTCTCGCCCAAAGTCAAAATGACCCCCTCCCCGTTCTCTGCCCTTTCCAAAGGGGAGTGAAATTAAATTAAAAAAAAAAATTCTGCTGTTACTTGTTCATGGGCTTTCAGAGAAATAGGCAATAGGTTTCCACTGGGGGAAATTGAAATACTGAGTTCAGTCACTGAGCTGGGGTTATTAACAATGGTGGAGCGGCTTAACTCTTTGGCAGGGAATCTGTCCCACATGGACTCTGCTGCGATTGTAGCATAACTGGTTCCGTATTGGCTGCCCGAGTCAGCCTCAGTATCAACCTCATGGTGTCAGCCTTGGCTCAGTGGGTAGAACTCTCGCCTCTGATGTCAGAAGGTTGTAGGTTCCAGTACCCACTCCAGAGACTTAGGCCGCTGTTCCCAGTGCAGTACTGAGGGAGTGCTGCACTGTCTGATGAGATGTTAAACCGAGGCCCCCATCTGCCCTCTCAGGTGGATGTAAAAGATCCCACAGCACAGTTTTGAAGAAGAGCGGGGAGTTCTCCCCAGTGTCCTGGCCAATATTTATCCCTCAACCAACACCACCAAAAAAAGATTATCTGGTGATTTATCTCATTCCTGTTTGTGGGATCTTGCTGTGCACAAATTGGCTGCCGTGTTTCCTACATCACAACGTGACTACACTTCAAAAGCACTTCATTGGCTGTAAAGCACTATGTGATCTCCTGAGGTTGTGAAAAGCGTTATATAAATGCAATTTCTTTCTTATCAGGACTATTTGAGGAGTTTAGATCATATAGTGGACACTGCATCAAATGGGCCCCTTTCATTTTGATTGGAGTGCATTTGTTTGCCAACACCAAGAGCCACCAAACAGGAATGGACCCGGTTTCAAATCGTGCTCCACCTGGTAAGCCGGGGGGTGGGCGAGGTTCTGGAATGGAGAGAGTGGGGGAGCTGTGTCAATGGCAGTGTGAGGAAGCTATGCTCCTGCCTGCTCAACTCCAGAGGTGTCGGGCCAGGTGAACAAAGAGGGGAACATGACCCCCCCAATAACTCCACTGTAAAAAGAAAGGTGAAACTCTTGAGAACGTGGGCGTCACTGGCAAGGCCGGCATTTATTGCTCATTTCTGGTCACCCCTTGAGAAGGTGGTGGTGGGCCTTCTTCTTGAACCGCTACAGTCCGTGTGGTGAAGGTGCTCCCAAAGTGCTGTTAGGTAGGTTAGGTAGGATTTTGACCGAGCGACGATGAAGGAACGGCCAATATATGTCCAAGTCAAGGAGCTAATCCATCCCATCACAACTGGAGTATTGTGTCCAATTCTGGGCACTGCACTTTAGGAAGGATCTGAAGGCCTTAGAGAGGGTGCAGAAAAGATTTACTAGAATAGTTACAGGGATGAGGGACTTCAGTTACGTTGATAGACTGGAGAGGCTGGGGTTGTTATCTTTAGAGCAGAGAAGGTTGAGAGGAGATTTGATAGAAGTGTTCAAAATCATGAAGGGTTTAGATAAAGTAATTAAAGAGAAACTGTTCCCATTGGCGGACACAGATTTAAGATGATTGGCAAAAGAACCAAAGATGACATGAGGAGAAACTTCTTTTACACAGTGAGTTGTTATGATCTGGAACGCGCTGCCTGAAAGGGCGGTGGATGCAGATTCAACCGAAGCTTTCAAAAGGGAATTGGATAAATACTTGAAGGGAAAAAATTTGCAGGGGACAGAGCGGGTGAATGGGACTAACTGGATTGCTCCTATAAAGAGCCAGCACGGGATCAATGGGCCAAATGGCCTCCTTCTGTACTGTAACCATTCTATGATTCTAAAGACTGCATTGGGCTAATAGAACCATTAACAGCCCAGGGGAGTCTCATGAGTAGCTAAACAATTCTTTCCACTGTGTTGTAGCTGAATGTTTGAGGAACACACCACCATGGCTCAGTGAGTTAAAGCCTGTGCTTGTTTCATGCAGGTCTCTGTTGACGCATTCCTGTTGAAAGGTGCAGGTATTAAGCTCTATTCATATATCCTCTGCCTGGACCATGATGTAAATGTCTTGTATCAATTTACCCTCTTACCTAACAGTCTACAGTTACCCTTAGCTTCATTAAGAATCTCACATAACAAGGTTTAAATTTTTATAACACAATGATGTTGGTGAAACATTAACCTTGCAATGGCTTTTCTGAAAAAAAAGTCATCAAGCATATTTGGGGGAGGAGGAGGGGGCTAATGGGGACACCCTACCTATGAGTGCCCAGTTTAAGAGCAGCAATAGCAAAGGCCTGGTACCAAGATACTCGGTTGGGAACTTACACATGGTGAAGGGGAAGGAAAGTAATAAACGAGATTAAAAACAGAATCCGGAATATTCCTTCCTTCATTTACGCACTGATTGGGATGCGTTTAATGTTACCGCTATTTCTAGTGCAAAATGGAGATCGAGGATTCATAAGATTGAACTTTTAACCCTTAAAATGCCAGCTGGTGTGGGGGAAGGTCCCCTGGGCTGGGCTGACCCTATTTGTCTGTTTTCAGCTCATGCACTGTGGCACTGAAACAAACACTAATATTACAGTAATAAAGCTGCTCAAACCAATTCCCGTAGCATTGCTCAGACAAAGTTTAAAGAAAATCGTTCTGTTTCTGTAACCCTCCCTCTACTCGTCATACTCCTTTAATTCTTTGTCTCCCTCTCTCTTTCTCTCTGTATGCCTCTCACACACTTTCTCTCTATTTCTCTCTGACTCTGCCCCTTCCCCCTGTGCTATGTGGTTCAGTGTCAACTTTTGTCTCTTGTCCTGTGAAGCGCCTTGGGAGGTTATACTACGTTAAAGGCGCTGTATAAATGCAAGTTGTTGTGATTAAATGCTTTCATAGAATAGTGGGAGACGATCCTCAACATCTATCAAAGTAAGAGTGAATTCAATAAATTAATGCTGTACAAATGATTAGATGACTCTGTGCTGAAATACCTTTACATTTAAAAGTATATCCTGTTTTTAATCTGCTATAAATGCAAATGATCTGACTGGTGAGGGCTATCAAGGTAAGAAACAGAGACCGTGATAGAATAATCAGATAACGGACCCCCACCCACCTGTTGATCCCCTACTTTGAACATTTATGTACCTTCCCCAACTCGCCTGAAACATAAACAAGCAGAACTGCTAATCTGTCTCTAATCCACGATCCTGTCTCAATAGATATTGTTCTGGGCCCCTTTAAAAGTGCCTATTGACTCACATCATCTCCCTTCTCTGGGCATCTGTTCCATGTATGCATTATCCTGTGGCGAGAACTGGTTTTCCTAATCTCTATACTTGCTTGAGGCATGGTTAGGTTGGGTAAGGCAAGATCGATTGTTGTACTCGTGTCCTTCGAACCAGCGCTTAATTTCCAGGATAAATAATGTTTCATTGATTCCTTTTATCGTTCACACACCTGGATCACATCTCCCCTCAAATACGGTCAACAACTGAGGCAACTGAGGGCTCCCGTGTCCTTGCGGAAAGCTAAATATGGCAGTGGGGAAAGATTCAAACTAGTTATGGGGGTGGGAGGGGAAAATCCGCTCTGTAAATCGAACAGTGAGAGAAAAAGACCATCAGGGCATAAGGACAGAGTGGGGTCAGTTACCCAGTAAGAGTTCTGTACACGGACACACATAGCATAAGAAATAAAACAAGTGAGTTAGAAGCACAAATTCAGCTTAAAGAGTATGATGCAGTAGCCGTTACTTGGCTACAGGCTGAGCAAGATTAAGAGCTAAATATTCCAGGATATAGGATCTTTAGAAAGGACAGGGTAAATTGGGAAATGAGAGGGGGTGGGGTGCAATATTGGTGAATACAACAGCGGAAAGAAGGGGTTTCAGTAACGGAGATCGGCAGTGGACACAGTATGGGTAGAGATACAGTCAGTTATTTGGCTGTGGTGAACTTTACACCCGAGCCTGGTCCTGACCTCACCCGAGGCCCGAATAGCCTCACTCACAGAGGGACAGTGATCAGGAGCAGGAACCCTGGCAATTGTGATGCCCAAGCTGAGTTCAGCTAATTCAGCAGAGACCAGACGCTACCCAAGCCCTGCCAGTCATTCTCTAATAAAGAATTGCAGACAACGGTGATAAACTAAGTGTATAAGATTTACAAGATATAAGGGGTGATTCCATTACCTAACGTCCCCAGCGTGGAGCTAATGTTTGCAGGGAATATGGGTTGCAATATCGAGGATACAGTTATTGTATCCCCATCTCCGACCCATACCTCCTGCATGAAAGCCTGCCCCATCCACAATGTGACTGTCCCCTGTTGCCTTCCTTTAATGTGGAGATGCCGGTGATGGACTGGGGTTGACAATTGTAAACAATGTTACAACACCAAGTTATAGTCCAACAATTTTATTTGAAATTCACAAGCTTTCGGAGGCTTCCTCCTTCCTCAGGTGAATGTTGTGGAAATGAAATCCTCGAACCCTTCGCATTTATAAATCACAGAACAATGCTTGGTGATTACAGACAGTCTTTCCAACTGCCCGTTGCCACAGCAATCACAGTGTGCAGACAGAGAGGTGTCACCTAAAAGGCCACCGAATATACAAACCACCAAAAAAAAAGAGGCAGAAACATAGAAAAGACAGCAAATGACCCGTTGTATTAAAAACATAACATTTGTTCGCTGGTGGGGTTACGTGTAGCGTGACATGAACCCAAGATCCCGGTTGAGGCCGTCCTCATGGGTGTGGAACTTGGCTATCAATTTCTGCTCGATGATTTTGCGTTGTCGTGTGTCTCGAAGCCCGCCTTGGAGTATGCTTACCCGAAGGTCGGTGGCTGAATGTCCTTGACTGCTGAAGCGTTCCCCGACTGGGAGGGAACCCTCCTGTCTGGCGATTGTTGCGCGGTGTCCGTTCATCCGTTGTCGCAGCGTCTGCATGGTCTCGCCAATGTACCATGCTCTGGGGCATCCTTTCCTGCAACGTATGAGGTAGACAACGTTGGCCGAGTCACAGGAGTATGAACCATGCACCTGGTGGGTGGTGTCCTCTCGTGTGATGGTGGTATCTGTGCCGATGATCTGGCATGTCTTGCAGAGGTTACCGTGGCAGGGTTGTGTGGTGTCGTGGACGCTGTTCTCCTGAAAGCTGGGTAATTTGCTGCGAACGATGGTCTGTTTGAGGTTGGGTGGCTGTTTAAAGGCGAGTAGTGGAGGTGTGGGGATGGCCATAGTGAGGTGTTCGTCGTCATTGATGACATGTTGAAGGCTGCGGAGAAGAACACCTGTGTTTCTGCCTCTCTTTTTTTTTGGTGGTTTGTATATTCGGTGGCCTTTTAGGTAACACCTCTCTGTCTGCACACTGTGATTGCCGTGGCAACGGGCAGTTGGAAAGACTATCTGTAATCACCAGGTATTGTTCTGTGATTTATAAATGTGAAGGGTTCGAGGATTTCATTTCCAAAACATTCACAAGGGGAAGGAGGAAGCCTCCCTTTAACACAGACAACCTGTTGTAAATCTAAGGGTAGAATCTCCAACCAGGGAAATTCATGTACAAACCTCAATGCACTCAGAGTACATTCCCATATACACCACTTTCTGCAGTTACTAAGTCATTTTAAAAATAGGACACATGGAAATGTAGTACGAGCAGGTTATGTAATTCCACTCATTGAAGATTCAGCCCTCTAATCCTTTACATCATTATAATAATTCACTCTAAAGATATAAAGGAATGAGGGGAACCTCGCAATGAACCACCTAAAACAGGGGCCTGCACTGTCCCTTACACTGTACGCAGCTGATGCCACATCATATACTGACCTTAATCCTAAAATTCAAAAAGCAGAACATTCAAAACCCACATCTCACAAGAGCAATGAGCACTGCCATTGGCCTATGTTGTCTGTGGCACGTCAGCCGTGACTTAGTGGGTGGCCCTCTCACCTCTGAGTCAGAGACTCAGAGCACATAATCCAGGCCAATACTGAGGGAGAACTGCACTGTCGGAGGTGCCGTCTTTCAGACGAGATATTAAACTGAGGCCCCATATGCCCTCTCAGTTGGATGAAAAGATCCCATGGCACTATTTGAAGAAGAGCAGGAGAGTTCTCTCTGGTGTCCTGGCCAATATTTATCCCTCAACCAACATCACTAAAAACAGATTATCTGGTCAGTATCTCATTGCTGTTTGTGGGATCTTGCTGTGCGCAAATTGGCTGCTGCGTTTTCTACATTACAACAGTGACTACACTTCAAAAGTACTTCACTGTCTGTAAAGCACTTTTGGCTGTCCTGAGGTCAGGAAAGGCGCTATATAAATGCAAGTCTTTCTTTCTATTGGACCCAAACTACAACCTCTTTCCCTGATCAACTTGATCCAGGTTTATCTTTTCCCCTGCGCTCTCCCTCCCCTGAAGGCAGAGGCCCTCGCTGGGATTCAGCTGCATGGGTACCAGCGGCCCACGGATACGCTGCCCAAGTGGCCGTTCTTCGTATAAGAACCTACATCGCGCCAACGTAGGGGGAGGGGCATAAAAGCCCACCCCAGGAGCGGCATCTGCCTTGCGAGGGGCTCCAGGTAAAGATTGTGTTTGGGGACCTCCATATTTTACCAACGATACTAATCACTGTGGCTTAATCTGGTGTCAGATCCCTTGGTTGGCTTTTGAAACCTACTTGTTCCCAGGCAGGACCAGAGAGAGGTTGAGCGAGGGGCAGTGGAACGATTTGTGTTAATGTGTGGGATTTGGATGCTGCCCTGAATTGCTAACCAAAACCTCAGTTTTATGAATTTTTGATTTAGTTTATAAAATGAATGAGCTGTCCTCTCAATTTTGCGTACAGATCAGGCGTCACTTTTTTTTGCAAATTATATGAGGCATTTGTCTCTCAGATCATACAATCACCTCACAGGTGGAAATTTTTAGAAATTACCATGGGGATACCTCTGATAAGCCATTAGATTCAGAGTACTTATCTTGTAGCCAGTGCTGCCCAATAGAAATCGCTGACTAGCCACAGGTGTGGGTACGGTGACACCGTTTTAACTACAGGCACTAATTTGAGTAGAAAACGCCTCACACACAGTACAGGTAAATGTACTTCACATAGATATTTACTTAACCCTCTGAGTCAGAAGGTCGTGGGTTCAAGTCCCACTCCAGAGACTTGAGCACAAAATCCAGGCCGACACTCATATCACATTACTGAGGGAGTGCTGCACTGTCGGAGGGTCAGTACTGAGGGAGCGCTGCACTGTCGGAGTGTCAGTACTGAGGGAGCGCTGCACTGTCGGAGGGTCAGTACTGAGGGAGCGCCGCACTGTCGGAGGGTCAGTACTGAGGGAGCGCCGCACTGTCGGAGGGTCAGTACTGAGGGAGCGCCGCACTGTCGGAGGGTCAGTACTGAGGGAGCGCCGCACTGTCGGAGGGTCAGTACTGAGGGAGCGCTGCACTGTCAGAGGGTCAGTACTGAGGGAGCGCTGCACTGTCGGGGGGTCAGTACTGAGGGAGTGCTGCACTGTTGGGGGGTCAGTACTGAGGGAGCGCTGCACTGTCGAAGGTGCCACCTTTTGGATGAGACGTTAAAGTGAGGCCCCGTCTGCCCTTTCAGTTGGACGAAAAGATCCCATGGCACTATTTCGAAGTAGAGCAGGGGAGTTCTCCCCGGTGTCCTGGCCAATATCTATCCCTTAACCAACATTACTAAAACAGATTATCTGGTCATTATCACATTGCTATTTGTGGGATCTTGCTGTGTACAGATTAGTTGCCACATTTCCTACATTACAACAGTGACTACACTTCAAAAGCACTTCATTGGCTGTAAAGCGACAAGGTCATGAAAGGCGCGTCTAAATGCAAGTTTTTTTTAAAGAAACACCTCCCACCATTCAGTAACCAAGGAAGTAAAACACTCAATGATCAAAAAACACTCACTCACTCTGATTTTTGTCTTACCATTTTACTGACAAAGACACAAAAGGGTTAAAGTTCACATGCATACGCGGTGCGAATAGGAGTATTGAGATCACATGACCAATGGTGTCTATTACTTATTTTTAATGTACTAATCAGAAACGCAATTAGCCACATCTGGATTCCCAATTAGCCACACATGTATTAGACAACACTGGTCCAAACCATGTAGCAGCTTGGGGACTGGGGGTAAAGCAGCAGAACTGTCCCTTCCCCCTGATTCCAACCCCCTTGCAGCTTCACGGCACACAACCAGGCACGATCACAAATAAGGGACCTGCGGCCTGAATCACTCAACACGTGAAGCTGATGGAAACTGAATGGAGGCCAGTAGTCCAGTTATCGTTCTGTCCCCAAAATGGAGGATACACTTGTCATTCAGCCTTTATACTGCAGCTACTGGCCTGACACAGAGCTTATAACAAACAGACACCAGCAGAAAGCACTGCCCTAACAACACATACTTAAAGATGAGTATTTAAACACCCCAAGTGTTGCTAACCGATGTCTGGGAGATGTCCTGCTGTTTCTAAAGCTGGTGCAGTAAACCATCCGGGAACCTTTTAAACTTTAATATTAAAAGCTAGCGTCACACAGTTGCGGTTACACTATGTGACACAACTTGCAAGAGATGGTTACACACACTCAAACCTGAACTGACACCAGTCTGGTTTCAGTCTACAAAGTTTCTGCTGTTTCCCTATAATCAGGGCCACAGGTTTTATGATGATTGAATAAGTCAAATTCTGATTTTATTTAAATGAGCCTGCGATCTTTAGCACCCTTTGGCGATCACGTTCCGAAAATCCATGTGTTTCTCAGGAAAACCAGTGCCCTTGATTACACTGTACACTAGATGGGTGCAGAGCCCAAACCCAGTTCCCTGTGACCCATTTCTTTTAAACCTTCATTGTTGGCTAAACACAACGCACTCAACACAACTCAATTTACTTCGTTTTTTTTTACTTAAAGTTAGGAATATAGGGAAAGGAGGAGGCCATTCAGCCCCTCGAGCCTGTTCTGCCATTCAATTAGATCTTGGCTGATCTGTATCTTAATTCCATCTACCTGTCTTGGTTCCATAACCCTTAATACCCTCACCCAACAAAGATTCAGTTCCTCCTTTCTACAGTGATTCATACCTTCGCCTTAATCCTACTCATGCACACACGCACACACACAATCTGTGTGATTTGCACACTCACTCACACGCACAATGTCCGGTTGAAATGTTCAGTCAGGATGGATGCAGCTTGTTGAGATCAGTGGGGATGGAATACTCTCTGGCTCCGCTACACACTCGCTCCTCACTCCCCCTCCACAAACCTTCACTTTCCAATTCTTCCAGAAAACTTCCATGGAATATTTCTTTCGCAATCAGGCACCAATCACATTGGGAAACCCAGGGCTTTCTGAGTTCAATTTTTCTTTTAAAAAGTGTAAAGTCAAACTTTAAAAAAAAAATCTTGACTCTTTTAAAAGCCGACTGTTCAAATTGAAATATCAGGGGGAAAAAAACAGTTTCTTCTGAATTTAAATGGATTCCAGAGGTTCACTTTTAAATTGGATTGGAGAAAGTAACCCTTTAAACGGATGGCAGAGTTAACCCTTTAAGTGGATTGCTGGTTAACCCTTTAAACGGATCACAGAGTTAACCCTTTAAGTGGATTGCTGGTTAACCCTTTAAGTGGATTGCTGGTTAACCCTTTAAGTGGATTGCTGGTTAACCCTTTAAGTGGATTGCTGGTGCTTTCAGTGCTGTCTGGGGGAGAATCCTCTCATTCAGAATCGTCACGGAAAGTCTTTTCTTTGAAGCGGGGTCCGGGTGTTTTGTTCAGGGCTCTGGTCTGCCCCCGTTCTCCGAATCGTTATAGAGGTCGGGGTTTTCTGACAGACTCGACCTGACTTTTTTCTTCTCCTTGAACCTGCCGGAGTTGGACACTCTCACGTGTCTGCCTTTGGTCGTTTTGTCCACGATTTTCTCCAGCTTGGCCTCCAGCTGAGAGTCGGCCCTGCTCTGAGTCTCTCTCTCCCCGCACTCTTTGCTCTCGGTGTTGCTCCGGTCCGCGGGGATCTCGTACAACACCTTGGGGCTGGACCTCTTCTTGCGAAGGAAGGTGAATTTCCACCAGCTCTGAGGGGCAGCGTCGTCCATGGCTCCAACTCGCAGTCTGCACAGTCCCAGAGATCCAGCCGGAGTCTGAAGTTAAAACCTCGCAGCACCTGTAACCGGGCAGGGAAATCTCTCCCCGGGGGCTGGGAGACACCGGGCGGTGCTCACGGAGCTCTGCCGGCTCGGATCATGTGTTGGGAGGTGGGGGACGGACCAGAGGCTGCAGCCCCCGAGGGGAGAGCCCGGTTATTGGGCTGGGTGAGTTAGTTGGGGGTCCTGTGCCTGGGGTCGCTCGGATCCCGCTACAGATCGCTCCAACTTACCCCCCCCCCCCCGGCTCTCTCCTTGCAGCTTGTCCCAGTTCCACTCACATTGGCCTTGGATTGCTTTCGTCCGCCGATTCCAGTCTCTGTTGGTCCCCAGGCTGTGTCTCTGCCTCTTTCTCTGTTGGTCCGCGTGTGACTCCCTGTCTGGGCGGGAGGAGGTGTCTGTGACTCTCTGTCTCTGGGCTGGTGTAGGTGACTCCCTCCCTCTGGGCGGGTGTGGGTGTCTGTGACTATCTCTCTGGGTGGGTGTAGGTCCCTCCTCCTCCTCTCTCCCCCTCTGGGTGGGTGTAGGTCCCTCCTCTCTCCCCCCTCTCTCTGGGCGGGTGTAGGTGACTCCCTCACCTGTCAAGGTGTAAATGATGCTGAGAGCCCGGCTCGGATCATTGGCTGAGTGTTGAGTATTTTACGTGTTTGGAACTGCGAGACTCTGTCCATAACTTTTGCAAAACTCTGCTCCCAACTCCTGTAACCCTGAGTGTGCGTTGTGAAGGAGGCCATTCAGCCCATCGTGTCCGATCCGGCCGAAAAAGAGCTATCCAGCTTAATCCCACTTTCCAGCTCTTGGTCCCTCTGTACCCCTACACAGCTCAGTATCCTCCCATTTATTGTGTATTCCCTTGCCTTGTTTGCCCTCCCCAAGTGCATTACCTCACACTTCTCTGGATTGAATTCCATTTGCCACTTTTCTGCCCACCTGACCCGTCCATTGATATCTTCCTGCAGTCTGGTAGTGCAAACTACACTGAGGCCATGGCTCGAAGCGCCATTGAAGTGGGGAAGAGGAGTGGAATCTCAGTCCCTCTGTCCCAAGGGCTATGGGGAAAGAGCAGGGGAGTGGCACTAATTGGATAGCTCTTTCAAAGAGCTGGCACAGGCATGATGGACCGAATGGCCTGCCGTGCTGCATGACTCTACGTCCAAAGAGTTATTCCTGAAGTCTAGTCATTGTTACCTAGGTAAATGCAGCAGCCTATTTGTACACAGCAAGATCCCACAAACAGCAAATTAGATGAATAATTAATTAATCTGTTGATTAATGTTAGAATGTCAACCAAGACACCAGGTGCTCTTCATTAAATAGTGCGATGGGATCTTTAACATCCACTTGAAACACTGGAACTGTCGACAGAATATCTGACAATGCAACACTCCCTCAATACTGCACTGAAATGTCAGCCTAAATTACGGATTCAACTCCTGGATTGGGGCTTGAACCCACAGTCTTCTGCCTCAGAGGCGAGAGTATTAAGAGTAATCAGCAGAAACCAAGCAATCCCCACAGTAACTTGCAGAAACCAGCAATCCTCCAGTAACTAGCAGAAACTAGCAATCCTCCAGTAACTAGCAGAAACTAGCAATGCCCACAGTAACCAGCAGAAATTGGTTGGCAGATTGAACCAACATCTCATCATTGCTTGGCACCATTTAACATTGGCCACGGAGCATGGTACTGCCAACCCTGGCATGATAAACGGTAGAGGCACAAAGCACAGAAAGGTGGCATATCAGGCTGCCCACACAAACCTCCTTCACTCATCTGTGGTGCAAAATATCACACACAGTATAATGAGATGAGTCTGTTTCACAGAACAAAGGCACGGCTGTCTGGCCAGATGCTTGAGAAGGCGACTCGATTACACACTAATTGTTTATTGAATGTCAGTGGGACTCAAGTTACCTGACTGGCAGAGGCCGATTGCTGCTGAGAGAATGGCTCAGTTTTACATATTTGATGGATTTTTGTTCTCACAAAGGTGAGAGATGCCCCTCCCTGGCACTGGGACAATTTTTGCCAACAATGGCAGCATCAACCACTTCCATGCCAGGGTTAGAATGGATGGGTTAAATGCAGAGCAAAGCTTTTAGGTGTCTGCTGTAGCTCAGTTGGTAACATTCTCACTTCTGAGTCTGAATGGTGTGGGTTCAAGTCCCACACCAGACACTTGAGCACCAAATCTAGGCTGACAGCCCAGTGCAGTACTGAGGGAATGCTGCACTGTCAGAGGTGATGTCTTTTAGATGAGATATTCAACTGATGCTATTTCGAAGGAGGGCAGGGGAGTTTTCCCTGGTATCCTGGCCAATGTTTATCCCTGAACCAACATCACTAAAACATTATTACTTTCCACTTTGTGGGATCTTGCTGTGCTCAAATTGGCTGCCATGTTTCCTACATTACAACAGTGACTACGCTTCAAAAGGCACTGACAATCTTTATGAGGGAATCTCTGGATACTGGGGAGGTGCCATTGGATTGGAAACAGGCTAATGTGGTGCCCATAATTAAAAAACGGGACAAAACAGACACAGGCAACTACATTCTTTAGTCTTTCCTTCCGTCCATGTAGAATAATAGAATCGATTATCAGGAATAATCTAGAGGATTAAGTTAACAGTGGATGGATTCAGAAGGGGACGATCCTGCCTGACCAAACTCCTCAACAACATTGAAACATAGAAAATAGGAGCAGCAGTAGGCCATTCAGCCCTTCGAGTCTTTCCGCCATTCAATATGATCATGGCTGATCCTCTATCTCAATACCCCTTGATGCCTTTTGTGTCTAGAAATCTATCTAGCTCCTTCTTAAATATATTCAGTGACTTGGCCTTCTGTGGTAGAGAATTCCACAGGTTCACCACCCTCTGAGTGAAGAAATTTCTCCTCATCTCAGTCTTAAATGTCCTATCCCGTATCCTGAGACTGTGACCCCTCACTCTGGACCCCCCCAGCCAGGGGAAACATCCTCCCTGAATCCAGCCTGTCTAGCCCTGTCAGAATTTTATATTTTTCAATGAGATCCCCACAACTGTGAGGAAATGACAACCCAAGTGGATTGTGGGAAGCCATATGATGTGGTACCTCGACTTCCAAAAGATTTTTGGTAAAGTTCCACATGAAAGGCTGTTAAATAAACTCAAAGCTGTGGGAATTCAGGGTAAACCCTGGGAATGGATAAGAAGCTGGCTGAAAGTTAGGAAACAAGGAGTCCTCATCAGAGGAGTTATGTCAGAGTGGGGGGAAGTACTGAGTGGGGTACCTCGGATCGGCACGGGTACCATGACTGGTTCTCATTTACATCAATGCCCTAGATTCAGAAACTCACTGCAAATTTACCAAACTAGGAGGAGAAGTGGAATCAGAGGAGGCAGCTCAGAAACTACACAATGAGTTGGATAAAACATGCAAGTGCACAGAATAATGGCAGGTGAAATTTAATAAACGCAAATGTAAAGTGCTGCACGTAGGAAGGAAAAATAGAGGACATGGACTCATCCAAATCTCTGCTGCCCGTATCCCAACTCGCTCCGAGTCCTGTTCACCCATCACCCCCTGTGCTCGCTGACCTACATTGGCTCCCGGTATGGCAATTTCTCGATTTTAAAATTCTCATCTTTGTTTTCAAATCCCTCCATTGCCTAGCCCCTCCCTATCTCTGTAACCTCCTCCAGCCCTACAACCCTCCGAGTTCACTGCGCTCCTCCAATTCTTGCCTCTTGCGCATCCCCAATTTTTATTGCTCCACCGTTGGCGGCCGTGCCTTCAGCTGCTTAGGCCCTAACATCTGGAATTCCCTCCCTAAACCTCCCCGCCTCTTAACCTCTCTCTCCTCCTTTAAGATGCTCCTTAAAACCTACCTCTTTGACCAAGCTTTTGGTCACCTCTACTAATATTTCCTTATGTGGTTTGGTGTCAAATTTTGTTTGATTACGCTCCTGTGAAGCACCTTGAGATGTTTTACTACACTAAAGACGCTATATAAATGCAAGTAGTTGTTGTTGACGCTGAAAGAGATGCAGGAATCTCAATGGACTCAACACTCAACATGTCCAACCAATGCAGAGCAACAATCGACAAAGCTAATAGGCTGTTGAACTACGTGGCCAAAACAATAGCATACAAGTCATAGGAGGTAGTGATCAAACTGTACCGTGCCTTACTCAGACCCACCTTAAGCACTGTGTCCAGTTCTGGTCAGACCCATCTTGAATACTGTGTCCAGTTCTGGTCAGACCCACCTCGAGTACTGTGTCCAGTTCTGGTCAGGCCCACCTCGAGTACTGTGTCCAGTTCTGGTCAGGCCCACCTCGAGTACTGTGTCCAGTTCTGGTCAGACCCATCTTGAGTACTGTGTCCAGTTCTGGTCAGGCCCACCTCGAGTACTGTGTCCAGTTCTGGTCAGGCCCACCTCGAGTACTGTGTCCAGTTCTGGTCAGACCCATCTTGAGTACTGTGTCCAGTTCTGGTCAGGCCCACCTCGAGTACTGTGTCCAGTTCTGGTCAGACCCATCTTGAGTACTGTGTCCAGTTCTGGTCAGGCCCACCTTGAGTACTGTGTCCAGTTCTGGTCAGGCCCACCTCGAGTACTGTGTCCAGTTCTGGTCAGACCCACCTCGAGTACTGTGTCCAGTTCTGGTCAGACCCATCTTGAGTACTGTGTCCAGTTCTGGTCAGGCCCACCTTGAGTACTGTGTCCAGTTCTGGTCAGGCCCACCTCGAGTACTGTGTCCAGTTCTGGTCAGACCCATCTTGAGTACTGTGTCCAGTTCTGGTCAGGCCCACCTCGAGTACTGTGTCCAGTTCTGGTCACCGAGACACAAGGGAGATATTCAACCACCGGAGGCAGTGCAGAGAAGAGCCACGATGCTGATCCCCAGGGCCAGGGGTCTGATTTATGAGGAAAGACAGAAGAGACTGAGGTTTCTCAGCCTGGAAATGAGGTGTCTGAGAAATTATGTCTTAGAGGGACACAACAACAACAGCAACAACAGCAACAACAACACTTTTATATAGCGCCTTTAATGTAGTAAACTGCCCCAAGGCACTTCACAGGAGTGTGTTCCAACAAAAAAACTTGATACTGAACCAAAGAAGGGGACATTATGACAAGTGACTAAAAGCTTGGACAAAGAGTTAGATTTTAAGGAGCATCTTAAAGGAGGAGAGAGGCGGAGAGGTTTAGGAAGGGAATTCCAGAGATTAGGGCCTAGACAGCTGAAGGCACGGCCGCCAGCAGTGGTCGAAGGAAGTCGGGAATGCGCAAGAGGCCCGAATTGGAGGAACACAGAGATCTCGGAAGGTTGTAGGCCTGGAGGAGGCTACACAGATAGGGAGGAGCGAGGCCATGAGGGGATTTGAACACAAGGATGAGAATTTTAAATTCGAGGTGTTGGCCAATGTAGGTCAGCGAGCACAGGATGGTGAAAGAACAAAGTGAGGTTATCAAAGGATAATATAAACAAAATTTGAATTTGTCCCTAAGGTGAGCAGCTGCCCCTGGCACTGCTAAAATTTATCACATGTATGGTTGTTCGGTCTGTAGTTTCCGTTATGATCAGGATTCAGACCCCCAATCAAAAGTAGAATAAAGCAGCCTACAGCAACCTGCTTACAATCTCTTCACAAAACAGTGCTGAGTAACTAGAGAAACTGTCTTCCTGGAAGTGGATCATAAGACTGTGAAGGGTATGGAGAAAGTTAACCCAGAATATTACTTTAAACTAAACTGCAGGAGTAGAATCAGGAGACACAGGTTCAAACTAATAAAAGGTACTTTCAAGACACATATCAAGAAATTCTTCTTCACACAAAGAGTGATCAACATGTAGAATAAACTTGCAGATAAAGTGCTGGAGGCACCTGTCCTAATATCTCCTTTGGCTTGGTATCGAATTTTGCCTGATAATGTTCCTGTGAAACGTCTTGGGATATAGAGGGTATAATTTCAAAAGAAAGTCGGAAATTCAGTAAACAATGTGGAGGATAGTAACAGACTTCAGGAGGACAGACAGACTGGTGAAATGGGCAGACACATGGCAGATGAAATTTAACGCAGAGGAGTGTGAAGTGATGTATTTCGGTAGGAAGAATGAGGAGAGGCAATATAAACTAAATGGTACAATTTTAAAGGGGATGCAGGAACAGAGAGACCTGGGGTGTATGTACACAAATATTTGAAGATGGCAGGACAAGTTGAGAAGGCTGTTAAAAAAGTATTGGGATCCTGGGCTTTATTAATAGAGGCATAGAGTACAAAAGCAAGGAAGTTATGCTAAATTTTTTTAAAACTCTGGTTAGGCCTCAGCTGCAGTATTGTGTCCAATTCTGGGCACCGCACTTTAGGACGAATGTCAAAGCCTTAGAGAGGGTGCAGAGGAGATTTACTAGAATGGTGCCAGGGATGAGGAACCTCAATTATGTGCAGTACAAGCCTGGCAGTGATACACTTTGGCTTTCTCTCTGATACTCAGTTTTTCTTTCTGTAATTTCTTTCCCACCCCCCCCTCCCCAACTCTTATCATTTGATGAAATGATACAGAGAATGATATAGCACAGGAGAAGGCCATTCGGCCCATCGTGCCTGTGCTGATGTTCGCTGCTCCCTTGGCTCAGGTGTGAATGAGGCGGTCCTGCTCCCTCCTGCTCTCCAGTGAGAGAAAACATGAGAAGGCAATGATGGAGTGCTATCCCAGCATGCACAGCAGTACTGAAAGTCCTCTATTAAAACGTCAGGCCCCACAAGCTGGAGAAGACAGGAAGAATGTTGGGAATTACTTCACTGCCCACGGACACAGGAGATCCTGAGAGCTGTCAACAGCAGGGAAATGTGCGGGTTACGACCACAAAACATGAGGCGGGTCGCAAAGCCAGTTAAACACAAGGAGCTGTGCTTATTCTTAAGTGACATACATTAAAATGGGTCACAGGAGTCACAAAGGTGTCAGCCATGGTTCAGTGGGTAACACTCTTGTCCCTGAATCAGAGAAGGTCATGAGTTCAAGTCCCACTCCAGAGATTTGAGCACATCATTTATGCTAACACTACCAGTGCAGTACTGATCGGTTGCTGTCTTTCAGTATAAGATGTTAAACTGAGGCTCTATCTGCTCCCTCAGGTGGATGTAAAAGATTCCATGCCTACTCTTTGAAGAAGAGCAGGGGATTTCTCCCTGGTGTCCAATATTTATCTCTCAACCAACATCACTAAAAACAGATGATCTGGCCATTAACTCACTGCTGTTTGTGGGATCTTGCTGTGCACAAATTGCCTGCTGTGTTCCTAACATTACAACAGTGACTACACTTCAAAATGTATTTCATTGGCTGTAAAGTGCTTTGGGGCGTCCTGAGCTCGTGTAAGGTGCTGTATAAATGCAAGTTCTTTCTTTTTTCTTCCTGTTCTATGACTGAGTTCAGTGCAGGGATCCTCAGATTACCTATGACAGGGCTGGCTCCAGTTTTAGGGCTTATAATTAGAAGTCTTTAATGTTGAGCGGAAGCAAGGCTGCCCCCAACCACCATTCCACGTGCCTCGTTCCCTCTCTGTTACACTTGCCTCCTTTCAATGGCACAATAATTCTTAAAGCAGGCACATGGAGAGGCTGGAGAAGTTGGGGTTGTTCTCCTTAGAGCAGAGAAGGTCAAGGGGAGATTTAATAGACGTGTTCAAAATTATGAAGGGTTTTTATAGGGTAAATGGGGAGAAACTGTTTCCAGTGGCAGGAGGGTCGGTAACCGAAGGACACAGATTTAAGATAATTGGCAAAAGAACCAGGGGGGAAATGAGGAGAATTTTTTTTACGCAGCGAGTTGTTATGATCTGGAATGCGCTGCCTGAAAGGGCGGTGGAAGCAGATTCAATAATAACTTTCAAAAGGGAATTGGATAAATAGGTTGAAAAGGAAAAAATTACAGGGTTATGGGGAAAGAGCAGGGGGAGAGGGACTAATTGGATTGCTCTTTCAAAGAATTGGCACAGGTACGATGGGTCGAATGGCCTCCTTCTGTGCTGTATGATTCTATGGGCCCGATATTAGGAGGGAGGCGGGTTGCCAGCGGGGGGTCGACTGGGCGCGTGGGTAACGCGCCCAGTAAAATCGGTGGGTTCCCCACACGATCGTAAGTAAATTGAAGCCACTTATCTTGGCTTCTGGGCTTCGCACTGAAAAGCTGCGCAGCGGGCGGGCTGCGCACCCACATCATAGGCTGTCAGCTGGAGGAGCCCTATTTAAAGGGGCAGTCTTCCACTGACTGATGCTGCAGAAAGGAGCCAAAATTACAGCATGGAGCAGCCCAGGGGGAAGGCTGCTCCCAGGTTTAATGATGCCTCACTCCAGGTCCTACTAGATGGGGTGAGGAGGAGCGGGGAGGACAGAGATCTTCTCCCCGGCGGACGGGAGGAAGTGGCCTACCTCTGCCACCATGAAGGCCTGGCTCGAGGTGGCAGAGGTCACCAGCACTACCAACATATCACGCACCTGCATACAGTGTAGGAGGCGCTTCAATGACCTAACTAGGTCAGCCGAAGTGAGTACACTTACTCATTCCCCTACACTCCGTCTGCCACATCACTGCCCCCACCCCACATCTCCTTCTGCACTGCCAACACTACTCTATCACATCACTCCTCACACCCACTCAAAGCTCATCCTCATCTTACCTGCACTTACTCACCTCGCCAGTACTCATCCTACCACTATCACTCAACCCAATCCTCATACAATCTCATGGCTCTGTCTCATACTCACCCTCTCATGCATCTCTCTCACGGTCAGCCTCACTCAACCTGCCACTACCTGTGCTGCAGCCACAGGGCATGCATCACATATGTGCAGTAGGCAGCGTAAGGCAAACGTGTCGTGAGCATGAAGGGGATCCACAAGGGTGTTTGAGGTTTTGTCATTGTTTTTACTTATATTTGATTTCTGATCAACTCACATTACATATTACATTGTCACCACTACTGCCACGTCTTGGCCATTCTTGACTGGTTTGTGCAATAATGCCCTTTCATGAGGTTCTCCATGAACACCCTTGATGCCACCCATTGGGTCACCCTACAGTGGGTGTATGTGTAGTTGCACGACTATTTTGTGCAGGTGCCTGTGGCGCAGCACTGTGTTGTGGAGCTCCACGTGGCGGAGGTGGACAGCGTGCCTGGGGAGGCTGGTGATGTTGCTCATCCTCCAATGGAGTGATAAATGCAGCAATGGAACCCCCCCCATTCTGACGGTGTGAGTGTGAGGGGGTCCACAAAGTAGGTAAATGTGTTTGGACAGCAGAGTTTAGGGTATGATTTAATAATTTGGAGTTTGGAGACAACGGTGTGTCAGGCAAAACCTTGTCTAAAGTGACAGAGTGCCCTGCTGCAATGAATGAGGGTTTACCCCGCACCTGTTAAATGAACCTTTGCAGCTGCCTCTGGCTGTAATGTGTCTGTTTAAACAGGGAGTGTTTCCTCCAGCATGGGAAACACGCTCTGGGTAGTCCAAAATCCGAATCCTCCTAAAATCTCCAACTAATGAGGTCTGTAAACGACCTCAAGTACCCAGATAATGATCTTAAGTGGGATCCCGCCGGCTTTGATTGCTCCGGACCCACTCCGGGAATCCTCAATTTTAGGAGGCCCCCCGCCACGAACGCACCCGCTCAGCCATCCGAAAATTGACTCCCATGTATCTAACTGAGACTTCAGCTTCCACTCCTCCCAATTGCAATGCACCTCCCCCCACCATCTCTTGGAAGTGCTGGATTTGGTTCTACAGGCACAAATTCTCTCGACTAGAAAGTCAATGGGATATTCGACTGTGAAGGGCATCACAGCCAAGTCCAATCCTGTCCTTTCCTGCCCCCATATATAATTTGGTACACAGGGACGGTGTAGAGGGTGGACAGTATAGTGTGGGGAGGGTGCAGCATGGAGCAGAGGGCAGATGGTTAGCGATGTGAAATTATCCGTTTATATCTGGGAACTGTTTTCACTGCTGTGAAATATCAACAGTTGGAATTGTGAAAAGTACCAGCAAAGGACCTGTTATAAAATATACACATATTACAAAATATATCCAGTATTATAAAATATATATAGTATTATAAAATATACACAGTATTGTTATAGAATATACACAGTAATATAAATGTACATAGTATTATAATAAAATATAGACAGTATATTTTAGAATATACACAGTATTATAGAATATACACGGTATTATTGTAGAATATACATGGTATTATAAAATATGCACATTATTAGAATATATGCAGTATTATAAAATATACATAGTATTATTGTAGAATATACACAGTATTATAAAATATACACTATTATTGTAGAATATACACAGTATTGTAGAATATACACAGTATTATTATAGAATATAAACAGTATTATAAAATATACACAGTATTATTGTAGCATATACACAGTATTATAAACTATGCACAGTATTATTGTAGAATATGCACATTATTATAAAATATACACATTATTATTGTAGAATATACACAGTATTATAAAATATAGACAATATTATTGTGGAATATATGCAGTATTATAAAATATATACAATATTATAAAATATACACAGTATTATAGAATATATGCAGTATTATAGCATATCCATGGTATTATTGTAGAATATACTTGGTACTATTATGAAACATATAAATCATGTTAGTATGATATCCATATGGTATTCCTCAATTATTCATAATCCAACAAAGCCATTCAGGTTTTGAAGAGTGTCTGGTTTGAGCTGAATCACACTTGCCCTCCTTGTACTCTGATTGTGACTGAATGTTGTGTTGGATTGTGAATCTGGGTGAGGCAGCACCCAGCTCAGTGCGGCAGTGTACTGACCTTCACAACAATATAACAATTCATCAGGTGACTCAGCAAGAAGGTATTTTGCAAAACATGCCACCTGGACCCAATAAAACTCATATTGCTGGAATTAGTCATGTTAATAGAGGCTGTGTTCTCTGTTGATGCTTGTTGATTGGCATTTAACTCCTAGCACACCTGGGAACCTGGCTCCTGAGATATATACCATACACAGAAGATGAATACCCATTGGCATGCCACTAGTGTACAACTAATACCTGCCCTGGGAGTGTTTGATGGGACAGTGTGCAGGGAACTTTACTCTGTATCTAAACCGTGCTGTACCTGCCCTGGGAGTGTTTGATGGGACAGTGTGGAGGGAGCTTTACTCTGTATCTAACCCGTGCTGTACCTGCCCTGGGAGTGTTTGATGGGACAGTGTAGAGGGAGCTTTACTCTGTATCTAACCCGTGCTGTACCTGCCCTGGGAGTGTTTGATGGGACAGTGTAGAGGGAGCTTTACTCTGTATCTAACCCGTGCTGTACCTGCCCTGGGAGTGTTTGATGGGACAGTGTGGAGGGAGCTTTACTCTGTATCTAACCCGTGCTGTACCTGCCCTGGGAGTGTTTGATGGGACAGTGTAGAGGGAGCTTTACTCTGTATCTAACCCGTGCTGTACCTGCCCTGGGAGTGTTTGATGGGACAGCGTGGAGGGAACTTTACTCTGTATCTAACCTGTTCTGTACCAGCCTTAAAAATGAAAAGAGGAAACAGAAAATTATTCCATTTCCCAAACACTGATATCTCTGACATTGAAATTCACAAAAAATTTCTGTAAATTTGTCTGAGAATTAACCCTCCCCGGAACTAATGATCAGCAGATCCCCTGATATGATTAAGGGTTAATCTCTGCACTTTGAATTGATTTATTCGCAGTTTGAAAGGAATATCCAATGAAAATTCTCATGACGCTGGGGTGATGGTTGGTCCGTCCTGTCTCTGCTGTGATTGTTTGTCGCACGGTGAGACCTCTTCCTTGACGTCTGGTGAGGGTTGAGCAGCCCACAGTGTCTGGTACCTAGTGTAACCTGATACTCTGTACCCGGCCCTCTGTCCGTCTTGTTCTGGAACCAGGTTGTGCAAAGTGGGTCCCCAGGGGAGAGACCCTCCTTTCATTTCTCCCTCAGACCCAGGGAAGCTCCTGGATAGGGTGCTTGCTGAGTGTGGGATTGCAGCTGGACGTTTGATATTTTTGGGCAGAGTTGGAGTTGCAGGGATTAGTGAGACCTTGTTGCTTTCACGACTGTCTGTCAGTGACCGAGAGTGACTGTGCGAAACCAGTCAACCAGTTACACAGCCAGTTTCAGTCTTAGGTTTCACCTCTGTGCTTTTGTTCCATTCGTTAGCTGTCAGAAATAGTAAATATAAAATATTACATAAAGGACTAGGAACGTGCGACAAGGTGGAGATTAATGATTTTAACTCCTTAGTTCTCCTTTCCCTGCTCAAGGACATTGAAACCAGGAAGATACAAGAAAGGGTTGATTGTTCCAAAGATTGAAATCTGACTGCGACAGAACAGTTTATAGTTTTACAGCGAAACATTTCCCCTTTGCCGATTTTCTCTGCAAGGCTCCAACTCTTGGCTGGTTGAATGAATGCCGGTCGTTCACCACCATCTCACCCTGGTGCCCATTCTCCCAGCGTGAGCCCAGCCCTCACCAGTCTCTGTGTACAGTGTACAGATCAACAGGGCAAACATACCGGCCACACAGCTGACCCGGCACTGACCCTGGTGAAATTTCCAGCGGCGGCCTCGAGGTTGTAGCAGTGGGATCTTGGGGGCATTCCCATCTGTTGGGGGGGGTGGGGGCGGTGGGTTGTGTGAAGGTGGGCGGCAGGAAGCGAGCATTGCTGCAGGAAATGGGCACCTGCAGCAGCTTAAAGGGGCAGGCAGCCACAAAGGTGAAATAAAAACTGTTCCCCGTTCCCGGTGGAGTGGCAAAACCTACCGATGTCGACCAGTGGACTTGTGCTCCCGCCTTAGCTCGATTCTCGATCGCTTCACACACCACCAAAGGTTAAGCCTCAGGACAAAATCTTAAACAAGACCGTACACAACCTGACTGATCCACCGCTGTCCTGGCTGGCTTATTGTCACCGTCTTCTCTGGTTTGGACTCCTCATGCACTGTCAGGCTCGGAGGCTGCAATTTGCCCTCCTGCTGTACGGGAAGTGAGGGGGGGGTGTTGTGATGTATCTAGTTGGTGTTCGGCCAATCCTACAATTCCATTGACCCCTCTCATCATGTACACAATTTGCAAAGCATGGAGTTTCAACTGACATTCCTTCACCCATCTGCCTGATTGGTCCAATCATAGGAACATAGCAACACAGGAACAGGAGGAGGCCATTCAGCCCCTCGAACCTCTACTGCCATTCAATTAGATCATGGCTGAACTGTATCTTATCTCCATTTACCCGCCTTGCCTAACAAAAATCTATCAATCTCAGTTTTGACATTTTCAATTGACCCCCAGCCTCAACAGCTTTTTGGGGGAGAGAGTTCCAGATTTCCACTCCCCTTTGTGTGAAGAAGTGTTTCCTGACATCACCCCTGAACGGCCTGGCTCTAATTTTAAGGTTATTCCCCCTTGTTCTGGACTCCCCCCCACCAGGGGAAATAGTTTCTCTCTATCTACCCTATCAAATCCATTTGAATCCTATCAGCCAATCACCACCTGGACACAAAATCTTGAAGTATTGAAGAATATTCATGAATAGTGTGAACAGGAGGGCCCACATCAGACTCCTTTGGAACTCTGCTATTCCGTGTCTCGCACATCTGTCCCGTGCCCCATGACAAGATTCTCTATTCATTCTTCTGCTCCGTTGCTGAACTAGTTGTCAATCCAGTTTCGCTATTGTTACAAAGAAAAAACTTGCATTTACATAGAACCGTTCACTTCCTCAGGATGTCCCAAAGCACTTTACAGCCAATGAAATACTCTTTTGAAGTGTAGTCACTGTTGTAAGGTTAGGAAACGCGGCAGCCAATTTGCTCACAGCAAGTTCCCACAAACAGCAATGAGATGAGCGACCAGATAATCTGTTTTATTGATGCGGGTTGAGGGATAAATGTTGTACAGGACGCTGGGCTCTTCTTTGAAGAATGCGTGAGATCTTTTATAAGATGGAAAGAAAATGCACAACTTGTGCCTCAGGGGTACAGGACTTCCTCAAAGATTGGTCACGTGTGTTTGATCCAGTCACAACGCTGGGCTGGCTCCAGCAGTTTAAGATGAGACACGGCTAAATGGGACAGGTTAGACTGGTCCATTCATACTTGGAAACATACAGCGCCAAAATAAACCAACAAATAATAAAATACAATGAAGTGAAACTCTGCTCTCAAAGGCGATTAAATCTAAGTCACAGGTAGCTGCCTCCTTCCTCAAAATTGGGCCAGTTTCAATAAAATAACCATTGAAACTTGCAGCCTTTACATCCCACATACACCTGTATGAAATAGGGCAGCAGTTCACTGTGTACTCCACCTCCTGGCATTGTTGTGGAGAAAGTATATTATTCTTATTCTTGTTTAAATAATGCTTTTGAGGGTTTTTTTCCTGCCCTCATTAGAGGACAGAAGGCAAACTTCTTCACAAGCCTCTGGCATGGCAGAACTGCCCACTATTGGTACAATAAAAAGAAAGAACTTGCATTTATATAGCGCCTTTTACAACCTCAGGACGTCCCAAAGCGCTTTACAGCCAATGTAGTACTTTTGAAGTGTAGTCACTGTTAAAATATGGGAAATGGGACAACCAATTTGTGCACAGCAAGATCCCACACACAGCAATGTGATAAATGACCAGATAATCTGTTTTTTTTAGTGAGTTGGTTGAGGGATAAGTATTGGCCCCTGGACACCCGGAGAGAGCTCCCCTGCTTTGCTTCGAAATAGTTCCCGTGGGATCTTTTACGTCCACCCGAGTGGGCAGAAGTAATCCTGCTTTCAAATGCAGGGGTCATGGTGGGCTATGGATTCCGAGCCAATGTGGCTTCTTGTTGGGAATTTGAATGCAGCAAGAGGTCAGCTAGGCCGTGGGGAAAAACAAATAGCAGGTCCTGAGGGTTCTATAAAGGCAAGGTCCTTCCACAGCAGGTGTTGGAGGGAGAGGGAGGGGTGATATCGGTTCTACAAGGAGAGTCAGAGTTTCAAATGGCAGTGACTCACCTCTAACTTTCAGGTTAAAGTATGGAGGGAACTTGATAACTTCCCTTTGACTTGCCAAAAGACCTTCCCAAGGTCCCTAACCGAGATTAATCAGCTCTCCAAATAGTAACTCAAAAATATTTGTTTTGTAAACTATTTATTAACATTTGGTTTCGAGTTGATCAGCCTCGATCCCTGTGAAGTGACTAAGTAGTGCGATAGTTTCACACATACAGCCCCTGAAACTCCGGAATAACCAGACTGGGCCTCCGTTTCAGCCTCTCAGCTCCTTCGTTTTGGCCTGACTTATATTTTTAAAATCAGATTGTAGATTGTCATTTATCTTCTGTTCTTTTTTTTTTAACTCAGAATCGTCTGGGTTTTAGCGAATTGTGTTTTTTTTAAGTAAAGACAGAAACCGAGATTAGAAAAGTGAAAGATGATTGGAGAGACTGTACACACTTTCCCTAAAGAGATGAAGGGAAAAAATTTCCAGGGCTATGGGTTAAGAGCGGGGGAATGGGACTAATTGGATCGCTCTTTCAAAGAGCCAGCACAGACACAATGGGCCAAATGGCCTCCTCCTGTGCCATACCTACTATGAAGCAGACTCACTCCAAGGGGACCTCACCTTATTGACATCAGCAGACTGTGAGTGGTAGGGTTGCCAACCCTCCAGGATTGTCCTGGAGTCTCCAGGAATGGAAGATTTTGATCTCCTGGATACTGCCACGAGCAAAAACCCGGGAGGAAATTCATAGGAACATTAAAAAAAAATTTGGGTTTCTTTCAATGTCTTTGATCACTTTCATTTATTGGTTATAAAAATATTGGAGATGGGGGAGAAAAGGCTGTTTGACCGGGTGGGAGGTTGGAGGTGGGAGGTCACGTGATGAAACCTCCAGGAATGCGTCCAACCAGAGTTGGCAACCCTAGTGTCCGGTGACCCCACACCTGAGCCAGCTCCTCCCTCACACTCCTGGTCAGGACAATCCCTTTCTCACCTCTTGTTTCTAGCCTTTCTTCTGCGTTCTTGTCTCTCTCTATTTTATCGACACAATGGTCACTTCTGCTCTCAACTTTCCTCTCTACTTCCTCCTGAGCTCCAAATCCCCTCCCATTCTACACACTGTACCCCCGCTCCCTGTGTTAAAATTAGGACTCATTTTGTACTCTAACATCTTCTCCGGGACTTCTAAGCATTGGGACACCTCATCTCCTTCAGTCTGCTTGTACTACAGTCATAGGAAATATAGGAACAGGAGGAGGCCATTCAGCCCCTCGAACCTGCTCTGCCATTCAGTTAGATCATGGCTGATCTGTATCTTAACTCCATCTACCTGCCTTTCCTCCATATCCCTTGATACCCTTACCTAACAAAAATCTATCAGTTTCAGTATTGAAAATTTTAATGGTCCCAACATCCGCAATCTTTTAGGGGAGAGAGTTCCAGATTTCCACGTGCGAAAAAGTACTTCCTGATTTCACTCCTGAACGGCCCAGGTCTAATTTTAAAATTATGCCTCTTGTTCTGGATTCGCCCCCAGTCTACAGGCTTTTCAAATCTGAGCTGGAATTCACTGCCTGAGAGGGTGATGGAAGCAGATTCAATTATAACTTTTGAAAGGGAATTGGATAAATACTTGAAGGGGAAAAATTTGCAGGGCTATGGGGACAGAGCAGGGGAGTGGGACCAATTGGATAGCTCTTTCAAAGAGTCAGCACAGGCACAATGGGCTGCATTAGGGTTAGGGTTAGGGTTAGGGTTAGGGTTAGGGTTCTATAAGATTGGCGTCTTCCAAACTTTTGATTTACCATTTTCTCTCCCATTGCGTGTGGTGCGACTGTGAATGTGTGACCAGAGTAGGGTTGCCAACTCTCCAGGAATTGAAGATTAATTTCCTGGACATTGCTGGGAGCAAAAACCCGGGAGAAAAATCATAGAGGCATCAAAAAAAGAGTTTTTTCCATTTGCTTTGAACTCTTTTGTTTATTAGTTATAAAAATATTGGAGATGAAAGAAAAACTGCTGTTTGAGGGACACTCAATGATGATCCAATTGGATAATAAGAGTATGTTGGCTTTCCAATTGTCATGAGCAGGCAGTGCGCCGCGAGGATGGACATGTTGGGCGACCATTGGCAGGAAGTGTGGGGGCCAGGCAGTTGGTGGTGAAAGGTCATGTGAAAGGTCCAGCAATTCGTCCAACCAGCGTTAGTGACCCTAGACCAGAGCTACAGGTGTAAACAATTTTACAACACCAAGTTATAGTCCAGCAATTTTATTTTAAATTCACAAGCTTTCGGAGACTTCCTCCTTCCTCAGGCAAATGTTTCAGGATCTCCTTGAAGCCTACGCATTTATACATATAGAACAATACATGGTGTTTACAGACTGCCCCTGCAACTGCCCGTTGCCAAGGCAATCACCGTGTTCAGACAGAGAGGTGTCACCTGCAGAACCCCCGAATACACATTCAACAAAAAAACAAACAGGGAAAAAAAACAGAGAAAAAAAACAGAGAGAGGCAGAAACATCCGGAAGGCAGAGAGAGCCAGCAAATGACCCATTATATTAAAAACAGATAACATTTGTTCGCTGGTGGGGTAACGTGTAGCGTGACATGAACCCAAGATCCCGGTTGAGGCCGTCCTCATGGGTGCGGAACTTGGCTATCAATTTCTGCTCGACGATTTTGCGTTGTCGTGTGTCTCGAAGGCCGCCTTGGAGTACGCTTACCCGAAGGTCGGTGGATGAATGTCCATGACTGCTGAAGTGTTCCCCGACTGGGAGGGAACCCTCCTGTTTGGTGATTGTTGCGCGGTGTCCGTTCATCCGTTGTCGCAGCGTCTGCATGGTCTCGCCAATGTACCATGCTCTGGGGCATCCTTTCCTGCAACGTATGAGGTAGACAACGTTGGCCGAGTCACAGGAGTATGAACCATGCACCTGGTGGGTGGTGTCCTCTCGTGTGATGGTGGTATCTGTGTCGATGATCTGGCATGTCTTGCAGAGGTTACCGTGGCAGGGTTGTGTGGCGTCGTGGACGCTGTTCTCTTGAAAGCTAGGTAATTTGCTGCGAACGATGGTCTGTTTGAGGTTGGGTGGCTGTTTAAAGGCGAGTAGTGGAGGTGTGGGGATGGCCATAGCGAGGTGACCACATCAGAGTGGAGGTGTGGGGATGGCCATAGCGAGGTGACCACATCAGAGCTACAGGGACAGAGGGGAGTGCGAAAGGATCTACAAGTGTAGCCCCTCCCTATCTCTGTACCTTCCGCTAGCTCTACAACCCTCCGAGATCTCTGCGCTCGTCCAATTCTGGCCTCTTGCGCATCCCTGATTTTAATCGCTCCACCATTGGCGGCCGTCCCTTCAGCTGCCTAGGCCCTAAGCTCTGGAATTCCCTCCCTAAACTTTTCCGCCTCTCTCTCCTCCTTTAAGACGCTCCTTAAAACCTGCCTCTTTGACCAAGGTTTTGGTCACCTGTCCTAATATCTCCTTATGTGGCTCGGTGTCAAATTTTGTTTGATAATCGCTCCTGGGATGTTTCACTATGTTAAAGGCGCGAAATAAATGCAAGTCGCTGCTGTTGCAAAGAATAACTTAAGACAACTTGCATTCATAGAGTGTCTTTAATGTGGCAAAAATTACCCCACTGAACCCCTGTATCACTTGAGCTGAAATATGAAAGTCTTCCATTTCCCAACCCTGACATCCCTGACCTTGAACACGAAATTCACAAATCAGAATCAGGAGGCTTGGGGATTAGATGCCCTCAGCAGAAAGGAATCCTGGGAGTGAGTGGGGGAGGCTGAAGGTCGATAGAATCCTGGCTGCAGAGAATCATAACAACGCAGTTTGCAAGCAGTTCCCATAATGTTTAACAAATGGAAGCTCAATCATTAACCGTGTTGACTCTTGGTGCACTTTCAATTTCAGCTGACCTGTGATGTATTTATTTCACTTTATTTAGTTTTAAACCTCTGTTGCAAAGCTGTCGGAGGGATCACTGTGTCAGTAAAAGACGTTTTCAAACCAGATAAAAACAAAAGAAAAAGTTTTGGTTTTCCATGGAAAGTCCTTAACTCTCCTATTTCCTGTATTCTCCAATTTCCAACGTTCCACCATTGGCGGCTGTGCCTTCAGCTGCCTGGGCCCTAAGCTCTGGAATTCCCTCCCTAAACATCTCCGCCTCTCTACCTCTCTCTCCTCCTTTAAAATGCTCCTTAAAACCTACCTCTTTGACCAAGCTTTTGGTCACCTGTCCTGATGTCTCCTTCAGCTCGGTGTCAATTTTTGTCTAATTACGTTCCTGTGAAGTGCCTTGGGATGTTTTACTACATTAAAAGCGCTATATAAATGCAAGTTGTTGTTGTATTGGAAATCTCCCTCTTCCCGGTCTTTCCCTGTGTTGGGAATTTTCCCCATCTGTTCTCTGCTTTGGAAATTCCAAGGGGGTGAAATCCACCTTCGGAGGGGGCACAAAGTGTTACAAATTGGAAAGCCCGGTGGTGAAGGATGGAATACTAGAGCCAGGTCTTCAGTTGCTTCCAAGCCTTTATTCACAGAGCTCCACATTACACATCCTCCTATAAATGGATACAAGAGAGTCCCCAATTGATACCCACCACCTGAATACAATTAACACTCATTGATATAAATCACATAGAAACAATTAACACAAAGTGGGCAATAGCGGATTGGGCGTCCATTATACACCTGGCTCAATTTTCCGTTTCTTGCCCGAAAACTCTCCAAAGCAGCGACCCCCAACCCCCCCCCCCCCCCGACTTCCTCCCCATCCCAGTGTTTGTGTATGTAATGACCTTCTGTCTGGTTGGGTTCCAGTCCCATCAGTAGAATCATAAATAAACTCCAAAGAAAGTAGGACTTGTGATTATTCCCAAGTCTGGAGCTCTGCTCAGTTAGAACCTGTTTAATAATTCACTCATTTAATTGTATATTTATAGAGAGCAAGGCTCCGATGAGATTTACACACAGCAGGTACCCATGTCATTTATATAATAAAATTGATGGGGGAGTTCCACAGCAACATTTAAACCAGCAGTGGTTAACAGGTACGAGACTAATCCAGGATGCAAGATTGAGGAAGTCAATAAAATTATAATTATGAACGGTTTTGATAGACTAAATAAGGAGAAACTGTTTCCAGTGGCAGATGGGTAATTTAAGGTAATTGGCAAAAGAACCGGAGGGGGAGGTGAGGAGAATTTTTTTTATTCAGTGAGTTGTTCTGATCTGGAATTCACTGCCTGAAAGGGCGGTGGAAGCAGATTCAATAGTAACTTTCAAAAGGGAATTGGATAAATACTTGAAAGGAAAAATTTTCAGGGCAATGGGGAAAGAGCAGGGGAATTGGACTAATTGGATAGCACTTTCAGAGAGCCGGCACAGGCACGATGGGCCGAATGGCCTCCTTCTGTGCTGTAACATTCTACGATTCTATGAACAAACTTCAAGTGAGACTGGAATTCAAAAGAATTTTATATCATAACTCGATTCCCAGAATTCACTGAATTTTTAAAATTCATTCTTGGGATGTGGGCGTCACTGGCGAGGCCGGCATTTATTGCCCATCCCTAATTGCCCCTTGGTGGTGGGCCTTCTTCTTGAACCGCTGCAGTCCGTGTGCTGATTGTGCTTCCACAGTGGTGATAGGGAGGGAGTTGCAGGATATTGACCCAGTGATGATGAAGGAATGGGGATATGTGTCTAAATCACAATGCTGTGTGACTAGGAGAGCTATGGGGAAAGGGCAGGGGAGTGGGACTAATTGGATAGCTCTTTCAAAGAGCTGGCACAGGCACAGTGGGCCGAATGGCCTCCTTCTGTGATGTATGATTCTATGATTCTAACTTGGAGGTGAGGAAGTTCCCTTGACATTAATGCTCTTGTCCTTCTTGGTGCTGGAGATCAGAGGGGAGGGTGGAGCTGTGCTGTATCCTGCACAAATTGCAGCCAATCTATGATACAATTTGTAGAGAAGTTAATAAGTCTAAGCATTTTTGTCACCAATTTTCTCCCGTTCCTTCCTCTACTGAAGGTGTTAATCATTAATTCAGGAGCCCGAGAGAACGCGGATCAGAGCAGGACAGGAGAAATCTTAGCAGTGAAGGCTACAAGGGTGGACATGGGCTGTGATAAGGTTAAGAGAGGGGGGATAGATCAGGTTAGCAAACACTGGCCTGATTTTAAATCTATCCCAGAATGATGTATGCGAAATGAGTTTGGTGCAGTTTCAACCCAGAGCATAAACCCATGGGGCAGGCCTATGGGGGACACTTCTTCAGGACACCTGTTGGGGAGGGGTGGATAGTGAGTTTAGTGGCGGGTGCTGATCAAGCGAACTGTTCTGTCCTGATCAGTATCAAGCTTCAGGAGTGTTGATGTAGCTGCTCCCATTCAGGCAAATAACAGAGGGCTGGGAGTGGGTTATACACAGGACAGAGGGCTGGGAGTGGGTTATACACAGGACAGAGGGCTGGGAGTGCGTTATACACAGGACAGAGGGCTGGGAGTGCGTTATACACAGGGCAGAGGGATGGGAGTGGGTTATACACAGGACAGAGGGCTGGGAGTGCGTTATGCACAGGACAGAGGGCTGGGAGTGGGTTATGCACAGGACAGAGGGCTGGGAGTGGGTTATACACAGGGCAGTGGGCTGGGAGTGCGTTATGCACAGGACAGAGGGCTGGGAGTGGGTTATGCACAGGACAGAGGGCTGGGAGTGGGTTATACACAGGGCAGTGGGCTGGGAGTGCGTTATGCACAGGACAGAGGGCTGGGAGTGGGTTATACACAGGACAGAGGGATGGGAGTGGGTTATACACAGGGCAGAGGGCTGGGAGTGCGTTATGCACAGGACAGAGGGCTGGGAGTGCGTTATGCACAGGACAGAGGGCTGGGAGTGGGTTGGGAGTGGGTTATACACAGGACAGAGGGCTGGGAGTGGATTATACACAGGGCAGTGGGCTGGGAGTGGGTTATACACAGGACAGAGGGCTGGGAGTGTGTTATGCACAGGACAGAGGGCTGGGAGTGGATTATACACAGGGCAGAGGGCTGGGAGTGGATTATAAATGGGACAGTGGGATGGGAGTGGGTTATACACAGGGCAGAGGGCTGGGAGTGGATTATACACAGGACAGAGGGCTGGGAGTGGGTGATACACAGGACAGAGGGTTGGGAGTGGTTATGCGCAGGACAGAGGGCTGGGAGTGGGTTGTGGACAAGATAACTTGTTCTCTGAACATGCCTTTGCCATGACAGAATACTTTTCAACCACCTGACAGGTTGGCTGAGATTGGCATCACCCTGGGTTACCATCTGTATGACATAAAAAATTATATATCTGCTTCTACTCCATTAGAAAATCTATGTCCATGTTTATAATGGAAATTGCCTATGTAAACATGTCACGCTGTAACTACACCCTCCTGCCAGTGGAGGTGCTGCAACGCCTCTCCCAGCTCCTCAGTCCCCACTGTAGAGAGACTGCTCCGCTCCAACCAGTGGAAGAGAAGGATCGATCAGGGGTAGGGGGCGATCGAGAGCGAGGGGGTTGATTGGAAGGGAGGGGGCGATCGAGAGCGAGGGGGTCAATCAGAAGGAAGGAGGCGATCGAAAGCTAGGGGGTTGATCGGAAGGGAGGGGGCGATTGGGACGAGGGCGATCGGAAGGGAGGGGGCGATCGGGCGGGAGGAGGGGTGGCAGGGGGCAATCGGGAGAGAGGGGACCGATCGAGGGGGTGGGGCAATTGAGAGTGGGCTGAGCTGAGGCCGGCAATGGTCTTGGGGACTGGTGTGTCTCGGGATTCCTGCTCCTGCCAGCTCCACATTCAGGGAAGAATGATTTGAAGAGCTTTCCTTTAAGCACCACTGGTTAAGCCGCATGGAGACCTGGTTATCCTGAATGCAGCAGGCTCGGCACTGGCTGAATTCAGGGCAGCCCAATTTCGGGAAGGGTTCCTGAAACAGGTGTTGGGCCCCCAATTTACACATGAAAAGAGCCTGACACGTGTTTCAGGCGCAGACCCTGGAGGCCTATACTTCAGCCTTTACCAATATGGCGGGCAGCGTACTACCCGGCGCAGAACGTGTGCACGCCGCCCGCCATATTAGACGCTTAGGTGCCCGATTGACGCCTGTAAAATGGGTGCGTGTCAATGAATTTCTAAACTATGTATAAAAAGGTTTCAGAATCCTGCAGCAAGGAATACTAAACTAAGATAAAAATTAAGCAAATTGAAAATGCTCAGGACGGAGGGGGAGGGGAAGTGGCAGTGAGGCACAAATGTTAACAACTCAGGAAAGGTGTAGTCCGAAACCAGCTGCTGAACCGCGCCCCAGGCTACTGAAACTCCTCGCTGATCGAGAACTCGTTCACAGTGGGAGCTCGTGTTATCAGTTTGATATACAATAAGGGAATCGGATCTGGAGCCAAGCCAGAGTAACACCGAGCTTGTTTGTTGGCTCAGGATACACCGATTGTCTTCACAGCTCCAGCTGCTGATTCTTAAAGGCGAGGTTAATAATATGGATTTGATTCAAAGCTTCCATACTGGTTAATCAGATCCTGTTTGCCAAATAAACTTTGTATTTAGCGGCCTTTGATCTCCTGGCCGGCCCATGGAGGACTGACAAGAGGCATTGACGCGGAACACAAATGTACACAGGCACTGTTAAATCAGCCAAATAACACTGTACAAAGAGGGCCTGTTCTCTGTCCCATGCAGCCTGCTGTGTGTCTCCTTTCGCCTGTTGTCTGTCTCATGCAGCCTGTTGTTTGTCTCCTTTCACCTGCTGTCTGTCCCATGTGGTCTGTTGTTTGTCTCCTTTGGCCTGTTGTCTGTCCCATGCAGCCTGCTGTGTGTCTCCTTTCGCCTGTTGTCTGTCTCATGCAGCCTGTTGTTTGTCTCCTTTCACCTGTTGTCTGTCCCATGTGGTCTGTTGTTTGTCTCCTTTCACCTGCTGTCTGTCCCATGTGGTCTGTTGTTTGTCTCCTTTTGCCTGTTGTCTGTCCCATGTGGTCTGTTGTTTGTCTCCTTTCGCCTGTTGTCTGTCCCATGTGGTCTGTTGTTTGTCTCCTTTCACCTGTTGTCTGTCCCATGTGGTCTGTTGTTTGTCTCCTTTCGCCTGTTGTCTGTCCCATTCAGCCTGTTTCGAGCCCCTTTTTTTAGTCACTTGCTGTAGGATATCACAATGTTATTCTTACCTCACAGCCCTGGTGCTTCTCAGTAACCCCGTTATTTAAGGGCATATTTTATTGTGCACACATTCTCATGTGACTGGCATGATAATTATCAATCTGACATTCCGAGACGTGAACACTCCTTCCATGGCCATAACCATCTTTATATCAGGCGATAGAGGGGTTACTCCTGTATATCGGGAAGGTTTTATGGGCTCTCATAACCCATACGATGTGAGGGGGCCACCTACACCCACATCCACAGGACATGAATACCCCACTGGTTAAAGGCGCTATAAAGATGCACATCGTTGTTGACAGACTATTCTACCATGGACGGCATCACAACTAAGCCCAATCCTGTCCTCGCCCAAAATATCCAGACATATGTATTCCTGGCAGGGATCATTGGATGATTACCATGTCCCTTTGTCAATGTGCCACAGGGGTACTGGCTCCCATGATTCTAACGTTCAAAAATCCAATCTTCTCCAAGTGGTTTTGTTTCCCTCTGTGTTACCGTGGTTCCCACCGCCCCTTCTCTGGGTCAGAATATCCAACTGTGGCACAGCGTAGGCCACGATTGGTTGCTTTGTCTCAATGAGGCTAGGAAATAAAAAAGCATAAGCCAGGAATAAAAAGCAGAGCCTCCATTCCCCACTTCATAGACTGTTACAGCACAGAAGGCAGGCCATTCGGCCCATTGTGCCTGTGCTGGCTCTTTAAAAGAACTATCCAATTAGTCCCAATCCCCCCTGCTCTTTCCCCACAGCCCTACAAATTTTTTCCCTTCAAGTATTTATCCAATTCCCTTTTGAAAGTTATTATTGAATCTGCTTCCTCTGCCCTTTCAGGCAGTGCATTCCAGATCATCACAACTCGCTGCATAAAAAAGATTTCTCCTCATCTCCCCTCTGGTTCTTTTGCCAATTACTTTAAATCTGTGTCCACTGGTTACCAACCCTCCAACCAGTGGAAATAGTTTCTCCCTATTTACTCTATCAAAATCCCACATCTCCAACTTAAGGACATAATTTGGAGGACTCTGGTTGATTCTGTTTGCTGCCGTTAGCTGTTTTAAAGGTGCATGATTCTATTTTTGTTAAAATAGTTGCCTAGATGTTTTTTTAGAGTCCTTTGGGTGTAAAAATATTTTGTTTGTTCCTTTCAGTGTTTTCTTAATGATAATTTCCCTTCTCCTTTTGCTGGACATACTCTGCCATCTGCTGGCCATAGATTTTTGTTAGACAGGGCTTTGAAACATGAAGGGAGACCCATCACCAGTCTCCGAATCCAGTTGGCGAGGAATCGACACAACTACTTCATTCAGGTCCTCAGGGCAGGGACATTAGCATTTGGCTGGCTGCCCCTCCAGGGTACTCAGTAACAGCTTAGTCCCCATTCCTTTATACAGTTTATATAAATTCTCCCCATTCCTTCATACAGTTTATATAAATTCTCCCCATTCCTTCATACAGTTTATATAAATTCTCCCCATTCCTTTATACAGTTTATATAAATTCTCCCCATTCCTTTATACAGTTTATATAAATTCTCCCCATTCCTTTATACAGTTTATATAAATTCTCCCCATTCCTTTATACAGTTTATATAAGTTCTCCCTCCCTACCCCACTTTCTGGGGCTGGAATTCCTGCTAAACTAGGAATTAATTTTTATTTGCATTGCTATGCACCATCTGATTGGTCAGTGTAGATGGCCTCATTATTATTGGCTAAAGCAAGTCCCGCCTTCATTTGCTGCCACCAATAGTAAGTCACCGGGCTCATTTTGATTGTTCAAACGGCGAAGCGCGACTTCCGATTGGTGGATGGTGCGACCCGTTCTGCAGATGTGATTGGTGGGCTAAAAGCGACAGGTCCATCGTCTATTGGCTGTGGGGAGCTCCTCTAAATTGATTGGCTGAGGTTGGTTCCGATGCCGGATTGGCTGTCACTGCCGTGGTGAGGACACGTGGGCAGAGGTGTCCAGGCGGTGCCGGCGGGGCCTGAGCGGGGTGGAGGTGGCGGGATGGAGGTGAGAGCCGCTTGCTGTGCGGAGTCAGTGCGAGGAGCGGCCTGGGCCCGCCAGGGAGCGGGAGACGGTACAGAAGGCTGTAGTAAGGAGGGAGGCCTCGGTTGCCGTGGTAACCGATTCCACCTGTATATGGCCTCCTGTGACGTAAACAAGCGACGATAATAAGGGATTTTATGTCGTCGTCAACCATGACAACGAGGCATCAAGTGGGGGAGGGGCGGTGGCTGACCGTCCGAGGGCGCCCGAGCCGGGCGGTGGCTGACCGTCCGAGGGCGCCCGAGCCGGGCGGTGGCTGACCGTCCGAGGGCGCCCGAGCCGGGCGGTGGCTGACCGTCCGAGGGCGCCCGAGCCGGGCGGTGGCTGACCGTCCGAGGGCGCCCGAGCCGGGCGGTGGCTGACCGTCCGAGGGCGCCCGAGCCGGGCGGTGGCTGACCGTCCGAGGGCGCCCGAGCCGGGCGGTGGCTGACCGTCCGAGGGCGCCCGAGCCGGGCGGTGGCTGACCGTCCGAGGGCGCCCGAGCCGGGCGGTGGCTGACCGTCCGAGGGCGCCCGAGCCGGGCGGTGGCTGACCGTCCGAGGGCGCCCGAGCCGGGCGGTGGCTGACCGTCCGAGGGCGCCCGAGCCGGGCGGTGGCTGACCGTCCGAAGGCGCCCGAGCCGGGCGGTGGCTGACCGTCCGAGGGCGCCCGAGCAAGGCGGTGCTGACCGTCATGTTGCAGGATATGGGGTCGGCCATTTAAGAGTGAGATGAGGAGGAATTTTTTCACTCAGAGGGTGGTGAATCTTTAGCATTCTCTACCCCAGAGGGCTGTGGGTGCTCAGTCATTGAAAATATTCAAGGCTGAGATCGATAGATTTTTGGACCCTGGGGGAATCAAGGGTGATGGGGATCGGGTGGGAAAGTGGAGTTGAGGTTGAAGATCAGCCATGATCTGATTGAATGGCGGAGCAGGCCCGAGGGGCCGTATGGCCTACTCCTGCTCCTATTTCTTATGTTCTTATGACCGTCCGTCAGTGTCCGAGCAGGCGGTGTGAGGACTGCTATAGAAACACAAGTTGTTCAAGTTTTTATCAGGGATTATCTTGTGTTTATTTTCCTTACAGGAACACAGGAAAATGCCAATTGATATACAGACCAGCAAGCTCCTGGGTAAATCTCTGCACCGGTGTATCGGGAATGGACAGCATCTTTGTTTTTAAACTGTTTATCACAGAATCTTACAGCACAAAAGGAGGCCATTCAGCCCATCGTGCCTGTGCCGGCTCTTTAAAAGAGCAATCCAATTAGTCCCACTCCCCGACTCTTTCCCCATAGCCCTGTAAATTTTTCCTTTTCAAGTATTTATCCAATTCCTGTTTGAAAGTTACTATTGAATCTGCTTCCTCCACCCTTTCAGGCAGTGCATTCCAGATCATCACAACTCACTGCGTAAAAAAAAAAAATTCTCCTCATGGTTCTTTTAAGAACATAAGAACATAAGAAATTGGAGCAGGAGTAGGCCAATCGGCCCCTTGAGCCTGCTCCGCCATTCAATAAGATCATGCCTGATCTGATCCTAACCTCAAATCTAAATTCATGTCCAATTTCTTGCCTGCTCCCTTTACTTCTAGGAAACTGTCTATTTCTGTTTTAAATTTATTTAATGATGTAGCTTCCACAGCTTCCTGGGGCAGCAAATTCCACAGGCCTACTACCCTCTGAGTGAAGAAGTTTCTCCTCATCTCAGTTTTGAAAGAGCAGCCCCTTATTCTAAGATTATGCCCCCTAGTTCTAGTTTCACCCATCCTTGGGAACATCCTTACCGCATCCACCCGATCAAGCCCCTTCACAATCTTATATGTTTCAATAAGATCGCCTCTCATTCTTCTGAACTCCAATGAGTAGAGTCCCAATCTACTCAACCTCTCCTCATATGTCCGCCCCCTCATCCCCAGGATTAACCGAGTGAACCTTCTTTGTACTGCCTCGAGAGCAAGTATGTCTTTTCTTAAGTATGCCAATGATCTTAAAACCCCATTTGGGGAATGTATTTTGTTACCGTTTACTAATTTTAGCAGCAAAGTGGATGTGAGTCTAACACAGGAGCAGCAGGCAATTTCCCTAAGATTTGAAAGAATTTTTTATTACTGGCAAATTGCTTGTGGCTTTGCACACAGTCAGCTGACGAAACTCGTTCCACAGAGGCACCTACTGGCCTCAGTCTGAAACTGCCTCTCACCCCTGAGTCAGAAGGTTGTGGGTTCGAGCCCCACTCCAGAAACTTGAGCCCATAATCTAGGCTGACACTCCAGTGCCAGTACTTGCTGTGCACGATTTGGCTGCTGTGTTTCCTCTGGGAAAAGTAACCTGAGAGTGTCCAGATAAATCACAACAATTGGGCAAAACTCTCAGTGGTAAGGCATAAAGACTGGCATTTATATAGTTCCTTTCATGACCTCAGGACATCCCAAAGTGCTTCACAGCCAATGAAGGACTTTTGAAGTGTAGTCACTGTTGTAATGTAGGAAACACAGCAACCAATTTGCGCACAGCAAGATCCCACAAACAGCAATGTGATAATGAGTAGATAATCTGTTTCAGTGATGTTGGTGGAGGGATAAATATTGGCCCGGACACCGGGATGATCTCCCCTGCTCTTCTTCAAAATAGTGCCGTGGAATCTGTTACATCCACCTGAGAGGACACCTCGGTTTAACATCTCATCCGAAAGACGGCACCTCTGACAGTGCAGCACGCCCTCTGTACTGCCCTGGGAGTGTTGGCCTGAATTTTGCAGGGTGCCTTCTTGTCAGTAATCAATGTGTAGCCCAGAGTAGAAAGTAGATGGGTACGTTTGTGTGTGTGTGTAACAAAAAAATTGAAACCCCTCTAATGACGTTGTTTCCTGAATGCTCGGGATGACGCGGGATTCACAGGAGTATCTTGTTTTCTCTGTTCCTCTCTCTCCCAGACTGGCTGGTGGATAGGCGACACTGCAAACTGAAGTGGCAGAACTCGGTGCTGATGATTCGTGAGAAGATAAACAACGCCATCCAGGATATGCCAGAGAATGAGGAGATCAAACAGCTCCTGTCGGGATCATGTCAGTACCATTTCTGCTCAGTCTCACCCCGGGAGCCTGTGTGTGTAAGCAGGGTTCATTGATAACCTTGCGATGGTCCTGGGGCCAAGCACAAGAATATTAACGTGTTTTGATATTTTAATTTTCTCTCTGTACTTTTTTTCTTGTTCCCATGGTGGTGCCGAGGGCCAGTCCCATTCTCCCATCACCCCCCTGTGCTCGCTGATCTGCATTGGCTCCCAGTCTGGCAACGCTTCGATTTTAAAATTCTTTTCCTTGTTTTCAAATCCTTCCATGGCCGAGCCCCCTCCCTATCTCTGTAAGCTCCTACAACCCTGCGAGATCTCTGCGCTCCTCCAATTCGGGCCTCTTGCGCATCCCCGATTTTCATCCACCATTGGCAGCCGTGCCTTCAGCTACCTAGGCCGTAAACTCTGGAATTCCATTCCCTAAACCTCTCCACTTCTCTCTCCTCCTATAAGACTGTCAGGGCAAAATATTAATCAGGAAATAAGGGGGGGTTTGTAAAAAAGGGAATGCAATCATCATGGCCGATTTTAACTTTCACATAGATTGGACAAATCAAATTGGCAAAAATAGCCCTGAAGAGGAGTTCATAGAGTGTATTAGGGACTGTTTCTTAGAACAATACGTCGGGGAACCAACCAGGGAACAGGCCATTTTGGATCTGGTAATGGGTAACGAAACAGGATTAATTAATGATCTCAAAAGTAAAGGATCCCTTGGGAAGCAGTGATCATAACACGATAGAATTTCACATCCAGTTTGAGAGCGAGGATCTAGGGTCTGAAACTACTGTATTAAATAAGGGCAATTATAAAGGAATGAGGGCGGAATTGGCTAAAGTGGACTGGGTAAACAGATTAGATGGTATGATGGTGGATAAGCAGTGGCAAACATTTAAAAAGATATTTTATGACTCGCAACAAAAATATATCCCTGTGAGGAGGAAAGACTCCACAAAAAGGGTGAACCAACCATGGCTAACTAAGGAAGTCAGGGATGGTATCGGGTTAAAAGAAAAAGCATACAACATGGCAAAGATTACTGGTAAGCCCGAAGATTGGGAAAACTTTAAAAACCAGCAAAGGATGACGAAAAGAATAATAAAGAGGGAGAAAATAAATGATGAGAGTAAACTAGCAAGAAATATAAAAACTGACAGTAAAAGCTTCTACAAGTAAATAAAAAGGAAGAGGGTAGCTAAAGTAAACATTGGTCCCTTAAAGGATGAGACTGGGGAAATAATAATGGAAAACAAGGAAATGGCAGAGGAATTGAACAGATATTTTGTATCTGACACTAATAATATACCAATAATAGTAGAAAATCAAGGGGCAAAGGGGAGGGAGGAACTAAAAACAATCACTATCACTAGAGAAAAAGTATCAGGTAAACTAATGGGTCTTAAAGGCTGACAAGTCCCTTGGACCTGATGGCTTGCATCCGAGGGTCTTAAAGGAAGTGGCTACAGAGATAGTGGATGCATTGGCTGTAATCTTCCAGAATTCACTAGATTCTGGAAAGGTCCCAGCGGATTGGAAAACCGCAAACGTAACATCCCTATTCAAGAAGGGAGTGAGACAGAAAGCAGGTAACTATAGACCAGTTAGCCTAACATCTGTCATTGGGAAAATGCTAGAATCCATTATTAAGGAAGTAATAGCAGGACATTTGGAGACTCATAATACAATCAAGGAGAGTCAACATGGTTTTATGAAAGGGAAATCGTGTCTGACAAATTTATTAGAGTTCTTTGAGGAAGTAACGGGCAGATGGATAAAGGGGAACCAATGGATGCAGTATATTTGGATTTCCAAAAAGCAATCGATAAGGTGCCACATAAAAGGTTACTGCACAAGATAAGAGTGGTGTTGGGGGTAATATACTGGCATAGATAGAGGATTGGCTAACTAACAGAAAACAAAGAGTCGGAATAAAAGGGTCATTTTCAAAATGGCAATCTGTAACTAGTGGGATGCCGCAGGGCTCAGTGCTGGGGCCTCAACTATTTACAATATATATCAATGACTTGGATGAAGGAACAGAGTGTCTTGTGGCCAAATTTGCTGATGATTCAAAGATAGGTGGAAAAGCAAGTTGCGATGAGGACACAAAGTGTCTGCAAAGGGATATTGACAGGTTAAGTGAATGGGCAAAAATTTGGCAGATGGAATATATTGTGGGAAAATGTGAAGTCATCCACTTTGGGAGGAAAAATAAAAAAGCAAAATATTATTTGAATGGAGAAATACTACAAAATGCTGCGGTACAGAGGGATCTGGGTGCCCTCGTACATGAAACACAAAAAGTCAACATACAGGTGCAGCAGGTAATCCGGAAGGCAAACGGAATATTGGCCTTTATTTTTAGGGGGATGGAGTATAAAAGCAGGGAAGTCATGCTACAACTGTACAGGGTGCTGGTGAGACCACACCTGGAGTACTGCGTACAGTTCTGGTGCCCTTATTTAAGGAAGGACATACTTGCATTGGAGGCAGTTCAGAGAAGGTTCACTAAGTTGATTCCGGGTATGGAAGGGTTGCCTTATGAGGAAAGGTTGAACAGGTTGGGTCTATACTCATTGGAATTTAGAAGAATGAGAGGAGATCTTATTGAAACATACAAGATTCTGAGGGGACTCGATAGGGTAGATGCTGAGAGGATGTTACCCCTCATGGGGGAATCTAAAACTAGGGAGCATAGTCTCAGATTAAGGGGTCGCCCGTTTAAGACTGAAATGAGGAGGAATTTCTTCTCCCAGAGGGTCGTGAATCTTTGGAATTCTTTGCCCCAAAAAGCTGTGCAGGCTGAGTCATTGAATACATTCAAGGCTGAGTTAGACAAATTTTTGATCAGTAAGGGAGTCAAAGGATATGGGGAAAGGACGGAAAGTGGAGTTGAGGTAAAAATCAGATCAGCCATGATCTCATTGAATGGCGGAGCAGGCTCGAGGGGCCGAATGGCCTACTCCTGCTCCTATCTCTTATGGTCTTACGGTCTAAGATGCTCCTTAAAATCTGCCTCTTTGACTAATCTTTTAGTCACTTGTCCTAATATCTCCTTATGTGGCTCCGTGTTAAATTTTGTATGATATTCGCTCCTGTGTTAAAGGCGCTATATAAATGCAAGTTGTTGTAGTAATAATTGCAATGGTAACATATTCTGGTCACTGGATGGTGCTGTAACGGGCTTCGCAAATACTGTAGAGATTAAAAAGGGAGAACTGAGTGCCAGAGATTGGAACTAAAAGTGCTGGAAAAATAAAGTGCATCCATCAGCATCTGAAAGAGAGGAGACAGTTCTGGTGAAGGGCCTCAGCTGAAAAGTTAACTTGCCTTTTCTGTTTCAGATTCTGACTGATCTGTGTGTTTCCAGCATTTTATTTTTCATCCTGCCAGAAAATCGTGGGTTCAAGCCTCCACTCCAGAGACTTAAGCACAAAATCGAGGCTGATGCTCCCAATGCCACTACTGCAGAGTGACCGATATGGATTCGATGAATGCTAGACTTAAGATCTTGATATATATATATATATATATATCAATCTCCATCTATCTATCTATCTAGAGGTAGCTAATGAGTTGTGCTATTTCTTCACTGTCGGTCTGATATTTTTCCCCCTTTTCCAGATATCCATTATTTCCATTGCCTGAGAATCATAGAGATTCTCAGAAGAACAGAAGCTTCCACAAAGAATATTTTTGGTGGCTATTCTTCTCAGCGAATGAAGGTAAATTTATTCTGAATTAGAATTATAGGTTTTTTTTTAAAAAAAAACAAAGTTACCCCTTTTCTTTATCTTTTTGTTGCTATAGGATTGGCAGGAAATAGTGTCTCTATATGAAAAAGACAACGTTTATCTAGGTAAGGAAGCCAGTTTGCAGTTACACACATTAAATCCGGGTCGGGCATGGAGTCTGTAGGTCAGCTGTGACTCGGTGGGTCGCACTCTCGCCTCTGAGTCTGAGGTCGTGGCTTTAAGTCCCCACTCCAGAGACATGAGCACATTATCCAGGCTGACACTCCCAGTGCCAGTGCTGAGGGAGCGTTGCACTATTGGCAGTGCCGTCTCTGACCTCTCAAGTTGACGTAAAAGATCCCATGGCACTATTCGAAGAAGAGATGGGGAGTTCTCCCCTGTGTCCTGGCCAGTATCTATCCCTCAACCAACACCTAAAACAGATGATCTGAAGTATCTCGCAGTACAGGTATCTATAAAAATCTTGCAGCACCCGGTATAAATCCCCATGTCCACATTTATAATGGTAACTGCCTATGTAAACGTGACAGACACGCTGCAGTACCATCACTGGCCAGAGGGTGTAATTACAATGTGACCAGTTTGCATGGCAAGTTTCCATTATAAATGTGGACAATTGGCCCCTTTTAATATGGAAATCGGGATGCTAGGACGTAATGGGATGTCGATTACCATTTTAGGTCAGAATTGGTCAGAACTTGCTCTCTGCTCATTCTGACCAGCTCCACGGGCAGTGGAAGGGATGAAACCCAGTAAGTGTGGGGCCCCGAGGAGTTAGGAGTGACTCACAAAAATAATCAGGGCCGCTGCCTCCCTGGGACCCCCACCCTCCGCAATTGTGACCCTTTCCCCCCGCCCCCAACTTACACTTGCTGGACGCCTCAATCCGGTGAGCTTCTTGGCTCCCCGCAGCTTGCCTGCCAAATTTAAACAAGCCTGGGACCTCAAAATGGGGAGGAGGGGGGCTACTTGGCCACTGGCCAGCATGCTCCCCCGGTCGGGTGACAAAAGTCAAGACCGCCCCCACTGAGTTGAGCTTTATGCTGTAAACGGGTGGGGTTTTGCTCAGGTAATGGTTCTGTTCTGGTCCTGGTTCGAACCTCCGTGAACAGTGCTCTGTAGTGGCAGCAAATGTATGGTGCAATATTTACTCCACAGCTCCTTTGGGAATATGGGGAATTCCCTGCGTCTGTAGCCGTGTTTTCGCCCTCTCCCGTCCCTCACTGGCTCACTTCTGTTTTTTTAACAACAGTTGAACTATCCAGTTTACTGGTGCGGAATGTGAACTATGAAATTCCGTCGCTGAGAAAGCAGATCAGCAAGTGCCAACAGCTCCAGCAGGAGTACAGTCGCAAGGAGCTGGATTATATCAACAACGCAGCTGGGGCGAGAGAGAAGTTCTTCACCTCCTGCAAGCAGTTTGGAATAACGGTGGGTCAGCTCGTGTCTGCGCTCGCAGTAGATGTATAATTCTAGCAAAACTATAAGCGCAGGAGCAGGATATCCTGTAAACTAAAATGTATGTGTGTGTCCCTTTAAGGCTGGAAGGTATAATTGCTCATCCTCCTTAAAGTGAGTACAAGTAGATTCACTTAAAGATTGGTTTGCAGATAAGAATGTTGGCTTTGTTTGATTGACAGGCCAATTCAGAGGCAGGAAGCTGAAACACACAGTTCCAGGTTGCTTTGCATCTGTAAGAAAGGGAGCCCAGTGCAGGAGGTCGAAAGTGTAAATTATCCTAATCAAAAAGTTTAAACTTTCCTACTTTCACACCTGTCCTGGAGCTCTATAAATGCAAGTTGTTGTTGTAGCATGCATCGTATCATGGGAGATTAATTAGTGTATATATAATATAAAATGGTTTGTCCAGCCACGCTTCCTGTCTGTCACATTTCTCTGTAATACATTTAAGCGTAGCACTCATAATTTCTCTGTGGACGTAATAAAAAAAGATAAAGAAACAAAGACAGTCATGTGACACAGAAGCCACAATGTCTGTAACCCCTGAGTGATCTCATTGCTGCTTCTGGGAGCTTGCTATGCGCAAATTGGCCGCCACATTTCAGTGACTACACTTCAAAAATACTTTGTTGGCTGTAAAGTGCTTTGGGACGTCCTGAGGTCGTGAAGGGTGCGATATAAATACAAGGTCTTTCTTTTCCTTTCCCACCCCATTTTCGTGCCCCTTACTGCCACAGAGGATGTGGTTTTGGGGCACAGGGCGTTTCCTTCCTGTCAGAGCTTGGCATGGCTAACAGTAGGTGGCTGGCCGCTGCAGTCAAGTTTCATGATTTGAACTTTTTATTATCATTAAGAAATCTCTGTGTCGGCTTCATGACCCTGTGTCCTGCCAGCCTGTTATCTCTGGAGAAAGTTTCTATAGTCTGGAGCGTCCAGTTTTCACAGGTATTTAGTTGCATGGTTTGGAACTCCATGGGCCACACACAGCTACATCACAAACCATTGAATTCAAGGAACCAACAAAGAGGCTCTCCTCACCCGGTACTGTTTGAATTTTCTGCTCCATTTCAGTAGTAGACTGAAGGCGGGTGAGTTACTGGCACTTGACGGCCAGATTTTTGGGGCCCTCGAGCCTTGTCTGGCCCCTGGGCCGTAATGTGAACAGCTGGGCTCCAGTCCATCGCTGGTCACAGAGCAGCACCGGCAGAGGGAGCAGGTCAGGAATGGTGGAGAACTAGAGGAGAGAAAGTAACACTGCTACCTGAAGTAATGTAAGGAGTGCGGGCCACTTTGCCCTGGTTATAAGTAGCTGAAGTCCTCGTGTTTCTGTATCGCTGAACAGGGCAAGGATGTCCGACAGGAGCTGCTATCCCTGTGCCGGGACCTCCCCTCCGGCCTCGATGGTATCGCTGACGGAACCAGCAACCTTACAGACACTCTTGAGTTGTACGAGGCCTGTGTGGAGTTTGTGTGTGGCAGGTAGGAATTGTGCAGGAGGCGCAGAATGAAACAGGGCCCTGCACCATGGTGAGCAGCGAATTAAACCGGAATGTTCCCACTGAGTTTTGATAGAAATTAATTCAACATTTGTTCATTGTGAAAGAAGTGCAATTTGCCTTTGACCCAGTCATCCGATGCAATATTTAGTCATAGAGTCATAGAGTTATACAGCACGGATTGAGGCCCTTCGGCCCATCGTGTCCGCGCCGGCCATCAAGCCCTGTCTACTCTAATCCCATATTCCAGCATTTGGTCCGTAGCCTTGTATGCTATGGCATTTCAAGTGCTCATCCAAATGCTTCTTGAATGTTGAGGGTTCCTGCCTCCACAACCCTTTCAGGCAGTGAGTTCCAGACTCCAACCACCCTCTGGGTGAAAAAGTTCTTTCTCAAATCCCCTCTAAACCTCCCGCCTTTTACCTTGAATCTATGTCCCCTTGTTATAGAACCCTCAACGAAGGGAAAAAGCTCCTTAGTATCCATCCTATCTGTGCCCCTCATAATTTTGTACACCTCAATCATGTCCCCCCTCAGCCTCCTCTGCTCCAAGGAAAACAAACCCAATCTTCCCAGTCTCTCTTCATAGCTGAAGCGCTCCAGCCCTGGTAACATCCTGGTGAATCTCCTCTGCACCCTCTCCAAAGCGATCACATCCTTCCTGTAGTGTGGCGACCAGAACTGCACACAGTACTCCAGCTGTGGCCTAACCAGTGTTTTATACAGCTCCATCATAACCTCCTTGCTCTTATATTCTATGCCTCGGCTAATAAAGGCAAGTATCCCATATGCCTTCTTTACCACCTTATCTACCTGTTCCGCCGCCTTCAGGGATCTGTGAACTTGCACACCAAGATCCCTCTGACCCTCTGTCTTGCCTAGGGTCCTCCCATTCATTGTGTATTCCCTTGCCTTGTTAGTCCCTCCAAAGTGCATCACCTCGCACTTTTCCGGGTTAAATTCCATTTGCCACTGTTCCGCCCATCTGACCAACCCATCTATATCGTCCTGCAGACTGAGGCTATCCTCCTCGCTATTTACCACCCTACCAATTTTTGTATCATCAGCGAACTTACTGATCATACCTTTTACATTCATATCCAAGTCATTAATGTAGACCACAAACAGCAAGGGACCCAGCACCGATCTTTGTGGTACCCCACTGGCCACAGGCTTCCAGTCACAAAAACAACCTTCGACCATCACCCTCTGCCTTCTGCCACTAAGCCAGTTTTGTATCCAAAGTGCCAAGGCACCCTGGACTCCATGGGCTCGTACCTTCTTGACCAGTCTCCTGTGGGGGACTTTGATGTATTAAATTTGCTACGTTTGTCACCGCCTCATCATTTGGGACATCGCCAATTTGTGACACACCGTCATGCCTGCAGCTGCTTATTTCTACCACTAGGTGGCGCTTCCTAAGCTGCCGATCCCCATAACTAGACCAGCAGCAGCACGACTGGACTCTGAGGGGAGTATCAGCGGCAGAGTCACTAAACCTGTGGCAGTGGGGGAGGTGATAGGTGTCAGCCGTGGCTCAGTGGGTAGCACTGTCACCTCCGAGTCAGAAGGTCGTGGGTTCGAGCCCCACTCCAGAGACTTGAGCACATAATCCAGGCTGACATTCCCAGTGCAGTATTGAGGGAGTGCTGCACTGTCGGAGGTGCCGTCTTTCGGAAGAGACGTTAAACCGAAGTCCCATCTGCCCCCTCAGGTGGACGTAAAAGATCCCACGGTACTATTTGAAAGAAGAGCAGGGGAGTTCTCCCCGGTGTCCTGGTCAATGTTTATCCCTCAACCAGCACCGAGGCTTGTATTCCGTCGCGTATAGAAGATTAAGGGGTGATCTAATTGAGGTGTTTAAGATGATTAAAGGAGTTGATAGGGTCGATAGAGAGAAACTATTTCCTCTGGTGGGGGAGTCCAGAACAAGGGGGCATAACCTTAAAATTAGAGCTACGCCATTCAGGGGTGACGTCAGGAAGCACTTCTTCACACAAAGGGGAGTGGAAATCTGGAACACTCTCCTCCAAAAAGCTGTTGAGGCTGGGGGGTCAATTGAAAATTTCAAAACTGTGGTTGATAGATTTTTGTTGTTAGATTTTGTTGGGTAAGGGTATTAAGGGTTACAGAACCAAGGCGGGTAAATGGAGTTGAAGATATAGATCAGCTATGATTTAATTGAATGGTGGAACAGGCTTGAGGGGCTGAATGGCCTCCTCCTGTTCCAATGTTTCCTCCCCCGCTGCTCTGTACCCACCCCTGCGCCAGGACTCACTGATGCTCCCTTGTGTTTGGCTGCTGAGTAATTCCCGTGTGTTCTGACTGACAGGGTCTCCGAGCCCGTCGTCCCACTTCTGAAATACGCTCAACTGAGAGGAAATACGACTGTCTATGAATGGAGAACAGGACAGGCACCATTGGTCGTTGAGCGGCCAATCAGCCCAGAGAACACCGAGACACAACCAAAGGAGCCTGAGGACGCAGTGAGTGAAATCGGGATGTTCCACCTGTCTTAACCCCTTCGCTGCTGGATCTTTGCTGATGATGTGACTGCGCCAGGGTTAGTTGGTTACTGATTGCTGCTGCAATCCCTGACAGTCAGTGGGGCATCAGGAAATAGCTCCGGGCGCGTTGGAGCACAAATCGGTTACTGGCTTCCTACAGGCCCAAGTTGATTTATTTTTTTGTGAAATATTGCCGTGCTTGCGAAGTTTTAAAAGAAGTCAAAAATAATTTAAGTACAAAGTACTGGTTGTACTGTGATTCCGAGTCCACTTATCTCGATGCAAGTATGTCGATGCTGCAAAGAGAGCACGGCACATTGTTCCTCTATCTCGGGTTCGGATGATGCTGGGGAGTTCGCTTGTTGGCATCACTCCGATTGAATTGGAGCCTGGTTTATTTCCTGTACATTGGGTGCCATTGGAGGCAGTTGTAATGGGAGGCACAAGCCTCATAAATGTGACCTGATGATTGGTTAAAACCCGGGAGAAGGGTGCAGAGAGGATGCATCAATGTGTTGGCAGCCCAGGACTTTGGCCAGGGTCGAAGATACACTCCTGCCCACCCTGGTTTATACTGCCCACCCTGGTTTATACTGCCCACCCTGCCTTTCACTGCCCACCCCGCCTTACACTAACTAGTTATGGAGTGCAGGTAAGCTGTGTAGCCCACATAAGGCTATCTTTGCCAAGTTATCTGGTCTTTGCCAGGTAACTCACTGTGTTCTAATCTGTGTTCCAGATTGACTGGGGAGATGATGGCACCGCTGGAACAGACCAGTCAGGTGGCATCGATTGGGGCATCTCAGTGGAAGAAAGTGATGAGGTAAATCACCAAAACCACTTAATGAAAGTGTCGCCGTGCTCACCTCGACTCGGAGCCTCCTGTCCTGATGTCGTTTGCTGCAGGTTTTAATTGGATTTACTTTGTACTTTCTCCAAGGTGAGCTGCCAGGAGCTTGGAGCTGATGTGATCGACTGGGGAGACAACACAAGTGCTGCAGTTGAAATCGAAGTGGTGGAGTCTGGGGCTGAAGGTATTCTTCATCATATAAAGAGTCTGCCATTATATTTCTCAACTGGCTTTAGTTTTGTCAATAAGTTGTCAGCCGTGGCTTGATGGGTAGCACTCCCACCTCTGAGTCAGGTGGGTTCAAACCCCACTGATACATTATATAATCTATAAACAGGGGATTGAGTTACAATCTGGTCACCTAAGCTTGGGGATGCAAGTATGTTTATGAGGTTATTTAAACCCCTCGATTAGATTCCAGCCTGTAACTCACTCCTGGGTATCTGTTGTTCTATATATAAACCCCCCGAACCCCTCGATTAGATTCCAGCCTGTAACTCACTCCCGGGTATCTGTTATTCTGTATATAAACCCCCCGAACCCCTCGATTAGATTCCAGCCTGTAACTCACTCCCGGGGATCTGTTATTCTATATATAAACCCCCCGAACCCCTCGATTAGATTCCAGCCTGTAACTCACTCCCGGGTATCTGTTATTCTGTATATAAACCCCCCGAACCCCTCGATTAGATTCCAGCCTGTAACTCACTCCCGGGGATCTGTTATTCTATATATAAACCCCCCGAACCCCTCGATTAGATTCCAGCCTGTAACTCACTCCCGGGGATCTGTTATTCTATATATAAACCCCCCGAACCCATCGATTAGATGCCAGCCTGTAAAGTTTAAATTCTTCTTCTTTAGTAAAAGGGCTCTGACGAATATATAATATGGAATGAGTTACAGGCTGGAATCTAATTGGTGGGGGGGTGGGGGAGTGTTCGGATGGTTTTTATGCGGAATAGTAAATACCTGGCAGTATAAAAATTATACAGTTACTCTACTGAACTTTGGTGATCAATCTACTGACAACTTCATCATATAAAGAGTCTGCCATTATATTTCTCAACTAGCTTTAGTTTTGTCAATAAATTGTCAGCTGTGGCTCAGTGGGTAGCACTCCCGAGGTCGTGGGTTCAAACCCCGCTCCAGAGACTGGAGTACATAATCCAGGCTGGCACTTCAGTGTAGTACTGAGGGAGTGCTGCACTGTTGGAGGTGCCATCTTTAGATTGAGATGTTAAACTGAGGCTTTGTCTGTCCTCTTGGATAGACATAAAAGACCTTGTGTCACTTTCCAGTGTCCTGACCAACATTTCTCCCTCAACCAACATCGCTAAAACAGATTATCTGGTCATTATCTCATTGCTGTCTCTGGGTCCTTGCTCTGCGCAAATTGCATTTGCCTTCAAATGGTAATTCATTGGCTGTAAAGCACCTTGGGACCTCCTGAGGATGTGAAAGGCGTTTTAGAAATGCAAGTTTGTTTGTTCTTTCAGTACAATCTCTCTTTAAGTAGGAAGTGCTTACACTTTGGACACTAGGTGGCAGTGCTGCCCATGGAATTATCAGCGGGTACAACCTCTGTACTGCAGTTTACACGGATAAGGGAGACTTTCACACTCCCTCGTTCTACTTACATGGATCATGAACTTTGGGTTATTTGTGAAAGAACATTTGTCGGTAATGAGATTACTATTCTGTAGTCACTTCTGAGTCTCAAAACCGAAAAATCAAACACATGAATATTATATTAAGGGTGAGTCATTTATTCAGTTATGTGAATAGACTGGAGAAGCTGGGATTGTTCTCCTTTAGAGCAGAGAAGGTTAAGGGGAGACCTGATAGAGATATTTAAAATTATGAGGGGTTTTGATAGGGTTTTGAAGTAGGGAGAAACTGTTTCCTCTGGCAAGTGGGTCGGTAACCAGGGGTCATAGATTTAAAATAATTGGCTAAAGAACTAGAGTGGAAATGAGGAGAGATTTTTTTCACACACAGGGTTATTAAGATCTGGAATGCACTGCCTGAAAGGGTAGTGGAAGCAGATTCTATAGGAACTGTCAAAAGGCAATTGGACATGTACTTGAAGAGGAATCATTTGTAGGCTTATGGGGAAAAAGCTGGGGTGTGGGACTAAATTGGACAGCTGTTTTAAAGAGCCGGCACAGGCACGACGGGCTGAATGGCCTCCTTCTGTGCTGTAAGATTCTATGATTCTGAATAAAATAATTGCATTCAGTCCAACTGGGTAATATTCAAATGTAACTTTGGGCGAGGATTTTAAAATCACAGACTGACTGTTTCTCAGTTAGTTAAATTCTATTCTATGATTCTAGGTGGTGATGGAGTGGCAAAAGGGAATGATGCTCTGACAATCCTGGAAAACACAGAAACTAGAAACCAGTTTATTAATGAACTCATGGAGGTACTTTTCAACAAAAAATATAAGTACTGGAAAAACGTTCAAAATACAACATTCAGGAGTGAAATGTAGTGTTGCAGTGCATGTTAGAGGGATGCTTGAGCACCTTTTGGCCACAGTGTGACGCCAGTGAACAGATTTTTGTTGGGTAAGAGTATCGAGGGATATGGAGCGGGTAAATGGAGAACAACCGTGACCTGACTGACTGATGGAACAGGTTCGAGGGGTTGAATGGCATCTTCCTGTTCCTATGTTCCAGTAGAGGCAGTGGAGATGACTGCAGTTCCGTACCAGTGTGACGCAGGAGGTCTTGATGGGACCTAGGATAAAAACTCACCCCCCCACCCCCCCACCTTGAGGTTGGCACCCCTTCCCCCTTATTCCCCCAGCCCCACCCCCACTTTTTCCCTTTTGCTCCTCCTCTTCAGATTTCATGTGGAGTTGCTCGTAGTGTGACGATGACTTGAGTGTGACGATGACTTGAGTGTGACGATGACTTGAGTGTGACGATGACTTGAGTGTGACGATGACTTGAGTGTGACGATGACTTGAGTGTGACGATGACTTGAGTGTGACGATGACTTGAGTGTGACGATGACTTGAGTGTGACGATGACTTGAGTGTGACCATAAGTGAGTGTGATGATGACTTGAGTGTGACCATAAGTGAGTGTGATGCTTATAGGAAGTGTGCACTAGCAAGGCTTTCGATTATAATTTTTTTTGTTCCGCAGCAAGGGCCTCTGGAGAGCGATGAGGAGTAGGGGCCCTTAGCTGGTTAATGTTTTGTTCCTTGTCCTATCTGTGGAGGACAACGCATCACCTGCAGCTTCCCCTCCCCCACTGAACTGCGCACAGACCGGGGAGAGAACCTGGAGACCCTCTTCATTTCTTGGCCCAGTACCACTGCAGCTGATGCATTTACCCGCTGCTCAAGCCTTCCCTGTGGGGAGGTGATCTGTACGGGCACTGATGTTAGTCCCTGTTGGTGAGGGAAGTTTGTAGATTGCACTGTGATTGTATAATTCCAGCTCCAGGTCACTCTACATATTTCTCTCCGTAATATTAGCCTGCAATTCACCTCAGCCTGAAATAACCGCCTTTTTTTAAACATATTTGGCACTTTGAAGTGTAACGCACAGTCTCAAAAGTTTTATCTAGATATATTGTTGAAAACTTTGTTCTTTTAACTTGTTCTCATATATCTATCATATACCAGCGGTACTCAAATAGAGCCTGAGGGGGCTATTTCCTCTTCACTTCTGGACCTCAGCCGACTCGCTGACTCACTGCAGCGAGTGTATGTGAGGCTGCGTTGGGTCTGCCCAGCAGTGTGATGTTGATGGGTTGGGGTTCAGTCCAGCTTTCCTTCCTATTCATGCTCCCAAGCTAAACATAGCAATGTTCAAAATTATGAGGGGTTTTGATGTAGTCGATGGGGAGAAACTGTTTCCACTGGCAGGAGGGTCGGTAACCAGAGGACACAGATTTAAGGTAATTGGCAAAAGAACCAGAGGGGAGATGAGGAAAAAAAATTTTTATGCAGCAAGTTGTTACGATCTGGAATGTGCTGCCTAAAAGGGTGGCGGAAGCAGATTCAGTAGTAACTTTCAAAAGATATAATCTTGAAATTGAAAAATTTGCAGGGCTATGTGCAAAGAGCAGGGGAGTGGGACTAATTGGATTGCTCTTTCAAAGAGTTGGCACAGGCACGATGGGCCGAATGGCCTCCTTCTGTGCTGTATAATTCTAAAGTCTGGGATGCTGTTTGGAGGCCGGGTTATCCCAGCTTCTGTACAGTGGGTGAAAGGGCCAGTTTCACTAAACTTGTTGAGAATTATTAGTCCGATGTTTCAATTTGATTTTTGTTTCACTTCTTGTAGTGAAGTGTCTGAAGTGGGGGAATCGCGGGGCCAGAGCTGCACCCCTTGACTGTGTGGGGGAATTGCAGGGGCCAGACCTATACCCCATCACTCCGTGATAGAGTACTCCTGAGAGCTGCCTCTGGTTGGTCCAAGACTAAAAGTTAGCCGCAGCATCTGTTACCCTCCGTTCTGGGCTGCTTCCTGATTGCATTTCTTTAATCGTCTCTGCCAGTTACAGGTCTTCCTGACCCAGCGACTCATCGAGATGAGAGAGGAGGCAGACATCCTCTCCATGAACCAGTTTCAAACTGCCCCGACCATCGTCCAGGTTCAGGATGTTGGTAAGGTTGTTGCCATGGCAGCGGTGGTGGGTGACCTCGTTCAGAGGCTGACCAATGTGAAGATGCGACACCTGTTCATGATTCACGCCTCTCCCAGGTTTGGTGCTGCTTGTGTTTTACCCCTTCGCATTTTGACTTTGACTCTGCTCTCTGTTCCCTCCGGGGTTTACCTAGGAGGAGGCCATTCAGCCCCTCGAGCATCTTCCGCCATTCAGTTAGATCATGGCTAATCTGTAACTTAACTCCATCTACCTGCCTAGGTTCTGTAATGCTTAATACCCTTACCCAACACAAATCGATCAATTTTCAATTGACCCCCAGCCTCAACAGCTTTTTGGAGGAGAGAGTTCCAGATTTCCACTCCCTTTTGTGTTTCTATGTATTAATCCTGGGTCTGTTCTGAGTTACTTGATCTGAATCACAACAGCAGTAAGGGTGCCACAGTTGGTGGACACAGCATCCTAGGTTGGGAGGGGAAACATCAGCCCAGATCCCCCTCCCCTAAGTGATTCCAGCTGGAGTGTGCATGTGTCTGGCATCAGGACAAGGATTGAGCATGGCTGTTGCTAACCCATTAAGTCATCTTGTAAATGATATAATCCTCTTTAGTGCGTCTGCGTGACGCCATCATTGCTTTTCTCACGGTTTGTACCTTAACTCTCTCATATCTTCTCTCTTAGTCGATTATATTCAGTCAGTCTTCTGACCGTCAAGGCCCTGTGGGTGGCGGAGCGGGCCCAGGGGCTGAGTGGCCTGGTCCTGCTCCTACTTCTTGTGTTCTTTAGATTTGAGGTTAGGATCAGATCAGCCATGGTCCTATTGAATGGCAGAGCAGGCTCGAGGGGCCGATTGGCCTACTCCTGCTCCTATTTCTTATGTTCTTATGCTTGGCATGTTATCATCGCATTAGCAAGACGCTGCTTACAGCTGCAACGGCCCCCACGGTTAAATAGGCTGCTGACGTTACTTGTCTGACAGCGCTTGAGCGAGGAACCGCAGGGCATCTAGCACTTGTGGAATCAAGCCCCAACCGCAGTCAGAATCCTGGGGGTGGGAGGGGTAGAGAGGAAAATCTCTCAAAGTGAAATGAAAGCATGGCGGGTCGCATGCATTTAACGGGGCTGTTTCCCTGCCGCAGATACGTAGACCGTGTGACTGACCTCCTGCAACAGAAGCTGAAGCAGGCAGACGCGGTGGGAGAAAAGCAGCACTTGATGGTCCAGAAACAGCAACGGTCTCTGGAGGAGCAGGCTGCCCTGGAACCGAAACTAGACCTTCTAATCCAGAGAACCAAAGAGCTTCGGAAGCTAGTAAGTGACTCGTCCAGGCACTCACGTGTGTGGGCCTAAAGTTGTTAGAAAACTTTGGAAAAGTAAATCATTAACATGTCCGGTGCTGTATTATGTAGGACTGTACTCCAGTATTAATGCGTGTGACTGTACTCGAATATTAACATGGGTGACTGTACTCTATATTAATGTGTGACTGTACTCTATATTAATGTGTGACTGTACTCTATATTAATGTGTGACTGTACTCTATATTAATGTGTGACTGTACTCTATTAATGTGTGACTGTACTCTATTAATGTGTGACTGTACTCTATTAATGTGTGTGACTGTACTCTATTAATGCGTGTGACTACTCTATTAATGCGTGTGACTGTACTCGAGTATTAATGCGTGTGACTGTACTCTGCATTAATGTGTGTGACTACTCTGCATTAATGTGTGTGACTGTACTCTGCATTAATGTGTGTGACTGTACTCTGCATTAATGTGTGTGACTGTACTCTGCATTAATGTGTGTGACTGTACTCTGCATTAATGTGTGTGACTGTACTCTGCATTAATGTGTGTGACTGTACTCTGCATTAATGTGTGTGACTGTACTCTGCATTAATGTGTGTGACTGTACTCTGCATTAATGTGTGTGACTGTACTCTGCATTAATGTGTGTGACTGTACTCTGCATTAATGTGTGTGACTGTACTCTGCATTAATGTGTGTGACTGTACTCTGCATTAATGTGTGTGACTGTACTCTGCATTAATGTGTGTGACTGTACTCTGCATTAATGTGTGTGACTGTACTCTGCATTAATGTGTGTGACTGTACTCTGCATTAATGTGTGTGACTGTACTCTGCATTAATGTGTGTGACTGTACTCGAGCATTAATGTGTGTGACTGTACTCGAGCATTAATGTGTGTGACTGTACTCTAGTATTGTGTGTGACTACTCGAGTATTAATGTGTGTGACTGTACTCGAGCATTAATGTGTGTGACTGTACTCGAGCATTAATGTGTGTGACTGTACTCGAGCATTAATGTGTGTGACTGTACTCGAGCATTAATGTGGGTGACTGTACTCGAGCATTAATGTGGGTGACTGTACTCTAGTATTGCGTGTGACTGTACTCTAGTATTGCGTGTGACTGTACTCTAGTATTGCGTGTGACTGTACTCTAGTATTGCGTGTGACTGTACTCTAGTATTGCGTGTGACTGTACTCTAGTATTGCGTGTGACTGTACTCTAGTATTGCGTGTGACTGTACTCTAGTATTGCGTGTGACTGTACTCTAGTATTGCGTGTGACTGTACTCTAGTATTGCGTGTGACTGTACTCTAGTATTGCGTGTGACTGTACTCTAGTATTGCGTGTGACTGTACTCTAGTATTGCGTGTGACTGTACTCTAGTATTGCGTGTGACTGTACTCTAGTATTGCGTGTGACTGTACTCTAGTATTGCGTGTGACTGTACTCTAGTATTAATGCGTGTGACTGTACTCTAGTATTAATGCGTGTGACTGTACTCTAGTATTAATGCGTGTGACTGTACTCGAGTATTAACGTGGGTGACTGTACTCGAGTATTAACGTGGGTGACTGTACTCGAGTATTAACGTGGGTGACTGTACTCGAGTATTAACGTGGGTGACTGTACTCGAGTATTTGTGTATGTGGCTGTATTAGTGTCCGACAGAGGCTGTGTATTAGTGTCTGACACTATTACAACAATAACAATAACTTGCATTTATATAGCGCCTTGAACAGAGTAAAATGTCCCAAGGCGCTTCACAGGAGCGATTATCAAACAAAATTTGACACCGAGCCGTATAAGAAGATATTAGGACAGGTTATCAAAAGCTTGGTTAAAGAGGTAGGTTTTAAGGAGCTTCTTAAAGGAGGAGAGAGAGGCAAAGAGGTTGAGGGAGAGAATTCCAGAGTTTGGGGCCTAGGCAGCTGAAGGCACGGCCGCCAATGGTGGAACGAAGGAAATCGTGGCTGTGCAAGAGGCCAGAATTGGAGGAGCGCCGAGATCTCGGAGGATTGTAGGGCTGGAGGAGGTTACAGAGATAGGGAGGGGTGAAGCCACGGAGGAAATTGAAAACAGGGATGAGAATTTTACAATCGAGGCATTGCCGGTCTGGGAGCCAGTGTAGGTCAGTGAGCACAGGGGTGATGGATGAACGTGATTTGGTGCGAGTTAGGATAAAGGCAGCAGAGTGCGGCGGGGTTGTGTATTAGCGCCTGGGGCTGTGCGGCGGGGCTGTGTATTAGCGCCTGGGGCTGTGCGGCGGGGCTGTGTATTAGCGCCTGGGGCTGTGCGGCGGGGCTGTGTATTAGCGCCTGACGGTGTGCGGCGGGGCTGTGTATTAGCGCCTGGGGCTGTGCGGCGGGGCTGTGTATTAGCGCCTGACGGTGTGCGGCGGGGCTGTGTATTAGCGCCTGACGGTGTGCGGCGGGGCTGTGTATTAGCGCCTGACGGTGTGCGGCGGGGCTGTGTATTAGCGCCTGACGGTGTGCGGCGGGGCTGTGTATTAGCGCCTGGGGCTGTGCGGCGGGGCTGTGTATTAGCGCCTGACGGTGTGCGGCGGGGCTGTGTATTAGCGCCTGACGCTGTGCGGCGGGGCTGTGTATTAGCGCCTGACGGTGTGCGGCGGGGCTGTGTATTAGCGCCTGACGGTGTGCGGCGGGGCTGTGTATTAGCGCCTGACGGTGTGCGGCGGGGCTGTGTATTAGCGCCTGACGGTGTGCGGCGGGGCTGTGTATTAGCGCCTGACGCTGTGCGGCAGGGCTGTGTATTAGCGCCTGACGGTGTGCGGCGGGGCTGTGTATTAGCGCCTGACGCTGTGCGGCGGGGCTGTGTATTAGCGTCTGACGCTGTGCGGCGGGGCTGTGTATTAGCGCCTGACGGTGTGCGGCGGGGCTGTGTATTAGCGCCTGACGCTGTGCGGCGGGGCTGTGTATTAGCGTCTGACGCTGTGCGGCGGGGCTGTGTATTAGCGTCTGACGCTGTGCGGCGGGGCTGTGTATTAGCGCCTGACGCTGTGCGGCGGGGCTGTGTATTAGCGCCTGACGGTGTGCGGCGGGGCTGTGTATTAGCGCCTGACGGTGTGCGGCGGGGCTGTGTATTAGCGCCTGACGGTGTGCGGCGGGGCTGTGTATTAGCGCCTGACGCTGTGCGGCGGGGCTGTGTATTAGCGTCTGACGGTGTGCGGCGGGGCTGTGTATTAGCGCCTGACGCTGTGCGGCGGGGCTGTGTATTAGCGCCTGACGGTGTGCGGCGGGGCTGTGTATTAGCGCCTGACGGTGTGCGGCGGGGCTGTGTATTAGCGCCTGACGGTGTGCGGCGGGGCTGTGTATTAGCGCCTGACGGTGTGCGGCGGGGCTGTGTATTAGCGCCTGACGCTGTGCGGCGGGGCTGTGTATTAGCGTCTGACGGTGTGCGGCGGGGCTGTGTATTAGCGCCTGATGGTGTGCGGCAGGGGTTGTGTAAAGTCCTTTTGCTCCGTTTTCTCTTTCAGATCGAGGCCGATATCTCCAAGCGGTATCAGAACCGGCGGGTGAACCTGATGGGGGTCGTGGTCTAACCCGCCTGCTCTGTGTTCGGGCAAAGCCGACCCTCGGGCAGGCTCCGGATTATTTGCCACTTGCTTATAGACTTACTGCACACACCAAAGTAGATTGAAGATTGGACAAAGGGTTTAACACAAAAAGAATGTGCCTGGAGATTTTGTGCCTCTAATATAATTTAGTAACTGAGGGTTTCGGAGATTTAAGGTTGTGCTCCTCTCCAGCCAGTGCTGTGACCCGACTTGTACAGGCAGAGGTGGAAGGGGAAGGTTTATAAACCCTCCTGAATTCAGCAGGTGTAACAGGGGTTTAATATTTGTTGCTAACATTTTGTAACTAAATTTATGATACTGTTTTTTTCTACCCGTGAGGAGGTATTGTGTTTAACTGGATGGTTCACGTGTGGGTTATTGAGTAAAGCTTTAGACTCTGCCCACCGTCTCTGGTTAACAGTTAACTCAGACTGTGGGGCAACAGGCCTTGAAATTGATGTTAGAAAAATTACACCTGTCCAGGCCGCACTTGAATACCTCACTCGCCAGTTCAATAAGAATGTGGAGCTGTGTTCATATCGCTGTATGCAGTCAGAACACATGCATTTTACTCTGCATGCACACACGCACGCACGCACGCACACACACACACACACACACACACACACACACACACACGTGCACGCACACACACACACACACACACACACCCCCCACGTGCACGCACACACACACACACACACACACACACCCCCACGTGCACGCACACACACTCCCACGTGCAGACACCCACACGGTAGAATTGTCACAGCAGCTGTTCGTTGATGTCCTGTATTCTGTCCCCTCACAGGCAAAATCACTGATTATTAAACCTAATAATAAAATGATATAGAAACGACTGCCAACTCGTTCCTCATTTTTACTGCATCTTAAACATATGTCAAGTCCTGCGTGCATACCTCCCTGTGTACACACACCGAGTACAATGCTGGTTATTCACCGGTGCCTAGCACTGTAACACTCGGATGTTGATGTCTCTTTTTATACAGGATGCAGTCGCTAGGATTCCAGTGATCTGTGATGGTGAGTATGTGATACCTTGGTACCATGTCCACCAAACTGTGAACACAGCCAGCAAACTTGGCTTGTGTCCAGAGAGAGCATTGTGAGCTGTGTAACACTAGGGTGCAGCACTAGTGACCCAAGTCTGGGGGTGGGAGTAGTTTGAAGGGATGGTTTAACAGTCACATAGAATCATACACATTACAGTGTAATGACTTGAGCGTGATTTTCTCCCCCCCCCCCCCCCCCCCCCTTTAATTATTGGTAATGATGTGCCAAATAAACCTCCTGCCAGCATTGTATGTTCAACATGTACAGGATTAAAGTAATAATTGATTCACATCTGATGCTGTATGGTACATGTCCCTGAAACAGTACATTGCACTCCCCAGAAGCAGAGGATACAGTAATTGGGAGCGGGAAAAGTTGGTTTGGTGATGGGGGGAGCCAACTGTGTATCTGCCTCTCGTGATCTGCTATACCTGTGTAAATGGTATACATCTCCTGTACGTATCCCCTCCTGCCCGATGTATATACAGCACGCACGAGTGATCATGTTCATGGAGCATGAGACAGCCGAAAGCACAATCTCAGCTGGCAATCCCTGCTGTTATCGGGCAGCTTCCTATCCGAGTGTTCAGGTACAGCCCTGGAATTGGAAGTGATTGTTACTGCTGATTCGATGTACGTGCTGACAGTCTTGGATTGTCTGTGTTGTTCGATTGTTCCCCCCCCCTCTGAGAGCACCCTGTTTCATTTTCTCATTTCACCAACTTGAGCTTCATCATCGCTGGGTCAAAATCCAGGAACCCCCTCCCTAACAGCTGTGGGAGCACCTTCACCCCACGACTGCAGCGGTTCAAGAAGAAGGCCCATCATCACCTTCTCAAGGGGCAATTAGGAATAGGCAATAAATGCCGGCCTTGCCAGCGACGCCCACATCTGGAGAACTAATTTTTAAAAAATACCCAAAGAGTGGTAAGAATTTGGAATGCGCAACCACAAGCAGTAGTTGAGGCAAATAGTTTAGATGCATTTAAGGGGAAGCTAAATAAGCACTTGGGGGAGAAAGGAGTAGAAGGATATCCTGGTAGGGTTAGTGACTAAGGTGACATTAGGAAAAAAAAGTAACAAGTTAAAATTAAAGGCGCTGTCTCTGAATGCACGAGACATTCATAACAAGACAAAATAGAGATAAATAGGTTTGATTTAGCTATTACTGAGACGTGGTTGCAGGGTGACCACGGTTGGGAAATAAATATTCCAGGGTAGTTGGCTTTAAGAAAAGACAGACAAAATGGAAAAGGAGGTGAGGGGAGCCCTGATGATAAAGGATAATATAAGGACAGTAGTGAAAAAGGACCTTAGCTCAGAAAATCAGGATGTAGAATCAGTATGGGTGGAGCTAAGAAATTACAAGGGGCAGAAAACACTGGTGGGAGTGGTTTACAGGTCCCCTAACAGTAGTCATAATGTTGGACAGAGTATAAATCAGGAAATTAGAGGAGCATGCAACAAGGGTAATGCAATAATCATGGGGGACTTTAATCTTTGTATAGACTGGGCAAACCACATTGGCAAAAGTAGTTTGGAGGGCGAGTTCATGGAATGTATCTGAGAGAGTTTCCTAGAACAATATGTCAAGCAGCCAACTAGGGAACAGGCTGTTTTAGATCTAGTATTGGGAAATGAGACAGGATTACCGAGTAATCTTGTAATAAAGGATCCTCTGGGGAAGTGTGATCATAATATGATAGAATTTCATATTGAGTTTGAGAGTTAAGCCTGAAACTAGGGTCTTAAATTTAAATAAGGCCAATTATGTAGGTATGAGGGGCCAGTCGGCTAAGGTAGATTGGGAAATTAGATTTAAAAGATATGACTAGATAAGCAGTAGCAAACATTTAAAGAAATAATTCACAATTCCCAGCAAATATACATTCCCTTGAGGAATAAAAACTCCACAGGAAGAGTGATCCAACCGTGGCTAACTAGAGAAGTTAAGGATAGTGTTAGATTAAAAGATGAGGCTTATAATGTTGCCAAAAAGAGTAGTAAGCCTGAGGATTGGGAGGGTTTTAGAAACCAGCAAAAGATGACCAAGAAATTGATAAAGAGGGAGAAAATTGAATGAGAGTGAACTAGCAAGAAACATTGTAGGAGCTTCTTCAAGCATATACGAAGGAAGAGAATAGTGAAAGTAAACGTGGGTCCTTTAGAGGCTGAGACAGGAGAAATTATAATGGGGAATAAGGAAATGGCAGAGACGTTAAACAAATATTTTATATCTGTCTTCACAGTAGAAGACACAAAAAACATATTGGAAATAGTGGGGAACCAAGGGTCTAATGAAAGGGAAGAACTTAAAGTAATTAATATTAGGAAGGAAAAAGTTTTAGAAAAATTAATGGGACTAAAAGCCGTCTAAAACCCCTGGACCTGATGGCCTACATCCGAGGGTTTTAAAAGAAGTGGCTGCAGAGATAATGGATGCATTGGTTTTGATCGTCCAGAATTCCTGAGATTCTAGAACGGTCCCTGTGGATTGGAAGGTAGCAAATGTAACGCCACTATTCAAGAAAGGAAAGAGAGAGAAAACAGGGAACTATAGGCCAGTTAGCTTGACATCAGTAGTAGGGAAAATGCTAGAATCTATTATTAAGGACGTAGTAACAGGGCACATAGAAAATCATAATATGATTAGGCAGAGTCAACATGGTTTTATGAAAGGGAAATCGCATTTGACAAATCTATTAGAGTTTTTGAGGGTGTAACTAGCAGGGTAGATAAGAGGGAACCAGTGGATGTAGTATATTTGGATTTTCAAAAGGCATTCGATAAGATGCCACACGAAAGGTTGTTACACAAGATAAGGGCTCATGGGATGGGGTAATATATTTAGCATGGATTGAGGATTGGTTAACGCACAGAAGCCAGAGAGTAGGAATAAACGGGTCATTTTCAGGTTGGCAGGCTGTAGCTAGTGGGGTGCCGCAAGGATCGGTGCTTGGGCCTCAGCTATTTACAATCTATATTAATGACTTAGATGAAGGGACCGAGTGTAATGTATGCAATTTTGCTGACAATAAAAAGCTAGGTAGGAAAGTAAGCTGTGAGGAAGACACAAAGAGTCTGCAAAGGGATATAGACAGGTTAAATGAGTGGGCAAGAAGGTGGCAGATGGAGTATAATGTGGGGAAATGTGAGGTTATTCACTTTGGTAGGAAAAATAGAAAGAAGGAATATTTTTTAAATGGTGAGAAACTATTAAATGTTGGTGTTCAGAGAGATTTGGGTGTCCTTGTACACGAAACACAGAAAGTTAACATGCAGGTACAGCAAGCAATTAGGAAGGCAAATGGTATGTTGGTCTTTAGTGCAAGGGGGTTGGAATACAAGAGTAAGGAAGTCTTGCTGCAATTGTACAGGGCTTTGTTGAGACCACACCTGGAGTACTGTGTGCAGTTTTAGTCTCCTTACCTAAGGAAGGATATGCTCGCCTTAGAGGCGGTGCAACAAAGGTTCACTAGATTGATTCCTGGGATGAGAGAGTTGACCGGAAACTATTTCCGCTGGTTGGGGATTCTAGGAGTAGGGGGCACAGTCTAAAAATTAGAGTCAGACCTTTCAGGAGCGAGATTAGAAAACATTTCTACGCACAAAGGGTTGTAGAAGTTTGGAACTCTCTTCCGCAAACAGCAATTGATACTAGCTCAATTGCTAAATTTAAATCTGAGATAGATAGCTTTTTGGCAACCAAAGGTATTAAGGGATATGGGCCAAAGGCAGGTATATGGAGTTAGATCACAGATCAGCCATGATCTTATCAAATGGCGGAGCAGGCACGAGGGGCTGAATGGCCTACTCCTGTTCCTATGTTCCTACCTATGAGGAGAAATTGAGTAGAATGGACCTATATTCTGTGGAGTTTAGAAGAATGAGAGGTGATCTCATTGAAATGAATAAGATTCTGAGAAGGCTTGATAGGGTAGATGCTGAGAGGATGTTTCCCCTGCCTGGGAGAGTCTAGATCTAGGAGACATAGTCTCAGGATAAGGGGTCAGCTATTTCGGACTGAGATGAGGAGGAATTTCTTCACTCAGAGGGTTGTGAATATTTGGAATTCTCTACCCCAGAGGGCTGTGGATGCTCAGTCATTGAGTATATTCAAGACTGAGATCAATAGATTTTTGGACTCTAAGGGAATCAGGGGATATGGGGATCAGGCAGGAAAGTGGAGTTGAGGTTGAAGATCAGCCATGATCTTATTGAATGGCGGAGCAGGCTCGAGGGGCCGTATGGCCTACTCCTGCTCCTATTTCTTATGTTCTTATGAAGTAGGGAGGAGGCTCATGTGGGGCATAAATGCTGGCATAGATCAGTTGGGCCGAATGGCCTGTTTCTGTCCTGTAGTTTCAGTGTAACTCGATTTATTAATGTCAAACTAAAAAGACTCCCTAAAAATGTCTTTTGAAAGTATGTTTAATTGTTAAATCCTCTTCCTTCACTTTATAGTCTAGGTTGTGCACCCTGGAGTCTGGTCCAGCTGGTTGAGGAGCAACAGTGGAGGTCGTTGCAGTTTCTACAATAATCCACGCACTTATATTCCTTTCCCTCTGCCCGTCTGCCATTGGACTGGGAAGGTTTTACACTTTAAGGCAAGTGGACGGCTGCCATTGTGCTAAAACGTTGGGGTAGATTGGGGCAGTAATCTTTCAGAGTGATCGCTTTCCCCCTGGTAGAATCCACCCGAAATCACTGGGTCCCCTGCCAGCTGTTCTTCACAGTAATGGATTGTACCAGTACTGAGGGGACACTGTATCCCATTTACACAGTATGAGCCCATAGTTATTGCCAGTGATCTCAGTGCTGAGTAATAGATCTGAAGTGAGGTTTACCCAAAAACTCTCGAGTCTTTGGTTCAGGAGGTTGTGTATTTACCCGTCACACCAGCATTGCAGCACCTAATCTAGGCTGTACTCGGACTGCTGCATTGTAGGAGGGCCACTCCTTCCGAGGAGATATTAAACAGAGTCTCTTCCTGGTGATTCAGGTAGACGTCAAAGGTTCCACGGTACTATTCGAAGAACGTGGAGTCGTCCTGGGGCCAGCATTCCCCCCTCAACCAACACCACCAAGAAACAGATTAACTGGTCAATCCTCTCACTGCTGTTTGTGGGATCTTGCTGGTACGGGATGGCAACTGTTGTCTTAACTTCAAAAGGTATTTTTTGTGAAGCACTTTGAGATGCTTTTGACGTAAGGTGCCGTCGAAAGACAAGATCACAAAACAGCGATAGTGACCTTTGTGACGTGAAAGATGTGTTTTGCTCCATTTATGTGTTGACACAGACCTGCAAAAAAGTTTCACAAGATAATTACAGATGAGGAAGGCCATTCGGCCCATCTTAATTCATCCATTCAAGCGTCAGCTGTGGCTCTCGCCTCTGAGTCAGAAGGTTGTGGGTTCAAGTCCCACTCCAGAGACTTGAGCCCATAAGCCAGGCCGACACTCCCAGAGCCAGTACTGAGGGAGTGCTGCATTGTCGGAAGTGCCGTCTTTCAGATGAGACGTTAAACCGAGGCCCCGTCTGCCCTCTCAGGTGGATGTAAAAGATCCCACGGCACTATTTGGTTCTCCCTGGTGTTCTGGCCAATATTTACCCCTCAACCAACATCACTAAAACAGATTAACTGGTCATTATCACATTGCTGTTTGTGGGACTTGGCTGCTGCTTTTCCTACATTACAACAATGACTACACTTCAAAGTACTTCATTGGCTGTAGAGTGCTTTGGGACATCCACTGTATAAATGCAAGTTTGGCTTTCTCAGAATGCTACCCTGCTGAATGAGGTTGATACTCTTAATATTTAAATAATTTTCTTTGCTCACCATTGCTGGTGGAGATATTTTATTGAGTCTCATCGGTGACCAGGGCATGTTGGGTGAAATGGCATCAGCAGTTGGATAGCGGAGGAGCTGATTCCTTTTCAGTGGTGATTGACTGGTAGGTCACTGGTTGTGGGTTCTGTCCCCACGGGGTTAGGCTGTTGTGTTTCTGGTTCAACAGATACTTTAACTCACTCGTTGCTAAACGGCTGCCAGGGCAACGAGAGAAGAATTTGAGACTCTAGGAGTTATTCCCACTTCATAATAGAGTCACTGGTGTCAGAATGTATTACGTACGAGCGTCTTGTACCCACTGAGAAAGTTGCAGGGTGCTGCTTCTCCCTATCATAATTAGAGGCTGTATACCTTCGCAAACGTAACATAGACACGTAACAAAGGGCCTGTCAGATCGGGTCGCTGGGCTCCCAACATTCGACACCTTACCGTGTCCTGTAACAATGTAATCTGCCCACTGACAAACCTTCCCCATCTTTTGTTTCTCCGGTTCGCGCCCCACCTCTGTTGAAAGCGCAGACTTGTTGCTTGGGAACGGTTCCCTGGAGGCTGGGACCCCCTCTCTTTCTCCCCCTGCCCCACCCCACCCCACCCCCCACTAGTCTTCATGTGTGGGTGCGGGCAATGAGTGTTGGGGAGCGTTTTGACCTGTGAAACCGAGCTGATTCTGATCTCATCTGATGCACTAGCGCTGTCCAGCAGGGGTCACTGGAGAGCGATCAGCAGCGGGAGCCTCGGTCGATTCCCTTCCCAGCACAAGGGCACTGAGCCCAATTGTAACCCTCCACAACTGCTGTCCTGACTGAGGTCAGAAAGCAGCACAGATCGGGACAGAAACTGGGATTTACTGGTCCCCATAGCTCAGTATTCCAATGGCCAATTAATTTATTTACTGGACAGCTTGGCTCAGTTGGTAGTGGCTCTTGTCTCTGGGTTTAAAGGTTGTGGGTTCAAGTCCCGCTCTAGGACATAGTTACATAATCTCGGCTGATGCTTCAATGCAGCACTGAGGAAGACCTGTATTTTTGGAGGTTCTTTGAATGAAATGTTAACCCAAAGCCCTACCTGAAGCATCGGAGAAACCTACTGATCCTTCCACTCCCCTCAATTCTCAACCTGGGTGTGGGGTAAGGCAGGATAACCAAAGGGGATCCACGAATCCTGAAGCTGTTGAGGATAGGCAGCACCTAAAGGGTTAACACGAGTTATATTTTAGGACATTAACGCTCAAAATGTGGCCTGGGGTCATTTGCAGTTAGGGGTTGCCAACTCTGGTTGGATGTTTCATCACATGACCTCTGCCCCCACACTCCTGCCATTGGCCCATCCTCCAGGTGCACTGCCTTCCCACGGCTAATTGGAAAGGGAACAGGCTCTTTGTTACCCAATTGGATTCACCTTGACTGTCAGTTAAACAGCCCGTTTTCAACAATCTCCAATATTTTTTATAACCAATAAACGAAAGTGTTCGAAGGAAATTAAAAAGAAAACACAATTTTGTTTAATGTCCCGATGATTTTTCTCCTAGATTTTTGCTCACAGAAGTGTCCTGGAGATTAATCTTTAATTCCTGGAAACTCCAGGACAATCCTGGAGGGTTGGCAACCCCTATTTGCAGACCACTTCCCCCCCCCCCCTCAACTTGCGGCCTTCAGTCATTGTGCTGCTCTAGGACCCTAGAGTCATAAATTTACAACATAAAAGACCATTCAGCCCATCATGTCTGGGCCAGTGTGAGCTCCAACTGGAGCTGTCTACTTCTATTCTCATTTCCCTTCCCTTTCCCTGTATCTTTTTCAAATCCTTATCCAATTGCCTTTTAAATGATGTTAGAATCATACAATGATACAGTACAGGAGGAGGCCATTCAGTTCAAAGTTCCTGTGCAGGATCTTTGAAAGAGCTCTCCAATTAGTCCCACTCCCCTGCCTTTTCCCCACAGCCCTACAAATTTTTCCCCTTCAAGTATTTATCCAATTCCCTTTTGAAAGTTATTATTGAATCTGCTTCCACCGCCCTTTCAGGCAGCGCATTCCAGATCATCACAACTCGCTGGGTAAAAATATGTCTCCTCATCTCCCCCTCTGGAAAATTTGTCTGTCACAGGAGCTGGTCAAGTGGCATTAACGCATTTATCATCTCTGCTTTCTTACCCTCTTCTGTCTCCCAATTTCTGTATGTTCCTTTCTCTTTTACAGTCTCTGCCTCCATCGCCCCCTGCGGTAAAGGGTTCCTCGTTCTAATAACCCCCCGGAATGAAAACATTTCTTCCAACCTCCCCTTTCATTCTTCCAGTCATGACCCTCAGTCTGTGCCCCTCGTTACTGATTCACCAAACGGTCTTTCACTATTTACCCTCTCAAATCCTTTCATAATTTTGAAAACCTCTGTCAGATCCCCCTGAACCTTCTCTGTTCCAGTGCAAAAAAAGCCTCAATTATTTTAGCCTTTCATTCCTGGTATAATTCCAATGAATGTTCTCTGGACCCTTTCTGTAATAGAACTGCATGCAATAAGCTCCAACTGTGGTCCAACCAATGACCTGTACAAGTTCAACATCACTTCTTTGCTTTTTGTATACAGTTCCTCTACGTTTAAAATGCAGAATCCCATTTACCTTTTATGGCCTTTTCTACCTGTAAAGATGCCTCTATCCGCTCCTCTAGATCCCTCTGTTCCCCACTGTTAAGACTTACCATTTAGGGTACACATGCACACACACATTCCACCACTAGTCACTGGTTAAACTGTTTTGGACAAGGGTGTTTGACCAGGCACTGAATAGAGCTTCACTTAAAGTTTGTACTCATTGTCAGGTATGTGATCTGGTCTCGTTCACGATGCAGTCAACCTGTCTCTGTGATGCTGTTGTTGGTTGTAAATTGTTTTGTGATTTTTTTCCCCCTCCTGCACTTTCCCCTTTATATTGCACTCTGAAAAAACATTTCAAAGCACTTCACATACAATTAGTTCCTTTGAAGTGCAGCCACTGTTGTTATTTAGGCAAGCACGGTGGCCATTTTTTGCACAGCAAGATCCACAAATGGCAATAACGTTGGCCAGGACACCAGGAGAACACCCCTGCTCTTGGTACCATGGGACCTTTAACATCCACATGAACTGCTAGATTAGGGGCCCCAGTTTAACATTTCATCCAAAAGACGGCACCTCTGACAGTGCAGCATTCCCTCAGTACTGCACTGGAGTGTCAGCCTAGATTATGGGCTCAGGACCTTATTTGATCATGTCTGGTGCTGGCTGACGGAGGTTCTGGCAATTCACTGTGTGGATGTTACGAGGCAAAGTTTCTATATTCCGGATTCTGGATGGATGTGAGGTCCTGTTTGAGAGACTTTAAAATTAAAGACCAAACAAGTAGATAAGAGTGAATGAGATTCAACTATTATTTTCCATCGTTTCCTCCCCTTCTTTCCTGTCTTTGGCTGGGGTACAGTTCCATGGGCACCCGCCTCCTCTGGTACCTTGCCCAAGTTTCTGTTCCTCATGTGTGAGCCTATTCAACTACAGGGGGCATCACAGTTGAGGCTGATGCTGTCGTTAGCGGACATCAGCTGTTAGCCGTGGCTCAGTGGGTACCCCTCTCGCCTCTGAGTCAGGAGGTTGTGGGTTCAAGTCCCACTCCAGAGACTTGAGCACAAAATCTAGGCTGACACTCCCAGTGCCAGTACTGAGGGAGTGCTGCACTATCGGAGGTGCCGTCTTTCAGATGAACATAGGAACAGGAGTAGGCCATTCAGTCCCTCGAGCCTGCTCTGCCATTTGATAAGATCATGGCAGATCTGTGATCTAACTCCAGAGACGTTAAACTGAGGCCCCATCTGCCCTATTTCTCCCTGGTGTCTTGGCCAATATTTATCCCTCAACCAACATCACTAAAACAGATTATAAGAAATAGGAGCAGGAGTTGACCATACGGCCCCTTGAGCCTGCTCCGCCATTCAGTAAAGATCATGGCTGATCCTCTATCACAATACCATATTCCCGCTCTCTCCCCATACCCCTTGATGCTTTTTGTGTCTAGAAATCTATCTAGCTCCTTCTTAAATATATTCAGTGACTTGGCCTCCACAGCCTTCTGTGGTAGAGAATTCCACAGGTTCACCACCCTCCGAGTGAAGAAATTTCTCCTCATCTCAGTCCTAAATGTCCTACACAGTGAATTGCCATGATCTTATTGAATGGCGGAGCAGGCTCGAGGGGCCGATTGGCCTACTCCTGCTCCAATTTCTTATGTTCTTATGTTCTTATGTACCCCGTATCCTGAGACTGTGACCCCTCGTTCTGGACCCCCCAGCCAGGGGAAACATCCTCCCTGCATCCAGTCTGTCTAGCCCTGTCAGAATTTTATATGTTTCAATGAGATCCCCTCTCATTCTTCTAAATTCGAGTGAATACAGGCCGAGTCGACCCAATCTCTCCTCGTACGACAGTCCTGCCATCCCAGGAATCAGTCTGGTGAACCTTCGCTGCACACCTTCTGTGGCAAGTATATCCTTTCCTAGCTAAGGAGATCAAAACTGTGCACAATACTCCAGGTGTGGTCTCTCCAAGGCCCTGTATAACTGCAGTAAGACATCCTTGCTCCTGTACTCAAATCTTCTTGCAATGAAGGCCAACATACCATTTGCCTTCATAACTGCTAGCTGCACCTCCACATTTGCTTTCAGTGACTGGTGTACAAGGACACCCGGGTCCCTTTCTACATCAACATTTCCCAATCTATCACCATTTAAATAATAATCTGCTTTTTTGTTTTAATACTCTGCCTTTCTGTTTTAACGAGTGATGATGTTTCCCTGCAGAACCCAGCGGGCACTGCGGCCAATTGCAGTCCCCCATGCTGCTGCCCAGGCTGCGATCAGCTAACTTCGCACAGACCAAGGATCTTCCTGTGCCATGTGGCTCCGCTCCACAGTAAGCGCTGAGCCGTCACATCGGATGCACATACAGGGTTAAACTGCGTTTACATAGCCCCCTTGGAAGTGAGTGCTGCAGCTTGGAATAACTTTCCACAACCTTAAACGAAAATGATCCAACTAGGAATCATAATTAATGAAAAGATATTCACAGCCCGAGTTCAAAGTAGTAAAACTCACTCTGACATCCCCAACAGTTAATGTTTCCCAGCAGTGTTATACTGCCGCTGTGTAACCCTAAATTAAAAAGTAACCACGGTAACTGGCTATACCTACAGCCTAATTACACGACACTCTGTGCAGTGCCGTGTTGTACCTGGAGAACGCACTTATTTGCATAAATCCAATCAGCGCACTCTCAAGACAGTAATCACCCTTAATAACTTCCCCCTGACAATCAATTTTCAATTAAATTAAAGTCCTTGCTACCCTGAATATAAAGCACCCTGTTTTTGACCTTTCCGACAGTCTGTCAGGACTGGTTATTAAGCTAACAGATTTGGTGAATTGTAATTGCAGGAGTATATTAAAGCAGGCAATGTGTGGAGCGGGTATTTAGATATATTTTGGACAATCATCCAAATCTCTTCTGCCCGTATCCTAACTCACACCAAGTCCCGTTCACCCATCCCTCCTGTGCTCGCTGACCTACATTGGCTCCTGGTTCGGCAACACCTCGATTTTAAAATTCTCATCCTTGTAATCAAATCCCTCCATGGCCTCTCCTCTCCCTATCTCTGTAACCTTCTCCAGCCCTACAACCCTCCCAGATCTCCGCGTTCCTCCAGTTCTGGCCTCTTGCGCATCCCCGATTTCCATCGCTCCGCCATTGGCGGCCATGCTTTCAGCTGCCTGGGCCCTAAGCTCTGGAATTCCCTCCCTAAATCTCTCTACCTCTCTCTCCTCCTTTAAGACGCTCCTTAAAACCTAACTCTTTGACCAAGCTTTTGGTCACCTATCTTAATATCTCCTTATGTGGCTCGGTGTCAGATTTTGTTTGATAATCGCTCCTGTGAGGTGCCTTGGGACATTTTACTACGTTAAAGGTGCTATATAAATGTTGTTGTTGGGGGTGAAATTGATCTTTGGCAGTGTAAGACGTGATGGATTCGCTACGACCCGATTCACGCTATCGTTAATGACCAATTCCACCCCCAACGTCTCTCCTGAAGTCTTTGACTCGAACTGGGGTACAGAGCCAGTTGTTCTTGAGTATCCCACCATTTTGTTAATTGTATCCATGTGATTCATATCAATTAGTGTTAATTGTATTCAGATGGTACAATTGGAAAGCTCTTGTATCCATTTATAAGAGAGCTGATCTATGGTGTGGTGGGTGTAATGTGGAGTGCTGTGAATAAAGGCTTGGAAGCAACTGAAGACCAGGCTCTAGTATTCCATCCTTCACCACCGGGCTATTTGGCCCATTCTTCATGTGTGAACCTGGGCAGTGAATGCTGATGGGATGTTCAACCATAAAGGACATCATAGCCTAGTCCAACACTGTTCTCAGCAACATCTGCGTGCACGCACGCACACACATGTAGCACACACACACATACACACCCACACACCCACACCCACACACACATACACACCCCCCCACACACCCACACCCACACACACCCCCCCCACACCCACCCACACACACACACACCCACACCCACACACACCCCCCCCACACCCACCCACACCCACACACACCCACACCCACACACACCCACACACACCCACACCCACACCCACACACACCCACACACACCCACACCCACACACACACACACACCCACACCCACACACACCCACACCCCCCCACACACACCCACACCCACACACACACCCACACACACACACACCCACACCCACACACACCCACACACACCCACACCCACACACACACACACACCCACACCCACACACACCCACACCCACACACCCCCACACCCCCCCACACACACCCACACCCACACACACACACACACCCACACCCACACCCACACACACCCACACCCACACCCCCCCACACACACCCACACCCACACACACCCACACCCCCCCACACACACCCACACCCACCCACACACACACAAACCCACACACATACACACACCCACTCACACATGTACACACACACCCACATACATACACACATACTCACCCACACACTTACACCCCCACACACACACACAAACCCACACACATACACACCCACACACACACATCCACACACCCACTCACACATGTACACACACACCCACATACATACACACATACTCCCACACACACACATACACAGCCACACACACACCCACATACACATACACACACACACACACTTGCCATTAGAGGCCAATGAACGGCCCTCCCTCCCTCTATCCCAACCTACAGCAGCTAGCTGGACATTTAGAGAGTCAGGCAGCATCTGTGGAGACCCTTCATATTTGACGAAAGGTCTTCGACCTGAAACGTTAACTCTGTTTCTTTCTCCACAGACGCTGCCTCACTTGCTGAGCTTCTCCAGCATTTTCTGTTTTTATTTCAGATTTCCAGCATATTTTGCTTTTGGACATTTAGAGAGTCAGGTGTAAGAAGGGAAGGAATCCAGTCACCAGGATGTGTCACTGAAGCACCACAGTGTAAATGGGACCAAGAGATTGATGCAGTTCTGGAGAAAGGTGTTGAGAGACATACTGAGAAAACGGGCAACTGCAGCAGAGGGCAATCAAGAAATGGATGGTTGAATGACCTATCCGTGTTCCTTAAAATTCTTATTTGATTTTGGGGTGGGGGAGGAGTGATGTTAATACTTTGATCTAACCTGCGGTGTCTCTGAGCAGTGTCCTATCACCTCAGGGAGCGGGTTTCAACCTGGGTGTCAGTGACACGGTCACTGGGGTACAATGAGGAGTATGCTGTTCTCATTACACAGATCTCTCTCTCTCGCTCTCTCTCACCCCTCATTTTGAAGATGTCACGAATTCGCAAAGATAAGCGGTTGAGTTTTACATTAGAGGAAAGGAAACATAGTGTATTGTAATTAAGTTATTGAGCGAGGAGCAGTTTGGAGAGTTCATTACAGAATCTGGAACACGTCACAGGAAAGTAAAATCAATAAGCTATTAAAATATTCCTTTATCAGTGAAGAAAATTCTTGGATGCAAAATTGACACATTGGTGAGGTGAGTTAGTGAACATTCAGCGGAGAATGAAAAACAGCCCCGCCTGGAAACAGCTGATGAGAAACGGGGCAAACGGAGACTGGGGAACATCAGCAGTAACCATCCAAAAAACATTCCACTGACTTTAAAAAATACTCCATTAGACGTCATAACCGGTGATTTTATATATATATATATATATATATTACCAATGATTTCATATTTATATTACATAGATAGATTACATAGAATTTACATCAAAGAAACATTCGGCCCAACTGGTCTATGCTGGTAAAGCTCCCTCTACACTGTCCCATCAAACACTCCCAGGGCAGGTACAGCACGGGTTAGATACAGAGTGAAGCTCCCTCTACACTGTCCCATCAAACACTCCCAGGGCAGGTACAGCACTGGTTAGATACAGAGTGAAGCTCCCTCTACACTGTCCCATCAAACACTCCCAGGGCAGGTACAGCACGGGTTAGATACAGAGTAAAGCTCCCTCTACACTGTCCCATCAAACACTCCCAGGGCAGGTACAGCGCGGGTTAGATATGGAGTAAAGCTCTTTCAATTTTACCCAACAATGTACCTCAGCTGTGTAAGATTTTTTTCATTTCCCACCAGCATCCTGTGGCCAATTAGGGTTGAATTGTTGGCCCATGTCCATCAGGATTAGACCGAGACTGCCAAAGTCATTTCACAAAGAATTCTTACAGCCAACAGCGAGGGCCACTTTCGGCCAATCAGTCTGGACTGGATTTGAACCCAGGTCCTAGAAGCAAAAGGAAATGTTGTAAAGGGGTTTTGTCTTTGACAAACATTCAACACGACGACACAAATAATATCGAAACGTGTCCATGTATCGTGACAGCATTTGCGTGTCCCTCGCTTTGATATGGGAGAAATGAAAGAGACTTTCAGTTCCTCTGTGTCCCCTTCGCTTTACAACAACAACTTGCATTTATATAGTGCCTTTCACTTGGTAAAGCATCCCCAGGCTCTTCACAGGAGTGTAATCAGACAAAAATTGACACCAAGCCAAAGAAGGAGATATTAGGACAGGTGACCAAAACCTTGGTCAAAGAGGTAGGTTTTAAGGAGCGTCTTAAAGGAGGAGAGAGAGACGGAGAGGTTTAGGGAGGGATTTCCAGAGCTTAGGGTCCGGGCAGCTGAAGGCACGGCCGCCAATGGTGGAACGATGAAAATCGGGAGATGCGCAAGAGGCCAGAATTGGAGGAGCGCAGAGATCTCGGAGGGTTGTAGAGATGGAGGAGGTTACAGAGATAGGGAGGGGCGAGGCCACGGAGGGATTTGAAAACAAGGATGATAATTTTAAATTTGAGGTGTTGCTGGACCGGGAGTCAATGTAGGTCAGTGAGCACAGGGGGTGATGGGTGAACGGGACTTGGTGCGAGTTAGGATACGGACAGCAGAGTTTTGGATGAGCTCAAGTTTATGGAGGGTGCAAGATGGGGGGCTGGCCAGGAGATTAAAACCCCTTTAATGAGGGGGATGTTAAAATTTGAATTGGAAGAGGAAAAGAATGCTTTATACCTTTTTTTCCAGGTTTTTCTTCTCTGCCCATTTGTCCCTTGTCAGTTGCCCTGAACCATTCATCCATCCCCATTTGAGAGGTTGAGATTACCTGGGTTTGGTGATTTCCCCACGGTCTAGACCAACATCACTCTGTTAGGGGGTAGCAAGCGCAAACACCGAGATTTCTCCCTGGTCGCTGCGATGAGATTGCTCTGTCTCATCGAACATCTCATTCCTAGAGCTGGTGGGAGAGAAAGTGAGTGCCAGGTAGCCCTGGGAATTCAGGGAAACCTCCGACCTTCCATTTGGGATTGAGACGCTGAAACTCCTGATCCAGGACAGTGTCTCTTTAACAGGGGACATTGTCCTCATTTCAATCGCTGTGTGCATCTGGGTTTTTTTTTGCTCGCTCTCTCCCTGCTCTCTCTTCCCTCATTTAACAAATAAATACCCTGTGTCTTTGCCCCTACCTGCTGCAGTTACAGGTGGGCCCTGAGCGGCACTGATAATTTGATTTTAATTTCATAGGAGACTGGTTGATTCATGGCTTGTCAGGCAGGAGCTTGACTCACGTAATGGGCTTTCCTTCAGAATGAAAAGTGAAATGACATCCCTCATTATTCCGTCCGCTTGTTATCTGCGCTGTGGAGAGGACAGGAGCCTCTGTGAGCTCAGAAGGTGTATCGACACATGAGTGATGGTCCAAATTAATCACCAGACCTGGAGAGGAGAGGGGTGTTTGGGAGGGGGGGTCTCTGCACTTTCTGCAGGGAAATGTGGATGGAGTTATGAACTATTTATAATGTTTGCTATCAGTTAATGTCAAAAATGTTTGTTCCATTCACACCCTGAAAATAGGGCTGTGGAAAATTCATTTGTCAAACTGCCCCCACAGGCTATTCCTGACTGAGTCTAAAAGGACAAAGTGCAATGGGCCGGGCGGAAAGTGACCGGGGGAATTAGGCAAATTGGCGATTGACCGGCCGAGGGACAGCCGGGTGTTGTGTCCGCTCCGTCTGAGCATCAGACCGGTTTGAAGTCTTGTGTAAAAACATTCCGCTATACAAAATAAATGACAACTGCCGTCAGTTTACACAGAGCGGCAGAGAGATCGAGCAGGATTCGCCCTGCCTGTTCTACACACAGGGCCCGGGGGGCACAGCAGTGGGACAGAGACCTTTACCTCCCGGACCTGGCTTCAAATCCAGACCAAGTGCAAGGGAAAACAGAAAAAGAAAGACCTGCATTTCTATAGCGCCTTTCACAACCTCAGGACGTCCCAAAGCGCTTTACAGCCAATGAAGCATTTTTGAAGTGTAGTCACTGTTGTAATGTAGGGAAACAGGGCAGCCAATTTGTACACAGCAAGATCCCACAAACAGCAATGTGATAAGTGACCGGATATTCTGTTTTATTCGTGATGTTAGAATCATAGAAAGTTACGGTACAGACAGAGGCCATTCGGCCCATCGTGTCCACGCTGGCTGAAAAAGAGCTATCCAGCTTAATCCCACTTTCCAGCACTTGGTCCGTAGCCCTGTAGGTTACGGCACTTCAAGTGCACATCCAAGTACTTTTTAAATGAGGTGAGGGTTTCTGCCTCTACCACCCTTTCAGGCAGTGAGTTCCAGACCCCCACCACCCTCTGGGTGAAAACATTTCTCCTCAGCTCCTCTCTAATCCTTCCACCAATTACTTTAAATCTATGCCCCCCGGTCACTAACCCCTCTGCTAAGGGAAATAGGTCCTCCCCATCCACTCTATCTAGTCTCGTCATAATTTTGTATACCTCAATTAAATCTCCCCTCAGCCTCCTTTGTTCCAAAGAAAACAACCCCAGCCTATCCAATCTTTTCACATAGCTGAAATTCTCCATCACTGGCAACATACTCATAAATCTCCTCTGCACCCTCTCTAGTGCAATCACATCTTTCCTGTAATGTGGTGACCAGAACTGTACGCTGTACTCAAGCTGTGGCCTAACCAATGTTTTATACAGTTCCAGCATAACCTCCCTGCTCCTATATTCTATGCCTCAGCTAATAAAGGAAAGTATCCCATATGTCTTTTTAACCACCTTATCTACCTGTCCTGCTACCTTCAGGGATCTGTGGACATGCACTCCAAGGTCCCTTTGTTCCTCTACACCTCTCAGTATCCTCCCATTTATTGTGTACTCCCTTGCCTTGTTTGCCCTCCCCAAATGCATTACCTCACACTTCTCTGGATTGAATTCCATTTGCCACTTTTCTGCCCATCTGACCAGTCCATTGATATCTTCCTGCAGTCCACAGCTTTCCTCCTCACTATCAACCACATGGCCAATTTTTGTATCATCTGCAAACTTCTTGATCAAGCCCCCCATATTCAAGTCCAAATCATTAATATATACCACAAAAAGCAATGGACCTAGTTCCGAGCCCTGCGGAACCCCACTGGAAACAGCCTTCCAGTCGCAAAAACACCAGTTGACCATTACCCTTTGCTTCCTGCCACCGAGCCAATTTTGGATCCAACTTGCCACTTTCCCTTCGATCCCATGGGCTTTTACTTTTTTGACCAGTCTGCCATGTGGGGCCTTGTCGAAAGCCTTGCTAAAATCCATGTACACTACATCAAACGTGTTACCCTCATCAACCCTCCTTGTTACCACCTCAAAAAATTCAATCAAGTTAGTCAAACACGACCTTCCCTTAACAAATCCATGCTGACTGTCCTTGATTAACCTGTTCTTTTCTAAATGACGATTTATGCTGTCCCTCAGAATTGATTCCAATAATTTGCCCACCACTGAGGTTAGGCTGACTGGCCTGTAATTACTAAGTCTATCTCTTTCTCCCTTTTTAAATAATGGTACAACGTTAGCAGCCCTCCAATCCTCCAGCACCACGCCTGTAGCCAGGGAGGACTGGAAAATGATGGTCAGAGCCTCTGTTATTTCCTCCCTTGCTTCTCTTAACAGCCTGGGATACATTTCATCCGGGCCTGACGATTTATCTACTTTCAAAGATGCTAAACCCCTTAATACTTCCTCTCTCACTATGTTTATCCCATCCAATATTTCACACTCCTCCTCCTTAACTACAATCTCTGCATCGGCCCCCACTTTTGTGAAGACAGATGCAAAGTATTCATTAAGAACCATACCCACATCTCCCACCTCCACACATAGGCTACTTCTTTGGTTTCTAATAGGCTCTACTCTTTCCTTAGTTATTCTCTTGCTCTTTATGTATTTATAAACATCTTTGGGTTTTCCTTGATGTTGGTTGAGGGATAAATATTCACCAGGGAGAACTCCCCAGCTTTGAAATAGTGCCATGGGATCTTTTACATCCACCTGAGAGGGCAGACGGGACCTTGGTTTAAAGTCTCATCTGAAAGACGGCACCTCTGACTGTGCAGCACTCCCTCTGTACTGCACGGGGAGTATCAGCCTAGATTTTGTACTCATGTCTCTGGACTGGGATTGAACCCATGACCTACTGACTCAGTGGCGAGAAGTGCTACCCACCGAGCCACGGCTGACAACTGAATGAGAAGATGGGGCGGGGGGGGGGAGGTCATCTCTCTCCGAGGGGGCACTGGATGGGGCAAGTGTATTAGAACAGTAACCTTTCACCTGTGAGACTTCAGTTCAAAGAGGAAAAAGGATGAAATCTCCACTCTTTGGTGGGGGACTGGGTGGCAGAGAATGTCAAGACATTGACCTTTCATCTCTGGGACCTGCCTTCAAATCCAAAGACAAAGTGCCTTGCGATGGTGAGGAGGTTGGTGGCTCGATCTGCTCGGACAGCGGATTCTCAAATTTCAGATCATGGTCCGATAAAGGTCATGGAGATGGAAGCTGAAAGTCTCCTTCCTTCTGCATTTATAATCTAACCCGGAAAGAGAATTATGAAGGACCTGGCCCTCTGATTGGGGCCTGGATGGCATTGGCAAGTGTATCACTTCTGATATTAGAGTTCAAATCTAGCTTAGAAACGGGGGATGAAGATGTCTTTTGTAAGTGACTGAGTGACACAGTGTGTTACAACATCGCCCTTTCTCATCTGAAGACTGGATAGATCTAGGGTTGCCAACTCTGGTTGGACATATTCCTGGAGGTTTCATCACATGACCTCATGCCTCCAACCGCCCCGTCCCCACCCTCCCGCCATTGGTCGACCAACATGTCCATCCTCGTAGCGCTCCGCCTTCCCACGGCCAATCAGAAAGCGATCAGACCCTTCATTACCCAATTGGATGATTTTTGACTGTCAGTCAAACAGCCTTTATTCCCCATCTCAAATATTTTTATTACTAATAATCAAAGTGTTCAAAGAATTTTTTTTTAAAAAAGCACAATTTATTTAATGCCCCCATGATTTTTCTCCCGGGTTTTTGCTCACTGCAGTGTCTTGGAGATTAACCTTCAATTCCTGGAGACTCCAGGACAGTCCTGGAGGGTTGGCAACCCCCTAGATGGAATCCAGACCAGACAGAGGGAATAGAGGCCGACTTGTGAGGGTTAGAACATTTATATTTCTAGAGGAATAGAATTGAAAAGCAGAGAAGTTATGTTAAACTTGTATCGAACCTTGGTTAGACCACCACACTTTGAGCACTGTGCACAGTTCTGGCCTCCATATTACAAAAAGTATATAGAGACACTGGAGAAGGTGCAAAAAAGATTTATGAGGATGATACCAGAACTGAGAGGTTATACATATCAGGAAAGACTGAACAGACTGCGGATCTTTTCTCTAGAAAAGAGAAGGCTGAGAGGTGACCTGATAGAGGCCTATAAAATTATTAAGGGGTTCGAGAGGGTAGACATAAAGAAGATGTTTCCACTTGTGGGGGAGACCAAAACTAGGGACTATAAATATAAGATAGTCACTAATAAATGCAATGAGAAATTCAGGAGAAACTTCTTTACCCAGAGAGTGGTGAGAATGTGGAACTCGCTACCACAAGGAGTAGTTGAGGTGAATAGTGTAGATACATTTAAGGGGAAGCTGGATAAACACATGAGGGAGAAAGGAATAGAAGGATATGCTGATAGGGTGAGATGAAGAGGGGAGGGAGGAGGCTCATGTGGAGCATAAACACCAGCATAGACCAGTTGGGCCGAATGGCCTGTTTCTGTGCTGTAAATTCTATGTAATTCTATGTAACACGGTCCTTTTACACCAGAGAACAGAGGCCTGGCAGCACACATTTATAAAATAGGCTCTTAGATGTGATGACAATGGAAATTTCCAGCTTTATTTTATATATACAGCATTTAAATTAAAATAGAGACTGTCCCATTCAGTAGGATTTAAAATGGAAGCCGGCATTTGGTCAGTCAAAAGAAAGAAGCCTCAGGATGTCCCAAATTTAGAATAAGCGAATTGCTCACTTGGTGATACAGTGACTTACAAATATTAAAAACTATTTCAATTGAAAACATTATAAAGCACGTTTTATATTTTTGTTATTAATTTGCTATTGATTAATATTCCACTCAATTCCTAGTGGTGGCGACACTGAGTCACGGTTCTCTGCACTGCCACCAGCAGGGAGTTGGTGGAACAAGAATCAGAGCGGGGGTCGTAGGTAGGACCTCGATTTAGGACTCAACTAGTTGGAGCGTGCGCCATGCACTTTCCGACCCATTTAACTGATGATTGAGCCAGAGAAGTCCTGAGATCCACTGACCCTCCGTGATTGCAACCCCCTCCCCTCCCCTGGTCCGGGCCGCCCGATATTGGGCGAGCTGCATCAAAATGCCTGTTTGCGCCTGTTCTATGTTCCCTTTGCCGTTGGTCCACTGCACCTCTCGGTCACCCAAAACGTAACAGCGACCCCACAGGATCGTGCCTTTCGATTTCCTCCCCAATACCGACTGATCTAGGAATATAGGAACAGGAGGAGGCCATTCAGCCCCTTGAGCCTGTTCCGCCATTCAATGAGATCATGGCTGATCTGTATCTTAACTCTATTTACTCATGTTGGCTTCATAACCCTTAATCCCCTTACCTAACAAAAATCTCTTGGTCTCAGCTTTGAAATTTTCAACTGACCCCCAGCCTCAACAGCTTTTTGGGGGAGAGAGTTCCAGATTTCCACTCCCCTTTGTGTGAAAAAGTGCTTCGTGACATCACCCCTGAACGGCCTGGCTCTAATTTTAAGATTACGGCCCCCCACCAGAGGAAATAGTTTCTCTTTTTCCAGCCTGTCGAATCCTTTAATCATCTTAAACACCTCAATTAGATCATCCCTTAATCTTCCAAACTCGAGGGAATACAAGCCTCGTCTACACAACCTGTCCTTATAATTTAACCCTTTTAGCCCTTAACCAGCATCACTAAAGCTGATTATCTGATCATTATCGCTTTGCTGTTTGTGGGATCTTGCTGTGCGCAAATTGGCTGCCGTGTTTCCTACATTACAACAGCGACTAAACTTCAAAAAGTACTTCATTGGCTGTAAAGCACTTTGGGACATCCTGAGGTCGTGAAAGGCGTTATATAAATGCAAGTCTTTCTTCCTTTTCTTTCTTGGGTCAGGAATCCCAGCACCCTGGGCTACAATGCCCGGCCTCCTCTGGCAGGTGTGTTCCCAAGATGAACCTCCAGTGATGTGGCCGCTCACTGCCACCTCCCCCAACCCCACAAACTTTGGCAGGAACAGCTCCGGAAATCCGGTGGACACATTTATGCTGGAACTGAGGGTTTTTCTTTGTATCGTAGACAAGGCTCTATCAGGAATAGACACATTGGAGTGCGGCACTGAGCAGTGGGGGTGTCCTAGGGTCAGTGCACAGTCTGTGCTGCGTTGGGTACCTCAGTCGGGAAGGGGCAGGGCTGCTGCAATTGGCCTCAGCCCCCCCCCACCACCGGGGTCGAGAGGGGGAGAAAAAATCAGCCAGGGTTCCTGGTCCTGATCACTATCTTCAACAGCACCTCCCAAACCCGCGACCTCCACCACCTAGAAGGACAAGGGCAGCAGGGTCGGTAACCAGAGGACTCAGATTTAAGGTGATTGGCAAAAGAGGCAGAGGGGAGATGAGGAGAATTATTTTTACTCAGCGAGTTGTTATGATCTGGAATGCGCTGCCTGAAAGGGCGGTGGAAGCAGATTCAATAATAACTTTCAAAAGGGAATTGGATAAATACTTGAAAAGTTAACATTTGCAGGGCTATGGGGTAATAGGAGGGGAATGGGACTAATTGAATAGCTCTTTCAAAGAGCCAGCACAGGCACAATGGGCCAAATGGCCTCCTTCTGTGCTGTTTCATTCTATGATTCTAGGCACATGGGAACAACACCACCTGCACGTTCCCCTCCAAGTCACACACCATCCCGACCTGGAAATATATCGGCCGTTCCTTCATCGTCGCTGGGTCAAAATCCTGGAACTCCTGACCTAACAGCACTGTGGGAGAACCTTCACCACACGGACTGCAGCGGTTCAAGAAGGCGGCTCACCACCACCTTCTCAAGGGGTAACTAGGGATGGGCAATAAATGCCGGCCTGGCCAGCAACGCCCACATCCCTAGAATAAATTGAATGACCCCCCCTGCTGCAAGGTACATATATATGTGTGAGTGTTGGGTACAAGGGTCAGGATTGGGCCCAGCGATGATGCCCTCTGTGGTTGAATAGTCATGACTGGAGAGTCAGGAGAGGAGAGAGAGATAAATTAAAATAACAGCAGAAGATGCTAATTATTCTGCAAAATCAAATCTCCTTTCTTGGTGAGATGTTACTGGACGCAGATGTGACTGCAGGCTTCAGATGTGTTTACCTTAAATCACTTTGCCTCTTATTGTGATTGATACACGCTTACACATGTAATATGTTCATCTGTCACATACCATGAGGATCCTAGTCAGTCTTATAAAGGCAGCAATAAATTGTAATGATATTAAACACCTTCTGACAGACTCCTCGATGTGCTACTTTCATCTGGTAACAGGTTACATCTGAAAATTAAAGAGTGGAAAACTAGGTTTTTTTTGAAAAGGTGTTTTCGATTTGTGATTGGTCCAAACCGTCTCCCTACCTGAGCCTAGTTATCTCTGTAACGTCATCCAGCCCAACAATCCTCCGAGACCTCTGCATTCCTCCAATTCTGGGCCCTAAGCTCAGGATTTCTCCTTGTTATCCGCCAACGATGGAGTGATAAAAATCGGGGATGCGCAAGAGGCCAGAATTGGAGGAACGCAGAGATCTCAGAGGGTTGTTGGGCTGGAGGAGGTTACAGAGATAGGGCGGGGCGAGGCCATGGAGGGATTTGAACACAACGATGAGAATTTTAAAATTGAGGCGTTGCCAGACCGGGAGCCAATGTAGGTCAGCGAGCACAGTGGGGTGATGGGTGAACAGGACTTAGCGCAAGTTAGGATCACATCTGGTTGTTCATTTAGCCGCCAAACCACTGAGGGATCCAGGACATTCTTGTCTTCTAAGCCCAAAATGGCCGAATGTGACTCTTTAATCATTGACACTGCTCTCCACTGATGCTTAATAATTCATTCATTTTTCTAAAGCTCCACTAGGAAAATGAAACGAGAGACAATGATTGTTGTGTTAGGGATTGTGTTCCCTGAGGTAAGTCTGGAATGTGGCATTGGACAAAAGCTTTAAGACACCAAACAAGTTCAAGCGTTTTCTGGGCTGGGTTCACTCTCCTCCCCCACCTTCCAATTCTTCTTTCTCTGACATCTTGCACACAAAGTTCTGTCAAGTCAAGGGGGTTAAGACCTTCTCAATGCTCCATTAACCAAAGAAAACAGTCGGCAGGCACAGCCAACATTCCTTTTGTCCAACCTGCCCATCCAGTCTGAAGACCCAGGTCACATCATCATCCATCACCCACTGAGACAAGCCTGAAAAGTAGTTCTGTCACATCATTGCAATTTTACAGCGGGATGAAAGGGTGGCCAGTGGTGATTCGATGGGTGGAGTGTGGGCCCAAGAGAGGAAGAGTGGCAGGCAAATTGCGAGAGCAAGGAGTTTTCTGGAGTTGGTTTCATTGCATCGAAAACTGCCTTCCCTAAATGTGTGGGTATCTGTGGAGGGTTTGTACATGGGTGTCTGTCAATGTTTGTGAGTTAGTGTGTGTGTGTGTGTGTGTGTGTGTGGAGCAGTGGCTGTTTATGTGTGGGGTTGTGTACAGGTGTGTACGCACGCGTATGTGCGTGTTTGGGTGTCGATGGATATACACGCTTGTGATTGTGAGTGAGTGTGTATGGATGTGTATGTGTGAAAAACACATTACCAGTTCAACATGGCTTTAACAGCAGTCCCAGCAATAAATACCAATACCCCCTGGGCCCTGGGTAAGCTGCTTATAGGGACCATTCCCTATCACTCTGTATTTCCATGGTGGATGTTACTGAGACCGCGACACTGTTCTGTAACATTGAACCTGTGACCTTGTCTTGTAATGAAGGGGCAGTTGTAACTTTGGAAAGGGCCATTCAGCCAACCAGCCAAGTCCAATCGTTCAATCCCAATCTCAGCTGGAAACCCCTGTGAACTGGGAGCTTTGCTGCCTTTCAGCTGAGGGGAAGGAAAAGCTGGCCGGACCAGTCCCGCTGGACACAATTGTACTTCCTATCGAAAAACCTCTGCCTCCGATCATTGTATACTGGGAACGGAGAAATAATGGGGTGATGGAGAGATAATGGGGGGTGATGGAGAGATAATGGGGGGTGATGGAGAGTTAATGGGGTGATAGAGAGATAATGGGGGTGATGGAGAGACAATGGGGTGATGGAGAGTTAAGGGGAGTGATGGGGAGATAATGGGGGGTGATGGAGAGATAATGGGGGTGATGGAGAGATAATGGGGGTGATGGAGAGTTAATGGGGTGATAGAGAGATAATGGGGGTGATGGAGAGACAATGGGGTGATGGAGAGTTAAGGGGAGTGATGGGGAGATAATGGGGGGTGATGGAGAGATAATGGGGTGATGGAGAGTTAATGGGGTGATGGAGAGTTAAGGGGAGTGATGGGGAGATAATGGGGGTGATGGAGAGATAATGGGGGTGATGGAGAGTTAAGGGGAGTGATGGGGAGATAATGGGGGTGATGGAGAGTTAATGGGGGTGATAGAGAGACAATGGGGTGATGGAGAGATAATGGGGTGATGGAGAGTTAATGGGGTGATGGAGAGTTAAGGGGAGTGATGGGGAGTTAATGGGGGTGATGGAGATCGAATGGGGTGATGGAGATTTTTGTTGGGTAAGGGTATTAAGGGTTACGGAACCAAGGCAGGTAAATGGAGTTAAGATACAGATCAGCCATGATCTAACTTAATGGTGGAACAGGCTCGAGGGGCTGAATGGCCTCCTACTGTTCCTATGTTGTTATGTTGGAGATCTAATGGGGAGTGGGGGAGGGGTGCAGACATCACCAGCAAACCCCCCCTCCAACATAGGGGTCAGCGGGGAGTCTCGCCCAGAGCGGGCTGTGAGGGGTGAGAGGGGATGGCAGCTCACTGGACTCACAGGAGCGCCGCAAATCAGGCAAGACAGGCGTCCGTGCCCAATTCTCAGTGTTTCTAACACTCACCCAGCACACGCCCAGCACACGCCCAGCACACGCCCAGCACACGCTTTCCCCACCCCCCTTCCCCCTCTCCCTTCGCCCTCTCCCCTTTCCCCTCCCCTTTCCTCTCTCCCCCTTCCACTTCCCCTTCTCCCCTTCCCCTTTCCCCTCTCCCCCTTTCCCCCTTCCCTCACCCCCTCTCATTCTCCGTCCCCTGGCACGTCACTCCATTTCCTTGCAGTTTGTGTCTGGCAGTTTTTCCAAATACTCCTAAAGCTCACAGCCGGAGTGTTTATCAGATTTACGGCCCGTCTACTCTGCATCTTAAGGTACGAGTCACCCTCTTTAGTGTTGGGAGTCGGATATATACAATACCTTTAATGAGGAAAAGTTTGTGATTATTTGACCAGAACAGCAGTGTAAAGCATTGTAATGATCAAAAGTGACTTTCCCCCACCCCCTGTCCCCGCCCCGATTGCTCAGTCAGCGAACGAGCTGCCTGGGTGCGTTACTGAGGTCTCAGGTTCGGGATGGGGTAAATGAGGTGGCAATTCAGCTGCCTCACTTAGACTCAATGCCCCTGAGCAAGGGGGAGGAGTGAAATCAACCAGGGTTCCTGCTCCTGATCCCTGTCCAGTGACCCCTGGGTTAGAGAGAGAGGAAATCAGCCAGAGCTCCTGCTCTTGATCACTGTCCAGTGGCTACTACTGGAAGGTGTGCCTATGTTGGACGAGGATAGGATCGGATTTGGCTGTGATGCCACCCTCCCACAGTCGAATTCCCTGCAGACACACACTCAACTGTGCGCACACGTGTAGAATGGGAACTTGGGCAGGGAAACAGAGGTCAATGAGTGCCCTTCGGAAACAGAGCCGGTGCCTTCAGCAGAGAACAGAAAAAGAAAAGAAAGAGCTTGTATTCCTACAGCGCCTTTCACAACCTCAGGACGTCCCAAAGCGCTTTACAGCCAATGAAGTATTTTAGAAGTGTAGCCACTGTTATAATGTAGGAAACAAGGCAGCCAATCTGCGCACAGCAAGATCCCACAGAGAGCAACGTGATAATGGATAATCTATTTTAGTGATGTCGGTTGAGGATAAATATTGGCCAGGACACCGGGGAGAACTCCCCTGCTCTTCTTTGAAATAGAGGCTGTGGGATCTTTTACCTTCACCTGAGAGATCAGGCAGGGCTTCGGTTTAATGTCTCATCCAAAAGACGGCACCTCTGACAGTGCAGCACCGGCACCAGCGGGTTTTTTTTTAAAGAGTTTGTGCTCAAGTGTCTGGAGTGGGATTTGAACCCACAACCTTTGGACTCAGAGGCGAGAGTGCTGCCCACTGAGCCACACTGACAGAAGAAGAAACGATATTAATAAAAACATTTCTTCCCTTTCTCTTCACTCTCCGGCCACTCACCTAGAGCTCCTCACCTGCCACACAATCTGAGTTAATTTTGCCAGATTCAACCCGCCTGTAAGGTGAATGTTTCATTTTTAATTCCCACCCCCAACACCCCGGTGAAATGGTTGGTAACTTTATTTTTGCCCTCCAACGAGTGAGAATCCGTAGAAAGCATCATCGCATGTGACAAGGTTAATGGCTTCCAAAGCCCAAACATGACCTTGGGGAACGCAATCATTTCGGCAAATTATTGGGAGAAGAGAAGAAAAAAAAAATTGAGGGACAAGATTAGGGTGGATCAAGGCTGGTGAAAGAGAGACTGACAGGCTGCAAGATTAAGCAAATGTCAGAATGGAGAGAGGGAGAGAAAAGGCATGGGGGTGGGGGAGGAGGGAGGGAGATAGAATCAAGCAGAACTGTCTAGTGTGGTTTTCTGTCAGCGAGATAAGGGACAGAGCATTTCATTCTTTCATCCTGCTGTTGGAGAAGGCAGTCGAAGTGTCATTCCCTTGTACTGTTCACAGACGGATAATATATGGGCTGACGGAGGTGGTTGCCGATCTTATTATCGTGCTCAGGCTCCCAAGCACAGTTTTTGCAAGAGTTAGATAATGACCATTACCTTCTCAATCTTGTGGATATAATGCGTTTTTGACATCTGATCACAGGGCCTGTTTCAGGAGGAGAGGCTGATATCAGAGGCAAGATGACACTATGATGAAGTGTCACTTTACAGGCATAATGGTATCTTGGACCAGGAGCAGCAGGGGAGGCAGTTCCCTGGGGAACCCCCCGGCTGATAGACCAGAGAGAGTGCTGAGAGCAGATTGTCTCTTTGCCTGCGAGCTCAGTGTGGGGGGGGGAGAGATTCCGCATTTTAATTTACAGCCTGGTCTCTCAAGAATTAAATTTCCTGCACTAAAGCTGGGAGAATCAAATTTCCTACCGGATAATCTGTTGTCCTGAAAGGTTTTGGCAGATCTAGGATTTCTCTTCCTGTCCCCACTCTCTAGGTGTCAGCCGTGGGTAGCACTCTCACCTCGTTCCCCCTCCAGAGACTTGAGCACATAATCCAGGCTGAAGCTCCCAGTGCCAGTACTGAGGGAGTGCTGCACTGTCGGAGGTGCCGACTTCCGGATGAGACGTTAAACTGAGGCCCCGCCCAATCTCTCAGGTGGATGGAAAAGATCCCACGACATTATTTTGAAGAAGAGCAGGGGAGTTCTCCCCGGTGTCCTGGGGCCTATATTTATCCCTCAACCAACATCACTAAGAAACAGATTATCTGGTTCATTATCACATTGCTGTTTGTGGGATCTTGCTGTGCGCAAATTAACTGCCACATTTCCTACATTTCAACAGTGACTACACTTCAAAAGTACTTCATTGGCTGTAAAGCTTTTTGGGACGACCTGAGGTCATGAAAGGCGCTGTAGAAATGCAAGTTCTTTTTTCCAATATACACTTCCATTGAGTGAAGCTGCTCATTAGAAGCACAAAGTCATGGAGTGACCTGTGAAAGGAGACAGACTGCGCGACAAACTGCCAGGTTAATGCTGCACACAAGGTGTTTTATGTTTGGTTATCAATAGAGGACTGTGCTGGATGGAGAGGAAGTTAAACGAGTAAGAGAAACCTTTACCAGACAGTAAATAAAAATAATTAACAAAAGAAAGGGCCAGGGAGCCGTGGGACAACAGACTAATATTTCCATTGAGACAAGACGACGGAGGCAACCAGCTCAAAAAACGGGCACTTTGAAGAGTCACAAATCAGAGGGAAAGAGGGGCTCCTGTGTTATGTCTAAAGCAGGAAAAAATTAATTGGGTTTCTACGCACACTGAGGTTAAGGGCCAGATGTTACAAAGAAGTAAAGTCAGTCGCAGTGATTCATCACTTTGCGAAAAGCACAATGAACGAAAGCTGAAGGGACGAGTAATTTCAGACTCTTAACAATATATTTATGTTCAACCTGATCTCCTGTGGCAGTGCTCATGGATACTGTGGAGTCTAGCATGTGATGTTCAGCTGCTGGCCTGTTCCTTTAAGACTCTTGTTCAAGGATTCCCTGTAGGAAAATAGCAAATAATAACTCAATTCCAGGCAATTGTGCATCATTGGTCCCACCATTGGCGGCCGTGTCTTCAGCTGTTCAGGCCCAAGCTCTGGAATTCCCTCCCTAAACCTCTCCGCCTCTCTCTCCTCCTTTAAGACCCTCCTTGAAACCCACTAAGGTTTTGGTCACCCCTCCTATCTCCTTCTTTGGCCCGGCATCTATTTTGTCTGAATGCCACTGTGAAGCGCCTTGGGATGTTTTTCTACGTTAAAGGCACTAGATAAATATATATATATTGTTATTGTTTGTAACAACAGGAGGCCAATCAGAGTGTAATTGTAACTTCTGGTCAATTTCTGGCTCCTGGTTTAATGCCTGGCTTTCTTCCTCATTACTAAGATTGCTATATATCTGTAGCAAAGTGTGACATCTGGAGTGTGACATCTGGATTGTGATGTCTGGATTGTGACATCTGGAGTGTGACATCTGGAGTGTGACATCTGGATTGTGATGTCTGGAGCATGACATTTGGATTGTGACGTCTGGAGTGTGATATCTGGATTGTGACGTCTGGAGTGTGACGTCTGGAGTGTGACATCTGGAGTGTGACGTCTGGATTGTGATGTCTGGTGTGTGATGTGTGTCATCCCTTGCTAGAAACTCTGTGCGTGGACTTTATCCAGGTCCCAGTTGTGATGTCCATCACGGTGGATCAGCCTGTAGCCACTGTCTGGGCTCACAAAGAATAACCACTTGGCCAATGTAAGGAGAGGCCGGCCGATATTCCCAAAGTCTGAAGCTCAGCAAGAGAGGAGAGAGCGAAATCATTTTCAAAAGTTCAAAAAGAAAAGCAAGTCATGGGGTTAATCTTTAAACATAGTTACTGAGGTCAGTTCATTGCTTTCATCAGACAGAATCAAGCTTTCAGAATCTCAGAGAGATGTTACCGCACAGGTGGAAGATTTTGACTTTGTGTGACGGTGTAAACCAGGCAGCTGGTTTTACATCTCTCCTGATTGAAGTCTGTGGAAATTAAAATGGGGAGAGATGTAAAGAGGGCTTCAGATTCAGTATCACCTGTTTCACACCGTCGTAAAAGATTCACCCCACAGAGTGCAGCGACGTTTAGTTTATTCCTCTAGTGTCTCTGCTTTAGCCTGGGCACACCTGGGCACTGGGAATGTGATATTCAGGCTTTGCCTGAGATGTGAGATCCAGCCATTCCCGTTACCCTCCGGCCCCCGGCCTCACAGTAACTGGGAAGATAAGACCATCACTTTGTTTGTGCTGAATAGATTGTTTCAGAGAGCCACTGCTTCCACTGGCTTCTCCTGTGTTGGGCTGTGACTCGGCCTCAGGCTCTGTAACACAGGCCTCTGTTGTATCACAGGCCTTTGTTGTAACACAGGCCTCCTCCCTCATCAGGCACTTCACATATGGCAGGTCAGGAACTCAGCAAAAAGGGACTAAATACCAACAGCAAAATCTTGTGACTAACCCCAAAGTTTTACAATTTCCTGTTTAATTGTTATTTCAGCTTTTGGCTCCTTACAGCAAAATTACTGCCACAGTTCAAGAAGGCGGCTCACCACCACCTTCTCAAGGGCAATTAGGGATGGGCAATAAATGACGGTCTCGCCAGATTACACAATGTACAGAACACTGTCAATGTACACCATTATGGGTACACAGATATGTCAATGTACATTATAATAGGATACAGAATGACAATGTAAAAAAGAAAAAGAAAGACTTGCATTTATATAGCGCCTTTCATGATCTCAGGACATCACAAAATGCTTTACAGCCAATGAAGTACTTTTGAAGTGTAATCACTGTTGTAATATAGGAAACACGACAGTCAATTTGCGCACAGCAAGATCCCACACACAGCAATGAGATAAATGACCAGATAATCTGTTTAAGTGATGTTAGTTGAAGGATAAATATTGTCCAGGACACCGGGGAGAACTCCCCTGCTCTTTTTGGAAATAGTGCCATGGGATCTTTTACATCCACCTGAGAGGGCAGACAGGGCCTCTGTTTAACATCTCATCCAAAAGACAGCACCTCAGTACTGCACTGGGAGAGTCAGCCTAGATTTTGTGCTCAAGTCTCTGGAGTGGGACTTGAACCCATGACCTTCTAACTCAGAAACAAGAGTGTTACCCATTGAACCACCACCGATATATACTGCAACATTGTGAATGTACAGTATGATGGGGTACAGAAAACTCCCAATGTCCAGTATAATAGGTCACAGAGCACGGTCAATGTGGGATACAGTTGGGTGGGAGTGACCCCACTTCATGGGTTCCCTACATTGACTCAGGACCCCATGAATTCTCGTGGCTTCAGGTCAAACATGGCAGGAAACCTCCTGCCGATTATCATCTATCGCTCTCCCTCAGCTGATGAATCAGTCCTCCTCCATGTTCAATGCCAATTGGAGGAAGCACTGGGGGTAGCTAGGGCACAGAATGTGCTCTGGGTGGGGAACCTCAAAGTTCATCACCAAGAGTGACTTGGTAATGCCACCATTGACGGAGCTGGCCGAGTCCTGAAGGACAGAGCTACCAGACTGGGCTTGAAGCAGATGGTGAGAGAATCTACTTGACCTGATCCTCACCAGTCCACCTGTCACAGGTGCATCTTACCATGACACTATTGGTAGGAGTAGCCACCACACAGTCCTTGAGGAGACCAATCCTGCCTTCCGTCCACCGTGTCGTGTGGCACTACCACCATGCTAATGGGGATAGAGTAAGAACCAATGTAGCAGCTCAAAACTGGGCAACCATGAGGCGCTGTGGGCCATTAGCAGCAGAATTGTATTCCACCACAATCTGTAACCTCATGACCAGCATATTCCTCATCCTCCATCACCATCAAACCAGATGACCAAACCTGGTTCAATGAAGAGTGAAGAAGGGCAGCACCAGAAAATGAGGTGCCAACCTGGTGAAGCTGCAACACAGGACTACAATTAAAAGGAAATAATCCTTCTGTAGCACCTGATGCACGGGGCAATACATACTCAGATCATCCAGTTACCATGGCAACAATTGTAATAAATTGGGTAGCCAAGTGGTGAAGGATAAAATACTAGAGCCTGGTCTTCAGTTGCTTCCAAGCCTTTATTCACAGAGCTCAACATCACACACACACACACCCCCTAGATCAGCTCTCTTATAAATGGATGCTAGAGCGTTCTCAATTTATACACACCACCTGAATATAATTAACATTAATTGATATAAATCACATGGATACAATTAACAACAATGCCCCTCTAAACCATAAGGTAAAAATACATTGTCAAAGAGAACTACGCAGCATGTCCCACAGTATCGAAACAGAGAAGACAGATTCATGTTTCGGGTATAGAAACAGAACTCCTGACTGGGAGCATTCATCATATTAATTAATCGGTGCTGAGGTTAGGGCTTTGGGGCAGATGGTGCATTAGTTTTTTGCTTATTGAAAAGCTCAGGTGATGGCTGACAGAGCAGGACAACGGGATGGATAATGGGAGTGAAGACTAGGTGAACCAAGGGGTTGTGATGAGGCGATGAATTCGGTGATGGTATCGCCAACCTGGTTGAGATCAGCTGATTAATCACAGACTCAACGGTCAAACCTGTGGCCTTCCTGATCTTCATGGCTCAGCTATTTATTGAGCTAACCTGCTGAGCCAACGAGAGGGACCCAAGTTTATGGTGTAAAAGGCTGTAGATCGCAGATAATCCCAGCCTCCTTTGCTCTGTAACCGACTATCTCCTTAAACCCGCATCCCGAACTCTTCCACCCTCAACAACAACCTGCATTTATATAGCGCCTTTAACATAGTAAAATGTCCCAAGGCGCTTCACAGCAGCGATTATTAAACAAAATTTGACACCGAGCCACATAAGGAGATATTAGGACAGGTGACCAATAGCTTGGTCAAAGAGGTAGGTTTTAAGGAGTGTCTTAAAGGAGGAGAGAGAGAGGCAGAGAGGTTTAGGGAGGGAATTCCAGAGCTTAGGGCCCAGGCAGCTGAAGGCACGGCCGCCAATGGTGGAGCGATGGAAATCGGGGATGCGCAAGAGGCCAAAATTGGAGGAGCGCAGAGATCTCGGAGGGTTGTAGGGCTGGAGGAGGTTACAGAGATAGGGAGGGGCGAGGGCCATGGAGGGATTTGAACACGAGGATGAGAATTTTAAAATTGAGGCGTTGCCGGACCGGGAGCCAATGTAGGTCATCGAGCACAGGGGGTGATGGGTGAACGGGACTTGGTGTGACAAGTGCGAGGAGCTTATGGATTTCTTCATCTTCAAACTAAAGGCCATCCATTCAGTTAGCTCTGCTGCTTCCCCTTGCCCACGAAGGCAAACCACCTCCCCCTGGTCCACCTCCAGCTCCAGCCCTGAACCCTCATCTCTCTCAGTGTGTAGCACTCTCGCCACTCCAGAGACTTGGGCACAAAATCCAGGCTGACACTACTCCCAGTGCCAGTACTGAGGGAGTGCTGCACTGTTGGAGATGCCGACATTCAGATGAGACATTAAACTGAGGCTCTGTCTGCCCTCTCAGATGGATATAAAAGATCCCACGGCCACTATTTCAAAGAAGAGCAGGAGAGTTCTCCCAGTGTCCTGGCCAATATTTATTCCTCAACCAACATCACTAAAAACTGATTATCTGGTCATTGTCACATTCCTGTTTGTGGGATCTTGCTGTGTGCAAATTGGCTGCTGCGTTTCCTACATTACAACAGTGACTACACTTCAAATGGCTATAAAGTGCTTCAGGACGTCCTGAGATTGTGAAATGTGCCTTATAAATGCATTTCTTTCTCACTCCCTGCTCTCTCCTAGCTTCTCTTCAATCTTCACCATCTACTGACCCACCTCTGACCTTCCTTTCCTCTCCAAGGTGCTGGAACATGTCACCTCCCAGATTGGTGCCCATCTCTCCCAGAATTGCCTGTTTGAATCCCTTCAATCAGATTTCTGCCCTGCCCACAGCTCTGAAACAGCCCTAACCAAACTCAGGGGAGCGACATTCTCTGTGATGGTTACCCCAGTGCAATATCCCTCCTCAAATCAGTCCAAGCATGGGAGGGTGCGATGAGTCTCGATTTCAACACAGTGAAGAAGCAGGGAAGAGGGAGAATGTAGGATGGGAGATTTTATACCCAGGAGGAAGAAGACTAAGAGAATTTACAAAGCACAGAAGTAATTGATATAATTTCAGGCATTGCATGGATATGAAAAGTGGTGGCTGTTCGGGAGAGAAAGATTGCAGAGAAAACCCATTTCTATTTATAATTCTTTGGCACCAGGTTCTGCCCCTGGAAGGCTTATAAACACTTGACAGTGGCCCATTTGTTGTCCTGTTTCCTTCCCTTTTCCTGGGGCCTTTCCTGGCCAGTTTTAACTTGTACAATGGGATGTTTGTGATGATCCAACATCCCCAGTCATTGGGAAATGTCATTCAGTCAGTAAATCATCCATTTGTTGCAGGCACCGGATTGCGGGAGGGGAATATAAGGAAGGAATTCTGGGAGCTCGGTATATATTTTAATATCACATTTGAGTTTTCCACACAGTTAACAATTTTTTTAAAATGACGAGATTGGGCCGTAAACCACTTTGGGACATCCTGAGGTTGTGAAAGGCACTGTAGAAATGCATTTCCTTCTCTCCCATCTCTGCCCTACCCTCTCCGATGGGGTTGGATGAAGAGGGGGAGGGAGGAGGCTCGTGTGGAGCATAAACACCAGCATGGACCTGTTGGGCCGAATGGCCTGTTTCTGTGCCGTAAATTCCATATAATTCTATGTAATGAATTCACTCCTTTACCGGTTGGGAGACAAGACTCTGCGATTGGGAGCTCAGTTCTCCCACCAGCCTTCGGGAGTTTCAAGCCATCCCATTGGGTAGTGAAATCACATGTTCTGATTGGTTACACAGCTAACCCAATGGCTTTCCCTTCTCTCCCTCCTCATGGATTCCTGTTCTTTGCTTCCCTGACTTCTCCTTCCTCTTGCTCTTTGTCTTTTAGTGTCACCCTTTCTGATTAAGCTCACTCAGATTTTTTCAGTCCCCAGCTCAGAGCCTCCACTGGACTGAACTGTGGTTTTCAAGAATTGGTGCCATGATGTTGTTACCCGCTCTCCAACCTGGACTCCTGCCCAGCGGAGCGTGTGCCGGGAGCGCGGGTGCTGAATTTCCTTTTACTGTGAACCAACTCACTCCAATTGTCTCCAGGAGTCTCACGATGCGGGTCTCCTCTTACATCGGGGAGACCAGTCGCAGATTGGGCGATCGCTTTACTGAACACCTCCGCTCAGTCCGCAAGCGTGACCCTGAGCTTCCGGCCGCTTACCATTTCAATTCTCCGTCCCACTCCCACTCTGACCTCTCTGTCCTTGGCCTCCTACACTGTTCCAATGAAGCTCAACAGAAGCTCGAGGAACAGCACCTCATCTTTCGATTAGGCACTTTACAACCTTCTGGACTCAACATTGATTTCAATAACGTCAGATCATAACCACTGCTCCCATTTTCTCAGACAGCAGGTGCCGGTAATGGTTCTGCTGTTGCCATTCACACCTCCTCTAGACCCATCTTTTGTTTCTTTATGGACCTATTCCCACCCTCCTTGCCTTGCACCATCGTCCCTTTTGCCATTTAATCACCCCTGCCCTCCACCCTATCACAGACCTTTCCCCTTTGTTCTTTCCTCCCCACCCTCTTTTCCCGGCTTTGTACTTGTTTATAAACTGTAAAATCTCTAACTTTGTTCAGCTTTTGGTCACCTGACCTAATATCTCCTTATGTGGCTCGGTGTCAAATTTTGTCTGATGATCGCTCCTGTGAAGCCACTGCAGTTGGGACGTTTTACTACGTTAAAGGCGCTATATAAATGCAAATTGATGTTCTTAATGAGCTCTGGTTAAAATTGCAGTGAGTTCGTTCTGGCAGATGGGAACGTAACTGAAACCAGTGGTTTCCCACCATTAAAATTCCCCCCCCAACCCCCCCTCATCGTGTCTTCACAAGTGAAGGTGGAGAAGAGAAACGTAAAAACAGGGGTACATCCACACAGACAAGTAACACCATGAGGCAGGGTCAGACCAAGCCTTCAACCTCAGGCCTGTTTCGAGATAGTTCGCCATTCACTCAATGACCACGATTCAAGACTTTTGACACAAAGTAATCCAATTGGTTTTCAGTCTCTTTGAATCTTCCCAGCACTGACACCGTCAACACCATCAGCTGTTCCAGTAAGAAAGGAGCCTCACATTGAGTGAATGTCAGCGAATCCCCTTCCACTGGCTGGGCCAAGACAGAGAGGGAGAGAAGATCAAAATCTAATCAAATTACGAAGCAAATGGTTTGCAATCTGCTTCTCTCCTGCTTTGAAACCAGTCAATCAGGTAATTACATTTGCGACACTGAGGTTAATTCGATTAGTTCCTCACTTCACTGCTGGCATCAATTGGCTTTTATTTCTGGAAGATCGTTTCGAAAGAAGATTGAGAGGGAGAAAATGTAGATTTCATTACAAATAAGACAGGCGCCCGTTGTTCCTTTAAACTATTTTTTGCACAGTTTTGAGCCAGCTGATGGTTGCCTCGTTAATGGAGATATTTACTCAGGCTCTGTGTCATTTCTCAATGCAAGGTTTGGTTTAATTGCAACAATTGAATTTTAAAATTCTCATCCTTGTTTTCAATCCTTCCATGGCCTCGCCCCTCCCTATCTCTGTAACCTCCTCCAGCCCTACAACTCTCGAGATCTCTGCGCTCCTCCAATTCTGGCCTCCTGCGCATCCCCCGATTTCCATCGCTCCACCATTGGCGGCCGTGCCTTCAGCTGCCTCAGCCCTAAGCTCTGGAATTCTCTCCCTAAACCTCTCTGCCTCTCTCTCTCTCCTCCTTTAAGATGCTTCTTAAAACTTTTGACCAAGCTTTTGGTCACTTATGTGACTCGTTGTCAAGTTTTGTCTGATAATCGCTCCTGTGAAGCGCCTTTGGACATTTTACTACATTGAAGGCATTGTATAAATGCAAGTTGTTGTTGATATACAGAAATAATTTACTTACAATGTCAACTCTGATCTCTCCACATCATGGGATCAGCTACCGGCCAAATTCAAAGTCCCAATCTTCTGAAATAGGCCCAGTGCGGATTTTAGAGACCAGAGAAAAAAAATTCCCAATCCAGACATTTCAGAGAAGGATGACACTGTGTACGTGTTGTTGAGCAAGAGATGGAACGGCAAAGAGCAGGTGGTCCTTTCAATAAAGCTTGTTTTACAGCAGGAGTACATTTTCATTAAAGTAAGGAGTGTTAAATTTGAGGAATGAAACACTTATTTACATTTTTCACCTAGTGTCCTTATTGAGCACTCCCAAGGCAGGTACAGCACAGGTTAGATACAGAGTAAAGCTCCCTCTACACTGTCCCATCAAATACTCCCAGGGCAGGTATAGCCCGGGTTAGATACAGAGTAAAGCTCCCTCTACACTGTCCCATCAAACACTCCCAGGGCAGGTACAGCACGGGTTAGATACAGAGTAAAGCTCCCTCTACACTGTCCCATCAAACACTCCCAGGGTAGGTACAGCACGGGTTAGATACAGAGTAAAGCTCCCTCTACACTGTCCCATCAAACGCTCTGAGGGCAGGTATTTAATTAATCCCACTCTCCCGCTCTTTCCCTGAAGCCCTGCAAATTTCTCCTTTTCAAGTATTTATCCAACTCACCTTTGAAAGTTATTATTGAATCTGCTTCCACCGCCCTTTCAGCGCATTCCAGATCAGAACAACTCATTGTGTAAATAAAATTCTCCTTTTCTCCCCTCTGATTCTTTTGCCAATTATCTTAAATCTGTGTCCTCTGGTTACCGACCCTCCTGCCAGTGGAAACAGTTTCTCCCTATTTACTCTATCAAAACCCCTCATGATTTTGAACACCTCTATTAAATCTCTTAACCTTCTCTGCTCTAAGGCAAATGATTCCAGCTCCTCCAGTCTCTCCACATAACTGAAGTGTCTCATCCCTGGAACCATTCTAGTAAATCCCGTCTGCGCCATCTTCAAGGCCTTGACATCCTTCCTAAAGTGTGGTGCCCAGAATTGGACACAATACTCCAGCTGGGGCCTAACCTGTGATTTATCCAAGTTATGTATAATCTGCAAAGTTTGAAATGATGCTCCCTCTACCCAAGTCCAGGTCATTAATATATATCAAAAAGAGCAGTGGGCCTAACACCGACCCCTGGGGAACACCACTGTATACTTCCCTCCAGTCTGATAAACATCTGTTCACCACTACTCCCTGCTTTCTGTCTCAGCCAATTTTGTATCCACACTGTCCCTTGGGCTTCAAGCTTGCTAACAAGTCTATTATGTGGCACTTTATCAAACGTCTTTTAAAAGTCCATATACCCATCATCAACCGCACTACCCTCATCAACCCTCTTCATTATTTCATTGAAGAACTCAATCAAGTTTGTCAGACACGACTTGTCTTTAACAAATCCGTGTTGGCTGTGTCATTTGTTCACCCATGTTCTTCCAAGTGACAATTCATTTTGTCCCAGATTATGGTCTCTGGAAGTTTCCCCACCACTGATGTTAGGCTGACTGGCCTGTAGTTACTGGTTTATTTCAGTCCTCTGGTCCCACTCCCATGTCCAGATCCAAGGAGGATTGAAAGATTTTGGCCAAAGTCTCTGCCATTTCCACCCTTATTTCCCTCAGTATCCTAGGATTCATCCCATCCTGACCCGGTGACTTTTCTACTTTGAGTGCTGCCAGCCGTTTAGGTCCCTCCTCTTTATCCATTATAAATGTGAGGTGATGCATTTTGGTAGATCGAATCAGACCAGGACCTACTCCGTTAATGGTAGGGCGTTGGGGAGAGTTATAGAACAAAGAGATCTAGGAGTACAGGTTCATAGCTCATTGAAAGTGGAGTCACAGGTGGATAGGGTGGTGAAGAAGGCATTCAGCCTGCTTGGTTTCATTGGTCAGAACATTGAATACAGGAGTTGGGATGTCTTGTTGATGTTGTACAAGACATTAGTAAGGCCACACTTGGAATACTGTGTACAGTTCTGGTCACCCTACTATAGAAAGGATATTATTAAACTAGAAAGAGTGCAGAAAAGATTTACTAGGATGCTACCGGGACTTGATGGTTTGACTTATAGGGAGAGGTTAGATAGACTGGGACTTTTTTCCCTGGAGAGTAGGAGGTTAAGGGGTGATCTTATAGAAGTCTATAAAATAATGAGGGGCATAGATAAGGTCGATAGTCAAAATCTTTTCCCAAAGGTAGGGGAGTCTATAACGAGGGGACATAGATTTAAGGTGAGGGGAGAGATACAAAAGGGTCCAGAGGGGCAATTTTTTCACTCAAAGGGTGGTGAGTGTCTGGAATGAGCTGCCAGAGGCAGTAGTAGAGGCGGGTACAATTTTGTCTTTTAAAAAGCATTTGGACAGTTACTTGGGTAAGATGGGTATAGAGGGATATGGGCCAAGTGCAGGCAATTGGGACTAGCTTAGTGGTATAAACTGGGCGACATGGACATGTTGGGCCGAAGGGCCTGTTTCCATGTTGTAAACTTCTATGATTCTATGATTCTATTTCTATCTTATCCGATTTCTCTACCCCCCTCCTCCTTTACTGTGACATTCGCAGCATCCTCTTCTTTAGTGAAGACAGATGAAAAGTACTCACCGAGAACCTCAGCCGCATCTTCTGCCTCCACAACATCCCAAAGTGCTTCAGAGGAGCGATTATCAGACAAAAATTTGACACAAGGAGATATTAGGACAGGTGACCACAAGCTTGGTCAAAGAGGTAGGTTTTAAGGAGCAACTTAAAGGAGGAGAGGGTGGTAGAGAGGCAGAAGGGAATTCCAGAGCTTAGAGCCGAGGCAGCTGAAAGCACGGCCGCCAATGGTGGAGCGATTAAAATCGGGGATGCGCAAGAGGCCAGAATTGGAGGAGCGCAGAGATCTCAGAGAGTTGTAGGGCTGGAGGAGGTTACAGTGATGGGAGGGGCGAGGCCATGGAGGGATTTGAAAACAAGGATGAGAATTTTAAAATCGAGGCGTTGCTGGACCGGGAGCCAATGTAGATCAGTGAGCACAGGGGGTGATGGGTGAACGGGGCTTGGTGCGAGTTAGGATATGAGCAGCAGAGTTTTGGATGAGCTCAAGTTTATGGAGGGTGGAAGGTGGGAGGCCGGCCAGGGGAGCATTGGAATAATTGAGTCTGGAGGTAACAAAGGCATGGATGAGAGTTTCAGCAGCAAATGAGCTGAGGCAGGGGTGGAGATGGGCGGGCATCGAAGGCTGGAGATTCAGGGAACCCTTTTGGTCCCCAGAAGCTTCGAGCGGTCACGAAAGCTTCATTTATTCTGTTTGATTAAAGAATATCCCAGAACCCTGAGTAATGAGGTGTTTGTGAATGGTGAAACGATCAGGGTTGTTCAGAGTGGGTCGGATTAGGGTGGGGGAGGAGTAACAAGGATGGTGCCCACACCTATAGGCCTTTTATTCCACAATCCTCTACTTGGCACCATAGTCAGTTATCACTGTGATAATGTCAGATGTTTCTCCTGGCCCTGAAAACAACAAAAGGGGCTCATCCTGCATTTCACATTCTCCAGTAAGCACTAAAAGCACAATGCTTTGGAAAGACGCTAATGATAAATAGATACCAGGAGTATCCAATCATCAGCCGAACTATCCATCAACAGTGACAGACAGCAGAGGCATGAAACAACAGCAGCCTCTAAAACCAGCCCCTCTGCTTTGTTTTGATAGAAGAGATACAGTGGAGTGACAGGATGAAGGCTGAGAGATTAATCAACTCACCCACCAGATCAACCTTTCGCTAAATTTAATAAATAAGATTCCCTTCCCTCATTGGACAGCTGGCTTAATCTGCTCCTTTTTTTTAAGACCAGATGTAGTCGCCTCATCTGCTAGTCGAGTCCCAGTAGCCCGGTAGGAAGCAGATGTTGCCTTGCAGAATTACTGGCAGGCCTCTCCCATAGCTGTCAGGAGCTGCCCTCTTTCTCAAACCCTTTGCCATGGCAACTGCCTCCTGCTGTCACCCTAGCCTGCCTGTCTTCCTTAGTCTGCGATTACTTCCATCTCCCCAGCAGTCGCCAATGCAGCCCAGATTCTAATCATGTAACATTCAGTTCCTGTGGGCCTTAGTCGGAGAGCATTCAACACTCGTCAAAAAAAAAAGAATACAGACAAGATGGTCTCCATGGATACTGGCCTTGTAACCAGAGGAAAAGAGGCCAGCAAAGTACAAGAAATTGCATTGGAGGCATGAGATAGATATAAATTAAATGTTTGCTTACAAGCCATCCAAATTAACTGGCCATTAACCCATTGCTGTTTGTGGGAGCTTGCTGTGTGCAAATAGTCTGCTGAGTTTGCCTACGTTACAACAGTGACTACACTCTGAAAGTACTTCATTGGCTGTGAAGCACTTTGGGACATCTCTGAGATTGTGAAAGGTGCTAAATAAATGCAAGTCTTTTTTTCTATGGCAATTTTGTAGCACTAAATACTGGGCTCCCATTTACAGGGGATGATCGATCCTAGATGTTGCTGGCAGCATTGGGAGATTCAAGACTTAAATCACTGTTCTAGGGATGGGAGATGCAGAACCCTCCTGATCGTCAGGGCTGTGATCGCAGAGTTATATGTGACAAGTCATACATTCCCTTCACTCAATGGGTTCCTTTGATGAAGCTCAGAGACAAAGCATCAAACCCAATATAAATTTAAATAAACTTTCTGTCTCTTTAACCAAGTCAGAAGGATTTGAAAATTAATTCCATATTTCTCACATCTCCAAGGTTAGGAAGCTATAGCCAGGTTGAAAAAAAGCTATTTATTGCAATCAGCAACAACTTGCATTGAAATAGCACCTTTATTGTAGTAAAATGTCCCAAGGTGCTTCACAGGAGCGATTATCAGACAAAAATTGACACCGAGCCACGTAAGGAGATGTTAGGACAGGTGACCAAAAGCTTGGTCAAAGAGGTAGAAACATAGAATCATAGAAAATTTACGGCACAGAAGGAGGCCGTTCAGCCCATCGTGTCCACGCCAGCCGAAAATGAACCACCCAGCCTGATCCTACTTTCCAGCACTTGGTCCGTAGTCTTGTAGATTACTGCACTTCAGGTGCATATCCAGGTACTTTTTAAATGTGATGAGGGTTTCTGCCTCTACCACCCTCTCAGGCAGTGAGTTCCAGACCCCGACCGCCCTCTGGGTGAAAAAAAATTTCCTCAGCTCCTCTCTAATCCTTCTACCAATCACTTTAAATCTATGATGTGGATCTATGCCCACTGGTTATTGACCTCTCTGCTAAGGGAAATAGGTCCTTCCTATCCACTCTACCTAGGACCCTCATAATTTTGTACACCAGGTAGGTTTTAAGCAGTGTCTTAAAGGAGAGCGAGGTAGAGAGGCGGAGAGGTTTAGGGAGGGAATTCCAGCCTAGGCAGCTGAAGGCACGGCCGCCAGTGGTGGGGCGAAGGAAATCGGGGATGTGCAAGAGGCCAGAATTGGAGGAGCACAGAGATCGCGGAGGGTTGTGGGGCTGGAGGAGGTTACAGAGATAGGGAGGGGGGCGAGGCCACAAAGGATTTTAACCAGCACACGTGTTGGCCAAAACGCAGGAAGGTGAATCTCGAAAAATCTGTGGGGATCCCAATTCAGATTCGAACCTCTCCCCTGATGTTCTTGGGGGAGTGGGGAGGTGGGAATTGAAAGGCCATTAGTGGAGGTTTTAACAAGATCCATCAGCAGGTCAAGCATTGAATCTTCAACCAAATCCAAATTGACCCTGTTGAGACTAGGCTGCTGAGGTAAGTATCGCCTCGGGCAATGTGTGAGTCAGGACAGGGGAACTGGAGAGCGGAACAAAGGCTCACGGAGGGCCAAGTTAATCAATATCGTCAAAAGTATCCGATATCATAGACTCTTGCTGAGCTGAGGAGGCAGAAACAGCTGATGAAAGTTATACAATTATAATGTAATTTATATCGTTGAACTAGCTCACACAGATTATTAAGGGTGTGGCAGTGTGGTGGTTATGTTACTGTATCTAGTAATCCGGAGTAATAATATCAGAGAACATTAAATCCCATCGCGGGCAGATTGAGAATTTGAATTGAATTTTTAAAAAAATCTGTAAATAAAGAACTGGTCTCAGTAAAAGTGACCATGAGGCTGTCAGATTGTCATAAAATCCCCACTGGTTCACTAATGTCCTTTAGGGAAGGAAACCTGCCGTCCTTACCCGGTCTGGGCCTATATGTGACTCCAGTCCCCACACCAACATTGTTGACTCTTAACTGCCCTCTAAAATGCTATAGGAACATCCCAAAGCAGTTCGCAGCCAATGAAGCATTTTTGAGCTGTAATTCCAGTTATTGAAGTTCAAACTGCAAATGCCGGAAATCGAGAAAGAGCGAAAGAAAGAAAGACCTGCATTTCTATCGGGCCTTTCATGACCTCGGGACTCCCCAAAGCGCTTTACAAACAATGAAGTACTTTTTGAAGTGTAGTCACTGTTGTAATGTAGGAAACGCGGCAGCCAATTTGTGCACAGCAAGATCCCACAAACCAGCAATGTGGTAATGACCATATAATCTGTTTTTAGTGATGTTGGTTGAGGGAAAGATACTGGCCAGGACACCAGGGAGAACTCCTCGGCTTTTCTACAGATAGCAGCGTGGGATCTTTTACATCCACCCGAGAAGGCAGACGGGACTGTGGTTTAACATCTCATCTGAAAGCTGACAGTGCAGCACTTCCTCAGTATGGGCACCGGGAGTGTCAGCCTGGATTATGGGAGTGAAATTCAACTTTGGCTGGGGTGTAAATGAGCAGTAGTGGATCGGTGCCCAAAGTACACCCTCCCTATGTACACCCTCCCAATGTACACCCTCCCAATGTACACCCTCCCTATGTACACCCTCCCAATGTACACCCTCCCAATGTACACCCTCCCAATGTACACCCTCCCAATGTACACCCTCCCAATGTACACCCTCCCTATGTACACCCTCCCAATGTACACCCTCCCAATGTACACCCTCCCTATGTACACCCTCCCAATGTACACCCTCCCAAAGTACACCCTCCCAATGTACACCCTCCCAATGTACACCCTCCCAATGTACACCCTCCCAATGTACACCCTCCCAATGTACACCCTCCCAATGTACACCCTCCCAATATACACCCTCCCAATGTACACCCTCCCAATGTACACCCTCCCAATGTACACCCGCCCAATACACACCCGCCCAATGTACACCCGCCCAATATACACCCGCCCAAAGTACACCCGCCCAATATACACCCTCCCAATGTACACCCTCCCAATGTACACCCGACCAATGTACACCCGCCCAATATACACCCTCCAAATGTACACCCTCCCAATGTACACCCTCCCAATATACACCCTCCCAATGTACACCCGCCCAATGTACACCCTCCGAATGTACACCCTCCCAATGTACACCCTCCCAATGTACACCCTCCCAATGTACACCCTCCCAATGTACACCATCCCAATGTACACCCGCCCAATGTACACCCGCCCAATGTACACCCGCTCAATGTACACCCTCCCAATGTACACCCTCCCAAAATACACCCACCCAATATATACCCTCCCAATATACAGCCGCCCAATGTACACCCGCTCAATGTACACACGCCAAATGTACACCCGCCCAAAGTACACCCGCCCATAGTACACCCGCCCAATGTACACCCGCCCAAAGTACACCCGCCCAAAGTACACCCGCCCAATGTACACCCGCCCAAAGTACACCCGCCCAATGTACACCCGCCCAATGTACACCCGCCCAATAAACACCCCCCCAATACACACCCGCCCAATACACACCCGCTCAAAAAACACCCACCCAATGTACACCCGCCCAATGTACACCCGCTCAATGTACACCCGCCCAATGTACACCCGCCCAAAGTACACCCGCCCAAAGTACACCCGCCCAATGTACACCCGCCCAATGTACACCCACCCAATAAACACCCCCCCAATACACACCCGCCCAATACACACCCGCCCAAAAAACACCCACCCAATGTACACCCGCCCAATGTACACCCGCTCAATGTACACCCGCCCAATGTACACCCGCCCAATGTACACCCGCCCAATACACACCTGCCCAAAAAACACCCGCCCGATATACACCCGCCCGATATACACCCGCCTGATGTACATCCACCCGATATACACCCACCCGATATACACCCACCCAATATTCACCCGCCCAATATACACTTGTCCAATATACACACTGCCCAATATACACCCGCCCGATATACACCCGCCCAATGGATAGGGAAATTGGGAGGGGTGTATAACAGGCAAGCAATCCGCTACCTCTCATTTTGCACCCCTGCTGATGTTGGATGGTAGCCCTTTGTGCTCGAGTCTCTGGAGTGGGGCCTGAAACCACAACCTTCTGACTTAGAGATGAGAGTGCTCACACTGAGCTGACTCAGACTCGAGCACTCCCCTCGAGGCTCAGCGAGTATATCGGGAGTGTGGGTGCACTCCATTCTGACTAGACAGTCCCGGGCTTGATTCAGCTGATCAGACGGAGATGACTGTGTAGATGAACCCAACCTTTATTCTCACTGCCCCCGGACTGGAGACAGGTTAGAGAAGCTTTGTTTCATTCTACACTGAGAATTGGGCTTGGCTGTGATGCTTTCCATGGTAGAATAACCTGCTCAGGTTCAGTCTCCAGTCTCGTAATTCGAGTGAGGTACTGGACGGCAGGAGGAGAGTAAATGGGAACTTATGTTTTCATTGTTCAGCTGCACAGTGATTGTGGGTTTGTTTTTTGGGGCCGGGCTGTTGTATTGCAGACTGTTTCAGAGCAGTCACCATGGAACGTGTTACCTTGGTTACCACCAGCATTCACCGCTGGGGACAGACACGGTGTAAGACTTTTGGGAAAGTCATTCTGCGGGAATAGAATCTCACTCAGCCTGACAGCAAGATTGCAAAATACAGAGAGACCAGGGAGGCCATTCCAGCTAAATTAGCCCAACAATCCAGTGGGAGCCCCAAAGCCCCTCCTCCCATTCCCACATCCCACTGATTCTAAAAACAATTCCCGCTTTTTCCCTCCACTAGGTTAAAAATCTAGAACTTGCATTTATATAGCGCCTTTCACAACCTCAGGACAGCCAATGAAGTACTGTTGAAGTGTAGTCACTGTTTATAATGTAGGAAATGCGGCAGCCAATTTGTGCACAGCAAGATCCCACAAACAGCAGTGTGATAATGACCAGATAATCTGTTTTAGTGATGTTGGTTGAGGGATAAATATTGGCGAGAGTGCTACCACTGAGCCACGGCTGACACTAACCCGTGCTATCCCAGTTCTGGGAGTGTTTGATGTGACAGTGTGGAGGGAGTTTTACTCTGTATCTAACCCGTGCTGTACTAGTAACCAAATGAGAGTCAGTGCCTGTGGAACAGTCCCCCAGTGAGAGTCAGTGTGTGTGGGACTGTCCCCCAGTGAGAGTCAGTGTCTGTGGGACTGTCCCCCAGTGAGAGTCAGTGTGTGTGGGACTGTCCCCCAGTGAGAGTCAGTGTGTGTGGGACTGTCCCCCAGTGAGAGTCAGTGTCTGTGGAACTGTCCCCCAGTGAGAGTCAGTGTCTGTGGAACTGTCCCCCAGTGAGAGTCAGTGTCTGTGGAACTGTCCCCCAGTGAGAGTCAGTGTGTGTGGGACTGTCCCCCAGTGAGAGTCAGTGTGTGTGGAACTGTCCCCCAGTGAGAGTCAGTGTCTGTGGGACTGTCCCCCAGTGAGAGTCAGTGTCTGTGGAACTGTCCCCCAGTGAGAGTCAGTGTCTGTGGAACTGTATCCCAGTGAGAGTCAGTGTCTGTGGAACTGTACCCCAGTGAGAGTCAGTGTCTGTGGGACTGTCCCCCAGTGAGAGTCAGTGTCTGTGGAACTGTACCCCAGTGAGAGTCAGTGTGTGTGGAACTGTACCCCAGTGAGAGTCAGTGTGTGTGGGACTGTACCCCAGTGAGAGTTAGTGTGTGTGGAACTGTACCCCAATGTCTTCAGTTGAGGAGAAAAAATTGGGGGGAATGCCGAAAACCCAGAGAGATTTCATTAATCTGAATATTTCCCATTACAACAACAACTTGTAATTATTTCGTGCCTTTTATCGCAGTAAAACGTCCCAGGGTGCTTCACAGGAGCGTTAGTGACAAAACCTGACACGAGCCCCGTGAGGAGATACTCGGACAGGAGCCCAACAGCTTGGTCAAAGAGGTCGGTTTAAATCCTCATCCTGAAAATTCCAAAATGTTCTTTTTCCTTTAAGTGATTCAAAAAAACAATCATCGGCTCAAACAGATGTACGAAAGGACAGTGCCATCGGGGTCAAAGGTCAAAGGTCACTAATGTGATCAGGGCAATTAAAGCACGGAAAGTCTTTGTTTTGTGTCTAGCCCGGTCCAGTCATTCACTCCCCTCGCCCACTGGTGCAGCCTGCAACTGACAGAAGTCAATGTCACACGTCTACAGTCTGCCGGTGACTCTCCCGAGCACTTTATCACCAGTGTCAGTGTGTGTACACGTGACGGCCAGTTTATTAACTGTTGGGAAATTATTTATCTCTTAGATGAATATATCTAAGTGTCTGTGTCTAACTTTAGTGTGTCTGTGTGTAAGTCTGTGTGTGTGTGTGTCGGTGTCTGTGTCTATGTACGTGTGTTGGTGTGTGTGTCTGTTTGTGCGTCTGTGTCTTTGTGTGCATCTGTGTGTGTCAGTGTGTACGTCTGTCGGTGTGTGTGTGTGTCTGTGTGTCTGTGTGTGTCTGTGTGCCTGCCTGTATGTGTCCATGTTTGTATGTGTGCGCCTGTGTTTGTGTCTGTGTATTAGTGTGTGTCTGTATGTGTGTTTGTGTGTGTATGTGTGTGTCTGTGTACGTGTGTGTGTATGTGTGTGTGTGCGTGTCTGTCCATGTGTGTGTCTGTGTTTGTATGTGTCTGTGTGTGTGTATGTGTCTGTCTGTCTGTCTATCTGTGTACGTGTGTGTGTGTGTGTCTGTCTGTCTGTGTACGTGTGTGTGTGTGTGTGTGCGTGTCTGCCCACGTGTGTGTCTGTGTTTGTATGTGTCTGTGTGTGTGTCTCTATGTATGTGCATGTGCCTGTCTGTGTTTGTATGTGTCTGGGTGTGTGTGTGTCTGTTTGTATGTGTGTGTGTGTTTGTCTGTGTGTATCATGTTTATGTCTGTGTGTGTGTGTCTGTTTGTATGTATGTGCGTGTGTGTCTGTTTGTATCATGTTTATGTCCGTGTGTGTGTGTGTCTATGCTGCCCCTCTCCTGAGCCCTTTAACTCTTGCTTAGTGTCCTTCAATATATTGCCCGAGTGCTCAAATTTCTTTTGTGAGCCCAGACAGTGAGTGACGGATGGCTATTCAGCTGCAGGGTCTTCACGGTCTGCAGATTTTATGAACTGATGCTCGCTGGGAATACGTATCGGAATTCAAACACAGATGGCAACAAATCCATTTACATTAAAAGGGTTACTGTCTGCACTGGAATAGTGACAGAGGAATTTGATACAAATCTGTTAAATATCCCTACGATAATATTGCACAGCATCGCACACTGGCTCTGATTTGACTGGAGAGAAATTTCTGCCCATGCAATTCTACAGATAGGACTTCTTCCAGAGGGTCTGTGAGGTACAGTTTCAAAGTTTAAAACCCAGGAACAGGGGAGGGACTAAGAAACACCAGGAAATATGCCTGTGGCTGTCCTGAGAACTATTGGGATTATATTGTGATGCAAGAGAACACACTGCTTCTTTAGAGGGATAGAATTGAAAAGCAGGGAAGTTATGTTAAACATGTATAGAACTTTGGTTAGACCACACTTAGAGTATTGTGAACTGTTCTGGTCTCCGTATTATAAAAAGGATATAGAGGCACTGGAGAAGGTGCAAAAAAGATTTATAGGAATGATACCAGAACTGAGAGGATATAACTATCAGGAAAGGCTGAACAGACTGGGGCTCTTTTCTCTAGAAAATAGAAGGCTGAGAGGTGACCTGATAGAGGTCTTTAAAATTATGAAAGGGTTTGATAGGGTAGACGTAGAGAAAATGTTTCCACTTGTGGGGGAGACCAGAACTAGAGGCCATAAATATAAAATAGTCACTAATAAATCCAATCGGGAATTCAGGAGAAACTTCTTTACCCAGAGAGTGGTGAGAATGTGGAACTACCACAAGGAGTAGCTGAGATGAATAGCATAGATGCATTTAAGGGGAAGCTCGATAAACACATTGGGGAGAAAGGAATAGAAGGATATGCTGATAGGGTGAGATGAAGTAGGGAGGGAGGAGGCTTGTGTGAAGCATAAACACTGGCATAGACCAGATGGGCCGAATGGCCCTTTTCTGTGCTGTAGACTCTATATAATTTTAACTCTATGTAATAACAGTGTTCATGTATGAAATATCATATCTATAATAACTAAAAATCCTGTGTCTGTGCACACTTCCTGTCTACAAAACCTTATTTCCCGTTGTCACGTTTTTGTCACACTTTTGTGACAACTTTATTTCCATTCTAAACTCTTCTGTCCATGGAACTTGTCTATGTAAACTTGTCACGCTGTAATTATGCCTCCCCACCAATGGTGGCACTGTAGCCTCAGTGTCGCAGACCTGCACTACAGAGAAAAACTCCTTTGCTCCAACGCTCTCCTTCTCCGCTTTCCAAATTGCCATGAGTTTTGCGAATTAACTGTATCGAATCAAAGTATTATATAATAACAAGGACAGAATGTATGACATTAAAATGGGGTCTTTATTCATTCTCGGGATGTGGGCGTCACTGGCAAGGCCGGCATTTATTGCCCATCCCTAGTTGCCCTGAGAAAGTGGTGGTGGGCCGCCTCCTTGAACTGCTGTTAGTGGGTTTGACACAACTGAGTGTCTTGCTAGGCCACTTCAGAAGGCAGTTAAGAGTCACATATAGGCCCAGACCGGGTAAAGACGGCAGGTTTCCTTCCCTAAAGGACGTTCATGAACCAGTTGGGTTTTTAGACAATCCGACAGCTTCATGGTCACTTTTACTCGCAGCTTTTTATTTCCAGATTTTCACGTTCTCTGGATTACTAGTTCAGCAGCATAACCACTACATCACCGTGGAAATAAAAATCAGGAGAGATGTAAAACGGACGGGTGATTCTCTATCACCTGTTTTACACTATTACACAAAGTCAAAATCTATCCCAGTCTGAGATGGAGAAAGTGGGACAGAGAGGGGGAGTGAGACAGAGTGTGTGACAGAGAGAAAGAGTGAGAGAGAGAGAGTGAGTGGGATGGAGAGAGAGTGGGACAGAGAGATAGTGAGACAGAGTGTGGGATAGAGTGATAGTGAGACAGAGAGAGTGTGGGATAGAGTGATAGTGAAACAAAAAGAGAGTGTGGGATAGAGAGATGGTGAGACAGAGAGAGAGAGAGTGTGGGATGGAGAGATAGTGAATCAGAGAGAGAGAGAAAGTGTGGGATAGAGAGATGGTGAGACAGAGAGAGAGAGAGTGTGGGATGGAGAGATAGTGAATCAGAGAGAGAGAGAAAGTGTGGGATAGAGAGATGGTGAGACAAAGAGAGAGTGTGGGATAGAGAGATGGTGAGACGGAGAGAGAGAATGTGGGACAGAGTGGATCCCTTGTAGGTGATACTGACCATCTCTCGTACTGTGTGTTTTTACAACATTAAAGGACAGAATTGCGATGAACTCTCAGTTATTCCATTAAATGGGACTGGATCCTGCTCCAGGACAGCCCAGCGCGCCACCTTGTGGTGATGTGCTGCCACATCCGTACCCAGGTGCTGGGAGCGGTTCAGGGTCCTGGTGTCGGGGGACTGAATTACGAGGAAAGGTTAGAAATATTTCAGAGTCTTCCTTGAAAGGCAGAGAATGAGAGGGAACCTTATTGAGGTAAGATAGTAAGTGGAATAGAGAAGGTTAATCTCGAGCATTAATTCAAGTTAAACCAGGACAAGGGGACACAAGGACAAACCGGGAAAAGGCAAGTACAGGACTGGTATCCAGGAAGCCCCTCATTACAAAGTGATCAGTACCTGGGGAGGGGAATGCAGCAAAAACTCTGCAGCCATCCAAGGGGCAGTTGAATGGTGTATTAGTGGGTCCCGTGTTTCCAGGGATGGATGGGTTAGATGGGCTGATTGGCCGCCCCCATCTCTACTTCTCTTTGTGTTGTAATTAAGACCCCTGGTCAGCTCCCTCCCAAAGGCAGCCAGTCATTCAGAGACAATCTGCTCGACAGGAAGTGTGGGGCTGTGGCAACAACAACAAGAACAACAACAACACATTTATATAGCGCCTTTAACATAGTAAAAACGTCCCAAGGCGCTTCACAGGAACGATTATCAAAGACAAATTGACATCGAGCCAAAAAAAAGAGGTATTAGGACAGGTGACCAAAAGCTTGGTCAAAGAGGTAGGTTTTAAGGAGCATCTTAAAGGAGCAGGGAGAGGCGGAGAGGGCCCAGGCAGCTGAAGGCACGGCCGCCAATGGTGGAGCAATGGAAATGTAGCAGGATCTAAAATATTGGCGCTCTCTTCAAAGGATGTTCCTGCTCGTGAAATGTTCGTGACGCATCGTCCGATCAGATTGGGGTTGTTAAATATTTAATGATCTTTGTCACAGCCGGTTTGTCGTTCCCGGACACAGAGAGAAAGTTGAGGAGAGACGAGCGATGGCCCTCTGACTCGGCGATCCTAGTGGGGAGTGGAGTGGAACAGGGATCCGGTGACGGATAATCACAGCCCGCAGGCCCGCAGGTCCCCACGGTGCACTGCTCCTTGTCAGGGGCATCGGATTGTGAAATCACCGCTCCAGCCCAAACTGTGGGGTAAAACACAGCGACCTTCCCCTCCACGGTGAGTCAGACGGAGCGGGGGAGTGCTGGACCCCTGGTCTAGTATCATCCAGGGCAAAACTAAAGAGAAAGAAAGAACTTGCATTTATATAGCGCCTTTCACAACCTCAGGACGTCACAAAGTCTTTACAGCCAATGAAATACTTTTGAAGTGTAGTCACTGCTGTAATGTAGGAAACGGAGCCCCCAATTTGGGCACAGCAAGATCCCACAAACAGCAATGACATGATGACCAGATAATTTGTTTTTTGGTTGAGGGATAAATATTGGCCCCAGGACACCGGGGAGAACGCCCCCCTGCTCTTCTTCAAAATAGTGCGATGGGATCTTTTAACGTCCACCTGAGAGGGCAGACAGAACCTCGGTTTAATGTCTCATCCAAAAGACGGCACCTCCAACAGTGCAGCACTCCCTCAGTACTGCACTGGGAGTGTCAGCCTGGATTATGTGCTCCAGTCTCTGGAGTGGGACTTGAATCCATGACCTTCTGACTCAGAGGTGAGAGTGCCGCCCACTGAGCCACGGCTGATGTATCTCCCGATCAGCAGTAGGAACCCTGGATGATTTTTCCCCTTCCAAGCCCAGGGTGTGATTTGCTCCCATCTCTCCCCAGCTGAGGTTAAGCTGCATGGGCTTCTCAGTGGCCCCAGAGTCAGAGAGAAGATTCCTGGCCTCTTGCACCACCCTGTGGTGACGTTGGATGTTGCAGCAGACGGACTGGTGATCGGACTGGTCCTGGTTCAGCACGGTTTGCAGCACTTAACCCTTTGAGGACTGAGTAATGTTTACGGTCAAAATAAAATTCTACTTATTATTTAAACTATTTATTCTAAGACATTTTAACTTGTAATCTGGGTTTTAATCATTTGATATGTGCAGAATTGCTCAGAGATATTAACCCAGTGTGTCAAAGAGAAAGTGACGTGGGACTTACACAAAGACACAGAAGCACAGAGGTACACACAGACAGACACAGAGACAGACACACACACACAGGCACAGGGACAGACGCACACACAGACACAAACAGGAACAGACCCACAGAGACATAGAGATACACATGCAGACAGGCACAGACACAGAGACAGACACACACACAGGCACAGGGACAGAGGCACACACAGACACAGAGACAGACACACACACACAGGCACAGGGACAGAGGCACACACAGACACAAACAGGAACAGACACACAGAGAAATATACAGAAACAGAGACATAGAGATACACACGCAGAGAGGCACAGACACAGAGACAGACAGACACACACACACACACAGGCACAAACACACACACACACAGGCACAGGGACAGAGGTACACACAGACACAAACAGGAACAGGCACACAGATGGACAGACAGAAACACACACTGACATAGAAATATACAGAAAAAGGAGACAGAGACACACACAGGCACAGAGCCACATCAAGACAAACACATACACATAAATGGAGAAAGGTGGTCAGAGAGAGACACATACACAGATAGAAACAGACAAAGAGACAGACACACGTACAGACAGATACAGAGATAAAGGAAAAACAGGCAGATAAAATTGGAAGTAAAGGAACAGGATGAAAGAAAGGGAAAAAAAACAAAGAAAATTCCAAAAACACAATAAATATAAAATGTTATGTTTTTATTGGTTAAAGAGGAATTAGAGATGTTTCATCCCAATCCCTTTAGATGCCAGGAATTGTCTGTTTCATTGACTGTGGGAAGGGGACTGATACTAAGGTTGGGTGTTGCCCTGTGACTGCTCAGGGCTCTGTTTGACTGGGGCCCATTCACCGACAGAGGGGACCCTGCGTCACGCCCACTCAGACATCCCATCATCCTCACAGGCACACACGATTGGTCACATTATGGCGAGCAGCAGCTGATTGGCTTACCAAAGTTGGGGGCGTGGCAGAAACGATTCCTCGAATTAGATATTTACACATTAACCAATAAAAGGACTTTGCACCTTGTCCGTCATTCCTTGCGATTCATGAACAAAACACACACAGTCCTTTTCAGGGAGTATCGAGGTGGTGTTCAGTGATATTGTAATTAGGTCACTGCTGATTTAAAAAGATAATACTCCTTTACAGCTGAGGGTACTATTTGGCCATGGCAGGCTCACTTTCCTGCCACTTTTAGATTCTCCTTCACCCTCATGAAAAAAAGTACCCCACAATCTTTAATCTTCCTCCCTACACTCCTGATGAACCACTGGACCTGGGAATCACTGGACCTGGGAACCACTGGACCTGGGAATCACTGGACCTGGGAACCACTGGATCTGGGAACCACTGAATCTGGGATCCACTGGGCCTGAGAACCAGTGGACCTGGGAAGCACTGGATCTGGCTCTAGATGGAATCACCGAGCAACGCTTCACACTGAGTGACTCAGAAACACACCGGTTCACGTTTGAATGTCCTAGAATCATAGAAAGGTTACAGCACAGAAGGAGGCCATTTGGCCCATCGAGTCCGCGCCGGCTCTATGCAAGAGCAATCCAGCTAGTCCCACTCCCCTGCCATTTCCCCGTAGCCCTGCAAATTTTTTCCTTTCAAGTAATTCCCTTTTGAAGGCCATGATTGAATCTGCCTCCACCACCCCCTCGGGCAGTGCATTCCAGATCCTAACCACTCGCTGAGTAAAAAACTTTTTCCTCATGTCACCTTTGGTTCTTTTGCCAATCACCTTAAATCTATGTCCTCTGGTTCTTGACCCTTCCGCCAATGGGAACAGTTTCTCTCTATCTACTCTGTCTAGACCCTTCATGATTTTGAATACCTCGATCAAATCTCCTCGCAACCGTCTCTGTTCCAAGGAGAACAACCCCAGCTTCTCCAGTCTATCCACGTAACTAAAGTCCCTCATCCCTGGAATCATTCTAGTAAATCTCTTCTGCACCCTCTCCAAGGACTTCACATCTTTCCTAAAGTGCGGTGCCCAGAACTGGACACAATACTCCAGTTGTGGCCAAACCAGTGTTTTATAAAGGTTCATCTGACTTCCATACTTTTGTACTCTATGCCTTTATTCATAAAGCCCAGGATCCCGTATGCTTTTTTAACCGCTTTCTCAACCTGCCCTGTCACCTTCAACGATTTGTGCACATAGACCCCCAGATCTCTCTGTTCCTGTACCCTTTTAGATTTGTGCCCTCTAGTTTATATTGCCTCTCCTCATTCTTCCTACCAAAATGTATCACTTTGCATTTTTCTGTGTTAAATTTCATCTGCCACGTGTCCGCCCATGCCACCAGTCTATCACTATCCTCCTCACTGTTTACCACCTTTCCAAGTTTTGAGACATCTGCAAATTTTGAAATTGTGCCCTGTACACCCAAGTCTAAGTCATTAATATATATCAAAAAAGGCAGTGGCCCCAGCACTGACCCCTGGGGAACACCACTGTACACCTCCCTCCAGTCCAAAAAACAACCGTTCACCACTACTCTCTGTTTCCTGTCCATTAGCCAATTCTGTATCCATGTTGCTTCTGCCCCCTTTATTTCATGGGCCGCAATCTTGATGATAAGCCTACCATGCGGCACTTTATCAAACGCCTTTTGAAAGTCCTTATACACCACGTCAACTGCATTGCCCTCATCGACCCTCTCTGTCACCACATCAAAAAAACTCTATCAGGTTAGTTAAAGACGATTTGCCTTTAACAAATCCGTGCTGGCTTTCCCTAATCAATTCTCACTCGTCCAAGTGACTGTTAATTCTGTCCCGGAATCCTGTCCTGAGCTGGTTGGTGATAGTTCCATACAGCTACATCGCACATAATTCAGGACATTTAAATCTGCACATTATAGGCAGGGGTTTATTTCACGTGGTGACTGTTATCGACACGTGCTATTAACATTCCCACAAGCTCCAATTCCGAATTTATTTAATTGTTAAACTTGTGAATTAATCCCTTCGGACAGATTGTCTGTGCTGCAGTACTGCTGCTGGCCAGAGGAGGACCCCACAGCACTCTTTATTGGACCAGGTTCATCAAAGGAGTCAAGTGATGGGACGTTGAGAGAAGGTCCAATGGATCCAGGTCAGGTAACAACTCAAGTCTCACTCACAAGATTCTTGAGCCACTTACGAGGGAAGAGTAACTCAGGTGGTTTCCCGTTGCCTTCCTCACGGTTTTTATCTTCTCCTGGTTGGGCCGCAACCAAGGCTAAAGAGCTTCGCCTTCCCTTTACGATGGGGAAGGGGGACACCCGCACCCATCCCCCGCTGGACGTTAACCCAGAATTCAGAGCCGGCACTCTGCTCATCCAAATCTCTGCTGCCCCGTATCCTGACTTGCACCGAGTCCCGTTCACCCATTACTCCCGCCCTCGCTGACCGACATTGGCTTCCGGTCGGGCAACACCTCGAATTTAAAATTTAAAAGTGCTGCATTGGTTGGAGGTGCCGTCCTTTGGATGAGATGTTAAACCGAGGCCCTGATTGCTTGTTCTTGTGGTTTAAGTGGATATATTGGAAGAAGAACAGGGGAGTTCTCCAGTTTTCCTGGGGCCAACCAACACCAGCAAATACAAACTAACTGGTCTGTTCCCCTCATTGCTTGTCTGTGTGATCTTGCTGTGTACAAAATGGCTGCCACAATTCAGGACACTCCTGCGAGCAAAAAGCCAGGAGAAAAATCACAGGGGGATTAAAACAATTCAGAGTTTTTTTTCAATTTCCTTGAACACTTTCATTTATTAGTTATAAAAACTGGGTGGGGCAGTTGGAGATTGGAGATCATGTGATGAAACCCCCAGGAATATGTCCAACCCTAGCAGTGCTTCAGGATGTGTCTGAGATCTGTGGTAGGGCACGGAGTGAACGTAACTTATTCCTTTCTCTTGTGGTGTGTGAATCTGCACCAAGCAGCCCTTAAACTGATACCTAATTTGCAATCTCACTCAGGATGACTTTTGTAGCATCTATTATTTTGTCCTGTTCCTCCAACCCAGTCCCACGGCCAGAAGGGCTGGACTGGGACTGCCCCTTCAAGTCTTTATTCCAAGCTGCGGGGGAGACACGCTCTGCTACCCTCCACTAAGTTAGTGTGGATGTCAGCGATTAAGATCATTTTGCCGTGTAATAGATCCATTTGGTTAATGATTACATTTACTTAATTAACTGAATGGCCAAATTACACAGTGCGTAACGATCTTAGATGCAGCAGCGTCCACATTTAAATCCCAGGCATATTGCAGGAAGCCAGTCAGTGCTCCCGGTGTCTCCGCACCGAGCGAACTCTTAAATAAAGCAAGAGCAAGCTTGGCCGCGAGACCGGTCCTTGGCCGCAGGAACGGGTCAATCTGCAAAACGCCCAACTCGACTGATCCCCATTTCTAAATATCACCGTCTCATCTGTGTATTGTACTATCACAACATCAACAACTTGCATTTATACAGCACCTTTAACGTAGTAAAACATCCCAAGGCGCTTCACAGGAGCGATTATCTGACAAATAGTTGACACTGAGCCTCATAAGGAGATATTAGGACAGGTGAGCAAAAGCTTGGTCAAAGAGGTAGGTTTTAAGGAGAGTCTTAAAGGAGGAGAGAGAGGTGGAGAGGTTTAGGGAGAGAATTCCAGAGCTTCGGGCTGAGGCAGATGAAGGCACATCGTTAGTACTCACTTTGGGCTCCATTTTCACTGGCCTCGCCTGGCATTAATGGGGGATAACGGCCTCAGAATGGGGTCAGTCACTTTCTTGCCCCGGGAACCCCAGCGATGCGGCCAGCTCCATTTTGAAAGGGTCCTACCGTCAGGTGTCCAAAGCACCCGCCTGTTTCAGGCGATTGGCCCCTTTTAATATGGAAATCGTGGTCCTAAGACGGAAATATCACCGGAGAAAAGGGGAGCCCTGATGTGACCTCACTGTGCTCATGTCTCAATCACACAATCACAAATATCAAAAATAATATATAACATGCCCGCCTCTCTGGCTCAGTGCCCAGTCTGGGCTCCGCCACACATTCCAGAGTCCTGGTTTTGCCCCCTCCTCTGTGCTGAGCTCACTGATGTACCTGATGCTGTTGACTTGTGTCCCTAAGACACTGGGGTTAATTCCCCCCATTCCTTTCCTGGGCGCCTCACAGTTCTCTCCCAGCTCAGAATAATTTTTTAAAAAAAGTTATTAATAATTTCATTTCTGATGCTGTAACTCTATTCAATCATGGCCTTCAAAAGGGAACTGGATACATTCTTGAAAGGAAAACATTTGCAGGGCTGCGGGGATGGGGCGGGGAAGTGGGACTAGCTGGATTGCTCTTGGATAGAGCAGGTCCGGACTCGATGGGCTGAATGGCCTCCTTCCGTGCTGTAACCTTTCTATGATTCTATTGCATCCCTCGGAGATTTTTTTTGTTTTAACAAGTGCAAAAAGATACTTTCCCCCCTAATTCAGGTCTCTTATAAACCCCAGAGATACAGGCCAGCAGGACCCTGAGGTCTGGAAGTTTAATGGGACTCGGATGTTTGGGCAAAGAGGGTTGTGTGGATGGAGCTGTCGACCGATGGGAATCAGGTACCAGCCCCGGGACAGCAGAGTTCAGTGTGACGGACAGAACTCACTCTGAAACCTCTCGCCCTCCGAATGAGGACAACGAAATACTGGATTTTTTTGCACGTCCACCTGAGTTTTATTTCTCAATATTATTATCATCCATTTGTTTCCCTGCAGTGCCCCGTCTGGGAGTTCACAGGGGCTCCTCATTAATACACCGCACGGAGTAACGCAGTGAATGAGCCTCAGGCGGCTCCTCATTAATACACCGCACGGAGTAACGCAGTGAATGAGCCTCCGGCGGCTCCTCATTAATACACCGCACGGAGTAACGCAGTGAATGAGCCTCAGGCGGCTCCTCATTAATACACCGCACGGAGTAACGCAGTGAATGAGCCTCCGGCGGCTCCTCATTAATACACCGCACGGAGTAACGCAGTGAATGAGCCTCCGGCGGCTCCTCATTAATACACCGCACGGAGTAACGCAGTGAATGAGCCTCCGGCGGCTCCTCATTAATACACCGCACGGAGTAACGCAGTGAATGAGCCTCCGGCGGCTCCTCGGTTCGGCCGTGAATTGATACAGAAAAAGCTGCAAATTCCGCTTTTATTCTGGTGAGAAGTTGCGGGAAGTTGTTCGAATCTCGGGGTTCCGCGGATAAACCGCGCCTTTAACCCGCGGGGCCACAATCTGATACTTTTGCCGCTGTATCCAATGCCCTCATTAACGTCTTATTTGCATACCACGCCTCTTCTCCAGCGATACCCAATCACATCCAACCTTCACTCAACCCCGCCTCTATTTACGCAAATAATTCCAATTACACCGTCTTTTTCCCGCACTGATTGGTCCGCGCTCACACCGTATTTACATAAAGTGGGCGGGCGCCGTATGTTAATCAGCGGACGTCACAATGCCCTGGTTATTGCTGATTGGTGACTTGAACCGCCAGCCCATTATAACAAAGTAGCCAATAGGAAAGAGGGATGCAAATTATCTCCGCCCCCCCCCAATTGGGCGCGGGCTGCGAAACAAATTAAAGGCGCAGTAATGATTAAATGTCGGCCGGTTGAGAATTAAAAGCCGCTGCGAGCCGCTCCGTCCCCAGGCTGAGCGCTGGTCCGCCCCAAAATCTCATGGGCTCCTTCACCCAGCAACAGCTCCAACAGGTGCTTAATGTTTCCTGCATTACAACAGTGTCCACACTTCCAAAACACTTCATTGGTTGTAAAGCACTTTGGGACGTCCCGAGGTGGTGAAAGGCGCTATATAAATGCAAGTCTTTATTTATATATAGAATAACAGATCCCTGGAGTGAGTCACAGACTGGAATCTAATCGAGGGGTTCGGGGGGGGGGGGTTTATATATAGAATAACAGATCCCCGGGAGTGAGTTACAGGCTGGAATCTAATCGAGGGGTTCGGGGGGGTTGAATTTGGGGATTGGGAGATGAGGAGCCAATGATGATTAGTAAGGACAGGGGTGATGGGTGAGTACAGGATGGGATGTGAGTGGTGGAGTTATGTAGTGAGAGAGTTTGGAGGAATGGAGAGTTTGGAGCTGGGTTTGGAGGAATGAAAGTATAGAGGATTTCAGTGGCAGTGGGGTGAGACGGAGGTGGGCTGATGATGTGAGGTTCAGTGGTCCTGCTGACAGAAAGGTGTGAAGCTCAGGTCAAGGCCAAACAGAATATGCTGTGGATTCTGAGAGACAATTGGAGCTTTCAAGACTGAGATCGATACATTTTTGTTGGGTAAGGGTATCAGGGGTTACAGAGTAAGGTACAAATCAGCCATGATCTAATTGAATGACGGAACAAACTCGAGGGGCCAAATGGCCTCCTCCTGTTCCGATGAGGCGTGGCGGAGGAAGGGGGAATTTACAGAAAGACAAGTGAAGGCTGATTTAAACAGGGTTAAAAAGGGCTTTTTTTTAAAACTTGAAAGGTATGTTTTTGTGATTATATCACCGGGCAGTTAATTATATGAAACGTCTCCATATTAAAACATGAGACAAACGGACAACGGAGAGAGAACGACACACACAGACACCCCGATCTTCTTGATGAGAGGTCACCGTGGTAGGTCGATGTCCGACACCCGCGGAACGTGTGCGTGCGGTCGCCAAGGCGATACATGCAGCTCGCTTCCGTGACACGAGGTCGAGGGAATGCCGTGTGGAGTCAAAGCCCTCCACCAGGAGATGGCATCAGACATTGAGGTAAATCTGTGAGATCCGCTTTACGGCTATCAGGAAACAGCTGACAATCAGTCTCACACAACGGGGCAACGTTCCGACTCTGCCCTCCCAAAGAGGAGCCTCCCCCAGGGAGAGCACGCATTGGAAATTGGGACGTGTGCTGCCCATGATGTCGGGGAATCGCAGCCGGAGGACACTTGATGTCCAAGCGTCTCCGACAGGATGGTGGAGTTGGAAATTCCCTTTTTCCAATTGCACTTTTCCCAGAAATTCAGGCCTGAACATTATGATGATCTGTAATGCACTGTAAGGGCGGTGGAAGCAGATTCAGTCGTGACTTTCAAAAGGGAATTGGATAAATACATAAAGGGAAAAAATTTGCAGGGCCATGGGGAAAGAGCTGGGAGAATGGGACTAATTAGATAGCTCAGCAGAGGCAGGATGGGCCGAATGGCCTCCTTCTGTGCTGTATAATTTTAGATCAAAGTGTGTTTCTACTAAATAGGATTCCAGGACTTTTACCGTGATCGTCCATTTTCCCTTGAAAGCCACAAACCCTGAATCTCAACCCCATTCTTGCCTCCCATCGTGTCCCCCATAAGTGTGAACAGCCCATCACTACTGAACACTTGTGTATGGGAGAGGGTCGCCAACTCTTGGTTGGACGTATTCCAGGAGGTTTTGTCACATGACCTCCCGCCATTGGTCACCTGACCCGCCCATCCTCGCAGTGCCCCGCCTTCCCACACTGATTGGAGGGCGAACAGACTCTTCATTACTTGATTGGACGATTCTTGACTGTCAATCAATCAGCCTTTCCCTCCTATCTCCAATATCTTTATAACGAAAGTGGTTCAAAGAAATGCCCCTGATGATTTTTCTCTCTGGTTTTTGCTCGCAGCAGTGTCCGGGAGATTAATCTTCAATTCCGGGAGACTCCGGGACAATCCGGGAGGAATGGCGACCCTAGTGTAAAGGGTGCACGATCGTGCCTTTTTGCACGAGAGGCAGATGGTCACAATGCCTTTTAACCCGCAGCTCATGTCAGAGTTTGATCACCTCCGGGGGTCCCTGCATGCGCTGACATTAAGCACGGGGGGTGGAGGTTATTATACTGGTCCTGGAGGAACCCGTTCACAATCCGGGCCTGTCGAGACTTCCCCTCCCCCTCCCCCCCCCGTGGTGGCCTCGAGGATCGCCCGCTGCAGGTCACAGTCCTAAAAAAAACACACCGTTCATGGAAAAAAGTTGTCACAGAAGTGTGACAAAAATGTGACAACAGGAAATAAGGTTTTGTAGACAGGAAATGCGCACAGACACAGGATTTTTAGTTATTATAGATACGATATGTAATACAGGAACACAGTTATTGCATAGAGTTACAGTTACATAGAGTCCACAGCACAGAAACAGGCCATTCGGCCCAACTGGTCCATGCTGGTGTTTATGCTCCACACGAGCCTCCTCCCTCCCTACTTCATCTCACCCTATCAGCATATCCTTCTATTCCTTTCTCCCTCATGTGTTTATCGAGCTTCCCCTTAAATCCATCTACACTATTCACCTCAATTACTTGTGGTAGTGAGTTCCACATTCTCACCACTCTCTGGGTAAAGAAGTTTCTCCTGAATTCCCTATTGGATTTATTAGTGACTATCTTATATTTATGGCCCCTGGTTCTGGCCTCCCCCACAAGTGGAAACATCTTCTCTACGTCTCCCCTATCTAACCCCAACGTAATTTTAAAGACGCCTATTAGGTTCTGGATCTTAGCTGTGCCCATTGGGAGAGGGAATGGGAAAGTGACCCCTCACTTCCTGCCGTACTGTCTGCCCCGGGTTTTACCAAGACGGCCTGGCAGAGGCTCGAGATGAGTTGGCTAGACTCTCGGCCAAGAGACTCAGAGATCTAGAGGGCGGTGGGGGAGGGGATTGGAAAGCCCAAAGTTGCAAATAGTAGGATCACGATCCAAGAGTTCAGTCTGCAATTCTCTCCCGACTTCATTCAAAAAGTATTCAGCCCTGAACAGATTATCTGGTCATTTATCTCATTGCTGATTGTGGGATCTTGCTGTGCGCATATTGGCTGCCGTGTTTCCTACATTACAACAGTGACTACACTTCAAAAAGTACTTCATTGGCTGTAAGGCACTTTCAGACGACCTGAGGTCATGAAAGGTGCTAAAGAGAAGCAAGTCTGTCTTTTATTAAAATGGGCTCCTGTGTACAGAAATGGACACTAAAACCTGGAGTCATTCAGGAGTTGGATGTTGTGATGGGTGAGACTGTTGGGACTGGACGGGCGGGGTCTGGATGGGCGGGGTCTGGACGGGCGGGGTCTGGACGGGCGGGGTCTGGACGGGCGGGGTCTGGACGGGCGGGGTCTGGACGGGCGGGGTCTGGACGGGCGGGGTCTGGACGGGCGGGGTCTGGACGGGCGGGTGGGTGGGGACTGGACGGGCGGGCACTGGACAGGCCGGGGGGGGGGGGGGGGGTCTGGTCGGGCGGGGACTGGACGGGCGGGGTCTGGATGAGCGGGCAGGGATTGGACAGGTGGGTGGGGACTGGTCGGGCGGTGTCTGGATGGGCAGGCGAGGACTGGATGGGTGGGCGGGGTCTGGTAGGGCAGGGATTGGACGGGTGGGCGGGGACTGGACGGGCGGGGTCTGGATGGGCGGACTTGGTCTGCCTTCCTCGTCTGTATCTGTCTGCTGAATGACGGTGCCACAGTTTGCGATTCTGAATGACACGGTTCACGGTGTTTGACAGACGGGAAGAGCAGAGAGGGGAAAGGGAAAGATTCCCGCTTTATTTTAACAGCGACCATTTAATCTGTTCCTTTGCTGACTGGAGAACCTAGAGAAGAAAAGAAAAAAGACAGGAGGTTATTTAATACACTGACCCTCCTTAAAGTGTCACCGTCAGCACCCCATTTTATTATTGAAATATATTTCGCTTTAAAAGAAACCCGCCCTTGACCTTCTCACCACCTGCCCTCTCACCCCTGCCCTTGACCCCCTTTTGGTCACGTGTCCTAATATCTCCTTATGTGGCTCGGTGTCAAGTTTTATCTGATTACGCTCCTGTGAAGCGCCTTGGGACGTTTTACTGTGTTAAAGACGCAAGTTGTTGTTGTAGTGTCCCGATTGCCCCGTGAATGGTCCCATCGACCCCCTCCCAGTCTGCAGCTGACACCACGATCCCCAAACTGGCCACATGACTCAGAATAAAGCTCCCCGGGGCCAAGACTGATGTCGGGGGGGGGCCCACAGTGTTAATCCATCCAGTGACCCCGGGGCGGGATTGGCCACTGACTATACCAACCCACACCAGCAGATGGTGGTGCAGGCCCAGAGTTCCTGATCCTGGGGGTTCGGGGGTTCAGTCGGGGCCTTTGCTCCCCCGGCCCGGCCCGGCCCTGACACACACTGCAGCCCCCCACCCCGACTCCCCACACCCCGCAAACCCCCCATCTCCCACTCCCCACACCCCGCAAACCCCCACCTCCCACTCCCCACACCCCGCAAACCCCCCATCTCCCACTCCCCACACCCCGCAAACCCCCCATCTCCCACTCCCCACACCCCGCAAACCCCCCATCTCCCACTCCCCACACCCCGCAAACCCCCCATCTCCCACTCCCCACACCCCGCAAACCCCCCATCTCCCACTCCCCACACCCCGCAAACCCCCCATCTCCCACTCCCCACACCCCGCAAACCCCCCATCTCCCACTCCCCACACCCCGCAAACCCCCCATCTCCCACTCCCCACACCCCGCAAACCCCCACCTCCCACTCCCCACACCCCGCAAACCCCCCATCTCCCACTCCCAGTCCCAGTCCCAGCAGATGAGAACTTACAGAAAACTGAAACTAAAGGGATTCAGTCAGGTGGATTCAGGTCAGATCTCCGTTTTATATCCACTCGGTTTCATTCCCCTTTATTGGATTTAAGGGGAAGCTGGATAAACACATGAGAGGGAAAGGAATAGAAGGATATGCTGATAGGGTGAGATGAAGTAGGGTAGGAGGAGGCTCGTGTGGAGCATAAACACCAGCGTGGACCAGTTGGGCCGAATGGCCTGTTTCTGTGCTGTAAATTCTATGTAATTCCCGCCCAGTGCATTGGGTTAAAATTATCCCCTAAATCTCTCGGGCTAACCCACAGCTTCTCCTGGGAGGGGATCGGATGTGCCCCTCAGACTGAGCAGTACAAAAAAGCAGCCTTCCCACGGCTGGAAGGTGGGGTAAATCATTGCCTCGACTTTGCCTCCTGGGAGGGGAGAGGGTAGGTGGGGAGAGGGGGGAGCTGCCCTCCTTGCATTCGATCACACACTCAGGCTGGGGGACCCTCCGTGCGAAACGCTCGTGCCCTGGCACAGGCCTGGACTGGACACAACCCACCCTCTCAGGTACGGGCCGAATGTGTAAAGCTCACACAACAGACATCACTGAGACTTACATTGTTAGTAACTCCCAGCTTCTTGGAGATTTGCTGCACAGGGGAAGACGGAGACAAAGGATTAGAGAGTAACTCTGGGTGAAGGCTGAGATCGATAGATATTTTGGACACTAAGGGAATCAAGGGATGTGGGGATTGGGCGGGAAAGTGGAGTAGAGGTCGAAGATCAGCCATGATCTGATTGAATGGTGGAGCAGGCTCGAGGGGCCGAGTGGCCTCCTCCTGCTCCTATTTCTTATGTTCGAACTTCCACCACAGTCACACCCAGCACACGCATTCACCCAGCGACCGTGACAGTGACACAGGGTTACCTGGACTCGTCATCCCTTGAGTTTAGAAGGTCGAGAGGTGACCTGATGGAGGTGTTGAGAATGATAAATGGATTCGATAGGGTAACTGCAGAGAATCTATTCCCTCTGGTGGGGGGATCCAAAACAAGGGGGGCACAATCTTAAAATTAGAGCCAGGCCGTTCAGGAGTGAAATCAGGAAGCACTTTTCACACAAAGGGGAGTGGAAATCTGGAACTCTCTCCCCCAAAAAGGCTGTGGATGCTGGGGGTCAATTGGAGCTCTCAAGCCTGAGATTGATAAAGTTTTGTGAGGGTATCTCGGGTAATGGAGCCATGGCAGGTAAATGGGTTTGAGGTACAGATCAGCTAAGATCTAATTGAACGGTACAGCAGGTTCGAGGGGCTGAATGGCCTCCTCCTGTTCCTATAATCTCCCTCCCCTCCAGACAAACAGCTATTTTGTTCCTTTTATAACATCACAGTGTTCGCTCACTGTTTCCTGTCATCTTTCATCCCCTGACATCAATACTCTGACATCTGCTCCACATATTCCCCTTCCTGGGGAATTTTCTACCCTCTCCTCTCACACTGGGGGTGGTTACGGGACTCAGTGTCACTGACTGTCCTCCTGTATCGTGCTCGAGGGACCATTCTCCAAGTGTGAGTCTAAACAGTGAGTGTCAGCCGGGTATTTATTTATGTGACGGAGGAGGGGAAATTGCAGTCGAGGCTGGCCACATGCTGACCCGACTTTCACACACACACAAACACACAAACACGCGCACACAAACACGCGCACACACACGCACACGCACACGCACACACACAAACACACACACACACACAAACACGCGCACACACACACACAAACACGCGCACACACACACACACAAACACGCACACACAAACACGCACACACACACACGCACACACACACACACACGCGCACACAAACACGCACACACACACACAAACACGCACACACACACAAACACGCACGCACACACACACACACACACACACACACAAACACGCACACACACACACGCACACAAACACGCACACACACGCGCACACAAACACACACACACACACAAACACGCACACAAACACGCACACACACACACGCACACACACACACACACACACACGCGCGCACACAAACACGCGCACACACACACACACATACGTGCACAAAAACACCCTTAACCAGGCAGCGAAGCGATGTTAAGAAAGCAGCAAAAATTACAGAGAATAAAACTCACAGGAAGGTGTGAGAGACAGACACTGACACACAACAGGAATTGCTGGGATAGACTGGACTTTCACACTGACACAAGGACAGAAAGTTCTGGAGTCTCGATCTCGGTAAATATCAGCACAGTGAGAGAGAGGTGATTTGCCCCAGTTTAGCTCATCTTTCCAAAGAAGCTTTCAGTTCTCCCCATCACAGCCTGTAACTGCCTCTTGAATCACTCCGCAGTTCTGGCCTCCACTCTCTGACCCTGAGTCCATTCAGGTTGTAATCACTCTGTGTGCTATGGGGCTTTCCTGATATCAGTCTTGAATCTGTCTTTTCCCTGTTTCTATCATCGTCCCCTTGTCCTACAAACTCAGTACGGACCAAGAATCTTCACCAGACTGATACCAGGGCTAAAAGGGTTAAATTACGAGGCAGCTTGCATAGACTAGGCTTGTATTCCCTTGAGTATAGAAGATTAAGGGGTGATCTAATCGAGGTGTTTAAGATGATTAAAGGATTTGATAGGGTCGATAGAGAGAAACCATTTCCTCTGGTGGGGGGAGTCCAGAACAAGGGGGCATAACCTTAAAATTAGAGCTCGGCCGTTCAGGGGTGATGTCAGGAAGCACTTCTTCACACAAAGGGGAGTGGAAATCTGGAACTCTCTCCCCCAAAAAGCTGTCGAGGCTGGGGGACAATTGAAAATTTCACAACTGAGATTGATCGATTTTTGTTAGGTGAGGGTATTGAGGGTCACGGTACCAAGGCGGGTAAATGGAGTTAAGATACGGATCAGCCATGATCTAATCGAATGGCGGAACAGGCTCGAGGGGCCGAATGGCCTCGTCCTGTTCCTATGAATCGAACCGGAGACCTTCCCACAATCCACTTGGGTTATCATTTCCTCACACTAGTCGAGGAGTTTGGACAGATAGGATCGTCCCCTTCTGAATCCGTGCTGCCCACTGTTAACCGGGTACAGATAATCCTCGAGATTACTCCTGATAATCGATTCCTTTATTTTACGTGGACTGGAGGTAAGACTAATGGGTCTGTTGTTCCCGGTGTCTGTTTTGTCCCTCTTTTTAATTATAGTCACCACATTAGTTCCAAGCCACTGGCACCTCCCCAGTAGTAAACAATTTTACAACACCAAGTTATAGTCCAGCAATTTTATTTTAAATTCACAAGCTTTCGGAGATTTTCTCCTTCCTCAGGCAAATGTTTCAAGAGCTCCTTGAAGCCTTCAGGCTTCAAGGAGCTCTTGAAACATTTGCCTGAGGAAGGAGAAAATCTCCGAAAGCTTGTGAATTTAAAATAAAATTGCTGGACTATAACTTGGTGTTGTAAAATTGTTTACAATTGTCAACCCCAGTCCATCACCGGCATCTCCACATCATGACCTCCCCAGTAGCCAGAGACTCCCTCCTAATGATTCTCAGTGCCTCACAAATCTCCGCCCTGGTCTCTCTCAACCCTCCGGGATAAATACCAATGGGTTGAATATTCGGGGGTTGGTTCTCCCGATTGTCCACCGTAACTTTGGCGGAAAATCCTTGGAAACCCCGGGGGAGAAGCAGCAGAAATGGGGTTAATTTCTCCCCCTCCTCCCTGTGGAAATTCAAGCCCCCCCTTCAATTCCTGGGGATACTCCCCACACCAGCCTCTCTGCGTGAGGGTCAGTCTCTCATCTTGACTCTCTCAGTGCCTTTTAAATAAAGTTTACATCATTATCTGAGAGTCAGTGATGAAGATGGTGGGGGAGGGGACGTGAATCGGAGGGGAAACACCTTGAATGTCCAAAAGTGTAGTGTCGTCACAAATGGGTCTTACCTGTGCCATACTCTGTTCTGTTAAAGGAGTATCATCGACCTGGAAGGACAGATTACAAGGTCTCGGTAAGACTCAAGCCTAGCAAATAATTAAAGCTACAGGCCCGTCCCGTACATCCTTCAAGATTTATTTTGCACCTTTCGAAATCGGAGGAGGAGAGAAAGAGACAAAAGTTCAGCGCAAATCAGAGGGAGAGAGAAACGATCACTCATGTGAGTGAACAAAAGAAGACCGGACCAACTTGCCTTTCACGGTCTCCGGACGTCCCAAAGCGCTTTACAACCAATGAAGTACTTTTAAAGTGTAGTCACTGTTGTAATGTAGGAAATGCAGCAGCCAATTTGCGCACAGCAAGATCCCACAAACAGCAATGTGATAATGACCAGATAATCTGTTTTTAAATGTTGGTTGAGCGATAAATATTGGCCAGGACACCGGGGAGATCTCCCCTGCTTTTCAAATAGTGCCATGGCATCTTTTACATCCACCTAAGAGGGCAGACAGGACCTTGGTTTAATGACAGCACCTCCGACAGTGCAGCACTCCCTCAGTGGGGGCACTGGGAGTATCAGCGTGGATTACGTACTCAAGTCTCTGGAGTGGGGCTCGAACCCACGACCTTCGGACTCAGAAGCGAGAGTGATACCCACTGAGCCACTGCTGACCCTGTGAACAGGGAAATCGTTATATTAGAGCTCTGGAATTCCCACATGACCCCCACCCCCCCCGATTCTCACTGAGCCCAATTTCACAACGGGAGCAGATTCACAATTCCGAAAATGAGGACTCACGGGGTGGGGGGGGGGGAAATCATGTGTGTCGTAACCAAACCGTAAGCCTGTTTGTAAAGAACGGACTTACGATCTTGTTAGACAGAAGCCGAAGCCTACAGCCGCCTTAATTTAATCGGAGAGCAGGGCAGGGAGAGAGAGCGAGCTCGGGATTTTGGAATACCAGTTCATATCCAGAGAAAATAAACAGAAGAAAATGAGTGTTTAAATCAGAGGATAATGGGAAATAATGGGGAAAATCGTTGGAAGCCCGAAGAGACGGAGCCCCATCAATAACAACCTGCATTTATATAGCGCCTTTAATGTAGTAAAATGTCCCAAGGTGCTTCACAGGAGCGATTATCAAACAAAATTTGACACCGAGCCACGTAAGGAGATATTCGGACAGGTGACCAAAAGCTTGGTCAAAGAGGTAAGTTTTAAGGAGCATCTTAAAGGAGGAGAGAGAGGCGGAGAGGTTTAGGGAGGGAATTCCAGAGCTTGGGGCCCAGGCAGCTGAAGGCACGGCCGCCAATGGTGGAGCGATGGAAATCGGGGATGCGCGAGAGGCCAGAATTAGAGGAGCGCAGAGATCTCGGAGGATATCAACAAAATATATCGGACGCTGTACAGACGCGATTGGCTATTTACAGAACTCATCGAGCTCTGAGAAAAGTTTGTGCCTGAATCGTTAACCTGTCATTGACCCTTGACCTACACTCCCTGACCTGCTGTGCACTTATAGCATTTGCGGTTTCCATTTCGGATTCCCAGGGCTGGTTTCCTATTTACTTTGACCGTTCACTCCCCACACAGGTGTCACACTGCACTCTGGGGGCAACATTCTGGGTGTAAGCCCCATTAGAATTTCAACCCAGACAGTTTATTCCCCTCCTGTCCTCCAGGTGCTGACTCGTAGCCACAAGTCACCTTCTTGCTCTTCACCCAAGGGCTCATTATTCACGTGCGAGCCTAGACAGTGGTTAACAACAGGCCTGTTGAACTATATGGGACATCGCACCCATGCCCGACCCTGATGCACACAAATTTCAGCAGGGGTCACTGGACAATGATCAGGAGCAGGAACCCCTGCTGAGATTATCTCCTCCCCAGTCTCGGGGCCCAAAGGCTAATTGTAAATCCCTTAAGGTGTCAGCCGTGGCTCAGTGGGTAGTTCTCTTGTCAACTAAGTCAGAAGGTCGTGGGTTCAAGTCCCACTCCAGAGACTCAAGCACACAATCCAGTGTAATATTGAGGGAGTGCTGCACTGTTGGGAGGTGCTATTGCTCGGATGAGATGTTAAACAGAGGCCCCGTCTGCCCTCTCAGGTGGATGTAAATGATCCCATGGCACTATTTTGAAGAAGAGCAGGGGAGTTCTCCCTGGTGAGTGGGACCAATATTTATCCCTCAAACAACATCACTAAAAGAATTATCTGGTCATTACCATGTTGCTGTTTGTGGGATCTTGCTGTGCGCAAATTGGCTGCCACATTTCCTATATTACAACAATGACTACACTTGAAAAATTACTTCATTGGCTGTAAAGCGCTTTGGGACGTTGTGAAAGGTGCTATAGAAATGCAAGATTTTCTTTACTTTGCATAGAATTAACAGCATAGAAACAGGCCATTCGGCCCAACTGGTCTGTGCCGGTGTTTATGCTCCACACGAGCCTCCTCCCTATCTGCACATCCTTCTAACTTTCTTTCTCCCTCACTTATGCCTCCTCAGCTGTGAACAGCCAATAGCACCAATTCTCCTGGCTTTCGTGATGTTGTATAAATAGCCAGATAAAGGCACTTCAGTCAGGCAAGTCTCCATCAGGCTGACAGGAACAGCATGCAGTGAGAGGGCGGACTGACATCATTCAGCGATCCACACGTGTACCTGCACTGCCGATCGCTAATTCTGCGGCCGACGGGACTGGTCCTCGCTGTTATCGCTGGTCGTCAGATAGTCGAAGAGAACGAAACCATAGGCTGGCTCAGAAATCGCCTGACACGGAGAGAGGGAGAGAGAAAAAACGGGCAGAGGGAGAGAAAAGAATGAAGATACAGTCGCCAGAAACAGGAGAGAGCAAAGGGGAGGGGGATCGAGGAATGTTCCAGAACAGACACTTACCCTAAAATTCACTTTCTGTATGACCTGCTGTGGATCACTCTCCAAAATGACCCTGTCAGAGGGGCAGAAGGATAGAAATCAATGTAAAAACACAGGACAACACGTACAAAACAGTGGTTTCAGTATGTGACAGACTGTATCTCTACTGATGTTAATCCAGCTCCCCCACACTGTCATTCAGAATTCCAAATTTCCACCACTCCCCTTTGTGTGAAGAAGTGCTTCCTGACATCACCCCTGAACGGCCTGGCTCTAATTTTAAGGTTATGCCCCCTTGTTCTGGACTCCCCCCACCAGAGGAAATAGTTTCTCCCTATCTACCTTATCGAATCCTTTAATCGTCTTAAACACCTCAATTAGATCACCCCTCAACCTTCTAAACTCAAGGGATTACAAGCCAAGTTTACGAGACCTGTCCTCATAATTAAACCCTTAAAATGGGCAGAAACTCACAGGCCGTGGGCCTACAATCTCCCACGATGCACTGCCCACAAACATGGCCGCCTCGGGGCGCGCAGATTGGCCTGAAAAACCACGGAAAACGTTAACGTAGCCTCACCCTCGATCCACAATCTCATCCATGATGAGCAGGACCCCATCCATATTGTCCATCAGAGACTTCTTCTCCACGTTCTTCCTGAAGAATATAAAATGGATCAATAAAAAAATACAAAGTTATGGTTTATTATTTCATTTACTGACCTCCTCACTAATGTGATTGGGCAATGATTGGTACCGGGGAATTACAACAACAAGTTGCATTTATATAGCGCCTTAGACGTCGTAAAACGACCCAAGGTCAAAGAGGTAGGTTTTAAGGAGCGACTTAAGGAAGGAGAGGCAGAGAGGTTTAGGGAGGGAATTCCAGAGCTTAGGGCCCAGGCAGCTGAAGGCACGGCAGCCAATGGTGGAACAATGAAAATCAGGGATGCGCAAGAGGCCAGAATTGGAGGAGCGCAGAGATCTCGGAGGGTTGTAGGGCTGGAGGAGGTTACAGAGATAGGGAGGGGCGAGGGCCATGGAGGGATTTGAACACGATTTAAAAATCGAGACTTGCCAGACCGGGAGCCAATGGAGGTCAGCGAGCACAAGGGTGATGGGCGAACAGGACTTGGTACGAGTTGGGATACGGGCAGCAGAGATTTGGATGAGCTCAAGTTTATGGAAGGTGAAGATGGGAGGCCGGCCAGGAGAGGATTGGAATAGTCGAGTCTGGAGGTAATAAAGATATGGATGAGGGTTTCAGCAGCAGATGAGCTGAGGCAGGGGCGGAGATGGAATTAGGTGGTCTTTCTCATGGAGAGGATATGGGGTCAGAAACTCAGCTTCAGGTCAAAAGGACGTCTGGTTCAGCCTGAGACAATGGCTGGTGAGGGGGATGGAATCGGTGGGGAACGAATGGAGGAATCGGGGGATAGAATGTTTTCACCAGGCTGTAATTACACAGATTAAAGGCTGAACAGGAATGAGAGTTTTAAAGGTCGCGCTTACCGTAGCATTTGGCTCAAAGAATCGAAGAGGCAATTGAGAACGGCCATTAACATCAGCTGCAAACAGACAGACTCCTGTTACACATCACATGATATTCCAACTGGTGTACGTCATGTACTGATACTAATGTGTTATATGGGGAAAACCACACTTACACTGATACAACAACTTGCATTTATATAGTGCCATTAACATAGCAAAAGGGCTCAAGATGCCTCACAGAAGGGTAATCAGTCAGAGGAATGGACGTGAGCTCAAGAAGGAGAGATCAGGAGCATTGACCCAAAGCTCAGTCAAGAGAGCTGGGTTTTAAAGAGGGTCTTAAAGGCGGAGAGGGAGGTGGAGAGGTTTAGGGAAGGAATTTCAGAGTGTGGGTCACAGATGGCTGAAGGCATGGCCACCAATGGCGGGACGAAGGGAGGGACAAGAGGTCAGAGGGCAGTGGACTATAGAATTAGTTACTGGAGAGAGTCACTGAAGTGGACAATGTAAGTGGATTCAAGAGGCAAGTGGGTGAGTTTCCCAGAGAGAGATGGGATTGAGGGATATGGGGAGAAGATATGGGATAGAGTTCAGGTCAATCAGAAAGGGAAGGGACCGATGGGCATGGAGGCCTTTGCCTGTTGTTTATAGGGTGGAATGTCCATTTTGCTATCAATGGTGAACGCAGGCAATCAGCCCATTCTGTTCTTGATTTTCCACTCGGTTCCGTGTCACTGCGATCATTGGACAAATTACTCACTCAGGGTGTAGTCGGGTAAAAAGAAAGAAGAACTTGCATTTATATCGGCCTTTCACAACCTCAGAATGTACAGCCCTTGAAGTACTTTTGAAGTGTAGTCATTGTTATAATGTAGGGAAACACGGCAGCCAATTTGTGCACAGCATGATCCCACAAACAGCGACGTGATAATGACCAGATAATCCCTGTTTTTTAGTGGTATTGGTTGAGAGATAAATATTGGCCCAAGACACCGGGGAGAACCGCCCCTGCTCTTCTTCAAATCGGTGCTGTGGGATCTTTTACATCCACCTGAGAGGGCAGACGGGGCCTCGGTTTAACATCTCATCTGAAAGACGGCACCTCTGACAGTGCAGCACTCCCTCAGTACCGGCACTGGGAGTGTCAGCCTGGATTAAAGCGCTGGAGAGGGACTTGAACTCATGACCTTCTGGCTCACAGCCAACAGTGCTTCAGGACTTGAGTTTTTTTTTCTGGCAGTGACAGGGGCGGTAACCGGAGAACCCCAAACTCACCCCCACCTCACCCGGGAAAATGCGGCCCCCCCAACAGGAATCCCGCTGGTTCTGCCTGTCTTATTCCTGCACAAAACAGGTAAACCTGCCGTACATTGAGAAGTAATTGGGCCCCCGCGACGTCACATCCAAATGGCAGCTGATCTAAAAACCTAAGAGACATCGGTTGGCTTTTGGAGAATGGCGAAGTGCCATGAGGTGGGGTCTGTGCTCCCACCCACTAGGAACAGGAGTAGGCCATTCAGCCCCTCGTGCCTGCTCCGCCATTTGATAAGATCATGGCTGATCTGTGATCTAACTCCATATACCTGCCTTTGGCCCATATCCCTTAATACCTTTGGTTGCTAAAAAGCTATCTTATCTCACATTTAAATTTAGCAATTGAGCTAGTATCAATTGCCGTTTGCGGAAGAGAGTTCCAAACTTCTACCACCCTTTGTGTGTAGAAATGTTTTCTAATCTTACTCCTGAAAGGTCTGGCTCTAATTTTTAGACTGTGCCCCCTACTCCTAAAATCCCCAACCAGCGGACATAGTTTCTCTCTATCCACCCTATCTGTTCCCCTTAATATCTTATAACTCCTATTACAGAGAATTTATAGCACAGAAACAACAACAACTTGCATTTATATAGCACCTTTAATGTAGTAAAACGTCCCAAGGCGCTTCACAGGAGCGATTATCAAACAAAATTTGACGCCGAGCCACAAAAAGAGCTATTAGGACAGGTGACCAAAAGCTTGGTCAAAGAGGCAGGTTTTAAGGAGAATGGTTCCAGGGATGAAGGACTTCTGTTTTGCTGAGAAATTGGAGAAGCTGGGGTTGTTCTCCTTAGAGCAGAGAAGGTTAAGAGGAGATTTGATAGAAGCGTTCAAAATCATGAAGGGTTTTAGATAAAGTAAATGAAGAGAAACAGTTCCAATTGGCAGAAGGGTCAAGAACCAGAAAACACAGATTTAAGGTGATTGGCAAAAGAACGACATGAGGAAAAACTTTTTTACGCAGCGAGTTGTCATGATCTGGAATGAGCTGCCTGAAAAGGTGGTGGAAGCAGATTCAATCGTGGCTTTCAAAAAGGAACTGAATAAATACTTGAAGGGAAAAAATTTGCAGGGCTATGGGGAAAGAGCAGGGGAATGGGACTAACTGGATTGCTCCAACAAAAAGCCAGCACGAGCTCAATGGGCCAAATGGCCTCCTTCTGTGCTGCAACCATTCTATGATTCTATGTGAAAGGGTTGATGGTTGTTACATTTTATAAAGGTGTGCGAGATATTGCATAAATACTTGAAAGGAAAAAATTTACAGGGCTATGGGGAAAGAGCAGGGGAATGAGACTAATTAGATAGTTCTTTCAAAGAGCCGGCACAGGCACGATGGGCCGAATGGCCTCCTCCTGTGCTGTACCTACTATGATACTATAATATCTCACAGGAAAGAGAGAGGATAATTGGATGGAAAGGTGAGATGTAGCAATGCTACCCTGCCTGAGTTATATGTCTGTTGCTCTAACCTAGAAATGACTGTTTGTAGTATTAGAGTACAGGTCTCTGTGACATCTCTTTGTTATTTTAAAACAACCTGCTTAAAATAAATGGGTTAAAATAGTTCACAAAGGAGTATCACTAGAAAGTATTCGTACACTAATATCACACATGGGGTAGATTTTGACTCTGTGCGATAGTGTAAATCACTCTCCCAATACTTCTTCCTGTTGAAGTCAATGGGGAGAGATTTAAAACAGGCTGTCGACTCACTTTCACCCGTTTTACACAATCGCACAAAGTCAAGGTCTACCCCACAGTCATTACTATGTTACAATCCATTACGAATTCTAAGTTACTAGTTAACTTTATGTTACTAGTTAACTTTATGTTGCTACATTACTGTTCCTCTGTTACTTTTTAACTCTACCTTGTAATGCTACTCTTTATTATCTTACTCTTTGTTACTATGTCACTATTTCTTACTATATTACTCTGTTACTACGTTACTCTACATTACCGAGCATTATTATAGAGATGATGAATTCTGTAAAGTGTGAATGCCTCCATTTTCTCCCCAGTTCTTATTGATCCTTATTGTGCCAGTTGTAAGGAAGAGAGCCAGAAAGTGGCTGATACCCTCGAGGCCCCTGCTAGTGTTGCTCTGAGCTGTTCAACCAGGAGGCTCTGTCAGAATGAGCAGGCAACAACTTCCCTCTGCTCTGTGCAGATGTACGTGGTCTCCACGTAGTGCTTCCCAACATGTGTGTGTGGCATTTCACTTACTGAGCGAAAGAAGGGTTTGCTTTTTACCTCATTTTCCTGCGGACTTCCTATGATGTAGAAATACAGATCAACAGAACTTTTATAGATGATGGTCAGTCCCTCCAGGAATGCAATTTCACCTGTATCAGTCAAAGGACAGAGAGGATCAGAATTCTGCCGGGATCATCAAACACTTTTTTCCCTCCAGTTTTCCCCTCTCCTCTCAGACTAGTGCCCAGTCTTCATTTTTAAGCAGAGCTGGAGCCAAAAGGGTTAAATTCTGAGGACAGGTTTCATAGACTAGGCTTGTATTCACTTCAGTATAGACGATTAAGGGGTGATCTAATTGAGGTGTTTAAGTTCATTCAAGGGATTTGATGGGGTAGATAGAGAGAAACTATTCCCTCTGGTGGGGGGAGTCCAGAACAAGGGGGCATAACCTTAAAATTAGAGCCAGGCCGTTCAGGGGTGATGTCAGGAAGCACTTCTTCACACAAAGAATAGTGGAAATCATAGGAACAGGAGGAGGCCATTTAGCCCCTCGAGCCTGTTCCGCCATTCAATTAGATCATGGCTGATCTGTATCTTAATTCCATTTACCCACCATGGCTCCATATCCCTTGATACCCTTACCCAACAAAAATCAATCAATCACAGTCTTGAAATTTTCAACTGATCCCCAGGGTCAACAACATTTTGGGGGAGAGAGTTCCAGATTTCCACTCCCCTTTGTGTGAAGAAGTGCTTCCTGACATCACCCCTGAACGGCCTGGCTCTAAATTTAAGGTTATGCCCCCTTGTTCTGGACTCCCCCCACCAAACAAAATAGTTTCTCTCCACCTACCCTATCAAATCCTTTAATCATCTTACACACCTCAATTAGATCACCCCTTAATCTTCTATACTGAAGGGAATACAAGCCTAGTCTATGTAACCTGTCCTCGTAATTTAACCCCTTTAGCCTCAGTATCATTCTGGTAAATCTGCAATGCACTCCCTCCAAGGCCATTATATCCTTCCAGGTGCCCAGAACTAAATGCAGTAACTCCAGATGGGATCTAACCTGAGTTATATAACTGCAACATAACTTCCACCCATTTGTATTCCAGCCCCCTTGAGATAAAGGCCAACATTCCATTAGCCTTTTTCATTATTTTTTGTACCTGTCCACCAGCTCTTAGTGATTTCTGTACTTGGACCCCTAAATCTCTCTGCTCCCCCACCGTTCCGAGCTGCTCACCGGTTAGAAAATACCCTGGTCTATCTTTCTTAGGTCTAAAGTGTATGACCTCACACTTTCCCACATTGAACTCCATCTACCGTTACACAGGGAGGATTTCATAATCTTATTTTTTAAAAAGAACTTCACGTCAACTCTTGGTGCACATAAACAAACCTGATATCAAAGACGCAGCCACCTGCTTTCCGTAAGCACAGCCCACAAACCCTCAGTGACCTTTGCCTGGTCTCAGTACCTTTTAACTGTTTTACAATTCAACTTGATTGAAACCCCCATCCACTGGCCTTAAACATCCACTCCCTCCACCACCGGCAAACCGTGGCTGCAGTGTGTACCATCTACAAGATGCACTGCAGCAACTCGCCAAGGCTTCTTCAACAGCACCTCCCAAACCCAGGGTCTCCACCACCTAGAGGGACAAGGACAGCAGGCGTATGGAAACACCATCACCTCCAAGTTCCCCATCAAGTCACACACCATCCCGACTTGGACATATATCAGCCGTTCCTTTATCGTCACTGGGTCAAAATTCTGGAACTCTCTACCTAACAGCACTGTGGGAGCATCTTCACCACACGGACAGCAATGGTTCAAGAAAAAGGCCCACCACCACCTTCTCAAGGGGAAACTAGGGATGGGCAATAAATGCCAGCCTTGCCAACGCTGCCCAAATCCCGAGAATGAATTAAAAAAATTCCGGTTTTCCAAAACGATCATCTACGGCACTGCCACCCCAATGTGTAGTGCACCACCCAGTGTGATACTGAGCCAAACAAACCAGACTCCCAGGGCCCCATCTCTGGTCAGTGTGGTATCAGTTGATCTCAGCCAGGCAGCATTATGGGCACCAGGGTTGGCTTCAGTCCCTTTGGGCTAGAGAGGGTGGGTGGGGAATCAGCCAGGGTGCCCATTCCTGATTGCTGTCCAGTAATAGAAACAAGAGTAGGCCATTCAGCCCCTCTAGCCTTTTCTGCCATTCAATTAGATCATGGTTGATCTGTATCTTAACTCCATCTACCTACCTTGGTTCCGTAACCCATAATACCCTTTGCCTAACAAATATCTATCTATCTCAGTTTTGAAATTTTCATTTGACCCCCAGCCTCAACAGCTTTTTGGGGGAGAGAGTTCCAGATTCCCACTCCCCTTTGTGTGAAGTGCTTCCTGACATCTCCCCTGAACGGCCTGGCTCTAATTTTAAGGTTATGCCCCCTTGGTCTGGACTCCCCCCACCAGAGGAAATAGTTTCTCTCTATCTACCCAATCAAATCCTTTAATCATCTTAAACACCTCAATTAGATCACCCCTTAATCTTCAATACTCGAGGGACTACAAGCCTAATTTATGCGATCTGTCCTCATAATCTAACCCTTTTAGCCCCGGTATCATTCTGGTGAATCTGCGCTGCCCCCCCTCCAAGGCCAGTATATCCTTCCTGAGGTGCGGTGCCCAGAACTGAACGCAGTTTGCATGAGGAGCGGATCAGGTTTGACAGTGACGTTCTCCAAACCCAACAAAACCCACAGCCACTCTGAGGAGGGGAGTGCAGGTAGGAGAGATTAGGAGAGGGTAAGCCAAGGTGGGGGGGGGGGCTACACTTACCGTCATTTTTATGTGTCTTGTTGAAAATATTCTTTTCGAAACTCCTTTGTTCCTTGGTGGAGGGATAGGTATCATCGTAATACTGTGGAGAGAGAGAGCGAGAGGGGGAGAGAGAGAGAGAGAGAGGTAGGATCATTCCCATGGATGTCACTGAGGAAACAACACCTTCAAACTGCAACCTTTAGGAGTTACCTTGGCGTACAGCCGCTCCCCATCATTGTCCAGGATGACGATTGCTTTGACGGTGTAGAGAGTCGGCTCCTAAAACCACAGCATGAGGGAAACACAAAGAGCGGACATTTTCAACCAGATCCAACATTGGTGCTCGTTTTTAAAATCGGTTACAGCTTCCACCCCGTCACGGTTTGAGTTGCTGTCAATGCTTCATCTGCTTGCCTACCGGGAGCGTGTTTAGTACCTGAGGGTGAGTCTGCCTGCTGCTATATTTCTGCCCCATGAGAACCTCCATCTCGGGCCCCAACTGGGAACCTGGAAACAGCCCGGTTCAAACAGCAGCAAAATTCACTGAGGGAGGCAGCTTGGGTAAGAGTCTCCTCTCATCCAGTGAGAGTGAGTGACAGGCGGTGCTGGATTTTTGTACTCTGGGAGAGCTCTGCCGACCTGTACCAGTGTCACCCTTTGCTCTCTGTGGCACTGTCTGAGTCAGAAGGTCATGGGTTCAAGTCCCACTCCAGAGACTTGAGCCCATAATCCAGGCTGACATTCCCGGTGCCAGTGCTGAGGGAGTGCTGCACTGTCAGAGGTGCCGTCTTTCAATGAGACATTAAACCAACGCCCCGTCCGCCCTCTCAGGTGGACATAAAAGATCCCACTGCCACTATTGGAAGAAGAGCAGGGGAGTGATCCTGTCCCTTAACCAAGCCAAAACCAAAGAAAACAGATCATCTGCTCATTCGCTGATTGTGGGACAGAAACATACAAAATAGGCCATTCAGCCCTTCGAGCCTGCTCCGCCATTCAATATGATCTTGGCTGATCCTCTATCTCAATACCATATTCCCACTCTCTCCCCATACCCCTTGATGCCTTTTCTGTCTAGAAATCTATCTAGCTCCTTCTTAAATATATTCAGTGACTTGGCCTCCACAGCCTTCTGTGGTAGAGAATTCCACAGGTTCACCACCCTCTTGAGTGAAGAAATTTCTGCTCATCTCAGTCCTAAATGTCCTACCCCGTATCCTGAGACTGTGACCCCTCATTCTGGACCCCCCCCCCAGCCAGGGAAAACATCCTCCCTGTATCCAGTCTGTCGAGCCCTGTCAGAATTTTAAATGTTTAAATGAGATCCCCTCTCATTCTTCTAAACTCTAGTGAATACAGGCCGAGTCGACCCAATCTCTCCTCATACGACAGTCCTGCCATCCCTGGAATCAGTCTGGTGAACCTTCGCTGCACTCCATCTATGGCAACTATATCCTTTCTTAGGTAAGGAGACCAAAACAGCACACAATACTCCAGGTGTGGTCTCACCAAGGCCCTGTATAACTGCAGTAAGACATCCCTGCTCCTGTACTCAAATCCTCATACAATGAAGGCCAGATCTTGCTGTGTGCGGACTGGCTGTCTCACTTGCCTACGTAGTGCTTCAAACGTAATTCATTGATTGTGAAGCACTTTGGGACCTCTTAAAGATGTGATAAGATCCTGTGTGAATGCAAACTCGCTCTTTCTAACCAGCCAGCATCATGATGCTGATCTGCCCTGTGCATCAACCTTACCCCATCATCCAGGGTCCAGGATCAGGCACTTAGGACCCGATATTAAAGGGACCCACGGGTTCAGTCCCCGGCAGTGGGGGGGGCGGGGTGGGGGCCCGGGGTAAGGGAGGCCCAAAGCTTTTTTGTGAGCTTCACTCCTGCCCCTCCTGGCCCACAAGGAAACCTAAAATAAAACGTATAAACTTACCTGCATGGACCTCCTCTGGCCTACGATGCCCCTCCCGGCAGGTCTGGCCTGGTGGGGGGCGGGGGGTAAGCCATCACTGCTCCCCCCCGCTCAGGCCTCAGACTAAAATTGCCAATCGGGACCTGATCTGCATATTTAAAGGGGACCCCTCCAGCTTGGGGCTGGTCAAAAAGAACAGGTTAATATCGGGACCTGGCGGGAAGGCAGGGGGGTTAGTCATTCCCCTCATTTTAACTGGCCCCCCCAACCCTCCCCCGGGCCGGTTTCTGCCAGGTTGTGGTGGGGGGGGGGGAATTAAAATCGTGGCCTTAGTCACAATCACAGCGTGGAAATAATTGCGCAGACTTGGCTCTTAGTTTTGCAGTGGAAATGGGGCATCACTGAACCTCTTTATGTGGCACAAACTCTACACTATAAATGGGACGTAATTATACAGTAAGAGGGAGCAAGGCTCCAGTGGCAATGTCAGGAACAACACACCGTCACAACATGAAAGGTAAACATGTTTTGTAACACAATATTTACTGAGCCTCTGCATCTGGCAGTAAGCCTGAGCTGTCCATTCAACAGAGAGACAGACAGAGAAGGCCAAATGAATCAAACACAACTTTGAACTTTCAAGGGCCTGGCTGACAAAATGATCAGGTCAATGCAACACCAACATAAGGTCTGAGCCAAGGGGAGAAGAGGGCAGAAGTACGGGCCTCTGACTGTCCCTGCGTTGCCCCGATCCCAGTTTCGCTGAAGTACGGGACATGCCAGTTTGCACACCTCAGTCCCAAACCCTTGCTCTGCACACTCAGGTGGAATATTTCAACCCGGGGTGATCAGATGTGTGGCTCAGCGGGTAACACTTTTGCCTCTAAGTCAGAAGATCGAGGGTTCAAGTCCCACTCCAGACACTTGAACACATAATCCAGGCTGACATTCCCGGTCCCAGTACTGAGCGAGTGCTGCATTGCCGGAGGTGCCGTTTTTTGGATGGGATGTTAAACCGAGGCCCTGTCCGCCCTCTAAAGTGGACGTAAAAGATCCCCTGGCACTATTCTGAAGAAGAGCAGGGGAGTTCTCCCCGGTGTCCTGCATTTTATCCCTGTTTATGTTTATCCCTCAATCAACATCACTAAAAACAGATTCTCTGGTCATTTATCTCATTGCCGTTTGTGGGATCTTGCTGTGCACAAATAAGCTGCCATGTTTCCTACATTGACTACACTTCAAAAAGTATTCATTGGCTATAAAGTGCTTTGGGATATTGTGAAAGGCACTTTATAAATACAAGTCTTTCTTCCTATGTTCGCACTTCCCATTCTGGGAGTGAGGGCAAGTGTTTTGTTTCATAGTTGGCTGACTTAGCTTAAGAGTTGTGCAGCCAATCAGAAGTCCAGGATGTAAAGATTGAGAGGTCATTCGCTGACATTTTCATTTCCTGCTGCCAGTGTGTAGAATGGTCAGAGTCTGACCGCCCCTCACTGTCCCACAGCACACGGACAAATTGCCCGAGACTCTCAGGCTTTATAGAGTCGCACATGGGAAAGACCCAGGTTCGAGGACCACACTGACATTGTTCCCATTGTGGAGCAAAGGATATCATGCAGTTAACGAGGCCGCACTCCAAATGGATGTTGTTAATCACTGAAGGAAACAAGCAACATAAATAATGTTGTTTCTGGCCCATACTACAGAGTACACTGGCTATTTAAAGCGATTGGGTACAAAACAATGATAAAGTGTCTGCTAGACGAGATTTCATGTAAATTGTGTGCTAATGTGTAAGGTGTATTAGTGTACAGCACTGGTGACATAGGACGCTAGTGTGTTAGTGTACAGCACTGCTGACACAGGATGTTAGTGTACAGCACTGGTGAAACAGGACATTAGTGTGTTAATGTACAGCACTGGTGACACGGAACATTAAGGCACTAGTGACACAGAATGTTAGTGTACAGCATCTCAAGGTTTGGTAAGATCCTGGTCTGAGCCCTTGGTTTTCTGTGTGGTAATTTCCCACCTTCAGTTCAGGGGCCACAAGGAGGAGGAGTTGGTGAATGCAGAAAATTAAAAATATAAAAAGGAAAAAAAAACTGCAGATGCTGGAAATCTGAAACAAAAACAGAAACGGCTGGAAATACACAGCAGGTCAGTCAGCAGCTGCAGAGAAAAGGTGGGTCGATGTGTGAGGGGGGGTCCCTCCGCGATGGATCTACTTTCCCTCTCAGCTGACTGCCTGTATAAGAGAAACAAAGTGACTTGCAGCAAATAGTAAAACCTGGCAGTGGGACTGATGACCCCCCCCCCCTCCACTCTGGCCCCACCACCCTGCCAACAGTTTCTGACAGGGTGGCAGTGAGACCAGCATTGCCATCCAGCTGGTTATTGAGTGAACTGTCCTGAAATCGCCTCGATTTTAAAATTCTCATCCTCGTGTTCAAATCCCTCCATGGTCTCGCCCCCTCTCCCTATCTCTGTAACCTCCTCCAGCCCTACAAGCCTCTGAGATCTCTGCGTTCCTCCAATTCTGGCCTTTTGTGCGTCCTCCACTCCCTTCACCTCACCATTGGCGGCTGTGCCTTCAGCCTTCCAGATCTTAAGCTAAGGAATTTCCTCCCTAAACCCCACCTCTCTCTCTCCTCACCTCTCTGACCAAGCTTTTGGTCACCTGTCCTAAATACCTCCTTCTTTGGCTTGGTGTCAATTTTTTGTCTGATTACACTGTGAAGTGCCTTGGGACGTTTTACGGCTTTGAAGGCGCGGTATAAATGAAAGCTGTTGTTGAAACGTAGAAAGTGCCAAAATCTGTGTTTTATTTTTAAATAAAAGTCAGTTTTTTCGACCTACTTTTGCACCGTGCGAGGTGTAGACCCTATGTTCATATAGCACTTTATCACCTCTCAAAGTGCGTCACATACAATAAATGACTGTAACATATGCAAACGAGTCCTTTTAGTGTTTAACTTTGCAGAGAACTTAAATCAGCAGCAATGAAAAGGCACAGAAATTAACCCTAATCCCTCCCTCCCATCCGACTTGACTTTCTGAGATTTGTAGGGAACTCTGCACATTCTGTTTAAAAGCAACCTGGTGCACGACTGTTGTGAAAAGGCAGGCTTTAAGCTGCGTTTAGTCACGATGTTTGGAATGGTTGCTCCCAGTGGCTGAACCAGTTCTCTACCTGCGATTCACACCAACATTTCTCTTTACGCAGGCTGCCCGGAAGCGTTACACGTGTCCCCGCCAGCGCCACATCACAGATTGACTGAGGACGATCAGTAAAACTTCACACAGACACAATTCAAATCATTCACCGAGCAGAGAAATCAAAAACTCCACCCAAACTTCACAATACCTTCCATGTCTCCTCGCAGCTCTTGAAGTAACTGTGTTATCAAAAAAAAGTTAACTTTTAAAAAAATATATATATAAAACTATAAATCGTCTTCTGTTTAACAACTGGGAGAGTTTGCAGCCTTTCGCCAGTTCGCCTGGTTTTAGGTCGGAGTTCGGGTCTTCCCAAAACAAAGTTCTGTCATGCACTGACTTTTCTCAGGTACAGAGCCGGAGTGTATGACAGAACCTTCGGCTTGGGAGACCTCGGCACACGGTGGGTCCTCGGGGGGGGTGAGGGGGGAGGAGTCAGGAATAGTCTCATCGGACAGTATTTTTTTTAAATCACCTATTTTTTTTAAAAGGTCGGAATAAAAACCTTTCTTTAAATGTTTTCCTTGCATTTCAACGTGGTATCGACATGATCAGTTTCAGCAGACGAGCCCGGATCTGAACCTGCAAAAACTCCGAACTTTGTATCAAATTAAAATCAACATTTCGACCGATTTTACACCAGCTGACGCTCAGTTTTTTTCTTGAATTTTTTTCCCCCTCCCTCCACACACAAACTGGGAAGGAACAAACCAGCCCTTTAGTTCCATTTTACTGAACCAGCTTCTAATTTTATTTTCACAAACAATAACAAAAACTTAGCAACTGATCTTGTAGCCGGAGTCCGGTGAACTTTTGTTACACAGAGTCTTACTGCCCGGGCTCGATATCTGTACAAACTGGTATGTGAAAAATGCCAGAAAAATAAATCTTAAGCCAAATCAGCGAGGAAAGAAAAGGCCAATCTGAAGAGAAAGGGCTGATCTCACCCTCCTCATAGTCTGGTTCACAAGAGGCATCTCCCACCGAAGGTGACATGGCCTAAAGGGGAGAAAAATGCTTAAAATATTACACACCGTACCAGCGCTGAGGGATCCATGGTGCCGTAGTGCCGACGTGGACAAATCTCGCATCCACTCCCAGCCTCTCTCACTGGCTCCCTTTCCATAAGAGGATTTATTTAGGCTGGAACGGTGTATGACGGGATTCTGGATGACTCCCAGCTCCCAGTAATTGCTCGCTCTTATGCGGTTTGACTCAGATTCCCTTCTTTTTCTCCATTCCAATTGTGTTTTTGGTGAGAGTGCACTGGCAAACATCACATTCACAGTATTCAGTACACGTGGTATACATGCTATGGTATACATAGTACAGGGTGCATGGTATTCTATACATTGTATATGATGCATGGTATAGTATACACAGTAGTGTGCATGGTATAGCATACATGGTATAAGTATGTGTGGTATATTATACATTATATAGGATACTTAGTATAGGATGCATGATATGGGATGCACGGTATGGTATTCAGGGTAAAGTATGCATGGTATAGTGTACAGCATGGATGGTATAGGATACATGGTATACGTATGTGAGGTTTGGCATACATGGTGCAGTATACGTTGTATGAGATACATTGTATAAGATACATGGTATAGTGTGCATGGTATAGTATACATTGTATAGGATGCATCATATAGTAAACATAGTAAGGGATGTGATGGAGAGAGGTTGGAGGCTGGAGAGGAGAGAAGGATCAGCAATATATTATTTTTAGGGATTGGGGATTATTCATATAGAACTTTACCTCAGGAGATTAAATTGGTACAGTGCAGTCCATGATAGGGTGGAGTAGAGTCCCAGCTAGAGTGGAGCAGAATCTATTTAGGGTGGGGAAGAGTCCATTTTAGGGTGGGGTAGAGGCCATGATAGGGTGCGGTAGAGTTTATTTTAGACTGGGGTAGGAGGAGTGGGTTTGATGGGCCAAGTGGTGTTTTCTTGTTCTTAACTTTTGTTTCTTTTCATACATTTGATGTAAAATGATTGAAACATTTATAAAAAACACACAACAATATAAAGCGCAATTAGGCAAGATAAGGATTGCCAATCAGATGACAGTCTTGTTCTTGCATCTTGTTCCGAAGTATGTGCGAGGATTTAGAAGGGCTTCTCTTAGCTTTGACTAAGTTCTAACTGAGGAACCACAACAGAGTCAGGAGCCCCTTTCCTCTGCTTGCCATTTTTATGCCTCCTTACTAAGCAAATCCTGCAGAGATGTTTCTGATTAAAAGCTCCCAGCTCCAAGCATGCCCCCACCCCCTCGCACCTAATTTAGAACAATGCTAGCTGGTTTGTTCTCACTGCTCCCAGTGCTTACTGCCCTGTTTGTGCTTTCCAACTCCTGAGCTCACATTCATGGTGGGTCACCGTGACCTGAGGGGAATGCAATCTCCCAGGGCAAGGGTTTTTCTCTCGTACAGCTCACGTGTCTGGAGGGGTTGCTCCTGCTGCTAGCCCAGGTGATGAGATCTGCACCTTCACCAGCAGGGTCGGACCTGATGGACTGACTGTGAGGTCAGGGAGGGGAAGGTTCTTGCTGCGAGTGACCATCAGAAAAAAACTGGACAGTTTCTGTGCTCCCAGTAAAGCCTGGGAATTACCCTGTGAGACATCATCCTACGAACACTTAATAGAAATGGGTTAATGGGTTAATGCCTCTTGCAGTAGACAGAGGAGTTTGTTACAAACACATTAACTATTTGTAACATAATGTCGCACAGTGGAATTTTCAACTTTAATATTCCTAACAAATTTGCATTTGTACAGCACCTGATTCCTACATTACCACAGTGACTACACTTCAAAAGTACTTCATTGGCTGTAAAACGCTTTGGGGCGTACTGAGGATGTGAAAGGCTCTATATAAATGCAAATTGATTGATTGATTGACTGATTAATTCCTGAGATGAGAGGGTTGTCCTATGAGGAGAGATTGAGTAGAATGGACCTATACTCTGTGGAGTTTAGAAGAATGAGACTTGAAGTCATTGAAACATATAAGATTCTGAAGGGACTTGATGCTGAGAGGTTGTTTCCCCTGGCTGGAGAGTCTAGAACTATTGGGCATGGTCTCAGGATAAGGGGTCAGCCATTTAAGACTGAGATGAGGAGGAATTTCTTCAATCAGAGGGTTGTGAATCTTTGGAATTCTCTACCCCAGAGGGCTGTGGATGCTCAGTCATTGAATATATTCAAGGCTGAGATTGATAGATTTTTGGACTCCAGGGGAATCAAGGGATATGGGGACTGGGCGGGAAAGTGGAGTTGAGGTCGAAGATCAGCCATGATCTTATTGAATGGCAGAGCAGGCTCGAGGGGCCATACAGCCTACACCCGCTCTTATTTATTATGTTCTTATGTAAGTTCTTTTTTTCTGATCACATATGTTGTACAGAGCCTTGGTCAGACCCCATCTGGAGTATTGAGTTCAGTTTTGGGCAATGCACCTCAGGAAGCATATTGGAGGTGGTCCAGCACAGATTCACCAAAATAATACCGGGGATTAGAGGGTTAAATTCCGAGGACAGGTTGGCTCGTATTCCCTTGAGTTTAGAAGATTGAGGGGTGATCTGATCGAGGTGTTTAAAATGTTAAAAAAGATTTGTTAGGGTAGATACGGAGAAACTATTTCCTCTGGTGGGGAAATCAAGAACAAGGGGACATAATCTTAAAATTAGAGCCAGGCCATTAAGGAGCGAAATCAGGAAGCACTTTTACACAAAGGGTGAAGGGGAGAAAAATCTTGAAAATTCCTCTCTGAATCCTTTAGGAATCGAAACTAGTCCAGGAGATCACATGGACCCTGCCTTATAATACAGGGCACCTACCTCTTCTACAAAGTGATTTCCTCCCTAGCCAGAAACAGGTTTCTGTGATCATCCTTAAGGATGAAAGAAACTGGGATTGGGACCTGGAAATGAAACAGTAAAGTACATTAGGAGCAGGTGCAGCTTGATGCCGTGGGAATTCAGTGGGGAGTTTATTTGCAACTGTTTGTTTGCTCCTGCCATCTTAGGATAAGTGTTTATTAAAAAGAAGAATTACTTATTAATTAGCTGTTAGAAATTGTTTAGCTTCTCTGTCACATATTGAAAGGAACAGGCTGACACCAGGTGGTGGAAGAGGGATAGAGTTCAATGTGGGGCTGATAAAACTTCCATCTGACAGGTCCTGGAACCTGCGGTTGATTAATACACAAAAACAACCTTGAAAAGTAACACATTTCATTTGAAGGAACATGGAACAGTAACCTCATTGGTCAGTGTCAGTGAAAGCTCTGAAACATCGATTTGCTCATTTGAAGGAGTGCATTCTAAATCAGTCAATCAGCAATTCTTGTTCGTAACTGGGCTGGTTTTCCAGAGGTAAAGTTATTCCTCTATTTTCCCCATGCATGTTTTGTTTATCATAATGAAGGATGCTGGTGCTCTGCAATCAAACGCTTACTATTTTTCCCACTCTGTGTCGGCATTAAGTCTTCCCAGGTCGTACAGTACAGCTAGAGGCCGAGTAAACCTCCCTCTGTTTTACCCCAATAACGCCCAGTACCTCAGCTCCAAACTCAGAAGAGTGCCCCCTTCTGTACCACTGTGGTATATTGGTGCAGTATCCAGCCAGGTGGCGAGACACACAGAGTACAAACCACTGATGCTCCTCTCCCTCCAGCAAAGGAGAAATATTCAGAGAGGGTGAGTTAACCACTGGTGCGTCTCCTCTCAAGAGCAAGGCAGGGTCAGCCATGGCTCAGTGGGTAGCACTCTTGACTCTGAGTCATGGAAGGTCATGGGTTCAAGTCCCACTCCAGAGACTTAAGCACAAAATATAGGCTGATGCTCCCAGTGCAGGGAGTGCTACAAATGCGATGATAAACTGAGGCCCTGTCTGTCCTCTCAGGTAGACATAAAAGATCCCATGGCACTTTTTCTAAGAACAGTAGATGAGTTCTCCCTGGAGTCCTGGCCAGTATTTATCCCTCAATAAAGATCACTAAAACAGATTATCTGGTCATTTATCTCATTGTCTATGTACAAATTGACATTACAATAATGACTACACTTCAAAAGTATTTGATTGGCTGTAAGATGCTTTAGGATGTTCTGAAGTCACAAAAGGTGACTTTTGTGTAGTCCTTCTTTGAATACTAAAGAGGCCTGAGTATTATGTGCCTGCCTGCTCTCTTGGACAGGGATGGTGCGTGAACAGGGAGAGACATTAAGAAAGGTTGTGGTGTTCCTGCACACAGCAGTGCTTGATGCTAACACTGGGTAGCAAGGTTGGAGGAAGTGCTCCACTCACCAGCAGTGATGTCCCTTCATCTTGATGAGCACAGAATTATTTTGACAAGTCTCTGCTTGGCCTGGGGTTCTATAAAGTTCAGATAGAAACAGATCATTGGTAAACCTCTGCACTGCAGCCCTCTTATTTATACGATGATTCAGTTAGAACAAAATGCAGAGCAAGAACCTAGATTTTACACATTAAGGATCATATTTCCAAACACATTGCTGCCTCTGAATGGAACTTTCCAATGGATCATCTGTATTTAGTGCACTGAATATTCAAAATGAGTAATCAGGGAACATCTTTTACTTGGAGCAGCAATTTGAAACAATGGGAGTAACTGGATAAGTAGTTTGGTCCTTGGGACTTTATACAATGGGAGTAAATGGGAAGGGGTTTAGTCCATTGGGATTCTATATAATGAAAGTAAATGAAAAGGGGTTTTGTGCTTGGAATTCCATATAATGGGAGTGAATGGGAAGGATTTTTGCTCCATTGGGATTCTATATAATGGGAGTGAATGGGAAGGAGTTTGGTCCACTGGGATTCTATATAATGGGAGTGAATGGGAAGGAGTTTGGTCCATTAGGATTCTATATAATGGGAGTGAATGGGAAGGAGTTTGGTCCATTTGGATTCTATATAATGGGAGTGAATGGGAAGGAGTTTGGTCCACTGGGATTCTATATAATGGGAGTGAATGGGAAGGAGTTTGGTCCATTGGGATTCTATATAATGGGAGTGAATGGGAAGGGTTTTTGCTCCATTGACATTCCATATAATGGGAGTGAATGGGAAGGAGTTTGGTCCATTGGGATTCAATATAAAGGGAGTGAATGGGAAGGGGTTTTGCTCCATTGGGATTTAATATAATGGGAGTGAACAGGAAGGGGTTTTCTGCTTGGGATTTTATACAATGTCAGACACCTGGGAGCGGGTTACCTGCTCATCCAATGGGTAACGGTATGTGGGGTGGGGATATTTCATACAATCCAATAATTGCCCTGCTCAGTCCACCCATGAAGAGGGACCTCCGACTCACATTCATTCCTCCCAGGTTACGCTGTGAATAGTAGGGAGTGCGGAGAGCGTGAATAGTGAAGAATCTTAGCTTGAGATAAAACCTTAGTGTAAACATTGGGATTCCAAGCAAGCCCCTCGCCGATTGTGTTGCCAAGCAACAATCCACTTGTTGCTCTCATTGAAATTGACCAGGGTACAGTGACATCTCTGTACTTTTTCTTGATTAAGAAACAGGAGAAAAGGAGACAGATCATTTGAAATAATTACAGCAATTTGAACGGGGACAATGCCTGTCTGTTATTACGATGCTCTCAGACCTTGACTATAAATCACAGCCAGTAATTGGGAGCCACTGGTTACTGAAGGAACTGAGTCAATTCCATGGCTTTGTGTGGACACAAACTCCTGCTCCATCTCCTCTAAACATCAGTGCCCATGAATACATTAAGAACAAATAATGATAAGAAAAACTTACATTTATGTAGCGCCTTTCATGTCTGTCCCAAAGCACTTACAGCCAATTAATTACTTTTGAAGTGTAATTACTATTGATATATGGGCAAACACGGCAGCCAATTTGCGCACAGCAAGGTCCCACAAACAGCAAAAAGATAGATTACCAGTACGTCTATTTCGGTGGTGTTGACTGAGGGATGCATGTCGGACAGGACTCCGAGAGAGCTCTCCTGCTCTTCTTTAAGTAATGCCATGAGATCTTCTGCATACACCTGAAAAGGTACACGGGGCCTCATTTTTTGGGGGATGCTGGGATTTCTGGCAAGGCTGCCATTTATTGCCCATCACTAGCTGCCCTGGAGCGAACCTTTGGCTTAATGGTAGCATTGCTGCCTCTGAGTCAGTAGGCGCAGGGTTTGAACCCTTGGTCCAGACAGTCCCGGTGAGTAGAGACCGGAGCTCCAGACAGTCCCGGGGAGCGGAGACCGGAGCTCCAGACAGTCCCGGGGAGCGGAGACCGGAGCTCCAGACAGTCCCGGGGAGCGGAGACCGGAGCTCCAGACAGTCCCGGGGAGCGGAGACCGGAGCTCCAGACAGTCCCGGGGAGCGGAGACCGGAGCTCCAGACAGTCCCGGGGAGCGGAGACCGGAGCTCCAGACAGTCCCGGGGAGCGGAGACCGGAGCTCCAGACAGTCCCGGGGAGCGGAGACCGGAGCTCCAGACAGTCCCGGGGAGCGGAGACCGGAGCTCCAGACAGTCCCGGGGAGCGGAGACCGGAGCTCCAGACAGTCCCGGGGAGTGGAGACCGGAGCTCCAGACAGTCCTGGCGAGTGGAGACCAGAGCACCGACTCTGAATTCTTGGTTAACATCCAGCGGGATTCTCGTGTCCGGTGGCCCCTCCTCATCATATGGGTTGTGGGAGCCCATAAAACCCTCCCGCCAGACAGGACTAACCCCCCATCGAATGATATAAAGATGGTTGTGGCCATGGAAGGAGTGTTCATGTCACGACCTGTCAGACTGTTAATCAGCCTGTGAATCCTCCCACTACTTCACACTGTTCTCCAAGGGAAGAGCGGGGAAGATATGAAAACACATCTAGTTGCCCTGTTACAAATGAGGGTGTTGCTAGGCCACTTCAGAGGGCAGTTAAGAGTCAACCACATTGCTGTGGGACTAGAGTCACATATAGACCAGACTGGGTGAGGATGGCAGGTTTCCTTCCCTAAAGGATTTTAATGAACCAGTTGGATTTTTACGACAATTCGACAGCTTCATGGTCACTTTTACCGAATTTTGTTTTCTAAACTGTATTCAAATTCTCAAACTGCCCTGGTGGGTTTGAACTCAGGTACTGGGACATTAATAGCATAACCACTACACTGCATCTCATCCGAAAGATGGCACCTTTTTTTTTATTCATTCATGGGATGTGGGATAGGCTGGCAGGGCCAGCATTTATTGCCCATCCCTAATTGCCCTTGAGGAGGTGGTGGTGAGCCGCCTTCTTGAACCGCTGCAGTCCGTGTGGTGAAGGTTCTCCCACAGTGCTGTTAGGGAGGGAGTTCCAGGATTTTGACCCAGCGACGATGAAGGAACGGCGATATATTTCCAAGTCGGGATGGTGTTTGACTTGGAGGGGAACGTGCAGGTGGTGTTGTTCCCTTGTGCCTGCTCCCTTGTCCTTCTAGGTGGTAGAGGTTGCAGGTTTGGGAGGTGCTGTCGAAGAAGCCTTGGCGAGTTGCTGCAGTGCATCCTGTGGATGGTACACACTGCAGCCATGGTGTGCCGGTGGTGAAGGGAGTGAATGTTTAGGGTGGTGGATGGGGTGCCAATCAAGCGGGCTGCTTTGTCCTCTGACAGTGCAGCGCTCCCTCAGTACGGACCCTCCGACAGTGCAGCACTCCCTCAGTACGGACCCTCCGACAGTGCAGCACTCCCTCAGTACGGACCCTCCGACAGTGCAGCACTCCCTCAGTACTGCACTGAAGTGCCAGTCCAGACTATGTGCCCAAGTCTCTGGAGAGGGGCCTGAATCCACAACCTTCTGACTCAGAGGCGAGAGAGTGCTACCCACTGAGCCATGGCTGGCACTTAATAAGACCCCCCTTTTGCTTGTCCTCGCCTTCCCCCCCCCCCCCCCCCCCCAGGTTGGCTCACTCAGACTGATTTTGTGAATGTGCACCCCTCCTGGGCTGAAGCTCCCCCCGGCATATTGGGAATCCATGGGCACGCTCCCACCGATAGAAAACGATGAGGTATGCGGTATCCAATACGCGCCTCCCGTGGGTGAGGTCTGTGCCAGGACCACAAATGCGAACCTTCGGACTGAAGCAAAGCCTCCACGAGTCCTGTCGCAGTGGAGAGCGTTTACCTGGTGAAACATTCTCCATCCCAGGACGCAACATCAATCCGACCTTAGCAATTACTGGAGCAGGAGGGGTGGGACCATGTGTTGGACACCTGATATACATTTTGCTCCAAAGATTAGCATTTTTTTTCCTCTATGCTAACACACAGGCTCCAATCAGTCCAGACTGTTATTAAAATTGCAAAATTGAGTGTGTCAATCTGAGGCTTTTTAGGGACCAAAATTAAGGGACTAAGATTCTTCCATTTTTGGATTTTTTTTTTTTGTTTGAGTTTGAGTGGATGCTCTAGATATTATCTGGGGGAAGATTTTAATCCTGATAGTGTGAGGGAGTTACTGAGACCGATAGTGTGAGGGAGTTACGGAGACTGATAGTCTGAGGGAGTTACAGAGACTAATAGAGTGAGGGAGTTACGGAGACTGAAAGAATGAGGGAGTTACAGAGACAGATAGAGTGAGGGAGTTAGTGAGGCTGATAGTGTGAGGGAGTTACTGAGACTAATAGAGTGAGGGAGTTACAGAGACTGAAAGAGTGAGGGAGTTACAGAGACAGATAGTGAGGAGTTACAGAGACCGATAGTGTGAGGGAGTTACGGAGATTGATAGAGTGAGGGAGTTACAGAGACTGATAGTGTGAGGGAGTTACAGAGACCGATAGTGTGAGGGAGTTACGGAGATTGATAGAGTGAGGGAGTTACAGAGACTGATAGTGTGAGGGAGTTACAGAGACCGATAGTGTGAGGGAGTTACGGAGATTGATAGAGTGAGGGAGTTACGGAGATTGATAGAGTGAGGGAGTTACGGAGATTGATAGAGTGAGGGAGTTACAGAGACTGATAGTGTGAGGGAGTTACAGAGACCGATAGTGTGAGGGAGTTACGGAGATTGATAGAGTGAGGGAGTTACAGAGACCGATAGTGTGAGGGAGTTACGGAGATTGATAGTGTGAGGGAGTTACGGAGATTGATAGAGTGAGGGAGTTACAGAGACCGATAGTGTGAGGGAGTTACAGAGACCGATAGTGTGAGGGAGTTACTGAGATTGATAGAGTGAGGGAGTTACGGAGATTGATAGAGTGAGGGAGTTACAGAGACCGATAGTGTGAGGGAGTTACAGAGACCGATAGTGTGAGGGAGTTACAGAGATTGATAGAGTAAGGGAGTTACAGAGATTGATAGAGTGAGGGAGTTACAGAGACCGATAGTGTGAGGGAGTTACAGAGACCGATAGTGTGAGGGAGTTACTGAGATTGATAGAGTGAGGGAGTTACGGAGATTGATAGAGTGAGGGAGTTACAGAGACCGATAGTGTGAGGGAGTTACAGAGACCGATAGTGTGAGGGAGTTACAGAGATTGATAGAGTAAGGGAGTTACGGAGATTGATAGAGTGAGGGAGTTACAGAAACAGAATCCCAATGGACTAAACCCCATTCCATTCTACACAATTCCTTCCTCAATAATACTTAAACAAAAAATCCTGAGCCAAGAATAAAATATTCCTCAAGTATCCTGTGTTTCTTGAATTGGCTTTGGGTACAGTTCACTGGCACACTGCTGTAATCCCATGATCTTTCCTTGTATATCACATGGGTGCAGTTACCTGGCAGGAAGTTTGTGATTTATAAATGGATATTACGTAAGAAATCCTATCTTATGTACAGTAAAAGAAAGTTCTTCTGTCTTCTTGCTGTTTCAAGCTGTGTGTAAATCAGTACTGGGATTGCAGAACTGGGCACGGAATGTCTCTTTTGTGACTCAGTTTGACGCAGTGCGATAATAAATTCTAATGAATTACTGTATGAGATGTGCTCAATAATCTCACAGCTCTCCATCAGCCAATGGGCAGTTATAGGTGTGACTGTTTGTAACGTTTAGTAAATATATAAAGACAATTTTTCAGTCCTTAGGAACAGGCTCCTTTGAAGAAAGACTTGCCGTCTTTCAGATGAGATGTTAAACCGAGACCCCGTCTGCCCTCTCAGGTGGATGTAGAAGATCTGACAGCACTATTTGAAGAGCAGGGGAGTTCTCCCCGGTGTCCTGGAGCCAATATTTATCCCTCAACCAACATCACTAAAACCGATTATCTGGTCATTATCACATTGCTGTTTCTGGGACCTTGCTGTGCGCAAATTGGCTGCTGCATTTCCTGCATTATAACAGTGACTGCACTTCAAAAAGTACTTCATTTTCTTTAAAGCGCTTTGTGGCATCCTGAGGTAGTGAAAGGCATGATATAAATACAAGTTCTTTCCTTCTTTTACAATTCAGCCACAGTCAGCTTCAACAATACAATTGAATAGTAATTTTAAAGTGTGACACTTCAACAGAGGTTTAAACAAAAAATCCTGAGCCAAGAATAAAATATTCCTCAGGTAAAGGAAGGGGGGGGGGGGGGGGGGGCGGAACGGAGGCAATATAATTTTATTCAAGTTTGTTCCTGGAACTCAATGGCCCCAGATTTATAACTCAATTACAAGGATCTTTTTTTCTCCCCTCATTTTCTGATGACTCTGATTCCACATTGGGACACGGCCCCTCTGGTGCCAACTGCCCCCCCGGTACCTTGCACGAGTGGCCGTTATTCATATATTAGTCTAATCAGTGAGTGTGGCTAGTTATTGGGCCATGTAGGGCTTTACAGCCAAGCCCAATCCTGTCGTCACTCGACTTGCACCCTTTCCAGCAGGGACCACTAGGAACATACAAATGTATGAAAATGTAGGACAGGAAAAGACCAGCTGGTCCATCAAGCCTGCCGCATAGGGTCAAGGGGCAACGTAGTACACCGTGACCCCAGTCCAAACCCTTTTCACCAAACACCAGCCAGCCACACAATGAAGTGCGAGAGGCAAAGAAACAGAGAAAAAGTCCTAGGTCAATTTAGGGAAAAAAAACACTGGGAAATTTCTTTCCGATCCCAGAAGGCGAACGAGCAAGTTCCAGGAGACCACAGGAGTTGTGAGACATGTCTCCCAATACCCCGCCTACTTTCCATATGTAATGATGTCGGCCACAGTCAGGAACTTGTCCAGCTCCCTTTTGAATGTTTGCAGCAAATCTGAACTCACTGCTCAAGCTGGGAAATTGTTCCATGGGTCGACTACTCTCTGTGGAAAGAAAACGCCTCCTGACATCTAACCTAGTTCTAAGCTTATGTAACTTATACTCTTGTCCCCAGTCCTAACCAAGGTCTTATGCAAGGACGGTACAGTATTTCATGTTTTGTATTTATAATCGTTCTGGCAATACATCCTAGATCTCTATTTGCTCTTGCAATAGCCTCTCAACACTGGTCTTTGACCTTCACAGATTCACATATAATAAAACCTGGACCATTCTCCCACTCAGCAGCCTTAAGCTCATACCTCTGCATGTACGCATGAATACACACACGCATAACACTACATTAACCTATATTAAATGACACCTGCCAAATGCTGCCCATTCCCCCATCGCATATATAGATCTGCTTGTTATCAATTTTTCTCAGCTAATGTCCTAACACTTGCACATATCTTTGTATTAGCCGCAAATTGCGGGCTGTTCAGCCAACGCTCTCATCCAGATCGTTGATTAAACCAGTGAAAAACAACAGCCTTAATGATTAATCCCTGTGGGACTCCACTAGTGACCGGTCCCCACACAGAACCGACCTTCTGCCTACGAGAATGCAACTAATTCCATATCCAACTCAAAATCTGCCCACCAATCCCACAGGACTCTATCTCATTAAGTAGCCTATTGTGTTAAGCACCTTGTTAAAGACTTTCTGTGAATCAAGGTACAATGTCAACTGGGCAACCGACACCACAACCCAGGTTAATGCCCCCCCCACCTCCCCCTCCCCAACCCAAAGGCACTGAGGCCAATTGCAGCCCTCCAACTGCCACCCTGCCCGTCACTTTTTTTTAGTACAAAAGGAATAAGTACACTAGCTCCCCAAATGGCTTAGAGGCCCTACTCTTTGAATGGAAGAGCCATACAGATAAGGAAAGGTCCCAGGGTCATTTCCTAGTTTGAGCTGAGTTAGCTGAACTTAGCTAAGGCAGTGGTAGGCGTCGAAAATTGGCCTCCGCTTCCTGGGAAGAGAAGTGGAGTTAGAAATTAGGCAGGGTTATGCTCCCGATGGTGGTGGAAAGTGTGCAAGTTGGATGAGGGCAGGATCGGGCTTGGCTGTAATCTGTCCTGCACTCAAATTACTCACCATCCATACTCACAGATTGGGGGAAATGGGAGAAGAGTACCAGCATGAACTGAGCGAGTTGGAGGAGTGTGCCAGTGAACTGGGCAGGGAATTGGCGAGAATATGGGTTTTGTTCTGTTATTGTTTTAAGATACAAAGAAAAACAATGAATTCTAAAATGGCAAAATGAGTGTGTAGTTTTCAATAATACTGAGCAAATGTCCCTTGCATTGCAGATGAGTAATGCACATTGGCCAATGTTCATTGTAGATTCAAAAATAGAAATGTACCACATAAACTGTCAAAACTCTGAATTTTCTGGGAAGGATGATGCATTTTGAAAATAAATCCTAGCCTTCAACACTGGCACCTGTCTTCAGGCTTCCGTTTTCTCACATTTTATCCCTGAATACCGGTGAAAGAATGTTTGGTAAACCCATAGCATAAGTTAGAAGCCTCTGCACTGCTGCACTTTCTGTGTAATTACTTGTTTTCACGTGTCATATAGTTTATATTCAGGACCGTTTTTGAGTTATTAGCTTTTGGGGGGGGTGGGGGCTATGTCATCTTTTGCTAGTTTTCTACATCGGCACTTAAGCTTCTCGGTCACAGGTGGTTGCGCAGATGACTAAGTGAGATAGAGGAACTCAATACTCTTATAAAATAATCAGTCAATAATCACAGCGATTTATTGCTAAGAAATTCACATTTGCTCTGTCTTGGGAAATTCTATGCAAAATTGTGGTACTAAGGCAACAAATCCTGCTACACATGGCAAGAGATCTTCTGTGGCCAGTGGGCACTGCAGAATTGATAGATAAAATGAAATACTGATTTAGTTTGTCTCTTAATTTAAGTGCCTTGGGATGTTTTACTACATTAAAGGCCCTGTATAATACAAGCTGTTGTTGTTTGATTAGCACTTGTGGTACTGATTTGTTGTCTGGTGGCACTGGGGAACCTGATGCCACCGTTACTAAATTAATTAGAAAGGCTCATGGCAAGTGTTGAACTTACATCGAGTCTACAGCACAGAAACAGGCCATTCGGCCCAACTGGACTATGCTGGTGTTTATGCTCCACACGAGCCTTCTCCCGCCCTATTTCATCTAATCCTATTCAGCATATCCTTCTATTCCTTTCTCCCTCATGTGTTTATCTAGATTCCCCTTAAATGCATCTACACTATTCGCCTCAACTACTCCTTGTGGGAGTGAGTTCCACATTCTCACCACTCTCTGGGTAAAGAAGTTTCTCTTGAATTCCCTATTGGATTTATTGGTGACTATCTTATATTTATAACCCCTAGTTTTGGTCTACCCCCCCCCCATCTTTTAGAATCATAGAATGATACAGCACAGAAGGAGGCCATTCGGCCCACCGTGCCTATGGCTGCTCTTTGAAAGAGCTATCCAATTAGTCCCACTCCCATGCTATTTCCCCATAGCCCTGCAAATTTTTCCTTTTCAAGTATATATCGAATTCTATTTTGAAAGTTATTATTGAATCTGCTTCCACCACCCTTTCAGGCAGCACATTCCAGATTATAACAACTCGCTGCATAATTCTTTTTTCCTCATGTAACCCCTAGTTCTTTTGCCAATTACCTTAAATCTGTGTCCTCTGGTTTCCAACCCTTCTTCCACTGGAAACAGTTTCTCCTTATTTACTCTTATCAAAACCCTTCATGATTTTGTACATCTCTATCGATTCTCCCCCTAACCTTCTCTGCTCTAAGGAGGACAACCTCAGTTTCTCCACGTAACTGAAGACTTTCATCCCTGGTACCATTCTAGTAAATTTCCTCTGCCCCCTCTCTAAGGCCTTGATATTCTTCCTAAAGTGTGGTGCTTAGAATTGGACACAATATTCCAGCTGGGGCCTAACTAGTGTTTTATAAAGGTTTAGCATAACTTCCTTGCTTTTGTGCTCTATGCCTCTATTTATAAAGCCAAGGATCCCATACGCCTTTTTTAACAGCTTTCTCGACTTGTGCTGCCACCTTCAAAGTCTTGTGTATGTGAACCCCCAGGTCTCTCTCTTCCTGCGCTCCCTTTAAAATTTTACCAATTATTTGATATTGCTTCTCCTCATTCTTCCTACCAAAATGAATTACTTCACAGTTCTCTGTGTTAAATTTCATCATGATGTGGAGATGCCGGTGATGGACTGGGGTTGACAATTGTAAACAATTTTACAACACCAAGTTATAGTCCAGCAATTTTATTTTAAATTCACAAGCTTTCGGAGACTTCCTCCTTCCTCAGGTAAATGTTCAGGATCTCCTTGAAGCCTACGCATTTATACATATAGAACAATACATGGTGTTTACAGAATGCCCCTGCAACTGCCCGTTGCCAAGGCAATCACCGTGTTCAGACAGAGAGGTGTCACCTGCAGAACCCCCGAATACACATTCAACAAAAAAACAAACAGGAAAAAAAACAGAGAGAGGCAGAAACATCCGGAAGGCAGAGAAAGCCAGCAAAGATCTTGGGTTCATGTCACGCTACACGTAACCCCACCAGCGAACAAATGTTATCTGTTTTTAATATAATAGGTCATTTGCTGGCTTTCTCTGCCTTCCGGATGTTTCTGCCTCTCTCTGTTTTTTTTCCTGTTTGTTTTTTTGTTGAATGTGTATTCGGGGGTTCTGTAGGTGACACCTCTCTGTCTGAACACGGTGATTGCCTTGGCAACGGGCAGTTGCAGGGGCATTCTGTAAACACCATGTATTGTTCTATATGTATAAATGCGTAGGCTTCAAGGAGCTCCTGAACATTTACCTGAGGAAGGAGGAAGTCTCCGAAAGCTTGTGAATTTAAAATAAAATTGCTGGACTATAACTTGGTGTTGTAAAATTGTTTAAATTTCATCAGCCATGCGTCTGCCCATTTCACCAGTCTGTCTATGTCCTCTACTTGAAACGGATGAGACTTAACTTTCTGTGGCGAGTTTAGTTTGTGTCTACTGCGCAAACACGGCAACGTTACAGCATTCAATGCATTTCAATGGTGAATCAGACAGCGCGATGCCGTTTTCACAAAGCTAACGGCAGAGTGGCGCAACTCAGACAGCAACTTTTGGATATTTGCGTTTAACCACACGTCTGCCCCTCGCCTGAAGTCGCTGCACCATTTGCGCACAATTAGCCTCACTGTTATTTTGACAGCAAATTCTGACCTATTATTTTTAGTGACGTTGTCTTAAAAAGATTGGCACATGTGGTACGGATTGTTTGTCTAGTGACAAAAAATAAACACGTGGCAAGTGGTGAACTTGGATGGCATTCGATGGCTTTCCCCAATGGTAGTGGGTGAACAGTTCACGGGTCACAAGCTCACTGCCCCTCTCCAAAATGGCGCCCCTGCCAACACTTCAAGTCACGTGGTAGCGGCACGGTCCTCAGCTTCGCGGAACGTCAGTCCAGCACACGCATGCGCGACAACCCCAGCGTCGGCCCGACCGAATCTGCAAGTCATGGTGGCGCCTCGAAGGGGGGCGGGGGGGGGATCGGACGGTCGACGAAGCCCAGCCGGCGAGAGTAGCGTCCACCGCGGGGCACGCGGCGACAAAGTTTTAATCAATTAAACGAACGCGTTGAGCGCAGCCGAGCCCTTCGCAGCACTCTCCGTCCACCGCCTCAGGAAAATAAAAGCGAATAGAAAAGAAACAAAGAGAATCGGCCGGGTTACCTCCAGCCAGCGCCTGGGGCCTGAGCCGGCTTGCCGCATAGCAACAGGCCCCGCCCCTTCTGCCGGGCACGCCGATTGGCCGCTGGAGGTGGGGCGGCGGCGAGCCATCTGACGAAGCGGCGGGCGATTGGTCGGGCGACGCGTCAATCAGGCGGCGGGTGACGTAATCCGTCGCCAGGATGAGGAAGTGGCGCCTGGTTCCCTAAAGGGGAGCCGCTTCCTGGTTCTTTTTTCAGTCACAAGTTGAGCACGTTTGTGTGTGTGGGGGGGCCGGCAGCGAGAGTCACAACAAACAACAAGCGCAGGAGGGAAGCGGGCTGGCCGCTAATAAACCACCGTTCAACATTGGGCCTTTCTTTTAATATATATATATATAAAGGCCCTAAACCACCTCCGCACTCAATCCCGGGCCTAGTCACAGAGTGGGAGCAACAAGGAGCCTGGAGCAAGAGTGAAGCCGCTTGGGGAGGAACTTTTCTTCCGCACGTCTGGGCCTTCCGAGCAGGAGGAGGAGGAGGAGGAGGAGGATGAGCGGTGAGGGACGTCGGTGAAAAGGGCGTAGGAGGCCGTCTTTTGGAGCAACATCACAGGGAGAGGGGGGGCAGAAGGCGAACCCCCATTTTACAAATAAACACCCCCCCCCCCTTTCCAGGAGGGAGAGCGGGGCGAAGGGCGGCCCCGCTGGGACTTTTGGCAGAAGTTTCTGTTTCATTGTGCCTTTTTGTTTTAAAAAGAGAGCAGGAGGGCAGAGGCCGTTGACTGTCTGGGGATTGAAGGTTTTTCCCCCCTCCTTCCCCCTCCCCTCCCTGGTTTCTTTATTTAAAACATTGACTGTAATATTGGAGAGGGAAGATGCTCCCCCTGAAGAAGTATTTCACAGAGGGTCTTATCCAGTTCACCATCCTGCTGAGTCTGATGGGGGTCCGGGTGGATGTCGACTCTTACCTGAATGCTCAGCTCCCCCCATTCCGCGAGATCATCCTGGGCCAGAGCTCTGCTTACACCCAGACCCAGTTCCACAACTGGAGGAACACCCTGGACGGCTACGACCTTCACCCCAAGAGCGTGGACCTGGACTACTACTTCACGGCCCGCAGGCTCCTGAACGACGTGAGGGGCCTGGACCGGCTGCTGGTGCCGAGCACCGAGGTCAGCGCCTGGCTGGTGCACAGCGGCAGCCGGGAGGCCGACAGCTCGGTGGCCGCCTCGCAGCCCAGCCTCCCCTTGGCGAACTCGAGCGGGGTGAACGAGGTGACGGACCCGGAGAGCAGCGGGAGAGACAGTAACCCGTCCGAGCCGACCGAGGAGAACTTGGGGGCTGTAGGATTGCCCATGAGCAGCGATTTAACCAAGGAGGTATTTCAAAAAAAAAACCTAATGTACATCTCCAGTGATGAGTGACCCAGTCTGATTCCCACATACAAAAATAAATCAGTTTTATTTTTATTAAAGTAGAAAACTGGGAGTCTCCTACCAGGAAACAAAACTACAGCTCAAAATAGAATCACCCTCCACCCTTTTATATACAGATGTAATCTACACGTGCTCTCTTCAATGAAAGCCAGAATTCCCCTTCCCACTATCAGATTGGCACCAGGTAATCTCGAATCCAGAGAAACAACCATGTTGCACCCAGCGGTTTTTGTTTTGTGAAAGTAAAAACTTTTTTTAAAAAAAAATGTTGCAAGTTAAAGGAAATAAGCCACGGGGAGGGGGAGGAGGGGGGGGGGGGGTGATCTCCGGTTGTTGAGCTGACGCTCGATTTAAAGGGCAGAGCTTGACTAAAATGGCTGCTCAGGAACTCGCAGTACCCGCAAGGCCATGAATGGCAAGTAACCTAAATTGAATAAAATAGCAAATCCAGCACTTGTTTAAATATACTGCGGTTTGAACTTGGTCTTCTCCCCATCTCCATTCCACCTGTTTATTTTTTTAAGTGGGCTATCTAGAAATTTCTAAACTGGGGGGGGGGGGAAACTTTTGTTCCCACGACATTTGTTCCCACACGTTCAGACATAAAAACGGGGACAATGATTGGTCATTAAGGTTTGCAGCTAACTTGAGCAAACATCAATTCAGGCAACGATTGCACTTCTACAAAGGTGGGAACTTCTCTCCTCCTCTCCACCCCCCCCCCCCCCCCCCCCCAAAGTATTCACACCGTCTCCTTGTGTTATCACATTATCTTATCAGTCTGCCATGAATTATGACTTCCTTGATAGTTCAGCTCTTTGGTTAGCTGATTTGTAGTGGTGTTACATTAACCTCAGTGCCCCATGGTTATTAGCAGCAACAACAACTTGCATTTATATAGCGTCTTTAATGTAATAAAATGTTCCAAGGTGCTTCACGAGCGTTATCAGGCAAATATTGACACCAAGCCACATGAGATATTGGGACAGGTGACCAAAAGCTTGGTCAAAGAGGTATGTTTCAAGGAATGCCTTAAAGGAGGAGAGACAGGTGGAGAGGTTTAGGGAAGGAATTCCTGAGCTTAGGGCCTAGGCAGCTGAAGGCACGGCCGTGGAGCGATTAAAATTAGAGATTCACGAGGCCAGAATTGGAGGAGCGCAGAGATCGCGGAGGGTTGTAGGGCTCGAGGAGGTTACAGAGATAGGGAGGGGTGAGGCCATGGAGTGATTTGAAAAAAGGATGAGACTTTTAAAATCGAAGCAGGACTCATTGTAAGCCCAGTAGCCATATCTACCCACCTCCCCTTCACCGGTGGCCTTCGGTGGGCCTCCCACTGTCCTACATGGTTGTGGGCCTCCTCGTGGCTTGCACAGCAGCTGTGGGGGCTTGGATTGGAATTCATTGTTTGTCACGTTCCTTAGTGACGTCCAGTTTGGAAACAATTTGCATTTATATATAGCGCCTTTAACTTCGAAACATCCCAAGGCACTTCACAGAGGCCACATGACCACACGCGAGCAGCTAGGGAAGGTGACCATAGAGGCAGCTTTCCAGGTTACTTTAAGGTTGGAAAAAGATGTAGCAAGGTGGAGGGGTTTAGGGAGAAAGTAGGGTGCAAACAGCCGATGGTGAAATGGAATTGTGTGTGTTGAGGGGGTGGGTGGGAGAGGAGAAAGAAAGGACCGGACAGCCAACTAAGGTCAAAGAAAAGGGTGCCAGCTAGTACAATGGCAGGAGGAAGTTGCAGTGGTAGGGAGGGTGGCATCAGAGGGATCGGTAAATGGGGATGAACATACTGAATGCAAGGTGTTTGGTGACTGGGAGCCAATGGTGTTTCATGAGGGCAGGAGATCATCAGGGAGCATCACAGTTGGAGTTTATGCAAAGGGAGGGACACAGACTGCTGCAAGAACAGTGTTGAAGTCAAGCCTGGAGGTGATGAAGGGGCAGATGAGGGTTTCTGTAGTAGTGGGGGCAAGTTGCAAAAGTGAAAATAGGTGGTCTTGATGGAGAAAGTAAGGGAGTGCTGATGGGAGCTGGAACAAGGCCAGAATCCACTAAGCAAGTGAAAGGGCTTAAAGAGAAAGGGCCTACAGTCATAACGGAATGCATCAGTCCTGTAGTTTTAGTTTCTCTCTCCTCCCACTTCCTTTCCCTTTTTTTGTGGGGATGGAAATGACCTTCACTTGGCAACTGCCCACACTGCAGAATTGAAACCAGGAGCTCATCACGTTGTGAAATACAGGCACAGACATGTCCTGTCACTGCACTCTGCAATAAATGTATTTCAGCGTGTTTAAATGTCCCTCGGGTAATGTTGCTTCGGACTGTAGACCTGGACATGAAGCAGAACTCCCCAAGGCTGATTTACATCAGGGTCCATTTTAAAACTCCAATACTTAAGAGAAATATGATTAAACTTTTGAGTTACATTCTACCTTGCTGCAAACTACAAATTCTGACTATGCGCAGGGAACTGGGTTAAAGTTACCAAACCAATACAGGGGCATTTAGTCAATATTGCTAGTGATTTTGACAGTGCAGCAACCTTAGGTTGCTATCAACTGTGTTGGACCAACTCCCTCGCAATGCCACACTCGCAGACTATTTCAAACCAGGAGCCCCCAAGATCAGCGCACTCAATTTAAGATAACAAAACCGCACAAGCAATAAGAAAAACTCTTTAACTCTCCCCAACTTCCAACCCTGCGCGCCCCCCTCCCCACTCTTAAGGCTTTGGTACTTTGCAGGAGCTCTATTCCACTGGGGCAACTAATGGGCACGTGGTACCTCGCTCAAGTGACCATTATTCACATTTGCCTCACCAATGGGGAGCTATTCCACCTGAAGGAACATTACAGCTGAGCTGATCCTGGGATTGCACGCCAACCACCCACACTTTCAGCAGGGTGCTGGATAGTGATCAGCAGCAGGAACACTGGCTGATTTTTCTCTGCTAGCCCTGTTCACCCATCACACCTGTACTCGCTGACCCACATTGGCTCCTGATCCGGCAACGCCTCGGTTTTAAAATTCACATTCTCATGTTCAAATCCCTTCATGGCCTCGCCCCTCCCCATCTCCATATCCTCCTCCAGCCCGACAATCCTCTGAGATCTCTGCACTCCTCCAATTCTGACCTCTTGTACATTCCTGATTTCCATCGCTCCGCCATTGGCGGCCATGCCTTCAGTTGCTGAGGCCCTAAGCTCTGGAATTCCCTCTCTAAACCTCTCCGCCTCTGAGGCAGTACTGAACGTAGTACTCCAGATGCAGTCCAACAGCTGCTTTATAGGACTACAGCCTAACCTCCACCCCTTTTACAATCATAGAAATTTACGGCACAGAAGGAGGCCATTCGGCCCATGGTGTCTGCACTGGCCGAAAAAGAGCTACCCAGCCTAATTCCACTTTTCAGCACTTGGTCCGTAGCCTTGTAATTTGCGGCACTTCAAGTGCATATCCAAGTTCATTTTTAAATGAGTTGAGGGTTTCCGCCTCTACCACCCTCTCAGGCAGTGAGTTCCAGACTCCCACCACCCTGTGGGTGAAAACATTTCTCCTCAACTCCTCTCTAATCCATCTCCCAATCACTTTAAATCTATACCCCCTGGTTATTGACCTCTCTGCTAAGGGAAATAGGGCCTCCCTAGCCACTCTATTTAGGCCCCTCATAATTTTATATACCTCAATTAAATCTCTCCTCAGCCACCTCTGTGCCAAAGAAAAAAAACCCAGCCTATCCAATCTTTCCTCTAAAATTCTCCAGTCCTGGCAACATCCTCGTAAATCTACTCTGTACCCTCTAGTGCAATCACATCTTTCCTGTAATGTGACCAGAATTGTATGCAGTACTTAAGCTGTGGCCTAACTAGTGTTTTATACAGTTCTAGCATAACCTTCCTGCTTTTATATTCTATGCCTCGACTAACAAAGGAAAGTATCCCATATGCCTTCTTAACCGCCTTATCTACCCGTCCTGCTACCTTCAGAGATCTGTGGACATATACTTCAAGGTCCCTCTGTTCCTCTACTCCTTTCAGTATCTTCCCATTTATTTTGTATTCCCTTGCCTTGTTTGCCCTCCCCAAATGCATTATCTCACACTTCTCTGGATTGAATTCCATTTGCCACTTTTCTGCCCACCTGACCAGTTCATTGATATCTTCCTGCAGTCTACAGCTTTCCTCCTCACTATCAATCACACGGCCAATTTTTGTAGCATCTTAATCATGCCCCCTACATTTAAGTCTAAATCATTGATATGTACCACAAAAAGCAAGGGACCTAGTACTGAGCCTTGTGGAACCCCACTGGAAATAGCCTTCCAGTCACAAAAAAACCCGTCGACCATTACCCCCTGCTCCTGCCACTGAGCCAATTTTGGATCAAGCTTGCCACTTTCCCTTGGATCCCATGGGCTTTTACTTTTCTGACCAGTCTGCCTTGGGACCTTGTCAAAAGCCTTGCTAAAATCCATTTTGTACTCCCATTAGCCATTAACATTCCATTGCACCTTGCAACTTCTTAATCTGGCGCTGGAGATTGATTCAGTTTCCTGCTTTGAAAGCTCAGACTGGAATATCAAGTTGGGAAGAAAACCAAAATTATTTCTTCTCCCATTGTGTGTCTGTCCCATGCACCGTGCCACGTTCGGTAGAATGCTCCCAGACTTCGACCAGTGCCTCTCTGGGTACTCTATAAGACGTACAAGAACTGACTTTGCTCCCCTGCCTGCATTCTGCTTCCCCTCTGGTACTGGCAGAGATTAGGAACTGGTCTGTTTCACCACTCCCAATGTTGCATTTGGCCTCTTGCCACAGATGGCAGGAGTCATTTCTAATTTTGAATATTCAGTCAGGCGACTGCATTTTCTTGCACCTGCTGCATGGATACAGGGTTACTAGAGACTTTGGATTCCGGCTTCCTTCAGGTTGTACATGTGATTTTTATCCCCCTCCCCCCACCCTCCTTTTGTTCACTCATTAAGTACTTACAGCATGAGCTGGGTGGAGCACGTCTAGTCTGGGTGAGAAGATGTACAGATAATGCCTGTGCTGACAGGTATCTTAAGCTCCGTGAAATCAAACTGCCGCCAGCATTTGTACCAAACAGGATTAATAAAGGCACCGTTTTGGGTTCATTCTAAAGATGAAATGAGTTAAACAGACAGTGTCTGCGATCGTTCCAACCAGTGATTTATCCAAGGATAAACTGTTTCTGTCTTGGAGCCTTTGTGAAATCTTTCAGAATTGTTCATGGATTGCAAGAGTTCCAGGAAGTTGGCACCAAATCTGAACCTATTGCAACACTTTATTTAATGGGATACCTGATTGGACGCAACATTCATATTAAAATGATGTGGACGGCCCCAAATCTCTAACTGTAGTGGAACTACATTGGGAGCACCTTCGCTTCCGCATTTTCCTCCCCTCCTGCCCTGAAAGCGCTGCCTCTTGCTGGGGTGCAGTTCTGTGAGTGCTGGCCACCCTCGGTCTCTCTCTCGAGTGCCGGATGGATTGTTTCTTAGGCTATTAAAGGAAGCCAGGGAGGAAATAGCAGATGTTCTGACGATCCTTTTCCAATCCCCACTAGATACAGGGAGGTACCGGAGGACTGGAAGACCGCAAACGTAGTACCATTGTTTAAAAAGGGTACGAGGGAAAGGCCGAACAATTATAGGCCGGTCAGTCTTACCTCGGTGGTGGGCAAACTATTAGAATCAATACTGAGAGATAGGATAAACTGTCACTTGGAAAGGCATGGTTTAATCAGGGATAGTCAGCATAGATTTTTTTCAGGGAAGGTCATGCCTTACAAATCTGATTAAATTCTTTGAGGAAGTGACCAGGAGGATTGATGAGGGTAGTGCAGTGGATGTTGTCTACATGGATTTTAGTAAGGCATTTGACAAGGTCCCACATGGCAGACTGGTCACAAAGGTAAAAGTCCATGGGATACAGGGAAATGTGATGAATTGGATCCAAAATTGGCTCAGTAACAGGAAACAAAGGGTAAAAGTCAATGGATGTCTTTGCGAATGGAAATCCGTTTCCAGTGGTGAGCCACAGGGCTCAGTGTTGGGTCCCTTGCTGTTTGTGGTATATATTAATGATTTGGACTTGAATGTTGGGGGCATGATTGACAAATTTGCAGACGACACAAAAATTGGCCGTGTAGTTGATAGTGAAGAGGATAGCTGTAGACTCCAAGAAGATATCAATGGGTTGGTGGAGTGGGTGGAAAAGTGGCAAATGGAGTTCAACCTGGAGAAGTGTGAGGTAATGCACTTAGGGAGGGCAAACAGCAAAAGGGAATACGCAGTAAACGGGAATATATTGAGAGGGGTAGAGGAAGTGAGAGACCTTGGAGTGCATGTGCACAGGTCCCTGAAGGTGGCAGTACAGGTAGATAAGGTTGTGAAGAAGGCATACGGAATGCTCTCCGTTATTAGCCGAGGTATAGAATACAAAAGCAGGGATGTAATGATGGAACTGTACAAAACGCTGGTAAGGCCACAGCTGGAGTATTGTGCGCAGTTCTGATCACCACATTACAGGAAGGACGTAATTGCTTTGGAGAGAGTGCAGAGAAGATTTCAAGAATGTTGCCAGGGCTTGAAAATTGCAGGAGAGATTCGATAGGTTGGGGTTGTTTTCCTTGGGATTGAGGTGTACAAAATTATGAGGGGCCCAGTTAGAGTAGACAGGAAGTACCTGTTTCCCCTGGCGGAGAGTTCTAAAACTAGAGGACATAGATTTAAGCTGATTGGCAGAAGGATTAGAGGGGACATGAGGAAAAACTTTTTTACCCAGAGGGTAGTGGGTGTATGGAATTCGCTGCCCGAATTGGTGGTAGAGGCAGGGACCCTCAGCTCTTTTAAAAAGTACCTGGACCTGCACCTAAAATGCTGTAAGCTGCAGGGCTACGGACTGGGTGCTGGAAGATGGGATTAGAATGGGCACCTGGTTGTTCTTCGAGCCGGCGAGGACACGATGGGCCGAATGGCCCCCTCCTGTGCTGTATATTTTCTATGGTTCTATGGCCATTCTTCATGCATGAGGCTGGGTGTTTGAGTGTAGCAGGCTATTCAATAGTGGAGGGAAGCACAAGCCAGCTCGGAGTCAGTGAGTAATGGTCAGGGGTGGGAACCCTGTATCTGATTTTGGTTCCACCCCCCCTCCTCACCATTGTGCTGAAGCCAATTGTTATATTACACAATTGCCAACCTGCAGCTGAGAGCTAAATCAGCACAGACTGGTGATCAAACCTGGGACCTGAAGGGTGCTTCTGTTTGAAAAGAAAGAAAGGATTGCATTTATATAGCGCTTTTTGTGACCTCAGGACATCCCAAAGCGCTTTACAGCCAATGGCGTGCTTTTTGAAGTGTAGTCACTGCTGTAATGTAGGAAATCTGGCAGCCAATTTTTTTTTTATTCGTTCATGGGATGTGGGCGTCGCGGCGAGGCCAGCATTTATTGCCCATCCCTAATTGCCCTCGAGAAGGTGGTGGTGAGCCGCCTTCTTGAACCGCTCCAGTCCGTGTGGTGAAGGTTCTCCCACAGTGCTGTTAGGAAGGGAGTTCCAGGATTTTGACCCAGCAACGATGAAGGAACGGCGATATATTTCCAAGTCTGGATAATGTGTGACTTGGAGGGGAGCGTGCAGGTGGTGTTGTTCCCATATACCTGCTGCTCTTGTCCTTCTAGGTGGTAGAGGTCGCTGTCGAAGAAGCCTTGGTGAGTTGCTGCAGTGCGTCCTGTGGATGGTACACACTGTAGCCACAGTGCGCGGTGGTGAAGGGAGTGAATGTTTAGGGTGGTGGATGGGGTACCAATCAAGCGGGCTGCTTTGTCCTGGATGGTGTCGAGCTTCTTGAGTGTTGTTGGAGCTGCACTCATCCAGGCAAGTGGAGAGTATTCCATCACACTCTGACTTGTGCCTTGTAGATGGTGGAAAGGCTTTGGGGAGTCAGGAGGTGAGTCACTCGTCGCAGAATACCCAGCCTCTGACCTGCTCTTGTAGCCACAGTATTTATATGGCTGGTCCAGTTAAGTTTCTGGTCAATGGTGACCCCCCAGGATGTTGATGGTGGGGGATTCGGCGATGGTAATGCCGTTGTTGGAGGCCAATCATCTCAGCCCCAGGACATTGCTGCAGGAGTTCCTCAGGGCAGTGTCCTAGGCCCAAGCATCTTCAGCTGCTTCATCAATGACCTTCCCTCCATCATAAGGTCAGAAATGGGGATGTTCGCTGATGATTGCACAGTGTTCAGTTCCATTCGCAACCCCTCAAATAATGAAGCAGTCCAAGCCCGCATGCAGCAAGACCTGGACAACATCCAGGCTTGGGCCGATAAGTGGCAAGTAACATTCGCGCCAGACAAGTGCCAGGCAATGACCATCTCCAACAAGAGAGAGTCTAACCACCTCCCCTTGACATTCAACGGCATTACCATCGCCGAATCCCCCACCATCAACATCCTGCGGGTCACCATTGACCAGAACGCTTCAGCCTTGTCTTTTGCACTCACATGCTGGACTCCGCCATCATTGAGGATGGGGATGTTTGCAGAGCCGCCTCCTCCCGTTAGTTATTTAATTGTCCACCACTATTCACAACTGGATTTGGCAGGACAGCTACAACACTGGCATTTACCCGACAATGTGGAAAATTGCCCAGGTATGTCCTGTCCACAAAAAGCAGGACAAATCCAATCCAGCCAATTACCGCCCCATCAGTTTACTCTCGATCATCAGCAAAGTGATGGAACGTGTCGTCAACAGTGCTGTCAAGCGGCACTTACTCACCAATAACCTGCTCATCGATGCTCAATTTGGGTTCCGCCAGGACCACTCGGCTCCAGCCCTCATTACAGCCTTGGTCCAAACATGGACAAAGAGCTGAATTCCAGAGGTGAGGTGAGAGTGCCTCGGTTTAACATCTCATCTGGAAGACGGCATCTCTGACAGTGCAGCAATCCTTCAATACTGCACTGAAGTGTCGGCCTAGATTTTGGGGTCGAGTCCCCGGAGTGGGACTCGAACCCACAACCTTCTGACTCGGGTGAGAGTGCAAGCCACTGAGCCATGGCTGACAATTTAGGATCGAGCTTTTGCCTGAGCTCGGGTGGGCACAATGTGGGTGCTGTATAAATTGTCATGTGTATGTACAATCGCTGGCCTGGCTCTTGTCTTGTTAGGTGTACGATTGAATTTGGATCAAGTTTCCATGGATTGGTAGATCTGAGAACTTGTGTGGTATTCTGATTGGCAGGCCCTTGACTCTTGATCCACTAGCCTCTGCTGTAGCATTCTGTCATGGCGGGTTTTTTGAGGTAGAGTTAGAAATGAACAGTGTGTTTCCTATCCGATCTGGCCTGGCTCTCCCCACCCGAAAGTGACTACATAGGCCCTCCCTATCTCTGTAACCTCCTCCAGCCCTGCAACCCTCTGAGATCTCTGCGCACTTCCAATTCTGGCCTTTTGCGCATCCCTGATTTTCTTTGCCCCACCATTGGTGGCTGTGCCTTCAGCTGCCGAGGCCCTAAGCTCTGGAATTCCCTCCCTAAACCGCTCTGCCTCTCTCTCCTCCTTTAAGACACTCCCTAAAAACCTGCCTCTTTGACCAAGCTATTGGTCACCTGTCCTAATATCTCCTCATGTGGCTCGGTGTCAAATTTTGTTTGATAATCGCTGCTGTGAAGCGCCTTGGGACATTTTACTACGTTAAAGGTGCTATATAAATGCAAGTTGTTATATTGGGCTGTTGATGCACTAGTGCTGTGATTCATGTAACATTGCTACTGAGTACAAGTTGCTTCCCAGCCAGAAATGGGGAAGTGCATTGGTTACTGTAAGGGATTGTTACTTAAATGTCTTGGGAGGTAAGCTGTTTCATTGTTTCATCTAGTCATAACCAGTCAGGTCTGTACTTGTAGCTTGTTGATGTTATGGAGCCAAGCAGTCAGAAGGTCCTGAGGAGAAAGCCAATCGTTCCAGCTGCAGTCTTGGCTATGGATTTATGAATGAAATTGGATACATGGGCAGGATATGTGGATATTATGTGTCGCCCTTAGACTTCTGTTGACTATTAAATATGAAGATCCACTCTCTTCCCCTCCCCATGTCAAGTAAGTTTGGCATTCGGGGTTTCCCATTGAATTTTCTGTGTTTAAAAAAAATCCTTTTTCTCCATGAAAAGTTTGGTGTCTCTGTGTCCGAGTTTTCCCCGTGTAAGAAGCCAGCATGGGTGTTCGAGAGTACATTTGGGGTCACTCTCCTGCCCAGTATTTATTCTCCCCCACCCCCCCAAACCTGTGTTGAGATGTTTGGCATCTGCCTGTCGTGAGCCAATGGAGATTGGGAACTTGGGGGTCCTGCCAGTGCCCAGGAACACTTAACGTCACCACTATTTTTATTTGTAGTCTTCTTCCGGTTTCTCTCCTGAAGGTGGTCTCTTGTCATTGGTCGACTACCCCCCCCGTTACCTGCCCGCACTTTCCTGTGAGCCTCGATCAGTGAGACCCTCCGCCTATTTGACTGTGGAGAGCATCGCAACCTAGCCTGATGCTGTTCTTACTTGCCATCCGTGCATAATTTACTGATGGATAGCGATCAGGAGCAGGAACCCTGGCTCCCCCCACCCCCATAGTGAGGCCAATTATAACCTCCCACCTTCAGGCAGTGGCGCGGTGCCGGGTCAGGCAGTGGCGTTATGCCAGGCGGTGCCGGGTGTGGCGGTGGCACTGTGCCGGGTCAGGTGGTGGCACTGTGCCAGGCGGTGCCAGGTCAGGCGGTGGCACTGTGCCAGGTCAGGCGGTGGCACTGTGCCAGGTCAGGGGTGGCACTGTGCTGGGTCAGGTGGTGGCGCTGTGCGGGTCAGGTGGTGGCACTGTGCCAGGCGGTGCCGGGTGTGGCGGTGGCACTGTGCTGGGTCAGGCGGTGGCACTGTGCCAGGCGGTGCTGGGTCAGGTGGTGGCACTATGCCAGGCGGTGCCGGGTGTGGCAGTGGCACTGTTCTGGGTCAGGCAGTGGCACTGTGCCAGGCGGTGGTGGGTCAGGTGGTGGCATTGTGCCAGGCGGTGCCGGGTGTGGTGGTGGCGCTGTGCTGGGTCAGGTGGTGGCACTGTGCCAGGCGGTGTCGGGTCAGGCGGTGGCGCGGTGCCGGGTCAGGCGGTGGCGCGGTGCCGGGTGTGGCGGTGGCGCTGTGCTGGGTCAGGTGGTGGCACTGTGCCAGGCAGTGCCGGGTGTGGCGGTGGCACTGTGCTGGGTCAGGCAGTGGCACTGTGCCAGGCAGTGCCGGGTGTGGCGGTGGCACTGTGCTGGGTCAGGCGGTGGCACTGTGCCAGGCAGTGCCGGGTGTGGCGGTGGCACTGTGCTGGGTCAGGCGGTGGCACTGTGCCAGGCGGTGCCGGGTGTGGCGGTGGCACTGTGCCAGGTCAGGCGGTGGCGTGGTGCCAGGTCAGGTGGTGGCACTGTGCCAGGCGGTGCCGGGTGTGGCGGTGGCACTGTGCTGGGTCAGGCAGTGGCACTGTGCCAGGCGGTGCCGGGTGTGGCGGTGGCACTGTGCTGGGTCAGGTGGTGGCACTGTGCCAGGCGGTGCCGGGTGTGGCGGTGGCACTGTGCTGGGTCAGGTGGTGGCACTGTGCCAGGCGGTGCCGGGTGTGGCGGTGGCACTGTGCTGGGTGGTGAAGGTGATGGTTTGCTACACAGTGCAATCCCTAGTCGTGAGAATTTGTTTTACCAAAATACCACCCAGCGTTTAAAGGGAAGCTGGATAAACACATGAGGGAGAAAGGAATAGAAGGATACGCTGATAGGGTGAGATGAAGTAGGGAGGGAGGAGGCTCGTGTGGAGCATAAACTCCCGCATTGACCAGTTGGGCCGAATGGCCTGTTTCTGAGCTGTAAATTCTATGTAATTGAGAGAGGAAAAAACATTTGTGTGATTTCAGTCTCCTCGGACGGATTTGGACAGGGGGTGATGTGCGAATGCTGTGACTTGATGTATTGTGGTGGTTTCTTTATCTGACTTTGTAGCAGGGCAGGTCATGATTGCTGGTGTTTATCTGTTTTTAAACGGTGATGGTGGAGGTCAAGCAGCTGCCAGTCATGTGTTTTTCAGAAAGAAAGACTCAATATCATCAACAACATTTTGTTCCTGGACTGATTAAAAATAACTGTTTGTTCCAGTATCGTGTGATTGAAGTTCACCCAAACATGTTAGTAACTCCATCTGGTGCCGGCTTATTTCTGTCCCCAGGATTTCTTGGGGATTTCCACACCCAGCTACTGTGCTTATCTACGACACATAGCTGGGCATGGAAATCATACTGGAGCATTGGCAAAACTCCTGTTCATTGTCGTGCTTGAGTAAGAGTACAATGTCAAGGCTTGTCTTGTCTTGATGTGACTCCCCTCTCGCTGTAGTGAGTGCTAGATGAACACTTGGCTCCATGGATATAGAGGGTAAATATAATCAGCTACCTACATAACAGAAAGCCCCAGAACCAACCCCATGTAGTTCACTGGTACTCTCACTTGCAGCAAATTCTGCTGCTTTAATTAGATAGCGGCCCTTTATAAGCAATCTGTTTGGTTTGGGATTTTGTGCAAGATCCTTCAATTTGAGCACTGGGGTGAGCCATTCCTCCCAGCACACAGTGAGAGGGACTCAGACTTAAACCTGAGTGCCAGGACAGCTGGTGGTGCCGATGCTTCATCTGATCCCAGGGACTCACTGATATCCGTCAGTTTACTGAGAACAAAGTTCATAGAGAAAAGCAAATCTTTCAAAAATATTAAGATGGTGATAAAAGGGTTAATAATGTTTATTGATCAGGTGTAATTTAAAAAAAAAATCTGGTATTAAATCATCCAACTGCATTTTGAACAATTTCCTAAAAGACCCAGAGCTTCCCTTCCATCAACGTCCTTTCCACATTGACTGATCCAGCAAGGCCTGCAATTCGACCCCTAACTGGGCTTGTGAAATAAACCAATATATAGAACGACATAATATTGTTCAGGCATCCAGTGCACGGCCAGGAGCGGCTGTGAGTTATCCAATGAGTTTGTTCAGTAAAGGGGAGCTGATTCCTCAATGCAACTCGCTTGCTGAATTCCATGACCTGCTAAAGGGATATAAGATTAACACCAGTGTCCTCTTCACTTGCCGCTCCAGTTGATATTTCTGGGACTTTGTTGCCTTTGCTAGTTTTGTGTCTCCATGGGCAGGGCCCCCAGGATGCTTTCACCCTTTAAGTTCAGAATGAAGGCAATGAATTGCTTAACGATTGAACGATCAGTTCTCCATTTTAACACACACAGATTCTGTCGGGTGTTTGTTTTTGAGGGGAGATTCCAGGAGTCTCTGAAATCCTCAGCTCACACACTCCACTCTTGTACAGCGGAACTAATGGTAGGAGTTGCACCTTTTATCGACTGGCAAGTGGCGGTTCACAGGAAATCGCTCAACACAAACTTGGGGGCAAGTGGGTTCAACTGTAATGTAATGGCTTGTTTTCTGTAAACCACCACATCCACATACTCTGTTTATACATCTGCAGTATCGTGTCGGATCTTCGGGTATTAATATTTTCAGTTGGCTTATTCCTCCTTTCTAATTTGGATGCTGAATGATGGATTGACATAATAAAGTCCTACAAATGGTGTCCTCCTCCAGTTCTTCTACGTGGGCCAGATTGTGGCTTGAGATTCGAGAATGAGGACATTGAGTAGTTTCAAGGGTGAGTTGAGGATGTTGCTGCTTTGTTGGAATTCTTTCCCCATTTTGGTTACTGCTTTTCCAGTCCCTTCTCTTGCCCCCTCCCCTTCTCTTCTCCATCCACCACCATTCCTCCCCGCAAGGGTCACGACCCTGCCTAATCTCTCTTCCCTAGGGGAGGAGACTTGAACATCATGAACTTGTGAGGCTCCTCTATCCTTTTGTGGCTTTGTTTTCTCTCTCTGGACAATCCAGTCTGGGCTCCATTGCTGTTGATAACTGACCATTGTGTACTATTGTGCCTAAATGACCTTGACAACAACAACAATTTGCAATTATATAGCGCCTTTAATGTCGGGAAAAACGACCCAAGGCACTACATGGAGTGCACATATATAAACGTTCCTCCTTGAGGGTGTCATCAGCTATGAGACTATAGACTTCCTCTTCTTTCCTTCTCTCTACTACCCCCTCCATCCAGCCACACCCAACCTCTGTCTGAAGATGTGGCAGCCCGTGTTGGCGCCCAATATGATGCGTTGGCATTTATATGAATGATTGTGAACCGGCGGTGAAAGGACTGCTTGTTTAGTTATAGTTCTGATTGTCTCGGTGCGGTGCAAGACAGGGAGGCTGTGTCTACGGATTTGTTCACCCTATAAATAAACTATTACTAAAAATCACGCCTTGTACACTAATTATATAAAACATATGAGCTGCCAACCGAGCATGTGATTTAACTGCTAAACAACTCCCGTGTCTGTCAAATGCCCCATGCTCACTGACTTTGAACTCTTGTGTTTATTTAATCTTCAATAATGAGTATTAAAATAGTGTTGTTACAGAGGGAGTTCAAGCAGAAACAGAGCACAAGAAAGTTGACTGAAGTTATAAATAACTTTGCAGACAACCCCCCAAAAAATGCTCTAATAGGAGCTAAGCACTTTCAGATTTTGATATGAGAAATAGTCACAACCACGAATTTGAAAATGTTGCTTCTGATTGCATCACATTTCACAAGCCTTTGTTTGGTCAGAGTGAAATTTTTTCCAGTTTCCCTCCACTGCTTAAACTGCTGCAGCTAATTCTTTTTTTTGTGTTTTGGCATCGCGGTAACATTGGTTTGGACAGAAGGGGGCTAGCTTTTGGGCCCAGTATTTTGGGAATGTATTTGGAGGACACATTGTAACTTAGCTGCCAGTCTGGAGCAGGGAATCGATCGCTGGAACAAGTACAAATGGGATAGTGAGCTGCCCCAAAAGATGGGGTTCAGTTTTGGAGGAGCTTCTCATGGGTCATGTTCCTGGGATGGGCCAGAACAGCCACCCACAGGTCCGAGGGGTGGGGGGAAGGGTCGCTCTAGCTGCCTGCCTCTCTTCCGCGGTCTTGTCCGTTCCCAGGTGGCCCTGGAGAGGGACCCGTGTAGTGGACCAGGCCTCCCGCACCCGATAGGCACCGCAGGCGTGATCTGTACAATCGATCGTGACAATAAGATCCTGATCTAGTTTTACTTTATGCTGCTTTTAGTTTGATTGTACTTTGTGTAAGGTCGTATTCTTAGTAGTGCCGGTTTCCGTCGCGGTGACACTGGGCCGCCGGTTTCCGTCGCGGTGACACTGGGCCGCCGGTTTCCGTCGCGGTGACACTGGGGCGCCGGTTTCCGTCGCGGTGACACTGGGGCGCCGGTTTCCGTCGCGGTGACACTGGGGCGCCGGTTTCCGTCGCGGTGACACTGGGGCGCCGGTTTCCGTCGCGGTGACACTGGGCCACCTCAGTGCCACCCCTTTGTGATCCAGTTGAGACCATCATGGTTTAGTTGAAACTGCCATTATATATTATGCTGCTCCTTTTGTTTTTTTCTCATCTTCACAATCTTGGCAAATTTACTTTACTGCTGCTGGAGACCCCTGTCAAGCGCCGGGCTCCTGTCGCGCGAGCGCCAAGGCCCCCATCACGCCCTGAAATCCCCGTCACGCGAGCGCAGTGTGGAGTGGTTCTGAACAGTGATGTTGCCTCTTTTTTTGCTTGTGTGGATAACTTTATTTCTTTGCCTCTCTCCTCTTCCTCCCTTGACCCCTCTTTCTCTTCCACCCCAATTCTACAATGAGTGATCTTCCTTCTAAGATCACTTGAGTAACGTCATTAAACCATAGATTATTACTGGTGAGCAATGGTTGTTCTAAAGACACAATAAATCTTTGGTTCATTCGGCGAACTTGTTTGGTCTGTACATCTGACCATATCTGAGCCTTGTGTGTGCACAAAATCTGCTGTCCTCGGAGAAGATTATTTCATCTATATTTTGAGGGTACCTTTATTTACCCTTCATTTTCCCTTGACTGTCTATCCTCGAGTTCTTTTCTCTTCTTCCCTCTCCTCCACCAGGCATGTTTATTGTCTCACGAGCTCTGCAGCCTGTTCTCAGGTGAGTGGCAGCGTGGAGGCATGCAAGGGTGATTTGTGGAGAGACCTCTCTTCTGTTGCTGTCTGTGGCTCGCTCGCTCGCTGTCCGTCTGTGGCTCGCTCGCTCGCTGTCCGTCTGTGGCTCGCTCGCTCGCTGTCCGTCTGTGGCTCGCTCGCTCGCTGTCCGTCTGTGGCTCGCTCGCTCGCTGTCCGTCTGTGGCTCGCTCTTGTCACTCTCACTCTCTGACTGTCTCATCAGCTCTTAGGGAAACTGTGTCCCTTCTCATTACTCCAGTGTTGATGAGATTAGCTAACATTAAATTGTCCCCGTTATCCTTTTGTCCACAAAAGTGGATTGTAGTACTCAGTCCCGGCTAAACATGAAAACCTAAATGAATGTATATGATAAAAATTTTGCTTAACCGCTGGATCAGAGGCGTTTAGTGACGGCACTTGGAGACTCAAAAGCTTTGACCCTTTAGCTGTAGATAACTGGATCCAATACAACAAGTGGAGGCTGTGCTTAACCTGGGTTTTGCTGAACCATCTATGCCAGTAATGGGCTGTGAATCTTCAAACCAGAAGCTTCCATTGTACTGAGCAGAATTAAAAATACTGCAGAGTCTCTCCTCCCTGCTGTCTTGTGTGCTTTTTAATCTGCTCATTTGTAAGAAGGTTTTAACTACAATGGGTTTACTGTATATTTGAATATAGCTTGTTGTATTTTTAATCATTGATCAACAGATCAGTAAATTACAGTGATCTATAATGTTCCCAGTGATGCTATGATGTGGACTGACCAAAACAAATTGACTAGTGCTTGTCTTGTGCGTTTCGCTTGATCAGTGCCTCGTACAAGCCCCTAGTTATGTTACAACCTGTCACCAGACCAATGGGGCCTCGCCAAACTGTAATGGGAATGTGTGGGTGTTTCATACATTGATATTTCTATTTGGAAATTGGTGAAAATATTCTCCATTGGCAGAGAGCAGTGGGATAGTCAGGCAGTGATTGGCTGCAGTGTGTTACACGGCGCTAATGGATTAATGACTCAACTTTGGGAATTCAGTCTGACTTGTGACCAAATGAACTTTGTCACCATTACACTTCATCAACAACTGAACCCAGAGTGTTGCTGCCTTGTAACACACTCCAGGCAGTGTGATTATGTGTGTAGAGACGTACACGGAGGTAACTCCTGTAATGGGGGAAGGAGTTGGAAAGATGATGTGGTTGGTGTAGTTTTTAAGTTTTTACTTGAAAGGGGAAAGAGGATCACATTGCTCCTTTTATTCTGAATGAAATTCCCTCTCCAGAGGTTGGGCTCAAATTCCCATCTTTTGAAAATTGGGTGAGGGGTTTTGGCGAGGAGGTAACGTGGACAGTTATTTAAGTTAGATGACGGAGCTGATAGGTTGGTAGATACATGTGGATTATGTCCAATTACCATATGATTCCCTGCTACAGTTACACAATTGGGCGGGCCAGTCTAGACTGGCAAACAAAAGCTTTTTGCCCCCCTCATTCGCCCCGCTCTTGGGAGTGCAAAGGGGTTACCAGCAGTCGAGCCAGTGCAGGACGCTGGAACATGCTGACTGTCAGAATAACACAGCAGCAGCTTATGTAAAGTCAAAAATAGCTGTGACCCGTTATCCACGTGGACAGGAGGAAACACTGACGATGAAACGGGTACTTAAATATTATCAACACTCTCTTGCTGTACAAGACAGCAGGAATTATCTGGAGCTGTTTGTGTGAGCTGGATTATTTTAATTTTACTGCAGTATTTTTACGATCGAACTACTTTTAAAAAAAAAAATGTGTATTTCACCATTGTATCTTTTAAGTCTGACTAGTGACTCTGTAAAGCCTCTGTTGGTTTTCTACCTGGGTCACCTTGATCTAAACAGTCTGCTGTTTTAAGCAGCCATTTTTCTCTGAATTGACCACGTTTCTAAGTTAATTAAAATGGGTGAACTGCTGCCACCTCCGCTGGGCTGTAGCCACTGGTCAGCAGAGCTCGTGATTACGACTAATAGTTTGCCTGTTAAAAGCAATCGTCATTTTTTCTGGTTCCATTTTGAAGTCGGTTTCAAGGTCCAATATTTAATCATAAACTGAGCCGTCCAATTCATCAGCCTCGCCTGGATTGTGGCAGGGTGCTGATGGTCTTCACAAACATGCATTTCAAGCACTGTACAGAAAACTCCCGTCATTTTCCAGTGAAATTGGTGCTAGAGGGAAGCTTTTTTTTGGAAAAAAATTTTTTTTTTAAAAGTGAAAGAGAGGCAGTTATTAAATGTTGTTTTCTTCTGACCTGGGCAAAAGAAAAAAATTACAATTGCTCTCTAATTGGCTCGAGTGTAAAGCAGCTGCAATTACCTGGAGTTACCTGTTGAGACCCCTTCCCCCAGGGGGAATGCTGGATTCATGCCTTTAAAAGGACAGGCTGGATTAAACACAGCACCATCTTAGCCACTCAACATCATAACAGCTGCACACCCCAGAATACAACAACAGCAACTTGCATTTATATAGCGCCTTTAATGTAGTAAAGTGTCCCAAAGCGCTTCATAGGAGCGTTATCAGACAAATATGACATGGACCACATGAGATATTAGGACAGGTGTATTTCCTCTTACAGCTTCTCCCTTTTTTCCTCTCCCCCTCCCCAAAACATATTTTCCAATCCCCCGCATGACTGGTAGGCATGGCTTTTAAAATAAAACACTCCCCCTTCCTCTGAAAAAGTGTACGTGTATATTTAAGCTTGCTACATCTCATGGTTGCTCTCTTGCTGTCTGAGACTGGCATGCTGAATTCACTGAAGAAGGCATGCAGCGCAGATGCATCAGGCTGGTTTCCGACTTGCTGCCCTACAGCTGACTGCCCCAGTATGTAAATCAGTGTGGTGCCACCGCATGATGTGGGCAGGAGGGTGGGGGAAGTGACAATAAATCTAATTGTTACTGCCAGGCAGTGCATGACTGTGAAGCTTCTGTCCATTGTATCTAACCTACAGTTTGTGCAATTTAGAACTGTTCTCAAAGCATTGTATGCTTCTGTCTGGGATTTGAAATACAAAAGCAGAATAATTAGTTTTAAACACTCTCTAAAAATCTGGTGGTATTAAAGGGGGGGGGGGGAAATCTATGGGGTTCTTTCTGGCCTGAACATATGTGATGGGGGAAATCTGGGAGCTGATGTGGAGACACCTGATCCCGGAAAAATATGCTGCTGGTAAAATATCCAATTTGTTTTTTCCTTCATGACATTGGGAGAATATTTTGAACAGAAAATAGTCTCTCTCTCTCTCTCTATGATACTCCATCTTTTACAAGGTAGACTTGTAAACTTCAGATCCTTTCTACCAGCAGTAATAATGCAGTTTGTGTATTGCTTTTTAAAAAAACTTTCTTCCTGAGACGTGAGCAACACTGGCAAGGCAGTATTTATTGTCCATCTCTGATTGACCTAGGAGCTTTAAGAGTTAAGCATGTAGTGTGGGGACTGGAATCGAACCAGGTTTTGGGGGGGGGGGGTAAGTTTTCTTCCCCAAAGGACATTAATGATCCAGTTGGGTTTTTGCAACAAAAAATGGCAGCTTTCATGGTCAAATTATCAGATTTATAATTTCACAACAGGCTGAGGTGGGATTTGGACTCACCACCTCCCAGCTTGGTAGTCCAATACCAAAACCACTCGGCTACCATGCAACCTCTGGTTGACAGAACTCCCAGCATGCTGCATTGGCTTCCTGAAACTAGCTGTCGTGAGCTTATGAAAGTCAGTCTGTTTCTCTCTCTCTCTCTCTTTCCCCCCCCCCCCACCTCCCATATCTTGATGAAACACTTGCCGTGATTGAGAGTTGGGCATGTGGAGAGTTGTTGGTGAAATTGGTATCTTTCCGTGACGGTCTGTTGGAACTGTAGCATTCTGAATATTTGGCTTCACAACATTCTGTTCAAATCAATGTTTGGTTCATTGGTAAAATGACACTTAACAAACTCTGCTTTTTGGTGTTACCCAAGACCCTACAGCTACACACAGCAACGTATGGCTTACACATGTCTGGGATAGGGTAGATACAAAGAAACTATTTCCTCTGGTGGGGGAGTCCAGAATAAAATAACGAGGCGTAATCTTAAAATTAAAGCTAGGCTGTACTGGAATGAAATCAGGAAGCACTTTTTCACACGCAGGGCAGTAGAAATTGTGAACTCTCTCTCCCAAAAGGCTGTGGATGATGGGGATCAATCGAACATTTCAAAAACTCAGATTGATAGATTTTTTTTGCTGGGTAGGGGTATCAAGGGCTATGAAGCTAAGGTGGGTAAATGGAGTTGAGGTGCAGATCAGCCATGATCTGATTGAATGGTGGGAAAGGTTCAAGGGGCTGAATGGCCCCCTCCTGTTCCTATGTCTGCCATTATTTTGTAATCTATTAATTTTGCTAGTATTATGTTTTATAAATTTCCTCCTCTTGGGCTGCTGTCTGGGCGGGGGTACAGTTCCATGGGTCCTGTCCGAACCTTGGTGTATCATCGTTCTTCCTATGTGACCCTAGACGGAGGCGGTTCGGGGAGGGGAGGGGTGGGTGAGGGGCAACACAGCCCAACACATCCTGTGTATGGCCCAGCAGAGAATAGTGAGCAGGAGGCTTGGCTGGTTTATCTTCTCCCTCTTCCCCCTCAGCTCATGGATACTGGGATCAATTGTAGCAACCTTACTCCTGCCTTGGCAGAGATCAGCTCCCTTGGCATAGACCAAGATATGAACCCGAGCTCTTCCTGCACTGCACTGTCAGCACTGCAGTGGATGGTGCAATTACCCAACTGAACCGCCCTTTTTTGTTTTAAATTATAAAACAGGGCAAATTTAGAGAAGCTCTAATTCTTGGAGTCTGTAATATAAAGATTTCACAAACACCCGCTGTTAGACTTGATCAGAAATTTCATACAGATGCACTAAAGCTCCAAGAAAATACTTGTGTTGGTTGGTAGCCATATTTAGTTAACAATTAAAGTCTGGAGTGTAAGGGCCATTAAACCCGCTCGATCCAAAATCCATGCCTGATTGTTCTATCTCATGATTGCACACTCACACAGTCAAATTCTTGCACGTGCACTCACACACAGTCAAACTCTTGCACGTGCACTCTCACATTCTTGCACATGCATGTGCACTCACTTTCTCTCTCTCTCACACACACACACACACACACACACACACACATCTCCAACTTTGGGCGCTTAAGTTCCTTCCCCTACCTCCCTTGCGAAATAAAAAAAATCAGTTAGTGTTGTAAGTATCTCTCTAACTCTCAATCCTCCTCCTCAACACAAACCAGCCCAGCTTTTTAAAGGAGTCAACTCACTTCTCGGGGAGTCTGTTCCACAAGTTCAGTATCTAGCTTAATGCCCACTGGTGGAAATTAGAATGTGATCCCTCCTTCCTGCTGTCAGACCAGAGGGAGCTACGGATGCTCCTGTTTCTGCTTTGAGCTGCTCATTGCTTGTTTTACAACTGACGGTGAAAGTGTGTTGCTTTGATGCTGGAATAAATATTGGCTACAGACGGAATTATTGGAATTCTCTGGTTCTAGGACATTGATCTGATTGATATCTTGTGGAGGCAGGACATAGATCTGGGCGCTGAGAGAGAGGTATTCGACTACAATTACAGACAGAAGGAGAACGAACAAGAGGAGGAGGAGCAGAGCAACAAGAATGAAGAGAAAAGTGAAAACAGGAGGAGTGGATTGTCGCAGGGAACTGTTCAAGTGGATGGGGAGACAGGAGAAAGTGTTCCTGTTCAGGTACTGGTTCATAGCTCAGGAGTGTTAGTTTAACCTAACCGACATTCTGCCATCTAATTCTGGCCGTTCATAGAATCGTGCAGCACAGGAGGAGGCCATTCGGCCCATTGTCCCTGTGCCGGCTCTTTGAAAGAGCTATCCAATTAGTCCCACTCCCCTGCCCTTTCCCCAAAGCCCTACAAATTTCTCCTTTTCTAGTATTTATCCAATTCCTGTTTGAAAGTTATTATTGAATCTGCTTCCACCGCCCTCTCAGGCAGCGCATTCCAGATCATAACGACTCACTGCGTAAAAAAAATTCCTCCTCATTTCTCCTCTAGTTCTTTTGCCAATTATCTTAAATCTGTGTCCTCTGGTTACTGACCCTCCTGTCAGTGGAAACAGTTTCTCCTTATTTACTGTTATCAAAACCCTTCATAATTTTGAACACCTATTAAATCTCCTTTTAGCCCTCTCTGCTGTAAGGCGAACAATCCCAGCTTCTCCAGTCTCTCCACATAACTGAAGTCCCTCATTTTGATTGGTGTTGCACTGCCAGAATTTGCCTTTTCCGTGATCTGTATATTTCCTGGCCAGCATCTAGTTACACGGTTTAATTACAAGCCTAAGCACTACCAGCCACACTCACTGTTTAGACAGCATTACTAGGCCGTGACTAGCCAAGCTGCAGGGATCTGGTAACACGTTGTCACAATCACCCTATCCCAATATTTTTGCTTACCCAAGTAAAGCGTGAGCTGGGTATGTACATTGGAAGTTTCCTTTTGACCTGCACTCCAACATTCCCAAAGGCTGGATCCCCAGGAGGCATTAAAACGGAATGATCAGAACATGTCTAGGACTGTTTGAACTAAAGTTTTAATTACACTTGGCTTCTCTCCATCAGCTAAATAAAAAGGGAGCTTCAAAGAGGCTCTGTGGTACAAGCTGCAAACTGAAATTCCATCAATGTCCGTCCATCACAGACTGGGAAACGGCAGGGCCTTGTTTCAAGTAATGCAGGAGTGCCACACTACCTTATAGCATAGTCACTAGGCCAAACAATCCAATTGTGTACCTCATTTTACTTTTTCAGTCAAAAAGTCTGACTTTATAACTCTTAAGGGGATAAGAAAATCACAATGATTTCCCCCTAAGCCACCTCCTCTGACCATGTGACGAAGCCCCTTGCTGTGGTGAAAGCTGAGTGAAGTCAGTAACTCGATGTAGTGAACAATAGGTGTCAGCTGTGACTCAGTGGGTAGCACTCTTTCCTCTGAGTCAGAAAGTCGTGGGTTCAAGTCCCACTCCAGAAACTTGAATACAAAATCTAGGCTGATGCTTCATTGCAGTACTGAGGGAATGCTGCACTGTAGGAGGTGCTGTCTTTCAGATGAGTCGTTAAACCGAGGCCCCGTCTGCCCCCTCAGGTGGGCGTAATAGATCCGATGGTGGTATTAGGAAGAACAACAGGGGAGTTCTCTATCTGGCCAATATTTATCCCTCAACCAACAGATTATCTGATTATTATCACATTGCTCTTTGTTGACCTTGCTGTGCGCAAATTAACTGCCTCGTTTCCTACATTACAACAGTGACTACACTTCAAATAGTACTTCATTGGCTGTAAAGCACTTTGGAACATCCTGAGATCGTGAAAGTGGCAAATCTTTTATTTTAATATAGGTGTAACCTCTCTTCCTACCAACTTTAACTTATCAGACAACTGAATTTACAACTGAACCCATTTTTATATGGTTTAAAGTCAATGCAATATTCCTTTGCTACCCCGCTAGGGTGTAATGGGGGTGAATGGCTGAATGCAGTGTTCATAATCTATTGTTATGCAGGAAAGCTTCCAAGATATCTAATACTTGTGAGAGACGATGGCACTTTAAGCTATTGTACTACATCTGTTGCTGTTGAGGCAGGAGTATGGGAACCAGAGTATCATTCTTCCAGCAGTTCATAATTTCATGACCATAAATGGAAGTATTGTACTCGCTTCGGTGTTGAACATGCCTTCTTGAGGCTCCCTCCTGCATTCTAAGTATGAGGTGTTGGGTGAAGATTCTGTTATTTGGGAGGGATTAGAAACTGCTATCAATCTGCAAAGATGAGCCAGTCAAATGGTTTTATAAATCATTCCAAATATTGAATGTGTAAAGAAAGTTCTAATCAATACTCTGTGGTGGTCCAGTAATATTTAATGATTAGAACTTGTAATTCTTTGGAATATCATCAGGACTGAAATGCTATGGAAACTGAACACGCTGACTCTGCACGTACAATACCATTGATCATTGAGGAATTCTATAACTTTGTATGACTGTGCTACTACTTGTCTATCTTAATGATTAAGGTACCACCCAGTGTAGCACTGAACTAGAGACCAGAAATTCATTGATGTTTCCATTCATGTTGTATGATGAGCCAGAACGGGGAGGGAAGTGTTTTCATTTAAGCGTTTCATGTGCGGTAGCTTTATTTAGTGATACAACTCCTGGTTGTGGATGCTGGGGGAAGAGGGTAGCAAGGCTGATTCATTTGAGCCTTGTAATATACTGGTTTCTACCGCAGAGCACAAGGATTGGTTGAGATAACTTCATCTAATGTTTTTTTTATTCGTTCATGGGATGTGGGCGTCGCTGGCAAGGCCAGCATTTGTTGCCTATCCTTAATTGCCCTCGAGAAGGTGGTGGTGAGCCGCCTTCTTGAACCGCTGCAGTCCGTGTGGTGAAGGTTCTCCCACAGCGCTGTTAGGAAGGGAGTTCCAGGATTTTGACCCAGCGATGATGAAGGAACGGCGATATATTTCCAAGTCAGGATGGTGTGTGACTTGGAGGGGAACATGCAGGTGGTGGTGTTCCCATGTACCTGCTGCCCTTGTCCTTCTAGGTGGTAGAGGTCGCGGGTTTGGGAGGTGCTGTCGAAGAAGCCTTGGCGAGTTGCTGCAGTGCATCCTGTGGATGGTACACACTGCAGCCTCAGTGCGCCAGTGGTGAAGGGAGTGAATGTTTAGGGTGGTGGATGGGGTGCCAATCAAGAAGGCTGCTTTGTCCTGGATGGTGTCGAGCTTCTTGAGTGTTGTTGGAGCTGCACTCACCCAGGCAAGTGGAGAGTATTCCATCACACTCCTGACTTGTGCCTTGTAGATGGTGGAAAGGCTTTGGGGAGTCAGGAGGTGAGTCACTCGCCGCAGAATACCCAGCCTCTGACCTGCTCTTGTAGCTACTGTATTTATGTGGCTGGTCCAGTTAAGTTTTTGGTCAATGGTGACCCCCCAGAATGTTGATGGTGGGGGATGTGGCGATGGTAATGCCGTTGAATGTCAAGGGGAGGTGGTTAGACTCTCTCTTGTTGAAGATGGTCATTGCCTGGCACTTGTCTGGCACGAATGTTACTTGCCACTTATGAGCCCAAGCCTGGATTTTGTCCAGGTCTTGCTGCATGCAAAAGCTTGGTCAAGGAGGTAGGTTTTAAGGAGGGTCTTAAAGGAGGAGAGAGAGGTTTAGGGAGAGAATTCCAGAGCTTAGGGCCTAGGCAGCTGAAGGCACGGCGCCAATGGTGGAGCGATGAAAATTGGGGATGCGCAAGAGGCCAGAATCGGAGTAGCACAGAGATCCCGGAGGGTTGTAGGGCTGGAGGAGGTTACAGAGATAGGGAGGGGGCGAGGCCATGGAGAGATTTGAAAGCAAGGAAGAGGATTTTAAAATTAAAATTTTAGTTAAGCAACTAAACGTCAGATGCTATACCCCGGAGTATCAGCAGCAAGGCAATGAAGACTCACCAGGCTTTTTAAAAAAAAAAATTATAGTATGACCTATTTAATAATGTGTTTAGATGTGTTTAACTGAGGTCTTACTACTGTGAGAAATGATAAATGAGTACGTCATGTGATGTGGAAGTCCTGCGACAGAGCTGTCTGCTGTATTCACACACCCCACACACTGTCACTGTGAATAGATCCTTGTACTTGTAACTTTAAACAAACTCCTCATGCTGTTACATTTTCAGTGGATGAAGTGTCCTTTTTAATGTATTTTCCTACGTAAGCAGTCCTGTAAACCACATTATTCAGGCACAATAACGTGTGATCTCTGGTAGAGGAATAGCAAACAAATGTCCTGTTTCAGAGTTGGGGGGGAGGGTTGTTGTTTCGCAGGGTCAGCCGTTTGGGACAAAAGCCATTGCACACTCAACAATGCGATGTGCACACTCAACAATGCGATGTGCACACTCAACAATGCGATGTGCACACTCAACAATGCGATGTGGGGTTTAAGGGCGATCCCAGTTTGCACGTGGCTGTGCTGTTTGTTTGGCGGTGGGTGGGTTTGCTTTGGTTTGACTCGTTCCACAGCTGTCCTTACAATGAATGAATTACAGTTTGTGTTTTGAGGCTTTTCAAAAAAGAAAATAAGTGAAAATGGGTTCTAATCTGGCTCAGAACTTATGAATGAGAAGGTGGTTCTAAACTACAACGTCCAGCCCCTGGTGAGTGATCTCCTACCCTTGGTATCTTCAGGAATATTGCTGTGTCACGGAGGGGTGCTCCTTTGGATTCTGGCAAACAATCTAGCTTTGCTAGTGCTGAAAATTAGGACCTGTGGATAACCTCACCAATTTGCAGTTTCCGTGGGAAAAATTGGGCATTTGTGGAATGTGAACTGCCAGGTGCTGGTTAAAAGTTACAAGAACAAAAAAACAGACTTTGACGTACTTAGTCACTAACCCATCGCCGTGCCCACATGCATATTTTTGTCTTTATCATTCTTTGCTTTATACTTGTGCTGACTATTTTGCTAATTTAGAAAGACGTGGCATTTACACAACGTCTTCTCAACTCTGGCAAGCTTAGTGAATTATTTTGAAGTGCAAATATGGCAGCCATTTTGCCCACAGCACGATCCCACAAACCGCAGTAAGGTGAAATAATGAATTAATTTATTTTTGGTGATTGAGGGAGGAATGTTGCTGGGGGCACTGGGCGAACTCTCTGCTCTTCAGATAGTGCCTCAGCATCTTTAACAATTACCTGAACACTCTACTTGATGCATCATCTGAAGGACAGTGCAGCACTCCCTCAGTACCGCCCCTCCGACAGTGCAGCACTCCCTCAGTACCGCCCCTCCGACAGTGCAGCACTCCCTCAGTACAGACCCCCCGACAGTGCAGCACTCCCTCAGTACCGCCCCTCCGACAGTGCAGCACTCCCCCAGTACCGCCCCTCCGACAGTGCAGCGCTCCCCCAGTACCGCCCCTCCGACAGTGCAGCGCTCCCCCAGTACCGCCCCTCCGACAGTGCAGCGCTCCCCCAGTACCGCCCCTCCGACAGTGCAGCGCTCCCCCAGTACCGCCCCTCCGACAGTGCAGCGCTCCCCCAGTACCGCCCCTCCGACAGTGCAGCCCTCCCCCAGTACCGCCCCTCCGACAGTGCAGCACTCCCCCAGCACCGCCCCTCCGACAGTGCAGCCCTCCCCCAGTACCGCCCCTCCGACAGTGCAGCGCTCCCCCAGTACCGCCCCTCCGACAGTGCAGCACTCCCTCAGTACCGCCCCTCCGACAGTGCAGCGCTCCCCCAGTACCGCCCCTCCGACAGTGCAGCACTCCCTCAGTACCGCCCCTCCGACAGTGCAACACTCCCCCAGTACTGCACTATACTGTCAGCCTAACTTGTATGCTTAAGTCCTGGAGTGGGATTTGTACCTACAAATTCTGACTTAGCGAGTGCTAGGAACTTGGCCAAACTAACACTTTAAAACGTTGCAAAAAGGAAAATACAGCGTTTCCTGGTCTGTGAATTATTTACCCAGTAGCTCCTACTTTGCATTCCTGCCGGCTGCAAATGTGGAAATAATTTTGAAGTTGTGATTATTTTAACCATCTTTCAAGCCTCTAAATACTACCTATTGCACTTTTACAACAAATTAAAGTTATCTTTCTTAAGTGACACTATCACTATCTAATGGAGTACAGGTGCTCCTCTTGTGTCATTTGGTTTAAGGCAACCCTGTTACGGTGGAGTGGTTTAGTGTAAAGGAGATTTTTAAATGTTTCTATGTACCCGTTTTCTCTTCTCACTTGCCTTCTGTCCAAGTGCACACCCAGGAGACCTGCTCCCAGGCCTCGGCCAGCATGATTGTTTTATTCAGTTTCTTTTTAGATGATTGGCGCCCACTGTGGCACAATTGAGATTGTGCATTCGCTGTGTGAGGAATAAGGGGGCGTGCCTCACTGTCTTTCCCAGGGTTGTGTAACTGGGGTTGCATGCCTGTGTCTAATAGAGGGGAAGGGGTCATTTCTAGTTTTGTCCATGCTGTCATTGGTGGTGCTTCTCAGTTGGGTCATGGAGGGCGCAAGAGAGGGCATCAGGAAGATGAACACTCAATCGCTAAAGGTTCTTGCAAACTTCCTCATAACTAGTTACAGAGCAGTATTGGTGCTGCTCCCAGCTGATAATCCAGGGAAGTTGAGTCATTGAGGGAGTGGAAGAGAAAGAAACTGGGAAAGTTTAAAAATGAGAATGATTAGAACTTTCTTTGTTTAAATGATTCTGTTCCCAGATGTTAGATCCAGCAAAAACACTTCCTTTTTATAAAAAAGATGCACATTGCAAAGGGATGAACACATTGGTTTTAAAAAAACAAATTCCTCTACAGTTTCAAGTTTCTCACCATTTAGAAAATACTCCGATTTATCTTTCTTGAGTCCAATGTGGATGACCTCACACTTGCCCACTTAGATCTCCGTCTGCAGTAGTTTTGCCCACTCACTTAATCTGTTGATGTCCATTTGCAGCTTCCTGCTCACGTCTACACTACTTACTGTCTCTCCTAACTTCGTGACATCTGCAAACTTGGATATACAACTCTCTATTTCTTCATCCAAGTCATTGTTAATATGGTGAAAAGCTGAGGCCCCAGAACAGACCCTTGGGGAAGTACCTTGTCGCATTCTGCCAATCAGAGTACTTTCCCTTTATCCCCACTCTGTCTCCCACCTACCAACCAACTTCCAACTCAAGTCAAAAGGTTACCTCCAATTCTGTGCGTTCTCATTTTTGCCAATAATCTTTTGTGTGGCACTTTATCGAAAGTTTTCTAGAAGTCCATTTAGATAATGTCCATAGATAGTCCCGTGCCTATCTTATTAGTGACCTCCTCAAACTATTTTGCTTTTTCTTTCAAAATTCAATCTTTAAGTTTAGCCTTACAGTTGATACTTTGGCTGCATGTATGGTTTTATAACTGTCTCCCAATCCCTTTTTACTCTGGCGGTTTACGTGTGCATACGTTTCTCTTGCTTGTTGAAAGGCAGTTTCGGCCACTCTGCTTGCCGACGCTAATCAGAACCGTTGCTGTTTTGCCAGGTGCCGGGATTGGCGGAGCAGACAGCACCTTCCTTCGAGGAGTGCCTGAGACTTCTAGAGGAAATATTCCCTTTCGCGGAGGATTCTGAGGTAAGTGAGTCAGTCAGAGAATCATGTGGTAATGTCACGTAATGAGATTTAACTTAGAACCGTAACAGCTGTGCCACAAACACTGCACCCAGGTTAGGTGTTCCCTGTGGGCCTGTGTATCTTCAGTAAGTGGATGCCTGGCAGTAACTACAAAGCTGTCATCTCACTGGGGGCTAGAGTGCATCATAGTCTCGATTGTACATGTTTTTTTGGAAGGAGCAATGTTTCTGGGTTTTGGTCATTGAGACCAGGGATTGAAGTGGAGGCAGGGCAAAGAGCCAAAAGCTGAGTCTTGGCATCAGAGGGTTGATTAATGAGGAACAACTGAAGAAGGAAATGCTGCCTGTTTATAGTCAGTCGGAGGTGGGTGGGACCTGACGTTGTAAACAGTATGGGAAAAGTAAATCCAGAACACTGCTTCGAGCTAAACCGTGGCAGGATCATGTCGAGGGTCAGCTGGGGGTAGGGGGGAGGGCAGCAAATTAAAGACTGGAGCCAGCAAGTTCTTCAGAGAGTGATGCACAAGTAAAACCAACTTCCAGGTAGTATAATGGAGGCAAAAACCCTGGAGTCCTTTAGAATGATGAGGTGAGGAGACCAAAGATTCTTTCTGGCTGGATTGACTAGGATGAGCCACAGGGACTTCCTCATTCCACACTAGCTCATTATCAAGTGGCTTCTGACTATCGTTGGATCCTGCAGATTAGCCTTGTAGCCCTGCTGGGTTGTACATAATACATATTGCAGTGTATGTGTTGTCAAATTTAGTTTCAGATCCATTGATTCTGCTTCATCTAGTTGACAGTAATCTCTGAGTTGAGCCCGCGATGAGATTCATACCGAGGCAGTAATCATTGTACAATCGCTGCAAATTTATCAAGTGCGAGATACATTTATCTTTATACTACTATGTAGTTAAACCAGCCAAAGGTGGGTGCCTATGTGGTGTGATGCGATGCTAAGCTGTCTGTGACTGCAAGGCTCGGTTCACGAGGAGCAAACTCTCGCTGCTGTGGTGAATGTAGCAAATCCTCGAGCAAAGTGGCTATCGCTCCCGATCGAGCAGCCCTGTCGAGGCAAGTGTCGCACTCCGTGCTGCATATCAACACACCGAGATACGTTGATGGGGCACAGCATAAGACTGAATTTCATGTCTTCTGTTATCAGTTTCCAGCAGCAGTGTCTTCAGAGCTGAATGAGGCTTTAGACAATGCTCTGCCCAGCACCAGCGACTGCGTGACTGCTGGCTCACAGACGACCCTTCTTCCACCTCCCTTGAGGCCAGAGACTCCTTTAGACTTAGAACAGCAGTGGCAGGACCTCCTGTCCCTCATGGAGCTACAGGTGAGCATGTTCCGAACTGTGCGCAGGGTTTGTTCTGTTCTGCGTCGATGTGTGCAGGTACATTGTCCGTGCTTTGGCTGGTCGAGGGTGGGTTTTCTTAATTAACACTCTGTCTGGTGCAAGTAGTCCAGAGGTATAATCCAACCCTCACCAGGTTCTGCCTGTGACCCTAAGACAGTATATGCAATGAACTGCTGTAATGGCATTGTGGGTAAATGCAGCGCCCAATGTGGTACTGATTGATGCACAGCCGGGAATAAATTGCTGAATCAGCTGATGCAATAGGAGTGCTATACATGGGTGTGTGTGTGTGTGTGTGTGTGTGTGTGTGTGTTGAGTGAGGACAGATTGAGCTTAAAGGTGATGCTCACCACAGTCAAATAGCCTGCCAACACTCAGTCTAGGCTCATACATGGAGGATGGGCATTTGGGCAAGGTAGCGGAGGGCACTCAATGCCCGTGGAACCATACTCCAGCATGAGTCGATGCCTTCAGGAGAGGAGAGGAAAAGCTAGTTACACTTGCAGTGGGTCTTTCTGGTGGGTCCAATGCAGTGTGGTTTGGTAGGACATGGGAATTGTACAATGAGTCCCTGTTCATCAGGGGAGCTGTGGGCAAAAGCTGAACACTTCCTCCACAAGGACTGAGAGAGCGAACAGTCGGAGGGCCAAGTATCCCTGCTCATTCTTCTGCATCTGTTCTATCAACTGTTCTATAGTTGCCCACCACCTGTTGAGCACCGCTGATAGAGGCATGAAAACAGATTTTGGAGGTCGTGCACTCTATCAGGGCAAGTACCAGAAATGTGTGTAGCGAACTTATTTTTAACTATGTTTTGATCCTTATTTGCAGGATATGGAAGTGACCAATGGTGCAGCATCGTCGTTCAGTAACGACTCTGGTACCGGCAGTGGCGACTTGCCCACAAACTACAACCAAACTCCAGCTGCAGCTATTAATCAGGATGTAAGTCTCCACGATGCCACTTTGCCTCAGTGCGGCCAGGACTTCCCATCCTTCTTCAATGCAAACTTGGAGAATCCTTCCATGGACAACAGTCATGGCCTCCTGCGGCTGGCGTCTACCAATTCCACCAACTTTGACACCACCTTTGGCTCCACCAATTTCACGGGGATATTTTTCCCGCCTCGGATCAACGGAACCAGCAACGAAACTTCCGGCTCCAGCTTGCCTGACCCTCTGTCTAGTTTGCTGGATGAGGCGATGCTCGATGAGATCAGTTTGATGGACCTTGCCATGGAAGAAGGCTTCAGCCCAATGGAGGCCTCGCAGATTGAAGAGGAGCTGGACTCTGATTCTGGTCTTTCCCTTGATTCCAGCCACAGTCCCGTTTCTCCGAGCAGTTCAGAATCCTCTTCCTCTTCCTCGTTCTACGAGGAAGGAGCAGTGGGATACAGCTCTGATTCTGAAGCTGTGGACTTCGAGGTGCCCGAAGGTGCGGTCGGGGGCTATCAACCCGAGTACAGCAAGTTCTGCCGAATGAGTTACCAGGATCCAAGCTATTTCCACTCACTGCCTTACTTGGATCAAGTCAACCACAACCACACCTACAACCTGCCCCCTGGGGCCTCTGCCTCCAATCAGCAGTACCACCCCGGACCCGGAAAGAAATCGGGAATAAAGGAAACCCATTCCAGTCGCATGGATATACATCTGGGCCGGGATGAGCGCAGGGCCAGGACATTGAAGATCCCATTCTCCAACGACAAGATCATCAACTTGCCCGTCGATGAGTTTAACGAACTTCTGTCCAAGTTCCACCTCACCGACGCTCAGCTGACTCTGATCCGTGACATCAGGCGCCGGGGCAAGAACAAGCTGGCAGCCCAGAACTGTCGCAAGAGGAAGCTGGACACCATCCTGAACCTGGATCACGACGTGGACTACCTGAAGAAGCAGAAGGCCAGGCTCCTGAAGGAGAAGGTAGAGTTCGTCAAGTCCCTGCGCCAGATGAAGCAGAAGCTTCAAGAGCTTTACCAGGAGGTGTTTGACCGCCTGCGGGACGAGGAGGGGAGGCCTTACTGCCCGAGCCAGTACTCCCTCCAGTACGCGAACGATGGCAGCGTGCTGGTTATGCCTCGGGCACTGATCTCTCAGCAAGGGAAATCGGACAAAAAGAAGAGCAATAAGAAGAAGTGAATGCTGCAGCCAGCCCTTGTGTCTGGCTTTGAACTGAACTCGAAAACTCAGCGAGAGGCAGCGCCTCAAAAAAGCTGCCGCTGACTTTAAAAAAAAATAGACGACTGACATTCGCACCTTCTCGTTTTGAATATATCTCGCAAATCTGACAGCTGCAGGTCAGTTAGGATGGAAAATATCCCAGAAGGGTCGGTGACGAGAGCTTTATATATTGAGTTGATAGTTTGCTTTTGACCACAGCTAGAGAATCAACAAGTGTCTCAGCACGCCTGTTGTGTCCCTGGTGTGAAAAATGGGCATGTGTGTGGGTGTGCGTGTCTGGTTTGGAGGGCAGAGCGAACGGCCTCTGGGCGGAGGGGACGGGTTCTTTCTGGCTCCGATCCAGACTCTGTGGCTTTGGGTGGGAAACTGTTCAGTCCAAACGAACAAAGACAAAAGCCGGACCACTCCCACACAGTTTACAGACACAAGCCGGAAACTATGTGTGTTCAGTTGTTACTTGAATATTTCCCTATTTTTTTAAACTAAGGACTTGATGCGTGAACTAAGGAGGAAGTTTATTCGCAGGTGGGCTTTTTTTTTTATTTTAAAGTTTAAACAACTTCTAAACAGCTGCGTTCATTTTAAATCTTAGATGGTAAAAGTTAGTGATGGAGACGGTTTGGGAGCTGGGTAACGTTCAGTTATGTAAGAGAGAACACCCACTCCGAGTCGCACTGCTGCCTGGGCTGCTGCGGGACTCTCTGACTTGACGTACCAAACCTGACCCTGCTCTGCAAGGAATGGATTTAGCCAACTGGTAAATGTCCAGCATGGTTTAAAGAGACAGCCTGCTTTCAGCCCTCAGAGCGATGGTGATAATTATTAAGTGCAGAAGTCAAACCCTGCAAGTTTAGTTTTATTTCTGTTGTACAGTCCGTTCATTTGGGACGAAGGGGTGATTTAATCTTACTTTATTCCTTCATAGCCTTGCACTCCACACAGCCTGGGGCAGATGAGGAGAGGGTCCTGTGGACCCTTTTGTCGGAGGCTGTGTCGAAATCCAAATTGAGGTGGGGCCCAGGTGATTATTGCTCCACTTCCCCATCAGCAAGGCAACTCTTCTCCCCCCCCCACCCCCATCTCTCTTCCCCCCCCCCCCCATCTCTCTTCCCCCCCCCCCCCATCTCTCTTTCCCCCCCCCCCCATCTCTCTTCCCCCCCCCCCCATCTCTCTCTCCCCCCCCCCCCATCTCTCTTCCCCCCCCCCCATCTCTCTTCCCCCCCCCCCCATCTCTCTTCCCCCCCCCCATCTCTCTTCCCCCCCCCCCATCTCTCTTCCCCCCCCCCATCTCTCTTCCCCCCCCCCCATCTCTCTTCTCCCCCCCCCCCATCTCTCTTCCCCCCCCCCCCATCTCTCTTCCCCCCCCCCCATCTCTCTTCCCCCCCCCCCATCTCTCTTCCCCCCCCCCCATCTCTCTTCCCCCCCCCCCCATCTCTCTTCCCCCCCCCCCCATCTCTCTTCCCCCCCCCCCCATCTCTCTTCCCCCCCCCCCATCTCTCTTCCCCCCCCCCATCTCTCTTCCCCCCCCCCCATCTCTCTTTCCCCCCCCCCCCATCTCTCTTCCCCCCCCCCCATCTCTCTTCCCCCCCCCCCATCTCTCTCCCCCCCCCCCCCATCTCTCTTCCCCCCCCCCCCATCTCTCTTCCCCCCCCCCCCATCTCTCTTCCCCCCCCCCCCCATCTCTCTTCCCCCCCCCCCCATCTCTCTTCCCCCCCCCCCATCTCTCTTCCCCCCCCCCCCCATCTCTCTTCCCCCCCCCCCATCTCTCTTCCCCCCCCCCCCATCTCTCTTCCCCCCCCCCCCCATCTCTCTTCCCCCCCCCCATCTCTCTTCCCCCCCCCCCCATCTCTCTTCCCCCCCCCATCTCTCTTCCCCCCCCCATCTCTCTTCCCCCCCCATCTCTCTTCCCCCCCCCATCTCTCTTCCCCCCCCCCCATCTCTCTTCCCCCCCCCCCATCTCTCTTCCCCCCCCCCCATCTCTCTTCCCCCCCCCCATCTCTCTTCCCCCCCCCCCATCTCTCTTCCCCCCCCACCATCTCTCTTCCCCCCCCCACCATCTCTCTTCCCCCCCCCCCATCTCTCTTCCCCCCCCCCATCTCTCTTCCCCCCCCCCATCTCTCTTCCCCCCCCCCATCTCTCTTCCCCCCCCCATCTCTCTTCCCCCCCCCCCATCTCTCTTCCCCCCCCCCCATCTCTCTTCCCCCCCCCCATCTCTCTTCCCCCCCCCATCTCTCTTCCCCCCCCCCATCTCTCTTCCCCCCCCCCATCTCTCTTCCCCCCCCCCATCTCTCTTCCCCCCCCCCATCTCTCTTCCCCCCCCCCATCTCTCTTCCCCCCCCCCATCTCTCTTTCCCCCCCCCCATCTCTCTTTCCCCCCCCCCATCTCTCTTCCCCCCCCCCATCTCTCTTCCCCCCCCCCATCTCTCTTCCCCCCCCCCCATCTCTCTTCCCCCCCCCCCATCTCTCTTCCCCCCCCCCCATCTCTCTTCCCCCCCCCCCATCTCTCTTCCCCCCCCCCATCTCTCTTCCCCCCCCCCATCTCTCTTCCCCCCCCCCCATCTCTCTTCCCCCCCCATCTCTCTTTCCCCCCCCCCCAATCTCTCTTCCCCCCCCCCAATCTCTCTTCCCCCCCCCCCCCAATCTCTCTTCCCCCCCCCCAATCTCTCTTCCCCCCCCCCCAATCTCTCTCCCCCCCCCCCCAATCTCTCTCCCCCCCCCCCCAATCTCTCTCCCCCCCCCCCAATCTCTCTCCCCCCCCCCCAATCTCTCTTTTCCCCCCCCTCAATCTCTCTTTTCCCCCCCCTCAATCTCTCTTTTCCCCCCCCTCAATCTCTCTTTTCCCCCCCCTCAATCTCTCTTTTCCCCCCCTAATCTCTCTCTTCCCCCCCCCCAATCTCTCTCTTCCCCCCCCCAATCTCTCTCTTTCCCCCCCCCCCCAATCTCTCTCTTCCCCCCCCCCCAATCTCTCTCTTTTCCCCCCCCCCCCAATCTCTCTCTTTTCCCCCCCCCCCAATCTCTCTCTTTCCCCCCCCCCCCAATCTCTCTCTTTCCCCCTCCCCCCCATACCTCTCTCTCTCCTCTTTCCCCCCCCCCCCTCCCCAAGGTGTTTTGCTCAGTCCGGCCTGACTGAGATGGAACAACTGACCTTTGGGATTTGAGACCCGAAGTCTCTGGCCGCTTGCTAATGCATGGTGCTGCTAAGGTGCAGGTTATTTAACTAAATTATCAAAGAACAAGGCAGTAATACTGTGAAAAGATGACTGTGTGGCCATAGGACTGGAATTATGATGTATAATGTATGAAGCGAGATGAATCTGTGTTTGTTCCCACCTTCCCCCTCTTAACATTCTTCCCAACACCGTGTATTTTCTGGGGTCTGGGTGGGTAGTGTGGGGGGTGGTGCTGAGAGCCTGTATCTGACCTTTCTCGATGACGCTGTTAACTGGTGGTGTGGAGGAGCAGCAGGGGCTGTCCTTCACCGCCCCTAGATGGTCACGGCTGAGACCTGGAGATCTGGTCGTCGAGGGTGTTGTGGGGGAGCATGTGTTTCTTCCCCCTCTGCTCCCACGATGTCTCTGTGCTGCATCTTGGTGGGGAGTTAGGGGCTACCTCACGCGATCTTTACGAACCGAATGCGTTAACATATTAACCTTGTGTGTATCTCTCCCTGTATTTCCGGGTTCCCTGGCCCAAGGCCCACCAGATAATCTGGTCCCAGACCTCTGCTGTTGGGACATGTGCCTCGAAATCCTGGCACCCCCTCCCCCCTCCCCCACCTTTCCCCACTTCCCTTTTTTGAGAAAGTGCCTGGTCTCTCCTTGGCGGACTGCATTACCCCTGCTCAGGTCACCATGTGGGGAACTGCAGGCCCGAACCGCAGCTCAGAATCCACGCCCTGTTTGCGATTTAAGACAAGGACTCTGGAGTTGAGATGTGTCTTTGAAATGTTGCTACGTTGAGTTTAGAGTGGGGGAGATTTCCAGACTAGCCAGTGAGAGGTTTTTAACTAGATTTCAGTCGTGAGCTTTAAAACAGCAATCCGATGGTTTATTTAATTGGTAAGTGCAGATTTTTCAAACTTGCAAATGAAAATCGATACCAATGAATGTTTGGTCAGTTTTATCTGTGCTTCCTGATTTCATACCCTGGAAAATGCAGCCTGATGTTGTCTGAATACTAACCCGTTCATATCGAACCACTGTGCTGTTTTAATGGTGGACAAAATAAATGGATTAACACCTCTAATGGATAGAGGGACTCTCTATGAACGGGATAAGTGTTCAGACGGTGTCTCACAGAACAGCTTCCAGGTTCATCACAGAACCAGGAACACAGAACGCAGAACAATCTGCAGTTTTCACTCAAAGGATATAGTGCAGGGAAGAGTTGCTGCTTTGCAGAGTGGAAACCTTTTTATACTTTTGATCATAAACTGTGTGATATCAAACTGTAACTAGCTCAGGGCCGTAATATGATGGTGATCTAGAGAATGCAGAAAATGAAAGGATGTGCTTCAAAATCAAAGTGTTCCCTGTTGGTAATCTCCACAGTCTTGTGTTAGTTTCTTGTTTGGGAAGAGAGGTGGGGTAAGATGGAGGAGGGATTCATTTATTATAGTGAAAGGATGCTAAGTGTGTGCGAGAGTCTGGCGGTGTTTCAGTCTAAACGCTGGAATCGTGATGTTCTCCGGTTCCAGCTGCATGGCCGACCTCAACTCCCCCCTCTCCCGCCCCCCCTCCCCTTCCCCCCCTCCCCCCCCACACACACGCACCTCTGAAGGCGACTGGTTTCTGTGCTGATGGTGAGCACTGCATTCTGTGACCTGATTGACGGTGGATAATGTGGAGGTTTATTTTTAAGAACTGGCTTTTGGCGTATAGATATTATACTCTAGGCGTATCATACTCCCGATAAAGAGAAACCTATAATCTTTAGACAGGTTGGCTACAACTCCATGTACACTGGCTGTCGACGCACCCACGCTCCAGTATTGAAAGTGGCCTGGCATGACTGCGAACCATTATATCGTCTCACTGGCCCTGCCGCTCCTGCATGGCATGTTCTGTTGTGATGAAATAGCCATCATGGACACTCTGCCATTTTCACTCTCGGGTACCGGAGATTGAGGATGTTCTGATTCACCTCCTCCTCCCACTTTGCCAAAACAAACAGGTAACAAGCAAGAAAGGAGACTTGTGATCGACACGCAAGAAGTTAACTGAAAAGTCTTCTCCTCCTTCTGATTCTCCGCTTTTCAGTTTCTGTTGGATCTCACGAAATGACGTCTAGTCATGGGTCAGGTGACGCTGCAGTTTTCCATTCCCTTGTGTTCGTTTACTCCCTGTTAAGTGTGTTTTTAAAGATACGTAACCCCCTTTCTTCATTTTGGTGTGTATAAAGATAACCTAATTGAATAGATTTGAAGTTCATAACCTACATTATCAATTTATCTATATGGAGTCGTCTTATTTGTGAGTGTGAATTTGCATTTTTAATTATACGGCTAATTTCTGTCCATCTCTCAGTTGTTGAAAATCAGTTCTATACTTGAGTGACGTGCACTGTACTGAGCTGTCAGTCCTTCAGCACCCTGCTTATGATGGTCAGAATGTGATTAAAATCTAGGCTGGGATGGGACAATGTCCGATGTCCCTCAGGTCCCCTTGGTGCTGCTGTGGGTGTTTTACAACATCAGTACTTTCTCGGCAGTTTAAAGAAAGCAGCTTCACCTGAACAGTTCACTGCACGGACCTTTTAATCTGATTGGGGCTCCCTCTGCTCAAGCTGTTTTGCTCATTTAAAATCAAATTTTACGTAAACGACATTTTTGTCCTCGCTTGAAGGCAGCTTTACAATCCACGTAAACACACGGTTACCTTGAAGTCAGCTCAGACAGTGGAAGCTGGCATTGATTGTGGGGGCAGGGGTAGAGAGAGAGGCCGCTGTAACTGAGCTGAACCCTGCCCTCCTCTGCGTCCAGCTGGAATCACCGGACAGGGATCGGAATCCCAGGTTGGAGTTCTGCTATTCCCAAATCCTCATCCTGCCCCAGGAATGTTGAGACTCACTGCACGACCTGCAGTGCTGTTGGGCTGGACTGAAAGTGTGAGTGGAGCACGTGGCGTGGGTTAAAATCACTGCTGCTGCAACTCACAGGGTTACATAGAATTTACAGCACAGAAACAGGCCATTTGGCCTAACTGGTCTGTGCTGGTGTTTATGCTCCACACGAGCCTCCTCCACCCCTCTTCATCTCACCCTATCAGCATATCCTTCTATTCCTTTCTCCCTCATGTGGTTATCTAGCTTCCCCTTCAATGCATCTATGCTAATAAGACAAGTATGAGGCAGTCATGAACTCTGAATCAATTCAAATGGGGATAAAGTGAGCCCTGCTAAATTTTGTACACAGCTTCCTTGGGTTTGTGACTGTTCACTGTTGGGCTGTTCCGTGAAGGTGAAGGCAGATCGTGCGGGTAGGAGAATGTGTTTATTTCGGGACAGCAGAGTTTGCGTAGCTTAACTGCTTCTAGCTCTGTCCAGCAGAACACCACACCAGGTAGGCAGGCAAATCCTTGAGGATTCCTGCAAACAGGAAAAGGCTGCGTTGAAGCTCAAAATAGTGAGCAGGTAACTGGACCTGTCACTGGAGAGATATGTGGTCGACCCTGCATTATATTGCTGCACTCTTACCATCTGTCACTGGCCAACACTGGTTACATCTATTTTCCTGCAACGCGAGCTGATTTCTAACCCTTTAGACACGTGCCCATCTGTCTGTTTAAAAAAAAAAAAAAAATCAAGGCTTGAAATGCACCAGGTTGTACCCTGTAAGATGCTAAGCTGGCAACAGGCGTGTTCAAGCCTGCTCGATGGATCTGGATATTCTCCGATCATACATTTCCAAGGTTCTGTGCTCGAGTATAAGACTGATCTGCCGTCGTTCCCCAGGTGTCGATTGCTGAGGGGAGGTGGTGGGGTGGGGGGTGCATTTTCTAGAAACTGAAATCATGGTTAAAGCTGACTCCGCACTCTGGGCAGCTCTGAGGGGGTCTTGATGTCCTGATCTGGTGGCATCTGTTCATCAACATTTGCTCAAAGGAGGTTACTGAGGAGCCTTGTTCTCCCAGCTCTGTGTGTGTGATTGTTTCCTTCACTTGTGTATAAATTTATCACTGTTGGTCTCTGCAGAATAACCAGTAATTTCTCTGATTGTCTTTTGGTTTTTGTACTTATTTATGTAAGTTATGGATGATGGAGTCTCTCTCTCTATTTAATTATTTTGTTTTCTGTAAGATTTGTGCAGATATCTGATGTTGCCTGTAACAAAAATATGTCTGATTTTTCTTGGCTTGGCAGGGGAATCTCTCTCAAATCTGTTGTATATTTTTCTTTACATGGATACTTGCAGCAAACCAGGATTGTTTGGGGAGGGAAATTCAATAAATTAGTTATATTTTCACATGTTTTTCAGGCTAATTTTTTTATTTCCCAGAACTCTGGATGGCTAAAAGTGAAAGTAATTCTATCTGAGGCTGGAGTAGATTTGAAGGTGGAGGAGGTGGGGGGGAGAAATGAGAAATGTTCGTCTCTGCCTCGCAGTAGAAAAATGTGAACCTGTTTTGGCAGAGTTCCTGGATGGGTGGTGTATCGGAGTTTTACACCTGTTGTTCTCCTCGTAACAAGTGCCTGATGTCGGCCGGAGTGAAGTGATCATTCCATCCACACCCTTGGCTTGTGGGAGTGAGGGGGGATTTGTTGCTGGGGCTACGCTGACTGCCCTCACAGATGGGCATGGTGCAGTGATTCACTTTTCGGGCCATCCACCACCCCTGGTTCTTATTGCCGCTCGCACCCCCCACCACCTATAGATACGGGTAAGTCTGACGAACAACATTCAGTCCTATCACTCAATCAAGTATGAATAGATGAATGTGTTATCTAGGAACATAGGAATTGCTAGGCGAAAAAAGACTAAGGTCCATCCAGTTCACCTTCTACCATCCCAGTAATCGCATGATCCAACGATAGTGGAGTTGTTGACTAGTCAGAGCAGTCGATCTCTATCAATGAATCTACGACAGACCCAGACATGAGGCGAGGAAACACCCAATGGTAGAGAGCTTTGGGAATCATAAGTCTGAAGTCACCTTGTACCTCCCGAGCAAACTGCACTTACCACATTCCATGTCTCAAATTACTGTATCCCAAAAAATGATTTTCCAATGAATCACCATTCTCTGCCTATGGTGTCAGGCTTGGCTCAGTGGGTAGCACTCTCTCCTCTTGAGTCAGAAGGTCGTGGGTTCAAGTCCCACTCCAGTTTTGAGCACATAAGTCAGGCTGACACTCCCAGTGAAGTACTGAGGGAGTGCTGCACTGTCGGAGGTGCCGTCTTTCGGATGAGACGTTAAACCGAGGCCCCGTCTGCCCTTGCGGGTGGACGTAAAAGGTCCCACAGCATTTCAAAGAAGAGCAGGGGAGTTCTCCCTGGTGTCCTGGCCAATATTTATCCCTCAACCAATGTTACTTTTTAAAAAAACATTATCTGTTTGTAGGATCTTGCTGTGCGCAAATTAGCTTCTGTTTCCTACATTATAACAGTGACTACGCATCAAAAGTACCTCATTGGCTGTGAAGTGCTTTGAGACATCCTGAGGTTGTGGGAGGTGCTGTATAAATACAAGTTCTTACTGTCTCCCTAGGGAGCCTGTTCCATAGATTTGCCACTCACTCACTGAAATAATGTTTCTGTCGGTTAGTTTTGAATTTACTCCCCTTATCTGCATATTTTACAATATATCAACAAAGTTGAACTGTTTCAGCCAGGTGTTTCTTCCCATGACCTGCTGCCAGACTGCCGTGTGTAAAAGGGGTGGTGTCCAGGCCTCACTCTGTACCTGAACCACTGCACATGGGGCGTTGGTGAGCTGAGAATCTTTAGGGAAAGACCACTTGGCTGTTGATTTGATTGCAACCCCCCCAAATCCTTCTTCCTCATTACACCCCTCACCCCCAATCCATTGTGCTGTTCCCAGTCTGGGAGATACTGTGATTATGTGGCTAGGAGTGACAATGGGGTTTAAATTGCAGCTGACAACCATACTTGTATCAGTACAGAATTCCTTCCAGCTGTAACATGCATGGATGGGATTTCTTGAATCACCAGGCACAGCTCTTCTCTCTGAGTGGAGTGTGTAAAGGGTGGGAGACCCAGTAATCAAAGAATTTCCAGGATGGGCATGCAGCTGTTCCTGTATAACTATTTACAGTGCCTCAATGGTTGCTGTGAGGTAGCCATCTACAGCATTAGCATGAACCTAACTCCACTTTGAACATCACCCGTCCCTTCAAGGTAGACTTCCTTCTGGCCTACAATCCTCTCCATTGAGTAGGAACAGTAAATGGAAACAGGTAAATCAGTTACAATAGAAATCCCACAGTGGCTGCATATCTGATGACAAGTGTATAAGGGAGCTTTATTCCACATCTAACACACATAAATGCACGTTTTTACTGTAACTCTTTCATGACCTCAGGTTGTCCCAAAGTGCTTTACTGCCAATTAAGTACTTTAAATGAAGCCACTGTTGTAATGTAGGAAATTGTGACAGCCAATTTGATAAATCTGTTTTCGTGGTGATGGTTGAGGGACACCAAGGAGAACTCCCCCTGCTCAAACTGTACTAAATGGGTAATGTTGGATTTTTCCCCTATATCAACCCCTAATCCTTTACACTGGATGCAAAATGATTCATTCTCCATCACTGACACCTTCAACTTGAAGAATGTAATGGGGGAGTGGGGGGCGTGTTAATAGGGCACTGGGAGGAGGGATCAGGAGGGGCGTGTAATGGGGCACTGGGAGGAGGGAGGGCGTGTAATGGGCACGGTGAACTGCTCTCACCTCTGGGGCCTCCAAGGCCCAATTTGGAGGATGAAAGTCTGCTCCTTGTGATTTTGCAAAACCTCCTCCATTTCCTCAGTTAATAATTCACTAAAAGTTGTTTGTTGACAAAGAAACAAAATCTTTTGGAAGGAGTTGAATTTCCAGCTGCTGTGGTTAAGTTGCAGATGTGCCAGGTCTGTGCTTTGGCAAAATGTAGAATCGAGTCTTCTGCTTTTTAAGAACAAAACAGTGATTTCATGCAACTTCAGCACAAGCACACCTGGAGTCTACTGCTGTTTAGACTCAAGTCAATGTTGTGACTAGAATTATTGTAGCTGAACACTATCCTGTTTCTAAAGACTTGCATTTATTTCACGCCTTTCATGACCTCAGGGCATCCTAAAGCATTTTACAGCCAATGAAGTACTTTTGAAGTGTATTGTAGGAAACACGGCAGCCAATTTGTGAAAAGCAAGATCCCACAAACAGCAATGACCATATGATCCTTTCAGTGATGTTGGCTGAGTGATAAATGTTGGCCCAGGACACGGGTAAACTCCCCTTCACTGGGAGGTGAACAGGGGAAGGGTTTGTAGATCAGGTCTGTATTTATCTGGCATCGACTGTATTACGTTACAACATTTAACGACTAGAGAAGCTGTTTCCCTCCTCACTCCACGTTATCTGACTCTAGACATCTACACAACACAGGCAAACCTGGTGGGTCTTCAGTTTAACATTCCAGGAATCTTCACGTTTTATGAGCCAAGCCTTTCCACACACACTTGAGCCTAATCCAGTCCTCAACATCCACTTTCCAGCAGAGGTCACTGAGTGACAACCAGGACCACAAGGGGGAGCCCTTGCTGGGTTCTTACTTATAAATGGCCCAGGGTCAAATGTTGAACTCCCCTCTCCAGACAGAGATCAGCTCCTGATTTTCCACTCCTCCTCCTCCTCCTCCTCCTCCTCTCTTGACTTGTTGAAAAGTTAACGTTCTTATTTCTCTCTCCACAGATGCTAAAATGATTTGATACCTTGGGGAGGGGATAAAGAGAGCAAGGAACACAAACAGTCCCACTTACCACATCTGCAGTAAATGATCACAGATTAGCACTTGTCTAATTACAAAAAAAATAATGACATTCAGACAGAGATAGGTGTTTTTTCTGTTTTATTACACAATAATATTGCGTGCCTGTTAACCAACACACAGGGTGCAGTGTCGCAGGAGCAGGTATCACAATACTGAATAGGAATTCTACAAAAACAGATCCTTTAAAACCAGCTAAAATCAGTTCTCTTGCTAAAGACAACATTCGATGATTAAATGTGAAATCGGACAGAAGAGCTGCAACGTATGAAAACTAGGAAATGGCAACCAATACTTTAGTTTCCATGCTTGTGTTTTTCCTTCCACAAATACCTCAGACAAACAACTCCCACCCACCCCGATTAAAAAGAGTACTAATGAAAACATAATTAGTCTTACCCCAGTAACACAAGAACACTTTGTCAAAATCAATACTTTTCCTGCATTAGGACAGTGTTGGAGTTCTGAAGATACAGCCAGCTGGGAGGGGCCATCTTGGGAAAAAGCAGCCACATCCTTTTCTAGGCCTACAGTACATGGATTATATTGGACGACGCACTCATTCTCACCCCAACTCCCCTGAAAAAAACAAGACGACTACTCGCGCCCCCTCCTGCACGGCTAGTATTCAAAGCAGAATTACAATCCTACAGGGGAAAAAACAGCTGTATGTTTTTTTTTGGTTTGTGACTTCACGACTGGGGTGGAGGTACACTACAACAGTGGAGGGTTTTATTGGCAGGATAAATTCCCCGCCCCTCACCATCCCACTGACTGACATCCCCAAGATCAGTATCTCAGCAGAGGGACTGTGCGACAGTGAAAGAGCAGATACAAACCAACAGCCCAGTACTGCACTCAGGTATCTGTGCCACACAGACCTCCCCCCCGACAGTAATAGATAAAGTAACAGTTTATAAAAATAAAAGTAGGTGGTTTCACCAACGAGAAGCAACTGAGTTGATAATGAAAAGGTAGCCTGGGGCTGAAAGCTGCTGAGCTGGAGGAGTTCCAGTCACTTCCAGAGCGAGTGTCACTCCCCCTAGTACCTACTCTACTGCTCCCCTGCCAAGGACATGGATCATCTCTGCCCACGCTGTGTCATGCTCTGCAGAACTATCCGGAAATGAAGATGGAATTATCAGAGCATGAGACCGCACACCCTCAAAAGTCACTGGTCCACAGATGGTGACTCAGGCCGTGGGGAATATGCTACTGTACAGTGGGGTCTTTTCATATTTCACAACCTGCACCAACTGTAACCCACTTGTGTGTAATATGAACAGAAAATGCTGGAAAGGCATCGTGGGCCCCTTGGACCAGATGGGTTAATGCTTCAGGTGCAAACCTCTACCTGACAAAAAAACGGTCCACACCCTAAAAACACTGACCTGCCTCTTCTCCATCCGCAGACTGCTGTGTCTTTCCACTGTCTCTGGTTCTTTCTGTGCTATAAGTCTGCATTCCTTACAAAGTCCCAGACCAGCAGGGAAGGCTCAGCGATTCAGTCACTGGGCAGTGGAAGCTTTGATGCTCATTTGTTGCCAAAAATGAGCAGGTATTAATCAAAGTAAAATAAAATATCGGGAAGCCACAAGAAGACGCGAGCGGTTTTGGTGTAAAGACACCGTCTTTAAGCAATAGATTTCAAAGGCCATCAATAATCTCAAGTATTTGACCCTTTTAAGAGCACCTGCCCCACTAACTTGGGTTTATCATTTCACTGTGCTGTGTTAAACAGTCTGTGTTGGCCCAACAAGAGAGTCTCGACAACTGAAACACTATCTAAAAACAAAGACAAAAACCCAGAGGAGGGAGACAGTGAACTTCACTGCACCTCTCGAGTTGGTTTAAAAAAAAACACACGCAGCCACCTTGCTATCGAGCGACACTCAGCTTCTCTGCGGAGACCAGCTCGGTGCTGCTGTGTGAAGGGGGGGGGGGGGGGGGGAAAGGAGACTCCCAATGGCAGGATATTGGCGGGCAGGAGCCACTGAATTTCCCCCAAGGTGCTAGTGCAATTACCAGACAGCCACTTAGGGGTTTATAAAGCAGTTCCCACTCCTCACAAGACGCCAGTCAGATGAATTCTACCCAGTAGTCCTGCAGTTCTAAGGACATGCGAAGAAAAAGGACCAGGGGGGAGGTGGGGGGTGAAGAAGAGAACTTGAACCAAAACCGCCGTACGTCATATTAAAGAGCCAACTACTTAATGGTACATCAGCCCCTACAGACTCCTTTCCCGTTTCCAGGGCTCAAACCCTACGCTACAGGCAAGGTAACTAGTCTACAATTCACTGGCTTCTACATCAGTTGTTATGCAAAACATGGAGGAAAAAATAATCATGCTGCATTTAAAAACACAATCCCCCTCCCGATCGGAGACAATGATATGGGTCTGAAAGGAGTTGAGAAAAGGTATGCCCAGAGGACTATACATCTGTACAACTGAAAACCACTTTGCTGAAAAGTTGGGATTATTTTCTCGTTTTGTAAAATATTAATGGGAGGTGTACGAGCCTCTTCTCCCTCGGTTACTTTTCCTCCTTCTTTTCTTCCTCTTCAGATGGATACGAATGCCACGTGAGACGCTCCTCATAAAATGAGATGACCACCTGGGGACATTTGACGTTTGCTTCTTTTGCCGGGACCAAATCAGCCTCGTCAGAGTTTTTCCTGGACAGATGGGAAAAAAAGAGTTTGTTGTTAAACAAATTTTAATCCGACCCGGTCTGGTTTCGGCAGTTACATCGCAGGCCTGCCCAGGCTTGTCCAGCTCACAGCTCCTCACATTTACAGACTATAATACACATAAAAAAAATTCTTTTGGTGAATGTTTTGTGCTCAGGGTCAGGAGTCAGTGCTGGGGACTGGAACACTCCCCATCACCCAGTGCCCTTGTTAAATACTCCCAGTGAAAGTGCAGCATGGCCTAGGTGACAAAGGGTTAATCACCCCTCTGTGGTCTTCCAGAACAGGACTGCATCACTTTATTTCCCCAGGGGAAAAAAATTGCAGGGCTCTGGGATTAATTGGAAAGCCCTTTCAAAGAGCCGGTACAGGCACAATGGGCCGAATGGCCTCCTTCTGTGCTGTATCATTCTATGATTTCCCTCCCTCACTAAAGCCATTCTTTGGATTACTAATTTAGCGCAAGTTAGGGGTGGTTTTGTGGACCCAGGCCCCTCCCTGCACTATCGATCGAGCTCTCAGCCTCTTTTCACAGCGGCTTCGTTCAGTGTGAGGTTAAAACTCGTCAGACACGAATCTTAAAAGCTGGAACTCACCACTTCATGAGGAACATGAGCTCTCCGCTCGAGTCTGTCGCCCCAATAATACGCTCTGGCTCCAGTCCTCTGGCAAAACCCCTCGGCTTCTCCTGCTGCAAGAGAAACACATTAGAGCTCGAGCGGGGGTGGGGCGGTGGGCGGGGTGTCAGACCTGCTAAATCCCATCACCGTATCGAACCAAGAAATCCACACAGGGAGAGCAACATTTGTCCAATACAGTGCAGGGGGGACCGAGCTCGCAGGGCTACCTGGAACATTGTAGCAAGAATCCCAGAACTTAGTGTCAGCCTGACCGTCCAGGTCCCATTGAACGGCCAGGCTGTCTGGTCAACCAACAGCGGCCTGGATATCGTGGAGCTGACGGGATCTGGTACTGAATTTGCCAGAGGATTGAATCTTACATTGCCAAGAGTTTTCATTACTGAGCACCTCAACCCCAGACACCTTGCTTATCACCCCGCCCCGGTCACAGTACCATGCAGTGAGGTGGGATTAAATTGCTGCTCTGCGCATGTTGCTTTTATTCTCTTAACACAAGCTCCAGACTTTCCACTGGGCGACTTCAGTTCCTGCACATCATTGGTCAGACGGGCCCCTGGGTCAAGGGTTAGGGATGGAGGCGAGAATGGGCTCGCGATTTAGTCCAGGGAAACGGTGAGGGGATGGCAGACACAGATCCCCCAGACCCAGACAGAACCTGCAGATACAGACTAACTCCCTCATCACCAGAATAATTCTTACTCGGAGATTACAGCAAAGGAAGAGGCTATTTATCCCCCTGTAACAATAGTATCATAGTAGGTACAGCACAGGTGGCCGCCATTCGGCCCATTGTGCCTGTGCCGGCTTTTTGAAAGAGCTATCCAATTAGTCCCATTCCCTTGCTCTTTCCCCTTAACCTTCTCTGTTCTAAGGAGAACAATCCCAGCTTCTCCACGTAACTGCAAGTCCTTCATCCCTGGTACCATTCTAGTAAATCTCCTCTGCACCCTCTCTAAGGCCATGACATCCTTCCTAAAGTGTGGAGACCAGAATTGAACACAATACTCCAGGTGAGGCCTAACCAGAGTTTTGTAAAGGTTTAGCATAACCTCCTTGTTTTTGTACTCCAAACCTCTATTAATAAAGCCCAGGGTCCCAATCCTTTTTAAACAACCTTTTCAACTTGTCCTGCCACCTTCAAAGATTTGTGTATGTGCACCCCCAGGTCATTCTGTTCCTGCACCCCCTTTAAAAAAAGAGTACCAAGAAAGATTTTGAATTTTCTTTTCTTTTAAAAAAAAATTAGGCCTTTACTCTTTTTAAACAAAAACACCGTGCGTTCTTGTCTCGAGGCTCATGGCCCCCTAGTCTGTGCAGGAGATGGAAGAGCAGGCTGGTCAAAAGCACATCGACTGACCTCCTCTCTCTTCTTCTTGTTTTTATTTTCCTCAGTTTCAGTATCTGACTCCGCTTTCCGTTTGGGCCCCTCGGTTCTATCTGCGCCGTCATGTGCTATTTTCTGGGACTGTAAAAACTCTGCGATGAGATCTGGGCAGTCGAGATTCTCCTCAGGCTCCCATGTGTTGTCGTCACTGAAAAATAATTCAGTTTACAGATTACAGGACACCAGCGATTTATTTGGTTTATAAACACTGCCCCCTCCACACCATATTGGAATACAGTGAACAGGAATCACCCGGAAAAGCTCAGCTCCCTTCTGTCAGGAATCTGGAGCAGGGACAACATACAACCACCCCCCAGGAATCTCTTTCCCACTCCACATCATCCCGAGATGTTTCCCAGACCTGCTGCTCACTGCAGTCATTGCCCAGGACCCAGTGTTTAATCTCAGAGCCCCAGTCTCACCCTGACTCTGCCCCAGGAAAGGCGACCTGGGTGTGGATGAAACGTTAGCTGAAAGAAGTGAAGCAGCTAAATGGGGGAAGTGATATAATGGGGCTGGGGGAGGCAAAGCCCTAGGGAACAACCCATGCAACCTGGTCAAATTTGCAGAAAATACTCGGTTGGTGTAGTGGTGGTGGTGGGGGGGAGACAGTAAAATAAAAGGAGGCAGCCACGGACCTAGAAAATTTATTCTGCAAGTTATCTGAACAGTAGCACATGAAATTCAATAGAGACAAATTTGCAGGGCTATGGGGAAAGGGCAGGGGAGTGGGACCAATTGGATAGCTCTTTGGAAGAGCCAGCACAGACACAATGGCCCGAATGGTCTCCTTCCATACTGTATGATTCTATGAACTGCCAAGTACTGTTCAATGGAAGGAAAATGAGAGTCACAAGGATGCTACAGACAGTGCAGAAATAGCTAAAGGTCAGGGATCCGGGGACAACAGATTCGGCACTTAAGATGGCAGCTGACAGGTGACCTTTAGCGGTACACAAGATAATTAAAGGACACTACTTGATCTCTCCAGCATTGCACATTGAGTCAAGTTCAAGTGAAGAAAGGTTAGAGGCAGGAGATAACTGGAGCAGGGGATTAATTTAATACAGAGCCGTGAATCCACATGGAGACTAAACTACATTTTGCACATAGCTTTCCCCAGCACAGCACAGAATATATCACACTTGCAATCCAGTCCATAAAAGCCAGGCTGTTGATACTGTGCAACATCCTACATTGAGAGTGAAGCAGCCCAAACATGGCAAATGTTGAACAGTGCAAGACTCTGCAGCTTTACTTTAGTGTGACTACCTGTTACCTACAAGGATTTAGCCTCCACTCCCCTGGCAGTGTGCCCACAGCCTGGCACTTACAGGGGAAATCACAAGAGCAAACCAGTGACCTAACGACTTGATTTCTCTGTGCCTCGTGAACAGCTCTCAGTCGGGTTATGGAATCTCTCAAAATCCCATTTTTGGCCCTTCTTCCCCAACTAATGTTCACAGAATAACCGAACGAGAAATGTAAAAAGTGACCTAACGGTCCCGGTGAATCAATGCACTTGCCCCAGTTGTACGGAGATAGAGGCCCCAAGAGAGGGGCCCCACTGTAACCTCTGGTCTGCAACCTCTGGCTTGTGTCGAGTTAAGTGATCCCAGCTTGTGCGGTGCAGTTTTGGGGGGGGGGGGGGGGCGCGAAAAAAAAAGAGTAAACAGGAATGGGGAAGATTTGTTGGTGACAGTGGGACAGGTCACTATCCACTCGAGTGAAACCAGTGTTCCAAGAGTTAACACATTTGATAGTTTTGCTAGAAATAGTGACAGTGGAATCTCTCGCTGTCCCCTCCTTACCCAGTGACTTGGGATGGTAAATGTGCGTGTGGGTATCCAGCAAGGACAGGACCCGGTTTGGCCACAATGCTCCCCATAACTGAACAGCCATCTTGATGCTCCCTGCTCTCAAGAAACAGACATTATGAAGAATGGTTGCTTAGCCTGGCCAGGGGTTGTGAATGGAGCCAGCTTAAGGACTGTTAGATACTCACTCCGAGAATCCTTTCCATTTGAGGAGATATTCCACTTTTCCTTTCACGATACGTCTGTCCAGTACTTTTTCCACCACGTACTCCTCCTCCTCCTCCTCTAGAACCTCCTCCACTTTCTTCTTGTTTTGCTTTTTCCCCATCGTGTCCAGTCGTAAATTGAGAAGCGAAGCTGAGGCTGTATAATTAAAAAAACAAAATGTTTAACTACATTTAGAATTTGGACAGCAATGAGTAGAGGGGCTCCTGTCAATCAGAACTCACCTTCCCCCATTCTTTTTAAAAAAAGGAGAGAATCCCGGGGACTGCTAGAATGAAACTGAGCACCAACTGCAACTTCACAGGATAACGGGCGATTTAATAGGTGTTCAAAATCATGAAGACTTTTGACAGAGTAAATGAGAAACTGTTTCTAGTGGCAAAAGGGTTGGTAACCAGAGGACACAGATTTAAGGTAATTGGCAAAAGAAGCAGAGGCGACATGAGGGAATAAAAATTTCCACAGCAAGTTGTTATAACCTAGAATGCATTGCCTGAGAGGGTGGTTGAATAAATAACTTTCAAAAGAGAGTTGGATAAATACTTGAAGGGGGAAAATTTGCAGCGCTTTGGGGGAAGAGCAAGGGAGTGGGACTAATTGGATAGCTCTTTTAAAGAGCCGGCATGGGCACGATGGGCCGAATGGCCTTTTCCTGTGCTGTATCATTTGATGATATGAGGAATTGACACGTTATATAAATGTAATAGCGTTTGAGGCGTTGGGGGTTAAAGGAACATTGTCAGGGCATTGCAGAAGGAGCTTTACTCTACATCCGACCTGTGCTGCACTTGATAACAGTGCATTTAAAAAAAAATTCTTCCACTAGTGCTTTGTTTTCAATCTTCAGAGTCCCCTGCACTAGGTGCCAATTCGCAAATGAAGGATATAGACATGCTCCTGTAGAACAGTATCAGTCAGAGCCGTGGGGGAACGAGGGGAACTGAGCATGTGCAACAGAGGATGTCTCCAGCCTAGTCTGCACAAACCCAGACAAAAGAAAGCAAACTGTTGAAATTCATTTCTGTAAAAGTTACATAGTCCGAGAGGCTGACAACAATACAGGAAGGTCACCTCCTCGTTTCTCCAGTCACTGTAGATCGGTGGGCCCGGCCCCTTTTCCCACCCTCTATTGTTTCTCCGGGTCCCATTTCTCCTCACATCCACCCCACCGATCAGCTTCTTGCCTGCACTGAAGGGCAATCTTATCCCCTTTTTAAAAAAAGGTAATTAATCTGCTCAAATTTCACAGGTAACAATTGGGGATTCAAAAAGTGAATTCCCAAAGACAAATGATGGCTTTCCTCAACACCCCCCCCAACTCCGGCGTGACTATTGACAGCACTGTGTGAGCCAATGAGGTGGAGCTGGGGCAGAACTTAAGGCAGGACCGACAGCAAACAGAGTCTATTTAGTCTCTGCGAACTACAGCAAACAGAACTCAATGACCGAAACTACAGCAGACTCCCGATACAAGCAGGATTATTTCTCCAGCAAAAATGTAGCGAGTGGAGGATAGTTACATAATATAAATTATGTGTGCAAAATCAATCCCAATCACTTACAGCAGTGATTGACGGGGGAATTACCCAATCATCTCCATTCTGGCCGGCACTTGAGGTGCCGCTATATTCAGCTTAAGTATTGGGTTGGAACGGTGAGTTTGTCAGTGCATGCAGTTAATCAGACATTTGCACTCTCTGTTCATACTGCAATCTGCTGGAATGTCGATCAGTCTATGGCGTATCGAGGTCAATGACGAATCAGTGACCTCGTGCAAAGCACAGGCAATGGTGTACCCTGCAGACCAGCCAACCACAAGGCATTATAGACACCATAACTCAGATTGAGGCAGGGCACTGGGAGCTCAGTGAGCTGCAACTTCAGAAATCATATTGACTTTTGAAAGTTAACAAGTTTAAAAAAAGCTGTTAAAAGTCATCTTTAGTGGCTGAACATTACTTCTTCCCCACAGAAATGTCACAGGAAAATCTAAGAAAGCGATCGCAAAGTTTTGGGGATGAGGATCTTTTGGATGAGGCGACGCGTTGGCAAGCCCAGCTGATGGGGACTGAGAGGGAGAGAGCTCCTAGACAGGTGAGTCCGGCTGATGGGGACTGAGAGGGAGAGGGCTCCCAGACAGGTGAGTCCGGCTGATGGGGACTGAGAGGGAGAGGGCTCCTAGACAGGTGAGTCCGGCTGATGGGGACTGAGAGGGAGAGGGCTCCCAGACTGGTGAGTCCGGCTGATGGGGACTGAGAGGGAGAGGGCTCCCAGACAGGTGAGTCCGGCTGATGGGGACTGAGAGGGAGAGGGCTCCCAGACAGGTGAGTCCGGCTGATGGGGACTGAGAGGGAGAGGGAGAGGGCTCCCAGACAGGTGAGTCCGGCTGATGGGACTGAGAGGGAGAGGGCTCCCAGACAGGTGAGTCCGGCTGATGGGGACTGAGAGGGAGAGGGCTCCCAGACAGGTGAGTCCGGCTGATGGGGACTGAGAGGGAGAGGGCTCCCAGACAGGTGAGTCCGGCTGATGGGGACTGAGAGGGAGAGGGCTCCTAGACAGGTGAGTCTGGCTGATGGGGACTGAGAGGGAGAGAGCTCCCCGATAGGTGAGTCCGGCTGATGGGGACTGAAAGGGAGAGAGCTCCCCGATAGGTGAGTCCGGCTGATGGGGACTGAGGGAAAGGGAGAGGGCTCCAAGATAGATGAGCCTGGTGGTCGAAATGCTGAGCGCCACATCGGTCGTCCCACGATCGGGAGACCAGTGCAGAAAGAAATACGACAACCTGACCAGGGCAGAGAAGATAAGCATTCTCAGGGATTCAAGTCAGAATTCACAATTCTGTGATATCATCAGAAGTTGTCTCTCTGATTTTCTTTTTTAAAAAAGACATGAGCTGGAAAGGAGTTGTCCTTCTAATTCAGTGTTTGTAGGGTGGCCGGGAAGGTTAGGTGCTTTCAAGACGAGATCTGTTTGTTTGCTCGCTCGATCAAGGCAGAACCAAAAGGACAGCATGTTATAAAGTCTGTTGCCGTGGGAGACCGTCTTTTCAGAGTGGCCAGTTGATTTGACAGCTTCAGTGTCTGCTGAAGAAAACACGACAATGACTGAAAAGAAGCCCATCAGATCGACACCTGTTCCTCGCACAAAGCAGCCCACTGAACCGGTTCACCAACTCCTGGCCCCTCCCACTCTGCACCAGACACCCCACCCCACAGGCAGTCACAAAGCTCCAGCCACCACCGTGGAGCCTGCAGGAAACAGGAGAGACAGGTCAGGGGGGGGAAAGGGGTGCCCTGGTCCGCGAGGCAGGAGCGACGTCAGGCCTGGTGCAAGGATGACCGGGAGCATCGCAGGTATCTGCGACATCTGGGGACCACCTGTTGACTCTCCTCTGTGGCGGGCTGGACAGCATCTGCCAGGAGGTTGCGCGAGGAGCTTGACTGATTAGAGAGACCCACCTCAATCCACTCACCCCATCTCTTCTGTCTTCAAAGGGCGTATGAGCCAAGTTTATGCAACCCATCATAATTTAACCCTCTAAGCCCCAGTATCATCCTGGTGAATCTGCACTGCACCCCCAAGGCCAATACATCCTTCCTGAGGTGCGGTGGCCAAAATTGAACGCAGTGTCTCCAGATAGGGACTGACCAAGGCTCTGTACAACTGAAGCATCATTTCCTCCCACCTTGAGATAAAGGCCAACGTTCCATTAGCCTTTTATACCCTGTCTACCAGCTTTAAATGATTTGTGTACTTGGACTCCCAAATCTCTTTGCTCCTCTACAGATACCAGTTTCTCACCATTTAGAAAATGTCCACTTCCTCCTGCTCATTCTGCCCCTCAGCTGTCCCTGAGGCTCGCTTCGAACTGCACAATCTGTTGTAAATAGTTTGACATTTTAAATGGTTGTTCTGGTTATAGTTTTGTTATAAAAAGTTATTTGGCACGTTTTGCTGTTTCAAAGTTGTTTTAATACTGTGGAACAAATTTACATTTAAAGTGTTGTTACAGGAAATTTTTCCAAGCTATTTATAAAACTATGCACTACTTTTTAAAAATTGACTGCCTCAGTACAGTGTCACTACCGCTGACCTTTCACACCTTGGTCACCTTCCATGTTGCACCTGCTGCGTTCCTGCCCATCAGTGCTGCTGTATGTAGAGGAGTGTGCAACATGCCTTGTGTGTTTGCCGGTTTTAAGACAGTTCAGTTTTCAGGAGTTGTTTCAAGTTATTCTGATGAGAGTTTACTGCTTTTTTTCCCCCTCTCATCTCTGTTTCCACTGATGTTGTTTGCTGACCGTTCGGTATTGCACTGAATAAAAGATCAAATTGTTTAAATCTTGCCCGTCCTTTTTGTGCAGTCAGGTCACCACGGGAATCATTCCATGTAGAAATTGTTCCAGACTTCCCGATCCACCTCCATCTCGTTGGTGGGACTTCAGGGGGGTGGGGGCCACACACACATTATTAGGTTTTTGGACAAATTATCAGAAGGTTGTGGGTTCCAGTCCCACTCCAGAGACTTGAGCCCACAATCTAGGCTGACACTCCCAATTCTGTACTGAAGGAGTGCTGCACTGTCGGGGGTGCCGTTAAACCAATGTCCCGTCTGCCCGCTCAGATGGATGTAAAAGATCCCAGGGCACTATTCGAAGAACAGCAGGGGAGTTCTCCCCGGTGTCCTGGCCAATATTTAACTCTCAACCAACACCAATTAAACAGATTATCTGGTCATTATCACATTGCTGTTTGTGGGATCTTGCTGTGCGCAAATTGGCTGCCGCGTTTCCTACATTACAACACTTCAAAAAATAGGTACTTCATTGGCAGTGAAGTGTTTTGGGACGTCCTGAGGTCGTGAAAGGCGATATATAAACGCAAGTGTTTCTTTCAATTGTATCAAACTGCTTCAGGGCAACTAAGGATGGGCAATAAATACCAGCTTTGTCAGCGACGTCCACATCCAGAGAATGAATTTTATAAAAGACAATTCAACGCCAGGCTCCATTTTCAAATGTCGAGAGAAGAGAAAGTACGAGAAACTGCTTTCCTTCTTCTCCCCCCACCTGGCAATCATCGGATTTCAAAGTTTACCAGTAGAGGGAGGCTGGATCCAGTGGACAGTGAATATGTAGCAACTCCAATATGCTGGAAGCTTATTTGTGAACATGTTGGTCTAAGATTCAAGACCAGGGGAGCTGTTTCTACAGGGCTGTTTACAGTTCAGGCTAAGAGCCACAGGTATCAAGGAGAAAGCAGTAAATAGAACTTTTATTTTATAGATAGTGCCCTTCACCACCTCAGAATGTCCAAGAGCGCTTTACAGGTAATTAAGTACTTTTGAAGTGTAATCACTGTTGCAATATAGGAAATAAAGTCTAAATGTAAGAATGTGTTTTATCTATTTTAACAACTTGTGCTGAATAGAGGCAGGATATCGGATCAAGCCCACTACATAAAATGAGTACGACACCACTGATTTAGAGGAATTGCAATAGCAAACTAAACGCCAGCCAGAGAAAGCAAATGTCAAAACAACCACCAGTAAAACTGAGCAATTCAGTTTCACAGTATACAATGAATTTTTCAGCCAAGGGACCAGAATTACTCAGAGTGGTTTCAGTGTCATTTCTCATCAAAAAGAAATGACACTCACTCCTAATTTGAGCAGGCAGCAAATGTCATGCTCATTTTGTTTTTAACCCTTCCAACAAAGAGTGCGGCAAGTTTCTCACCGCGGAATATTAATATTCACCCAAGCACCAACCGCTGCGCTCCAGTACAGGTGGGCAACAGTCTAATGAGTAGCAAAAATTTCACCTGGTTAGAACATTTTTAAAAAAAATTGGTCTAAGATGGACGATACAGCCAGAGACAGATGATTCTTAAGGAATTGAAAAGGTGTCAGTGCAGACATGGAGATGTGCACTGAGGCAGGGAAAGGCTGCTGCAGCCGAGAATTAGAAGAGGAAAGCTGATGCACTGAGCGCTCGTATCCCAGGATCGCCATCGTCCCCTTCCCACAACCCGACGTGCTGCCGTTTCAAACCCGGAATATAACTCAGCCCCAGGCTAGCTGGAGGAATTTACCACCCATCTCCCAGCACCCATGCTTAGAAGTGGCAAAACATAAGACATTTTATGGCCACATACAAAATGTGAGGACGCAATTCTGTGGAGCATTTACATCGCTCAGAGTCACAGAACACTCATTTAAAGTTTGAAAAAAATTGCTCGACTGTGAATAGCTTGAAGCTGCTGGGTTATGCGAGTGGGCAGGAGTCAAACCAGTCCTGCCCCGAGGTGGGCCCTGCGGACCTCAGGCCTGTTTTCCAAGTAAAGAAAGTTCTCAAACGGTGGTGGGATTTTAGGATGAAACTACTTGCGACAAAGTCGACCAGATCCCCCTCAGGGAGGTGTTCCTGACCCAGGCCCACATACTCTCAGCCTCCTGTCGGTACACACCAGCAGCTTTACAAAATCTTCGTTACAACTGCTTTTACATGGTCACCATCTTAAACTTGTCTGGGAGGCCAATGTCACTGAGCCGATATTCACACTCCTAAACTTGGCTCCCTTATGCCAGCTACAGATTGTAGACACCTAAGAGACTAGAGTACGCTACCAGGATACAGGAACGCGGCGTCAATCGGAACCTTGGAAGCCAGCTTACAGACCCAGTCTCCTGGAATCTGAATTAAAACCGCACCAGTATAAGAGCAGCTTTACTTCACAGTACTGGCAACACATGGCACATTCCATTGTACCCTGGCAACACCTTTACTGATTATTCTATATAAATAACGTGAAGCACACCCACCGTGGGCCCATCTCCTCACTGAGCAGAACAGCAGTTTACTCTGTTGGACTGCAGCGGTTCAAGGTGGCGGCTAACCACCACCTTCTCAAGGGCAATTAGGGATGGGCAATAAATGCTGGCCTTGCCAGCGACACCCACATCCCATGAACGAATAAAAAAAGTCACCAGAGGCTTCGATGAAGGTGTCAGCAGTGGCTCAGTGGAAGCACTCAGCCCTCCGAGTCAGAACGTTGTGGGTTCAAGTCCTACTCACCTAGGCTGACATTTCAGTGCCAGTACTGAGGGAGTGATGCACTGTCGGAGGTGCCGTCTTTCGGATGAGACGTTAAACCGAGGCCCCGTCTGCCCTCAGGTGGATGTAAAAGATCCCACGGCACTATTTCGAAGAGTTCGCCCCGGTGTCCTGGCCATTATTTATCCCTTAATCAATATCACTAAAACAGATTATCTGGTCATTGTCACACTGCTGTTTCTGGGAGCTTGCTGTGCACAAATTTGCTGCTGCGTTTCCTACATTACAACAGTGACTACACTTCAAAAGTACTTCATTGTCTGTGAAGTGCTTTGGGTTTTCTGGAGGTTGTGAAAAGCACGATAGAAATGTAAGTCTTTCTTTCTTTCTTCTTACACCAGTCACCAAACCTGAGCTGGATGATGAGAGTGTGCCCTGGAAACAAGCTACCTTCCCTCGCATGCCTGCTTTGTGGGTCAGAAGGATGTGCATTAAAAACCCATGATTCCCAGCAGAGTAAATTATTGAATGAGTGCTGCTGATCAATGCCAGGGGGAATTCAGCCCCACAATGTGACAATAACCAGATAATCTGTTTTAGTGATGTTGGTTGAGGGATAAATATTGGCCAGGAAATTTCTGTGAAATAGTGCCATGGGATCTTTTAGGCCCGCCTGAGAGGGTAGACAGGGCCTCGGTTGAATGCCTCATCTGAAAGACGGCACCTCCGACAGTGCAGCACTCCCTCAGTACTTCACCAGGAGTGTCAGCCTGGATAATGGGGCTCAAGTCTCTGAAGTGGGGCTCGAACCCACAACCTTCTGACTCAAGAGGCGGGAGGGCTACCAACTGAGCCACGGCTGACACCATAATGGGGAGAATTGGACCGGATTTGTTGAACTGGATTTTTTTTTTGTCAGTGTAACCTGCAGGTGGTGTTTGCAACTTTAAAAAAAAGGTAATGTTTAAAAATGCAAACCCGTACCTTTTAAAAGAAGAAGCGACCGACGTTAATAATGCATTTTAAACAGTCTTCTAATCCCACGGTTATTGTGTCTAAATCTTTTTTTAAAAATGCAAAATTTTTTTTTGGAATATAAATAATAAAAACACACAAACAAACAAAAGGCTTCTTCACAACCCGCCACGGTTATCGAATTGGGCGACCGCGCAGGCGCGGGGAAAAGCAAGATGGCGGCGGCCCCCGCCGAGCATGCCGGGAGATGTAGTCCCCGCCGCTGGAGGCCGGCTCCCATGGTGCTCCGCGGCCCGGCTCGAATGCTTGAGCGAAATGAGGGGGAGTTTAAAATCGCAAACTAACCCCAATGTTGAGTCAGGTTTAGGTTCGGGATCTGCTTAAAACACCGGAATCATTGGCTCCCGGCGGCTGCAGAATTCGGACTTAGGACATGATTTGCCGTTGGACAGCGCGCGCATGCGCGGTGACGCGAGGCGGCGGACGGACTACAATCCGCGCGCGGCAGAGAGAAAAAAAAAATAGGAATTAAAAAAAAACCCGGGTAAATAAAAAAGAAATTATATGCACATCGGGTGTTAAAATGCAATTAAAACTAGGATCATAAACTAAATAATGCATTGCATTTTGCCCCATTATAAACACGCATGCGCGCGCCAATCAAAGCAAGTTTGCATTAATATATAAATCAAATTTAACATTTTAAAAAAAAAATCGGTGAGAGATTTTTAAAAAATCAACAAATTTGACCGCGGCGAGTGAGAGAAGGAAAGCACAATAACAAATAAAAATGTTTTTTTTTTGCTCAAGCCGCGGCCTACGGTGAGGGAAAGGCACGAAACCCCGACACACAATAAAGCCCCGAGGCCGCCTTTTCCAGTACCCGCCTCAGCAGACGGTGGAAGTCGCCGCTCTATCGCGCGCAGAGCCTTCGCTATCTTTTAAAAGAAACAAATAAAAAGAAAGAAAATCTCCCAATCAAAAAAAAAAAAATTTAAAAAAAAAAGAGTGCGGGGGGGAAAAAAAAAATGCTTTACCCATGTTGCCGCTGAAGATGGTGGCCGCCGGAGAGTCGGAACTAATCCGCGAGGAAAGGGCGAGGACCCGGACTCCGGAGGGGGCGGACCGCGGACCTCTGATGCTGCACACCGGAAGTGAAGAGGGAGCCAGAGAGAGAGAGAGATTTTGTTGACAGCTGTTTTTTTGAGGTAAATTCTGGGGTTTAACGGGCCTGCTGCAAACTCGGCTAATTATTAACTGCTGCACCTTACCTCCAGCTTTAAGTGGTTATTTCACTGCTGCAGATCACTGGCCTTGCTTTAAAAAAAAAAGCTCTCCATTTATATGAAAAGGTTTTGGAACATGGGAACAGGAGTAGACCTTTTAGCCCCTCGAACCTGTTCCGCCATTCAGTGAGATCACGGCTGATCTGTGACCTAACTCCATATGCCCGCCTTAGCCTCATAATCCCTGATCACCTTTGGTTAACAAAAGCCTATCAATTTCAGATTTAAAATTAACAATTGAGCTAGCCTCAACTGTTTGCGGAAGAGAATTCCAAACTTCTCCCACCCCTTGAGTGTAGACCTGTTTCCTAACTTCACTCCAGAAAGTCCTGGCTCTAATTTTTAGGCTATAATCCCCTAGTCCTAGACTCCCCAATCAGCGGAAATAGTTTCTCTCTATCTTCCCCATCAGTTCCCCTTAATATCTTGACAGCTTCGATCAGCTTAGTGGCTGCTAGATTGTCTTGACTGCAGACTGTGTGGTCTGGTCAGCTCCCTGGGATGCCTTTTCTAATAAAACCCTATAAGGATACTCTGGGTTGCCCCGGGGATGCAACTAATAGAAAACTAAGTCATATAAAAAAACAAAGGAAACTTAAATTAAATAATAATAGCACCACAGCAATACAAAAGCATAATACTGCAGGTGCAGGAAATCTGAAATAAAACAGAAACTGCTGGAAACACTCAGGCAGTGTCTGTGGAGAAAGTAACAAAGTTAACGTTTCAGGTCAATGACCTTTTGACAGAACTGAACAAACTTAGAGATTTAACAGTTTTTAAGCAAGTACAGAGCCAGGGGGAGGGGAGGAGAGGAAAGAACAAAAGGGAATGTCTCTGATAGAGTGGTGGGCAGGAGTGATTAAATTGTAAAAGGGATAATGGCGCATGGCAAAACAGGTGGTAATGGGACCTCATAATATTGCCACCTGTATCCAATATGCCCTCTAGTCCCTGCGGTGCCCACTTGTTGTGAAAAGCCTCGAACATAACAGCAGACATTGTGTGCTCTTTCTCCAGGGCCAGCTCCTGGAATAGGGTTCAATGCTCCTTTGACCCCCTGACAATTATTAATAAAGCTTTAATCTGAGGGGACTCAATCCAGTTAAAGTGGGAACTCAGGCTAGGAATTCCCTCAGTACTGCTGCACTGGACTGTCAGCATAGATTATGCACTCAAGTCCTGGGGTGGGATTTGAACCAAAGTGATGCATGTTAGTGCTGGGAAGTGTCAGCATCAATCACTCCCAGTTCGGGTGTAGGAGAGATTAGATACAGAGTAAAGCTGTATTCTGTCTCAACTAAGATCAGCTAACTCTGGACAGGTTGGAGATCAAACTTGGCACTTTCCTGGTCTGTATTCGCTTGCTGAGCAGCATCTGATTTTTAGATGGTGACTATCTGTTTAATCTGTGACTGCCTGTAATTGAAGCAGTTCAGAGGTTTGTAGAAATTGTTCTCCTGTAGCTTGATCCCTCTGTATTTCAACTGTAGCATTTCTGCACCTGAATCGATCAGGTGATGCAGCTGAGGAAAAAAAGGTCAAGTGTGCAGACTCTTTATGAATGGCCACATGTTTTTGCTGTTTAAACAAAAAACAATCTTGGAAGTTCTAACCTAATATCATCATTTTTTTGACCTGCATATACAGTGAATGTCAATGCCAAGGGAGCTGATTGGAATAAATTACTGAACCTGACAACTGAAGGAGCTGAATTACAAAGGAGGGCTGATGCCACGCTCACAGCGGGAAGCTGTGCTCACAGAGAGTGCAGGTTGGAGAATCGATGTTACAGAGTTGTCGCACTTTTCCGGCCTGCAGTCCCACGGGCAGAGATTCCTTGCTTGGAGCTTGGGTTGGAGAATTGATGTAACGGTGTTGTCGCCCCATTTCTGACCCATGGTCCCTGCAACAATGGCTTATTAATCTGCTGCTGAAACCCTCATCCATTCCTTTGTTACCTCCAGACTCGACTATTCCAATGCTGTCCTGGCCAGCCTCCCACCTTCCACCCTCCGTAAACTTGAGCTCATCCTAACTCGCACCAAGTCCCATTCACCCATCGCCCCCTGTGCTCGCTGACCTACATTGGCTCCCAGTTCGGCAACACCTCGATTTTAAAATTCTCATCCTTGTTTTCAAATCCCTCCATGGCCTCGCCCCTCCCTATCTCTGTAACCTCCTCCAGCCCTACAACCCTCCGAGATCTCTGTGTTCCTCTAATTCTGGCCTCTTGCCCATCCCGATTTTCTTCGCTCCATCATTGGCAGCCGTGCCTTCAGCTGCCTAGGCCTTAAGCTCTGGAATACAATCTCTAAATGTCTACGCCTCTACCTCGCTTTCCTCTTTTAAGACATTCCTTAAAACCTACCTCTTTGACCAAGCCTTTCCTAATATCTCCTTATGTGGCTCCGTGTCAAATTTTGTTCAGTAAGTGTCATGGGACGTTTTACTATGTTTAAAGTGCTATATAAATGCAAGTTGTTGTTGTTATTTGCTGGGAGCAAGGGTTGGAGAATTGGTGTTACAGAATTGTCTCCCTGTTTCTGACCTGCAGCCCCGCGAGCAGAGCTTCCTCGCTGGGCGCACGGGATCGTGGAATTAACTGTACACTATTAACCCAGGGTGCTTCAGTAATCTTATTGTGTCAGCTGTCGACACCAGCCTCCAGTGTGATACCTCCTTCTATCCAGTTTCTGCCAATGATGTAGGGATGATCTGTTTTAATTGGCAGTATAATTATAAACATGGAATTCTGCCAACTCATATCCTGGGAACTGTGAACCTGCCAAAATATACCCTTCCTCCAACAAGCTGCAGGCTTTTAAAACCCACAACCTTGGTGTCACTAATCACTACCTTGTCTCCTCTTGTTGATTCAACCTTGTTAATGTCCTGCACTGTACATCTTGGCCCTTCACCACAGTTTTTCGATTTCAAAAAGGACTTCTAAATTCACCATTTAAAATCAGATTTAAACCAGGGAAAGAAAAAACATCCTCATGGTATTTATTCACTTCTCCTCCCCCATCTCTCTCTCTTTCCTTAAGCCATTGGATAGGATCAGGAAACAACAACCCTGGGTGATTTTTCTTTCCTCCCAACTCCGAGGTGCTGAGACCGATTGTACCATGTTTACAGTTGCCCTGGTGAGATAATCCAGTGGACCGGAATCTGTTCTGAGAATGGTGCGTCTTTGCCAACTGAGAGGTGGGAGACAGGCCCACATTTTATCAGTCTGTTGCACATTGCCTCCACTCCCACACCCAAACTATGGGTTGTGAAATAACAAATTAAGAATGAGCAAAGCTCAACTTTGCTCTATTTTGGAACAGGGTCTTGGACTTGCTGCTGCCTGTCAGTGTTATTCAGATGAGAAAGCGAGAAGCGGGAGAGCTGTGACTCTGGGTAGAAACTCAGTGACTGGAATACCAACTGCAACACTGATAGTTGGCTAAACATTACATTGAAGGCCTGCCGGTGAGCTTTAATGGCTGTTTATCATCTTAGTCACAGTTACTCAATGGCATTGTAAAAAGTAAGATGATTATCATTAGTTTAGTCAAAGAAATGTAAGGGAATGAATATTATTCTCGGGTTTCTTTTCCACATTTGTACTTGTACCTATGACTGAATTGAATGTTATTTTTGCAGGTTTTGTGCAGTCAGCACCGCTTTCACCAGAATGATACCGGGGATTAGAGGGTTAAGTTCTGAGGACAGGTTGCATGAACTAGGCTTGTGTTCCCTCGAGTTTAGAAGATTGAGGGGTGATCTAATCGAGGTGTTTAAAATGTTAAAAGGATTCGATGGGTCAGATACAGAGAAACTATTTCCTCTGGGGGGCGGGGGGAGGAGGAATCAAGAGCAAGGGGACATAATCTTAAAATTAGAGCCAAGCTGTTCAGAAGTGAAATCAGGAAGCACTTTTTCCACACAAAGGGGAGTGGAAATCTGGAACTCTTTCCCCCCCCCCTAAAAGGCTGTGGATGCTGGGGGTCAATTGGAGCTTTCAGTATTGAGAATGATAGATTTTTGTTGGGTAAGAGTATCAAGGGATACGGAGCAAAGGCAGGAAAATGGAGTTGAAGTGGAGATCAGCCATGATTTAATTAGGAACATAGAAAGGAAGGAACATAGGGACAGGAGTAGGCTGTTTAGCCCCTCGAGCCTGTTCTGCCATTCAGTGAGATCATGGCTGATCTGAGACCTAACCCCATATACCCGCCTTAGCCCCATATCCCTTGTCGCCTTTGGATAATACAAATCTATCAATTAACAAAAATCTACCAATTAAATGGTGGAGCAGGCTCGAGGGGCTGAATGGCCTCCTGTTCCCATGAACTGAAGAATGCTTTCAAAACCGTCCTGTTTCTCTCCTCTCCCTGTTGTGAAGGTGCTGACTCTTGGTTGCAGTACAGGTTTCATGGGCTTGGCACTTCTTCAGTGCTTCATCCTACACAGCCATGCTTCACCTGTGAGCCTAGACAGTGCATGTCAGCAGGGCATTTGACACACATGGGCAGAGGAGGAGGGCACATCACAACTTAGCTCGGTCCTGTCCTTGCCACTGCAAACATAGGCACCCTTCCCTACAAAAGTCACAAGATAGGGATCAGAAAGCCCAGGGGCAACTCAAGCTAATCTCGGCTGAGAGCTGCTAACTCAGCACAGACCCTAGTCCACAAAAATATTTCTTATCAGAGATTCATGGCCGAGCTCTGAACCTCTCTGTTGGCTGTGATGGAGTCTCTATTGGAGATGTGGAGGGAGGGGAGATTTCCAAAGGTGGTTTCAGTAAGAGGTTTTTTTTTTCAATTGAGCTTATTTTAATTGTGTTTTAGTAAAGTATACCGACTGAGAACTTACAGCCTTGATGTAAAATTCAACTGTTTAATTTGTGATTCTGTGCACTGACAGACGGTGCCCTGATTCTTCAACTGAAAACAAAATGATGAAAGACCAGGAAGAAGAGGTGAGATTTATTTCCTGAAATTTTCTCCCCTTTAAAGGTGTCCACTAACGCTGGCATCTGTCCTCCAGTACCGCACCCAAGAGGCTATCTCTTCATTAGTGAGCCCAGAGAGATAGTGTCAGCAGGCTAATCGACATAGGAAAGGTTGAACAGGCTGGGGCTCTTTTCTCTAGAAAAGAGAAAACTGAAGGGTGACCTGATTGAGGTTTTTAAGATTACGAAAGGGTTTAGTTGGGTAGACATAGAGAAATTGTTTCCATTTGCTGGGAATCCAAAACTAGGGGTCATAAATATAAGATAGTCACTAATAAATCCAATAAGAAATTCAGGAGGAACTTCTTTACGCAGAGAGTGGTGAGAATGTGGAACTCGCTACCACATGGAGTAGTTGAGGCGAATAGCATAGGTGCATTTTAGGGGAAGCTAGATAAACACATGAGGGAGAAAGGAATAGAAGGATATGCTGATAGGGTGAAATGAAGTAGGGTGGGAGGAGGCTCGTGTGGAGCATAGACACCAGCAAAGACCAGTTGGGCCAAATGGCCTGTTTCCGTGCTGTAAATTCTATGTAACCACAGCCGAGCCTTATCTTGTCTTCGCTCGATGTACGTGTGCACACTTTCCAGGGGCGGTTACAGCACAGTACTTGGCGTCCCTGCTGTGCTTTGTGTTCCCTCTACCTAGTCCAGCTGTGTTGAGGTGAATTGCAGTGCCCCAACTGTTTTCATTATCCACTAACTACATGCATTACGTATCTCTGCATTCCATACAAATCCATGGTAGACTAGGTATGATCTAAAATTAAGGTAAGGACTAAAATCCTGCTGTCTGTATCCTAACTCGCACCAAGCCCCATTCACTCATCACCCTTGTGCTCACTGACCTACACTGGCTTCCGGTCTACCAGTGCCTCAAATTTAAAAGTCTCATCCTCGTGTTCAAATCCCTCCATGGCCTCGCCCTTCTCTATCTCTAACCTCCTCCAGCCCCAACATCCTCCGAGATCTCTGCGTTCATTCAATTCTGGGCTCTTGCGCATCCCCCACTTCCTTCGCCCCACTGGCACCAGCTGTGCCTTCAGCTGCCTGGACCCTAAACTCTGGAATTCCCTCCCTAAACCTTTCTGCCTCTCTCTCCTCCTTTAAAACGCTCCTTAAAATCTACCTCTTTGACTAAGCTTTTGATCACCTGTCCTAATATCTCCTTTTTTGTCTGTGTCAATTTTTTTGTCTGATTATGCTCCTGTGAAAACAAAATTGGACATCGAGCCACATATTAGGACAGGTGACCAAAAGCTTAGTCAAAGATGTAAGTTTTAAGGAGAGTCTTAAAGGAGGAGAGAGAGGTTTAGGGAGGGAATTCCAGAGCTTAGGGCTGAGGCAGCTGAAGGCATGGCTACCAACGGTGGAGCAAAGAAAATCGGGGATGCGCAAGAGGCCAGAATTGGAGGACGGCAGAGATCTCGGAGGGTTGTATTGCTGATAGAGATTATAGAGCTAGGGAGGAGTGAGGCCATGGAGGGATTTGAAAACATAGATGGGACTTTTACATTTGAGGTGTTTTGGATGTTCTGAAGTTTATGGAGAGTGGAAGATGGGAGGCCAGACAGGAGAGCGTTGGAATAGTCGAGTCTGGAGGTACCAAAAGCATGTATTAGGGTTTCAGCAGCAGATGAGCTGAGGCAGAGGCAGGGGCGGAGATGGGCGATGTTACGGAGGTGGAAGTAGCAGAAACCCACAGCATGGCAGCTATGCACAAAGCCAATCTGTGTTGTATGTAATGTGTTTAACACTGAAACTTTGTGTTCGTAGGAATTCATCACTATACGAGTACAGGACCCAAGAATCCAAGACCAGGGTTCCTGGGCTTCGTACGTGGATTATAAAATATTCCTTTACGTGAGTACAGTGCGTGTTGTTTGCTTACAAGTGTTTAAAATGATAAAGCGATTCGATAGGATAGATAGAGAGAAACTATTTCCTCTGGTGGGGGAATCTAGGGGACACGATCTTGAAATTGGAGCTAGGTCATTTAGGAGGCAAATCAGGGGGCATTTTTTCACACACAGCATTGTGGAAATCTGGAACTCTCTTCCCCCAAAGGCTGTAGATGTTGGGGAACAATTAAAATTTTCAAGACTGAGATTGTTAGATTTTTGTTGGGTAGGAGTATCGAGTGATATGGAACCAAGGCGGGTAGATGCAGTTGAGGTACAAATCAGCCATGGCCTAATTGAAAGGCGGAACAGGCTCAAGGGGCTGAATGGTCTCCTCCTGTTCCTTGTGATGCCCCACCCCTCTGACCCTGGCCTTGCATCACGGTGGAGTGTGTGGCTGGGTTGTCAGCCTTGGCCCACGTCGCTGCCATGCTGCAAGCTGGCCACTGGGAGGCGAACGAGGGCAGTCCAGAGATGAGAGTCCCTGTGGGGCACGACTTGGCCTCGGATTGGTACCTCTTGCCAGCAGCATAACAGTTCGTTAACCCCAGGGAATCAAACCTGTGTCCCGTCACTGCTTCTCCGCTCCATGAATGTTTCCAGATCCACTTGGTAGTGACCCAGTCCTGGTCTCTGCATACAGGAACTCAGCAGAGCAGGGATCAAAGCTGCTTGTCTCGACTCCAGGACTCCACTTCCTGGTCTTCCAACATGTAGCGCCATTCCCCCCCCCCCGGGAAGGCGGTGACTCTTGCTGTGGCACGTTTCCATAGATACCAGGTATCATCAGCACTTCGTCCAAGCAGCAGTTCTTCATGTGTGAGCCCAGACAGTTAGTGCTCATAGGCTATTGGACCGTGGGGTAGAAGCACCACATGGAGCCTGGTCCTGTCCTCGCCCGACATTCACACTTGCGCACTTGCTAGCAGGAGTTGTTGGACCCCGATCAGGAGCTGGAACCATGGCCCGTTTCCCTTTCCCCTAGGCCAGTGGTGTTGAGGTTAATTATCGTGCCCCTATACCCCCCGATATTGCGGCCCCGTCACAGTGTGACTGACCCCATCCCCCGATATTGCGTCCCTGTCACGATGTGACTCACCCCACCCCCCGATATTGCGTCCCTGTCACGATGTGACTCACCCCATCCCCCGATATTGCGTCCCTGTCACGATGTGACTCACCCCATCCCCCGATATTGCGTCCCTGTCACAGTGTGACTCACCCCACCCCCCGATATTGCGTCCCTGTCACGATGTGACTGACCCCACCCCCCCGATATTGCGTCCCTGTCACAGTGTGACTGACCCCATCCCCCGATATTGCGTCCCTGTCACGATGTGACTCACCCCACCCCCCGATATTGCGTCCCTGTCACAGTGTGACTCACCCCCCCCCCCCCCCACCCCCCGATACTGTGGCCCTCCAAGGATTAGATTATGAGGAGAGATTACATAAACTAGGCTTGTATTCCCTGGAATATAGAAGGTTAAGGGGTGATTTGTTTGGGAGATTTTTTAGGATTTTGAAAGGAATTAATAGGGTAGATAGAGAGAAACTGTTTCCACTGGTGGGGGAATCTAGGACAAGAGGACATAACCATAAAATCCGAGCCAGGACATTCAGGAGAGAAGTTAGGAAACGCTTCTTCACTCAAAAGGTGGTAGAAGTGTGAAATTCTCGCCCACCAAAAGCAGTAGATGCTCGCTCAATCAACAATTTAAAATCTGAGATTGATAGATTTTGTTAGCCAAGGGTATTAAGGGATATGGAGCCAAGGCGGGTGGATGGAGTTTGGAGTTTGGATACAGATCAGCTATGATCTCACTGAATGGCGGAACAGGCTCATGGGGCCGATTGGCCTCCTCCAGTTCCTATGTTCCTATTCCTGCGCCAGCTAAGATCAGCTGACTCAGTACAGACCAGAGATTGAATCTGGAACCTTCCTGCTCCACGTGGGGCTCAGTACCACGCTGGGCACGTCATTTACCCAGGACCGAGTGGGCTACTCGGGAGGGAGTACAGATTGTTACTGTTTGTCTGCTAGTCAAAATCAACAAGGTGAACTGACAGGCCACTTGCTGCACTCTTCCAGACAAACAGCAAGGCTTTTACTGCAAAGACCTCCTGTGTACGGAGACGATATCGGGAGTTTGTGTGGCTGAGGCGTCGGCTCCAGAAGAATGCTGGATTGGTGTAAGTACAGCTCGGAACACTGGAATTAACGGGACTTGGTGGATGATTTTAGAGACTGGGTCCCCTGAAAAGGCGTGGTGTGGTATCCCGGTAATTATTCTGGGATCACTCCGTCTTTTGGATGAGACGTTCAACCGAGGCCCCGTCTGCCCTCTCAGGTGGTCGTAAAAGATCCCATGGCATTATTCGAAGAAGAGCAGGGGAGTTTTTCCCACTGTCCTGGCTAATATTTATCTCTCAACCACATCATTAAAACAGATTATCTGGTCATTATCTCATTTCTGTTTGTGGGAGCTTGCTGTGCGCAAATTGGCTGCTATGTTTCCTGCATTAGAAAAGTGACTACACTTCAAAAGTACTTCATTGGCTGTAAAGCACTTTGGGCCGTCCTGAGGTCGTGAAAGGCGCTATATAAATGCAAGTTCTTTCTTTCACTCCCGCTGACCAGAACTGACCCAGCTGGAGTTTGCATAGTTAGTGGGAAGACACCTCACAGTGTCAGCCGTGGCACTGTTGGTAGTGCCGTGGGATCCTCTCTGTCCACCTGGGAGGGCAGTCAAGGCCTCGGTTTAACATCTCATCTGAAAGACGGCACCTCCGACAGTGCAGCACTCCCTCAGTGCTGCGCCGGGAGCGTCAGCCTGGATTATGTGCTCAAGTCTCTGGAGTGGGACTTGAACCCATAACCTTCTGACTCAGAGGCGAGAGTGCTACCCACTGAACCACAGTATAGAAGGAAACCGACCAATTCCCTTCATGAATTGAACTTGGCTCATCTCTTGCCCCACTCCAGTCATTTGTTGTCTGATTGTTTGGGAGGGACGTACTGATATTAATATAGTGTCACATTCTCCTTTCCCAAAGTACAGTATACAAAATTCCACACTTCTTATGTTTTCGCAGATCTCTCCCAGAACTGCCAGGGAAGAATCTATTTTTCCAAGTGAGCAACAGTGAAGGCATAGAGAGAAGGCGACAGGGTCTGCAGCAGTTCCTGGAAAAGTAAGTACAGTGTGAGGACTGTAATAATATTTCATCTAGTTCGGCCACAACTGGAATATTGTGTCCAGTTCTGGGCACCGCACTTTAGGAAGGATGTGAAGGCCTTAGAAAGGGTACAGAAAAGATTTACTAGAATAGTTCCAGCTATGAGGGACTTCAGTTAAGTGGAGAGACTGGAGAAGATGGGGTTGTTCTCCTTAGAGCAGAGAAGTTTGAGAGGAGATTTGATAGAAGTGTTCAAAATCATTAAGGGTTTAGATAGGGTAAATAAAGAGAAACTGTTCCCATTGGCGGAAGGGCTGAGAATCAGAGGACACGGATTTAAGTTGATTGGCAAAAGAAATACTTTTTTACGCCGCAAGTAGTTATGATCTGGAATGCGCTGCCTGAAAGGGTGGTGGAAACAGATTCAATCGTGGCTTTCAGAAAAGAACTGGATAAATATTTGAAGGGAAAACACTTGCAGGGCTACAGGGAAAGAGCAGGGGGAATGGAACTAGCTGGATTGCACTTACAAAGAGCTGGCAGGGGCTCAATGGGCCGAATGGCCTCCTTCTGTGCTGTAACCATTCTATGATTCTATGATTTAGTGTGCGTTGCTGATGACCTCAGACACACAGAGTGTTTCTTTGTGTGAGCAGCATGCCTTTTAAAATTAATCCAGATTTATATTCGACAACAACTGTACTTGCATCTTGTCAAGATTCCGTACTTTGTTTTTATCTCCAATTTTTCCTCCCTCCGCGGCAGGGTTTGATTTCACAGGCACCCACACATTTTCAGTATTTCTCTTACTTGTCTATTGTCAGTGTGTGAGCTGAGACAGTGAGCGTTGGCAGGCTAGAGAATGGGCAGAGAGCCCGATCCTGCCCTCCCCAGTAACCCAAACATGCACAGCAGGGGTTAGCGGACACTGATCGGGAGTGTGATCTGAAGTACGGAGACACTACAGCCATTCTAGGTGAGATCAGCCATCTCAGCACAGATCAAGGGTTGAGCCTGGGACATTGTACATCATTTGAGTCATTGGAGAGCTTCGAGCATCTGAACTTTGAAGCACACGGAGTCCTGGACCCCAGGAACATTTCAACAATGAAAACTTGCACTTTCATTACAAGATCATAGGATAATTACGGATGGGGAACGGCCATTCGGCCCATCTTAATTTGTCCATTCAAAGAGATCCTATATTTCCCCCCATTGCAGCTTCCTATCGTTACTTAAGTAGTTCCAGGGTTTTCACCTCCATTACTCTATGGGAGTTCATTCCATGTCTTGACCACTCCTTGTGCGAAGAGGAACTTCCTGATAGCAGTCTTAAATTTGTCTTTTACTAGTTTGAATCTGTGCCCCTTTGTCCTACTCTCGCAATTTAATTTAAAGTAATGATGTAACATAGTCAAATATCCCAAAGCACTTCACAGAGGTTTTAAAAAAAACAATGGTAGGTGAAGGGTTGGGGGGTGACTGAAGGCAGTGGCTTAAACTGGGTTAATTTGAAGTGAGTGCTCATTTAATATTTTATTCGAGGACTGAATTCCTCGAACCCTGTGGGGCTTCTGGCCGGCGTCGACTCTGTCCCAGTCACGGGTTGGGGGGGGGGAGGGAGGTGGGTATTAGCATAAATGGGGCGGGTGCCCGTGATATTTACGGTTCTCCCTTGGGCGTATGCTCCATGGGGAGCCAGGAATATAAGAACGTAAGAAATAGGAGCCAGGAGTAGGCCATTCGGCCCCTCAAGCCCGTGCCGCCATTCAGTAAGATCATGGCTGTCCTTCGACCTCAATTCCACTTTCCCACCCGATCCCCATATCCCTTGATGCCCTTAGAGTCCAAAAATCTCAGTCTTGAATATACTCAACTACTGAGCATCCACTGCCCTATGGGGTAGAGAATTCCAAAGATTCACAACTCTCTGAGTGAAGAAATTCCTTCTCATCTCAGTCTTAAATGGCCAACCCCTTATCCTGCGACTATGCCCCCTAGTTCTAGACTCTCCAGCCAGGGGAAACAACCTCTCAGCAACTACCCTATCAAGCCGCCTCAGAATCTTGTATGTTTCAATGAGATCACGTCTCATTCTTCGAAACTCCATAAAGCATTGGCCCATTCTACTCAATCTCTCATCATAGGACAACCCTCTCATCCCAGGAATCAATCTAGTGAACCTTTGATGTACCGCCTCTAAGGCAAGCATATCATTCCTTAGATAAGGAGACCAAAACTGTACACAGTATTCCAGGTGAGGTATCACTAAAGCCCTGTACAATTGTTGTAAGACTTCCTTACTCTTGTACTCCAACCCCCTTGCAATAAAGGTCAACATGCCATTTGCCTTCCTAATTGCTTGCTATACCTGCATGCTAACGTTTTGAGTTTCTTGTACGAGGGCACCCAGATCTCTCTGAACACCAACATTTAATAGTTTAATATTCTGTTTTCCCATTCTTCCTACCAAAGTGAATAACCTCACATTTCCCCACATTATACTCCATCTGCCACCTTCTTGCCCACTCACTTAATCTGTCTATATCCCTTTGCAGACTCTTTATGTCTTCCTCACAGCTTACTTTCCCACCTAGCTTTGTATCGTCAGCAAACTTGGATACATTACACCCAGCCCCTTCATCTAAGTCATTAATATAGATTGTAAATAGCTGAGATTCAAACACTGATCCTTGCGTCACTCCACTAGTTATAGCCTGCCAACCTGAAAATGACCCATTTATTCCTACTCTCTGTTTTCTGTCCATTAACCAATCTATCCATGCTAATATATTACCCCCGACCCCATGAACCCTTATCTTGCGTAACAACCTTTAAAGGCACCTTAACGAATTCCTTTTGAAAATCCAAATATACTACATCCATTGATTCCCCTTTACCCTGCTCGTTACATCCTCCAAAACTCTAATAAATTTGTCAAACATGATTTCTCTTTCATAAAACCGTGTTGACTCTGCCTAATCATATTATGATTTTCTAAGTGCCCTGTTACCACTTCTTTAATAATGGATTCCAGCATTTTCCTGACGACTGATGTCAGGCTATCTGGCCTGTAGTTCCGTGTTTTCTCTCCCTTCTTTCTTGAATAGCAGTGTTACATTTGCTACCTTCCAATCCGCTGGGACCGTTCTAGAATCTAGGGAATTTTGGAAGATCACAACCAATGCATCCACTATCTCTACAGCCACCTCTTTTAGAACCCTAGTCTGTAGGTCATCAGGTCCAGGGGATTTATCGGCTTTTAGTCCCATTAGTTTCTCCTGTACTTTTTATCTACTGATATTAATTACTTTAAGTTTTTTTTTTATTCGTTCATGGGATGTGGGTGTTGCTGGCAAGGCCAGCATTTATTACCCATCCCTAATTGCCCTTGAGAAGGTGGTGGTGAGCTGCCTTCTTGAACCGCTGCAGTCCATGTGGTGAAGGTTCTCCCACAGTGCTGTTAGGAAGGGAGTCCCAGGATTTTGACCCAGCGACGATGAAGGAACGGCGATATATTTCCAAGTCGGGATAGTGTGTGACTTGGAGAGGAACGTGCAGGTGGTGTTGTTCCCATGTGCCTGCTGCCCTTGTCCTTCTAGGTGGTAGAGGTCGCAGGTTTGGGAGGTGCTGTCGAAGAAGCCTTGGCGAGTTGCTGCATTGCATCCTGTGAATGGTGCACACTGCAGCCACGGTGAAGGGAGTGAATGTTTAGGGTGGTAAGTTCCTCACTCTCATTAGCCCCTTGGTTCCCCACTATTTCTGGTATGCTTTTTGTGTCTTCTACTGTGAAGACAGATACAAAATATTTGTTTAACGTCTCTGCCATTTCCTGATTCCCCATTATAATTTCTCCTGTCTCAGCCTTTAAGGGACCAACGTTTACTTTTGCTACTCTCTTCCTTTTTACATACTTGTAGAAGCTCTTACAGTCCGTTTTTATATTTCTTGCTAGTTTACTCTCATTCTATTTTCTCCCTTTTTATCAAAATTTATTGGTCATCCATTGTTGGTTTCTAAAACTCTCCCAATCCTCAGGCTTACTACTCCTCTTGGCAACATTATAGGCCTCTTCTTTTAATCTAATACTATCCTTAACTCCATTAGTTAGCCACAGATGAATCACTTTTCCTGTGGAGTTTTTATTTCTCAATGGAATGTATATTCGTTGAGAATATTGAAATATTTCTTTTAAATGTTTGCCATTGCTTATCTACTGTCATCTTTTAGTCTAATTTCCCAATCTACCTTAGCCAGCTCGCCCCTCATACCTCTGTAATTGGCTTTATTTAAGTTCAAGACTAGTTTCTGACTTAAGTACTTCACTCTCATTGAGCGGCTCTTTGCACTGGGCTCGAAGACAATCGTAGCTTTTGAAACCCCTGCCGATACTGAATGTGCTGTATTTGCTAGAACTGGGTGGGACCTGGCTCACATTACCTTTCCTGAGGAATTCCACCATCCCACCCCCCTTTCTCTCCTAGACCCAGCAATTTCGGGATCCAGCTCTCCTGCTTCTGTTACAGCGCCACTTTTATGTTTTAGAATTTGAACATCCTTTCTAATTGCACTTTGTGATTCAGTGCCGGGAGGATGTGTGTTGGTATTTGATCTCTCTTACCTGTTTTGATTGTATTGGCGTTTTTAAAATAATTTCACGGCTCTGCGAATTTAAGCTGACGTGAATGAAGTCTCCAGCAAATTTCATTTGTTGTTTAGGGCACCATCTGGTGGCAGACTCTAGCAGCACTGACTCATGCTCACAGCACAGGTTGGCTCAGGGTCCAGGTCTGAACTCTGCATCTTTGCTATTTTAAAACCAAGGTTATTGCAGATTGTAAATAGTACTAAAAATGATTGTGTATTAAAAAACAAAAAAATTCTTTTTGAAACTTTGAGCCACAGATTAGCATCTCCGTCCGTCTTGACTGGACTCCGAGTCGAGAGCTGGTGTTCAGGTGTTCTACCTGTCCGGCAGGTTTCCATTGTAGGGCCTGGTTTTATTTAGCTCTGTTTTTAAAAATGCAAACCAATAACTTATAAAGTTTACGCTACTTTTTAAATTCTCAACTGATCAGCCACATTATATAAATTATACATAACTATACAAGTCAGTGACAGCTGTGGCTCAGTGGGTAGTGCTCTTGCCTCTGAGTCAGAAGGTCATGGGTTCCAGAGACTTGAGCAGAAAATCTAGGCTGACACTCCCAGTGCCAATACCGAGTGAGTGCTGCACTGTCGGAGATGCCGTCTTTCGGATGAGGCATTAAACCGTCTGCCTTCTCAGGTGTACGTAAAAGATCCCATGGTACTATTTTGAAGAAGAGCAGGGGAGTTCTCCCTAGTGTCCTGGCCAATATTTATCCCTTGAGCAATATCACTAAAACAGATTATCTGGTCATTATCACATTGCTGTGTGTGGGATCTTGCTGTGCGCAAATTGGCTGCCGTGTTTCTTATATTGTAACAGTGACTGTACTTCAAAAGTACTTCATTGGCTATAAAGCGCTTTGGGACGTCCTGAGGCCGGAAAAGGCACTATATAAATGCAAGTCTTCCTTTATGAAGTGTGAATGGAGCAAATTCAACTGGGACTTGTGGCTTGGGAAATGTAGCGCACTTGTGGTCTGTGGTATTGAAGGCAGAAGGCTCAACAGTGGAAATACGTGCAATGGATTAAGGATGAACAGTCTGCCGAACACAAGCGATCGATTGAGATGGTTTATTGTCCTTTAGTTCTTTACCTGATGTCCACACATGCACTTTTCAACAGCTATTGCTGGATCGGGAGCAGGGATCCCGGCTGATTTCCCGCCTTTCTCCCTATCTCAGAAGCATTGACGCCAGTTGTACAGCCTGTATGAGCACCCTAACTAATCTTGACGAACTCAGCACAGACCAGAGATTGAAGCCGGGGTCTCCCGGACCTGCATGGCTCGGTCTGTTGTTTTCCATAGTGCACAAAGTGAAGGGCAATAGGCAGGCATACAGTCGTGTGTAGGGTTGCCAACTCTGGTTGGACATATTCCTGGAGGTTTCATCACATGACCTCCCTTCTCCAACTACCCTGCCCTGTGAGTCAAACAGCCGTTTTTCCCCATCTCCAATATTTATGTAACAAAAGTGTTCAAAGTAAATGTAAAAAACATATAATTTTTATTTTAATGCCCCAATAATTTTTCTCCTGGGTTGCTTGCAGCAGTGTCCAGGAGATTAATCTTTAAATCCTGGAGGCTCTAGGACAATCCTGGAGGGTTGGCAACTCTAGCTGTGCCACTCCTGAGATCTGTCACTGCCTCTCTCAGGAATGTCTCAGGGCACTTCGCGTACAATGAATTACTATGAAGTGCAGAGACCTGTTATGTAGGCAATGAGGCAGCCATTTTATGTACAGCAAAATCCCACAAACAGCAATTTTATGAACAGCCATTTGGTGTGCGTTTTGGTGGGGTTGGTCGATGGGGACCAGGACACTGGGAGAAGTCCCTGCTGTTTTTTGAGTAGTGCAATGGGATCTTTAACATCAGGTTTAACATCTTGCCAGAAGTGCTGGAATCTCCGTTAGTACAGTAACTGCCTGAGATTATGCGCTCAAATCCTGGAGTGGGGCTTGAACCCACAACCTTCTGGCCGAGAGACAAGAGCGCGACCAACAAGAGAGCGACAGTCAAAAGCAACGACACGGTGATTTCACAAAAACGGTACATCGCGTGTCATATTGTCCGTGGAGCCTACTTGCCTCATACAAGTGATGATTAAGAGGGTAGAAAGGGCGCTTTCCTCTATGTTTAAACCATGTTTACAGAGTATATGTGTGGCATACTACCGGTACTTTTTTTTTCTACCAGTGTGCAGACGGCAGGAAACTGCTTCAGCTGTCACACTGGCAGTGAGGTTTAGCAGCAGGTGAATTCCTTTCACTGTGTACTCTGTACTTGACATCGTTGCCATGGGGACTGGGATCTTTTGGCTTTTTGCCCAATAGATTGGGAGGGGGATGGGAAACGGTGGTCACGTGGGGAGGGGGAGGGGGAGGGGGGGTTCATGTGCGACTATACAAAAGAAACTAACAGTAAGACAAAGCAATGACCATTTTTAGAATGGAGTGGGGAAGGCAGGAAGCTGTAAAGATGTAGCTGCATGATACTCGACCTTAGTCTACAACATGCAGCCGCGATCTGAAATCAGTTATTTTAAAATCGTGGGGGGAGAAAAACGCTGTGTATTTATCATTTGAGTGGAATCTATATTTTGTAAAAGGGAGCAAAAATAACTGGACCATAAGATTGAGGCTCGATAATGAGCAGCAAGGCAAATAAAATATAAAGCAAGCTGCGAATGCTGGGAATCAGAAATAACAAAAAAATGCTGGAAATACATAGCAGATCATTCAGTAGCTGAAAAGACAAAAGCAGGATTAATAACTCGAGTGAAGACCCTTCATCAGAACCTATTTTAGAAGCAAGATTTTAAATTTTCATGGAAAGGCAGAATGCAAACCCCAAACACCAATTCAAAAATCCTGGAATCCTGTGCAATTAAGAACCAAATTTGACTTTATTCAGTTCCCATAAATCAGTGGCCCTGATGACGAGCCTTTCAGTTTCCTGGGAAAGACCAGGAAATCTGAGTATATCTTATTATAAAGGCAGCTTGAAAACACTCCAGTAGGCTGTCTGTGCTGTGCTGCCTTTGTATCAAAGCCTTCACGGGAAGTACGAAAAAATAAACAAGAGCTGGAGAACTAAATGGCTTTTGTCTTTTCAGTTCCCTTTAGACTGTGCCAGTGGTCACTGGAGACCCACAGCTGGCTGAAGCACCAATGAGAAACCTGTCAAATTCACCAAGGCTGGGGTGGGGGAAGACCTCCGCTGTGGGCAATCCCACCTGCTCTCTGCTGTCTCCTGTCCCTGGAATTTCAGCCCCCTGTATTCAACTGTTGGAACCAAAGTAATAAGCAGTTTTTATTTCCCTCCTCCCAATATTCACTGTTCCCCAGGTGAATGCCAGTCAGGCATGACTTGGTCCAAATGCCTGCCAATCACCTGTCTGTAACCGACTGCCCGGAGGAGCATGAAAGTGGTCATCCAGCCGATATTTTTCCCACCCCCACTGTAAGTCAGTATAGGTTCCTCCTCGGTGCTCCCCTCACCCCGCCCACCCCCCCCCCCCCCATGACTGACATCAGGAACCCACAGGTTTTTGAGCCATGACTCGGGTATGACAGTCGCCATTTACCAAGTGCGAAACTGGACAAGGGGAGGGACTGTGGCTTGAGTCCAGATGCTAAAGATGAATTTGTTGCAGGCCTTCATTTAACCCTAATAGAATCATAGAGCACAGGAGGCCATTTGGCCCATTGTGCCTGTGCCAGCTCTTTTGAAAGAGCTATCCAATTAGTCCTACTCCCCCTGCTCTTTCCCCATAGCCCTGAAAAAGTTTCAAGTATATATTCGATTGCCTTTTGAAAGTTATTATTGAATCTGCTTACACTGCCCTTTCAAGCAGCGCATTCCAGATCATAACAACCTGCTGCATTAAAAAAAAATGTCTCCTCTGGTTCTTTTGCCAATTATCTTAAATCTGTGTCCTCTGGTTACTGACCCTCCTGCCGCTGGAAACAGTTTCTCCCCATTTACTCTATCAAAACCCGTCATAATTTTGAACACCTCTACTAAATCTCCCTTAACCTTCTCTGCTGTAAGGAAAACAATCCCAGCTTCTGCAGTCTCTCCACACAGCTGAAGTCCCACACAGTTAATACCTCCGCATAGTGATGCACAGAAATAAGTGAGCAAGGGAAAACAAATTTCTATTTCAAAACTAGATCTTCAGTAACCAATTTACATCATTGAAATTTCCAGGCAACCCACTCGAACACCAGACCGTCTGATGGGAAACCCCAGGCCCAGCTGCAGTACCCCGGCTCATAGCAAACAACATCATCCTTTTAAAACTGCTTTTCCATTCCACACCACAAACTCAACAACAAGGTTTTAAGCATTTTCCGAAGTGCTTTTATTTGATAATAACTATCCTGTGAAACATTTCCAGGCACCGTGAGAAAACGCCAGCCTCTGACAGGATGTCCTGTACTCTCAGTACGTTAATCGAGGCAGCGAGCAGTCTGTCTGTGTGTGTCTGTCTGTGGGTGTGTTTGTCTGTCTGTGTGTGAACCTGCGCCAATGACCTGCAACCAACACGGCTTTGGTTTCGATGCTCTTGTCTTTCTCCCCGGTCCTTCCTGATTCCGATTCCACGGGTATGGCCACTACTTCGCCCAAGGGGCTGTTATTTGTGCCTGCGTCTAGACGGTGGGTGTTGACAATTGACTTTGGGAGGGCATCACGGCCGAACCCAGCGCAGCCCAGTCCTCACCTGACATCTACAAGCATGCATTTTCCATCGGGATTCACTGGGTCGTGATTAGGAGCAGGGACCACAGTTGATTTTTTTCTCCTCTTTAACTCAGGGGTCACGTTCAGATCACCTAAATCAGAACAGACTGGGGAAGGCACCCGGGATCTTCCTGGTCTCTTGTGGCTCAACCACTGAGTGGTTAAAATCAGTGGGGGAGCTCGAGTTGGGTTGTTTTAACTCTAAAGATTGTTTTCCGTCCAGTTATCATGATCAGCAGGAACATGGGTTTGGTGGGGGTGCCACATCAATATGTGAAACACACAATATTTAACTTCCTGCTGAAATATAAATCGTTTTTAAATTGGAAGCCAGCGTGAGAGATACACACAATCCTTTTTCTTACAGAGGTAGTTGTCGTGGCCGACAATTATCCCTCAACTAGCATCACTAAAAAACAGATTATCTGGTCATTATCACATTGCTGTTTGTGGGACCTTGTTGAGTGCAAATTGGTCGCTGCGTTTCCTACATCACAACAATGACTACACTTCAAAAATACTTCATTGGCTGGAAAGTGCTTTGGGACATCCTGAGGTCATGAAAGGCGCTATATAAGTGCAAGTCTTTATTTCTATAGTGTCCCACCTGCGAGGAAGGTGTAATTACAGCTGCAGCCAGTATGAGGTCCCTGTCGCTCCCAAATGCCTTTTGATAATCTGGCAGCTAATGGTGCCATGTGCATGGAGGCTATTGTGTCAGTTGATCCTAGATATAGGAAACCGATCTGAAATTGACAAGCGTGCTGCTGAAAAGGTTATCCTCCAGCTTTTCTACTCCACCTCTTTTTAAATCCTCCTTACCTGCCACCCCATCAGCAACCAACTAGTGACTTTCCTCCTTTTTGGAAGGGGTGCGGTTGGGAGGTCATCTGGTCTCTTTGGGGCTGGTTTGGCTCCTAGATGACCCGGCGGGTGATGGAAGACTGGAACCAACCCTCTGTGGTAGACTCAGTAACCTTGATACTTGAGCCAAGCAGACAGCAGTACTCCAGGGTAGTGTTGATGATTGTTTGCCTACCTGGTGCCCGAATGGGAGCAGGAGGTCCTTGCCTGCTGGGATTCTTCTCACTCTGCTCCAGGTAGCCCTGCAAACCAATGTTCTTACAGGTAGGATGGTCCTAGGTGGACAAGCAGAGGGACATTTACCAATGTTTTTTGCTGTTAGGCCACATGTTTTGTAGCTGGTTCAACTCCAACAGAACTCCAGCTCACCCTTGGACGTCCATAAGCTGGTCCCTTTGTCAACAAGTAACCATGCTTTCTGGAGTTAAGTAAGTGGAACGTGTCACTATGGGAGGAGAGAGTGCTTTCCAAATCGGGAAAACAGAAACTCTGCCTGTGTAGTTTGCCCTGGAGGCTCTGAAACATGGTGATCGATTAATGTGCACGATTAAAAATAAAATTCCCATCACACACCAATCCCCAGCTGGATAGGCCTCTGCCAGCATTACTTTGCAGCCATCTGCTCAGAGTGTAAAGGGATGGCTGGAGTTACCTCATCCCTCACCTGCTCTCAGTTTCGACCAAGATGAGGAGCCCTGGGAGCGATGGATGCCTCTTGAGGTGGAGGCTGAATTCCTGACTCTCTTATTTTTGCTCTCGATGTGCCCCTAGAGGAGTGGTCGATCTTATTGGGTAAATCAAGGGGGATGCATATCTTGGGCATTCTGTTTGGACTGTCTCAGTACCATGCCGGTTTGAGGCATTTACCCATTAAGCCATCAGGGGGAGCTGCCTGCAGAGTACTTTGTAGAGCAGATCTTCTGGAGATTGAGATCAAATCGAAATGAATATATTTTCACAACAAATCTAGCTTGCTCCAGGGCACATCCATAGCCTCGTGCACCAGCTCCTCAGATTGCTGGCATCCTCCCCAGTGATAGTACTCCCAAGTGGGGAGTTCTCCATTGCACTGTCTGAGAAGGCCCTAGGCAGAGTGGGAGCTGCTTCCTCTGTAGAAAGTCAGCCAGATCCACTCCAGCCCACTTCACAGGTGTGGGAGAGACCTGGGAATGAATCATCTCCTCACATTGCATCAGAGGAGCAGGATGCAGCTGGTAAAATCTTAAACAGAATCAGAAAATAATTTAGTAAGCAAAGAAAACGTTTATATTTTTTGGGTGAATTTTGAGCTCATCTAGATATAGATATCTTTGCTGGGGGAATGGAGCAGCTTCCATTTAAGGAACAGTGCAGTAAAGTTCCCTTTACGCTGCCCTAAACAATATACCTTAATCTGAAGCACCGTCATTCGTTCCCGGCACCAACCATTGTGGTCTTTGGGTGAGATTGCCAAATTAGGGCAGTTTTTGTGCTGTGGGACAACACCCGCTGTAAACTGGCCTGGAACTGCCCTGTGCAGTTGTCACAATCGGGAATGCGCTGCCTGAAAGGTTTGGTGGAAACAGTTTCAATAGTAACTTTCAAAAGGGAATTGGATAAATATTGAAAAGGAAAAATTGGCAGGGCTATGGGGAAAGAGCAGGGGGAGTGTGACTAACTGGATAGCTCTTTCAAAGAGCCAACACAGGCACGATGAGCCGAATGGCCTCGTTCTGTGCTGTAAGATTCTATGACCCTTGTAGTCAACAGACTTTCATCCCTCCAGTCCAGGCTGAGTTTGAACTACAGTCCCAGAGATAAAAGCCCAGTGTTCCAACTCACAAGAGCATCCGGTTCCCCTCAAAATCCTTTAATATTCTTGTAACATGATATACTAGTATGTAAATTTAGTAACAGATTAAGGGCATACTTCCCATTTAAAAAAACACACACAAAACAGAAAAGAGATACAAGTGTGTGATTGGAATTCACAATTTTAACAGAAAGCTAAGGCTTCCAGGATAAATGCCTCAGATTCATCAGAGCACTTGAATAGGCTGAATCAATCAAACAGAAAAGACTACAGAGACTCGAGCACAAAATCTAGGCTGACATTAGTACTGAGGGAGTGCTGCAATGTCAGAGGTGCCTTTCAGGTGAGACATTAAACCGAGGTCCCGTCTGCCCCCTCAGACGGACGTAAAAGATCCCACGGCCACTATTTCGAAGAAGAACAGGGGAGTTCTCCCCGATGTCCTGGGGCCAATATTTATCCCTCAACCAACATTAATTAAAAAAACAGATTATCATCTCTTTGCTGTTTGTGGGACCTTGCTGTGCGCAAATTGTCTGTCGCATTTTCTACATTACAACAGTGACTATGCTTCGAAAGTACGTAATTGGCTGTAAAGCGCTTTGGGATGTCCTGAGGTCATGAAAGACGCTGTATAAATGCAAGGCTTCTTTCTTTCCTTCTCGTCGTTTGGCTGAGTTTCTCTAATCCGATAAAATAACCGTGCCCACCCCTTCTGTAGAGCACTGTTCCAAAAGTTTGCGATCGATCTTGTTGATTTATTTAAAGGGGTGAGAGAGATAGATCATACAGGCTGAATACTACACGGATTAAGCTGCTCGTGCAATTTGACCCTTTCTTTTGTGTTCGTGATTCCTTGGTGGGTTTTTAAGTCAAAAAAGAGATCAGAGAATCATTGCAGTGAATAACTCAAATCTAATTTTCTGGCCAGCTTTTCTAGCTCGGCCAACACCACCAAAGCCAATTATTCCTTTCATTGATGTTTGTGGGATCTTCCTGTGCGTGAAATGGCTAATGCGATTGCGTACACAAGAACAGGCACTGCACTACATTGTTTGTCAAATGCTTTTGGAGTGTTTTTGAGAGATGCGGTAAGGTGCTGTATAACTGCAAGCCTTCCCTTTAAAGGGAAAATGCTGTATTGATCACTTTATTACTACCCTCCAGGAATGGACATGAGGTTTGAAAGGCGACAAGGTTGTCAAAAAAATGCCAAAGTCTGTACAACTGGTTATCAACAGTGTCGACTTTTAGAAATAAGAGTGGGGCCGAAAGTGGGGTCAGACTATGGATGTTTGGCCCAGAGTGTGTCTACATTTTTGGCTGTCGTGTCGTGTTTGGGACTCCCAAGACTTTGCCTGTAGCCCCACATAGGCTTCCCTTCTCCTTCTCGCTTATAACAAGCACAACAAAAGCACGAACCAGTGTAAGCCTCTAACTGCTTTGCTGCGGTGCCATGTTGCCTTTGTTGGACACCCACTTCGAATATGCAGCTGCAAAGTTGAACTCCTTGATTGGAGGCCCATGAATTGAGATCTTGATCAGGTTCTCCAACGACTTGCTGGTCAGTGAGTTCCCAAGTTTGGTCTTCAACATGTGCTGCCTGCTGAACGCTCCCTCAAGATCGGCGGTAGGAATGGGCAGAGCCAGGTACCGCTCTGCCAGCGAACTGACCATGGGAAACATCAGTCTCTGCTTGAGCGCGAGCTCGCACACGTCCTTGGCGCTGGTGAGCGCGTGAACGCCCGGCTGGGATTCCACAAAGTTCATGAAGCTGACTAGCTCCTGTTTGCAGCTCATCTCGAAATCGTCCTTGTCGCTCTCGTCGGAGAGCGAGGAGAGGTAATCAGTCACGGTCTGGATGTGCCGGTTCTTGGAGTCGGAGGCGTGCGCGGGGTCGAATATCGCGGTCATCGCTGTCATGGTGGCTGCGTCTTTGGGTTCCGAGAACCTGGCCTTAAGGTCACGTGTGAGCTCCTCGACGAAAGTTCTGCAGGTGCTTTCCGCCTCTGTCCTCTGGCGGCGACCTGCTTTTATTCGGTGGTTCTGAAACGTAAAGGAACAGTCAGCGAGACCATCATCCCACATGTTGAGTGGCAGTGCGGCCAAGAGGTTCTTGAGCATTTCGCCAGCACTCTCGGCGCTCAGTTTATTAATAGTGGTGACTGTTGATTTCAACAGGGGGTGTACGATTGAGAAGTCGACGTCAGAGGTCTGGTAACTTTTACACAGAATGTACAGCTGGTGGAGAATGTCGGCCAAAAAGTGACTACAGTGCAAAAATTTGTAGGTGCACATAGTCTTTGCTAGTCCGGCAGCTCTGGCCGACCGACTGTTGTGGAGCACGGAGACGAGGTTACCAAAGTTGCGGATTACAGCTTCAACTGATGCTCTGACTGTAAGCCACCTGGACGGAAAGATATCCTTGAACGGACTGCTCTGTTTGTGTGTGTCTCTCAGTATTTTTTGCATGGCCTCGAGCCCATCCCTGTTCTTTGGCAGATCAACAAAGTGTTTGTAAATGGAGTCGAGAATTTGCTGGTACTTCACCAGGTAAGGGAGGGTGTCTGCAGCAGACACACTGCTGAGGGCTAATCGATGAGCAATGCAGTGGATGGATAAGAGACCAGGTGCCTGTGCCTTTAACTGAGTGACCACACCGTTCTTGCATTCAGCTGTGACAGCAGCACCGTCAATTGCGAACCCACACATCTTTTTCATGTCTAGATCTTTCCCTTTGAGCACATCGGCTAACTCTGCCGTCATCTTATCCGCCGTGACCTCCTCCTGCAGTTTTTTTACTGCCAAGAAGTAAGTTTTGGGCTCATACCCTCCTCCAATGTGCTCTATGATTCGGAGGTATAGGAAAAGGCACGGCTCGGCGAAACAGTCTTCAGACTCATCGATCAGGATACTGAAACAGTTACTGGACCGAGCCCTTTTCAAGATTCCTTCATCAGTCACTTCAGCTATGGCCTGCTGGAATTCCTCGATCGACTTATCGCCCTGGTAGGAGAGAAGCTTGTCGGAGTGAAGCCCCGCCAGGTCGCTGAGACCCTGAATCAAGCACAGCTCATTCAGAGCTTCTGTAGAGGGGTTGGGAATCATCTCTTTGGCTGCAAAATACACATTGCGGAGAACGCACGTGGCAGCTTGCTCAGACTTCTTGAGGCATTCCTCTTGGACCTTGACTGCGGTGTTGCTTTTTTTGGCAGGGTGCAGGCCTCCTTTATAGCTGGTCTCGCCTAAGATAGCAAAACAGAAAGGAAAATACATAACAGTTAAAAATTTGTGGAGACTCTGCCTCGTGATGGGCTACGGGTTCCATGTGTGTTGGGTGCCCTGTGAGGTCTCGCCAAAAGGTCATTCTTTATGTATGAGCCTGGACCATGAAGTCTAGTTTCTTCTGACTGCAGTTGTAATAATGCTGATGGTAACCCATTAAACTTAAAACAGATTAACATGTGAACATACATACGAAAACGACGGACAGGTAAAGACCCACTGGTCCATCCAGCCTGTCCTGTACAGTCATGCACCATGATACAGACATTTCCCATCTCACCAGAGCCATGAAATCCCCTGGGAGAGGCGGAAAGAAACAGCAGATTTAAGGGTAAGCTGGATAAACACATGAGGGAGAAAGGAATAGAAGGATATGTTGATAGGGTGAGATGAAGTAGGGCGGGAGGAGGCTCATGTGGAGCATAAACACCGGCATAGACCAGTTGGGCCGAATGGCCTGTTTCTGGGCTGTACATATTATGTAAAACCCAGGCCCATTAAGGGAAAATAAAATCTGTAAAACTCATCCCCTACCTCCCACCTCAGGCGATGGAAACTAGTCCAGGAGACCACCCTGGCCCTGATTAATGTTATCAGGTCCCAGGTGATTTCCGCCCCAGCCAGAAATGGGTCCAGCTCTCGTTTGAAGGAATTCAACGAATCAGTGGTCACTGCATGAGCTGGCAGTTTGTTCCTAATGTAGAGCAGCAAACCACCAATTCGAAGTACACAAGGTCGTGTCTGTGAGGCCGGGCAGCAGTCTCTCTTAACGCTCACGGTTGCATTTAAATAACAATGATTGGAAAGTCTATGCTGCAGTGTTGGCAGGCTAATTGAGGGCACCACACGTCCATTCACGTGATATCTCCTGGGGTGGGGAGTCATTGGATATTGATCAGGAGCAGCTATCTCTCCTTCAGCCCACAGAGGATGACGTCAGCTGTAGCACTTCCACTGCAGCCCCCGTCTGAGATCAGCTAACCCAGCACAAACTGTAAATGAAACATGCGCCATTCTGAACTGAGTGGCGTTTTGCTCCTGCAAGCTGTGCCAGGACTCAATGGATCATCAAAGGCGAGTTCGTATTTAGACTTTAATGAATACCGAGCCCACCATTAATTCCAACCTCCAGCCCCAGCACTTTTACTCTACCTGCTTAGGAACAGGAGGAGGCCATTCAGGCTCTCGAGCCTGCTCCGCCATTTAATTAGATCATGGCTGTTCTGTTCCTCAATTCCATTTACCCGCCTTTGATCCATATCCCTTGATACCCTTGCCTAATAAAAATCTGTTGATCTCAGTCTTAAAAATTTCAATTGACCTCCCAGCATCCACAGCCTTTTGGGGGAGAGAAGTCCAGATTTCCACTACCTTTTGTTTGAAAAAGTGCTTCCTGATTTCACTCCTGAACGGCCTAGCTCTAATTTTAAGACTATGCCCCCTTGTTCTGGATTTCCCCATCACAGGAAGTAGCTTCTCTCTATCTACCCCATTGACTCCTTTTATCATTTTAAACACTTCAATCTGATCACCCCTCAACCTTCTATACTCAAGGGAATACAACCCAAGTTTATGCAACCTGGCCTCATAATTTAACCCTTTTAGCCCCAGTATCATTCTGGTGAATCTGCACTGCACCCCCTCCAAGACCAGTATATCGTTCCTGAGGCACCGGTGCCCAGAACTGAACGTGGTACTCCAGATGGGGTCCGACCAAAGCTCTACAACTGAAGCATCACTTCCTCCCCTTTGTCTTCCGGCCTTCTTGAGATAAAGGCCAACATTCCATTCGCCTTTTTGATTACTCGATGAGCTAACTCATGACAAACCAGAGATTGAACTTTTTTTTGCATTATTTGTTCTCAGAATGTGGGTGATTTTGGCAAGGCCACATTTATCACCCATCCCTAGTTACCTTAAAGGCAGTAAAAATCAACCATGTACTGTGGACTGGAGTCAGGTGTAGGCCAGACCGAGTAGGTGTGGCATGTTACCTCCCTGAAAGACACTAATGAACCAGTTGGGTTTTTACCTGACAGTTTTCAAGTTAATTTTTTCCTGGTTCGAGCCCACAAATGTCCAGATTAGGACTTTCTTAGTCTGTGTGGCCCAGTACCTCACTGGGCAGCAGATTTGCTTAGACTTTCCGGTCAGCACTGTACTTCTATGAATGCTTAAAGTGCTCAAAAGAAATTTAATGCTTGCGTTAAAACAGCACAGCAACAACAACTTGCATTTATATAGCGCCTTTAATGTAGTAAAACGTCCCAAGGCGCTTCTCAGGAGCGATTATCAGACAAAATCTGCTGCTGAGCCACATAAGGAGATATTAGGATAGGTGACCAAAAGCTTGGTCAAAGAGGTAGGTTTTAAGGAGCGTCTTAAAAGAGGAGGTAGAGAGGCAGAACAGTTTAGGGAAGGAATTCCAGAGCTTGGGGCCTAGGCAGCTGGAGGCACGGCCGCCAATAGTGGAATTGAAGAAAATCAGGGATGCGCGAGAGGCCAGAATTGGAGAAGGAGAGAGTTTTCGGAGGGTTGTAGGGCTGGAGGAGGTTACAGAGATAGGGAGGGGCGGGGGCCATGGAGGGATTTGAATACAAGGATTAGAATTTTAAAATCGAGGCGTTGTTGGACCGGGAACCAGTGTAGGTCAGCGAGCACAGGGGGTGATGGGTGAACGGGAGGGATTTGGTATGTGTGTGTTCAGCACTCGTATGTGACCGGCACTGGTTGGAAATTCTACCTCCGCACTCGATGGGGGGGATTGCTTCAAGGTTCAATTAAAACTCTGCCACGCAAATGTACCTTTGTAAAACTGACTTCGCTTCTTGGACGCGGAATCCTCCCTCGCCTGCCCTCCGTACTGGTTGCGAGAAATATCAGCTGCCGGATCGAAAGAGTGCGATCCTGGGAGCTCACTGTACGAGCCTCGTAAAGGGCACTGAGCCCCCAACTGCTGAAGCACTTGCGCCAGTGTCTGCTTCCCTGAGAGAAAGAATAATGCAAGAAATAGTTTTTATTTTTCTCTTCTTCCCCCTTCCCCTTCTATCCTGATGGTGCTGATTAAGGCAGGCTACAGTCCCATGGGTGTAGGCTGCTGGCTATAGCCTGACTGAAGGGGCCAATTCTTGTGAGCTTGTCCCCCTGCAAGTTTAAATGTTTAGAGAATCTGGACGGTTGTCTGCAGTGTAAGTGCCTCTTTAAACCTGACTTGGCACCGTATCGGAGTTACACCGTGTCTGCTACCAAACCCAAGTGGTGTGAGACTGCCTGTGCCTACCACTGCTCTCTGGATCCATCAGTCCCAGTTCATATGGTAACTTTAGCATCGTTGTGGCAACCATTTTTTGCAGCGATGCTAAAGTTGCAGGCAGGGATTTTTAGCTTGTGCGTTCGCGAGCCCTCGATTTTCCTGTGAATTCCCTGACAGGGAATTCCCCATCAAAGAAGAGCAGGGGAGTTCTTAGTGTCCTGACCAACATTTATCCCTCAGCCAATATCACTAAAAACAGATTATCTAATCATTATCACATTGCTGTTTGTGGGACCTTGCTGCGCGCAAATTGGCTGCTGTGTTTCCCTACATTACAACAGTGACTACACTTCAAAAGTCCTTCATTGGCGTGAAGCGCTTTGGGATGTCCTGAGGTTGTGAAAGGCGCTATAGAAATTAAAAATCTTTCAGTGTGGGCGAGCAGACACCCCATAAATTCTTTATAACTCCTGGATCATCCTGGAGAGCAAAGATAACTCAAGGTTCCTTTTCTCCATTACCAGACACTTCCTTAAACTCCTCTCCCTTGCCCCCTCACCTATTAACAACACCACCCCACCAATACTGCTCTGGAACATCAGTCCAGATTATGTGCTGGAGTCCTGGAGTGGGGCTTCTGACCCAGAGGCAAGAGTGTATCAACTGAGTCAAGCTGATGCTTAAATATAATTCAGTTTGTTGTATTTCCTAAACTACAAAAAGGAAAATGTTGGTTCCCAGGATCCTGGTCACTTGGAGATTGCTTTGAAAAGAAAAGAAAGTCAGGGTGTCATCTTAAAGTCACTTCAACCCCAAAGAAATAAAGACTTGTATTTATATAGTGCTTTCACGACCTTGGGACGTCCCAAAGTGCTTTACAAACAGTGAAGTACTTTTGAAGTGTAGTCATTGTTGTAATGTAGGAAACGTGGCAACCAAATTGCGCACAGCAAGATCCCACAAATAGCAACGAGATAACATAAGAACTAGGAACAGGAGTAGGCCATACAGCCCCTCGAGCCTGCTCCGCTGTCCAATAAGATTACAGCTGATTTTCTACCTCAACTCCACTTTCCTGCCCTATTCCCATATCCCTTGATTCACTCAGTGTCCAAAAATCTATTGATCTCAGTCTTGAATATTCTCAACGACTGAGCATCCACAGTGCTCTGGGATAAAAAGTTCCAAAGATCAACAATCCTCTGAGTGAAGAAACTTTTCCTCATCTCAATCCTAAATGGCTGACCCCTTATCTTGAGACTATGACCCCTAGCTCTAGATTCTCCAGCCAGGTGAAACAGCCTCTCAGCATCTCCCCTGTCAATGACCAGATAATCTGTTTTTACTGATGTTGGTTGAGGGCTAAATATTGGCCCAGGACACCTTCCCTGCTCTTCTTTGAAATAGTGCCATGGGATCTTTTACACCCACCTGAGAGGGCAGATGGGGCCTCAGTTTAACATCTCATCCGAAAGATGGCACCTCTGACAGTGCAGCGCTCTCTCAGTACTGTATTGGAGTGTCAGCCTGGATTATGTGCTCAAGTCTCTGGAGTGGGGCTTGAACCCACGACCTATGGACTCAGAGGCAAGAGTGCCACCCACTGTGCCATGGCTGAAAGGTTTACAGTTTACTGTAAGTGGTTCTGTACAGTGACCGTACCTTTGTAAGAAGGAATGCTTTGGCTCTGACGTTCTATGGATGGGGATTCTTCCTCTTGCAATATCCGCTCGTGCCTGTTGCGCACAGCAATTGTGCGATAAATTGGGGTCTTGGTTCTCATGATCTCGTCGGAGGGATTGTCTGAGGGGCACGGTCTGTGTCTGTGATCTGGCAACTCTTCTGGACCTGTCAGACGAAAACACAATTACTTTTGAATGGTTGTTGTCTACAGGCAGGTGAATTACTGCCCATTCCATCTGAATTTTTCCCGAGACAGTGGTGACCTTACTAACGAACAGCAAATATTAACAGCTGCTTTGAATTTTGTTTTGCCAGTTTTCTTCTCTTTCCTCTCTTCTCTGGGTACAGTTTCGCAGGCGTCAGTAAACCTCTGCTACCTAGTCCAAGTCACTGATTCTTCACTTTAGAGCTCAAACAGCGAGTGCTGGCTACATCCGGTCCTTTCCTCACAAGACATCTGCAGGTTCTGATAGAGGTCTCCGGAAAGCAGGAGTAGAGCTGGGCTAATTTTTGCCTTTCACAGCCTGGAACACTGCGTAACCTAGTGTGTAGGGATCCGTGCTATTTATCTACCCATCCATTTATCTATGTAAGCTTTGGTTTAGTGGTAGCACTCTTGCTACTGAGCCAGAAGGTTGTGGTTCCATGCCCCACTCCAGAGACTTGAGTACATAATCTAGGCTGACACTCCCAGTGCAGTACTGAGGGAGTTCTGCACTGCCGGAGGTGCCGTCTTTTGGATGAGACGTTAAACCGGGCACTGACAGCCATTTCAGGTGGATGTAAAAGATCACATGGCAAAGATAACTCAAGGCTCCCTTTCTCTATTATCAGCCACATCCTTAAACCCCTCTCCACAACCCCTGAATCCTCACCTCTAACAAGTGCAAGGAGCTCATGGATTTCTTTGTCACCAAGAGAGAGACCAATCATTCAGCTGTCTCTGGTGGTTTCCCCCTTCCCCTTGCCGATCAATCCAAATCTCTGCCCAGCCCTGAACCTCACTGCGCTCTAGTTTCTTCCCTCACGACCTCTCCAATCTAATCTCATTCACAAGATTGACTTTCTGCTCTTTCGACCCCATTCCCATTAAACCTCTGGGATTCCAACCTAGCTGGCGGTGTAAATGGTTCCCTCTCGTCAGGCACAGCCAGCCCTCCCTTTCAAAATCACAATCATCACCGCTCTCCTCAAGAACCCACCATCAGTCCCTCTGTCTTCACTAACTACAGCCCCATCTCCGACCTCCCTTTCCTCTCCAAGATCCTGGAACATGTTGTTGCCGCCCAGATCCATGTCCACCTTTCCCCAGCTCCCTGTTTGAGTCCCTCAAATCAGTGTGTTCCTATAATCCTCTCCATTACAAAGACCACCTATTTTCACCTCCGTAATGTCGCCCGCCTTGCTCCAGACTCGATTACTCTAACGCTTTCCTGGCCAATTTCCCATCCTCCACCTTCTGTAAACTTCAGATCATCCAAAGCTCTGCTGTACATATCCGATACGCATCCATGTCCTGCTCGTCCAACCCACCCGACCTCAGTGACCAAATTAGCTTCTAGCCCCCCCCCCCCCCCCATCAAAAGCCTGTTTTTAAAATTCTCATCCTTGTGTTTAAATTCCTCCATGACCTTGCCCCTCCCTATCTCTGTAACCTCCTCCAGCCCAACAACCCTCCAAGAACTCTCTGTTCCTCTGACACTGACCTCTTGTGCATCCCCCTCTCTTTGCCCCACCATTGGCGGTCATACTTTCTATCGCCAATGGCCCCACACTCTGTATTTCCCTCCCTAAACCACTCCACCTCCTTTAAGACCCTCCTTAAAACTCATCTCTTTGGTCACGTTCTTGATCACTGCTCCTAATCTCGCTCTTTGACTTGGTGTCTGTTTTTCCTTACACTTCTGTGAAGCCACTTGGGACATCCTTCTATGTTGAAGGCACTATATAAATGTACATTGTTGTTCTTGTGTATTTTCCTAGTTGGCATATCGATAATATCCGGGGCCTCTAGTTTATGTAGTGGATGAATAAGTCAAATTCCACTTTTAATAGGTGGGAATTCTCGGGTTTTTATTAGTGTTGAGGATCGATTCCGTGATTTTGTCTTGATTTTCCATGAAAACAATGGCCTCTCTTCTAAGGAGCTGCTATTCCCTAGAAGTCACTGTTCGCACATTAATTCAAACAAGCCAAAACACATATAGTAATAAGACACTGAGCTTATTAACAAGAGTAAATGAATGAACAGAATGCCAGAGTGATCAATGCTGAAACAGTGAGAGTTCTGTTCAATAGTTAGGGCTGGGATGCTCTGATTGCAGGGGGTTAGACAAAAAGATGATACCAGAACTAAGAGGTTATACATATCAGGAAAGACTGAACAGGCTGGGGCTCTTTTCTCTAGAAAAGATGAGGCTGAGGGGTGACCTGATAGAGGTTTTTAAAATTAGGAAAAGGTTTGATTGGCTAGACGTAGAGAAAATGTTTCCAATTGTGGGGGGAGTCCAAAACAAGGGGCCTTAAATATAAGATAGTCACTAATAAATCCAACAGGGAATTCAGGGGAAACGTCTTTACCCAGAGAGTGGTGAGAATGTGGAACTCACTCCCACAAGGAGTGGTTGAGGCATTTGAGTATAGATGCATTTAAGGGGAAGCTAGATAAACACATGAGGAAGAAAAGAATGGAAGGATATGTTGATAGGGTGAGATGAAGTAGGGAGGGAGGAGGCTCATGTGGAGCATAAACACCGGCACAGACCAGTTGGGCCGAATGGCCTGTTTCTGTGCTGTAAATTCTGTATAAAAGATCTCACCTCCGTAGAATGAATAACTGTGTCCGGGCTGTTGAGGACTCTCTTCCTGCTTGATCCGTTTTACAACGTGATGGGTGCTTGCTACTCGATGAATCGTGGGCTGCGTCAATGGGGCTTCATCGGATGAGGTGTCTGACGAGTCCGAGGTAAACTGTGGATCCTGCTGATCTGAAGGAACTTTTTGTGGAAATAAAAATGGGTAACAGCGACAAGCTTTCGAAAGTTCACACGGTGTCGTAGCTCAATAGGTCGCACTCTCGCCTCTGTGTCAGAAGGTTGTGGGTTGAAGCCCTAATCCAGGCTCTTGAGCACATAATCCAGGCTGACACTCCCAGTGCCAGTACCAAGGGAGTGCTGCACTGTTGGAGGTGCTGTCTTTCGGATGAGATGTTAAACAGATGGACATAAAAGATCCCATGGCACTATTTCCTGGTTTCCTGGCCAGTATTTATCTCTCAACCAACATCAGTAAAACAGATTATCTGGTCATTATCACATTGCAATTTGTGGGATCTTGCTGTGCACAAATTGGCTGCTGTGTTTCCAACATTAGAACAGTGACTACACTTCAAAAGTACTTGACTGACGGTAAAGTGCTTTTGAGACCTACTGAAGTCGTGAAAGGGGCTTTTTATAAAAATAAACACTTGAACTCCCATTTCAGGGTTAGGTTTTCAGACCAACTAAAGCAAGCAACTTTCATCTTCCTGGGACCTCGTGTAAAATTTAATGGAGACCTATGTGCTTTGATCTGTAGCTGCTCCAGTTCTGTTGTTTTGATACTGTCTGATAGTTGAGACCCTCCTCCATAAGCCTCTGATCCTCGAAAGGAGATTTAAAGAAAAATCAATTTTCCTCTCCCCTTTCCTGACTCTTGGCGGTGTTACAGTTCCATGGGTTTTTGCAGCCCTTTCTGTACTTCACACAAGTGGACACTCTTCAAGCGTGAAGCCAGACGAGGAGTGTTTACAAGCTATTCAACTGGGTGGGCGTCACAACCCAGCCCAAACCTACCCTCACCCACTGTTCACAGATGCGCGTTTTCCAGCAGGGGTCACTGGGTAGTGATTAGGAGCAGGAACCCTGGCTGCTTAACTCTCCACTCCCCTCCCCACCCCCGACATGGGGACACTGAAGCCCATCTGACCGTAGCTGACTAGTTAACCACATGCACTACAGAGGTTCAAGAAGGCAGCTCAAGACCACCTTCTCAAGGACAATAAGCGATGGGCAATAAATGCTGGCCTTGCCAGCTACGCCCAGATCCCATGAATGAATTTTAAAAACTCAGCATTGACAAGGGTTCAAGCTTATACCATGGCCTGTACCGCTCAGTACCACACCACATGGTGCATGTCATCTCTGATCCATCCAGGGAGACCTTTAAATGTTTTTTAGTCAATTTTCTCCCCTTTCTTGGGAACCTGAATCATGCCGAGGTGCGGGTTCCACAGGCCTCAGTCATCCTCTGATACCTCACCCACGTGCAGTTCTTCACGTGTGAACCTAGACAGTGAGAGTCAGCAGGCTATTCAGCTCATGGGGGCGTCACAGCTGAGTGTGATCCTGTCCTCACCTGACACGCATGCACTCACACGCAAACACATGCGCACGCACACACACCAGGAGTGGTCCCTGAATAGCAATCACGATTGAGAAACCCTGGCTGATTGTTTTTTCCCACCCCACCCCCTCCATAGCCCAAGGATACTGAGGCAAATTGCTGAGTCCCACTGCTGCCCCAGCTGAGATCAGCTCAGCACAGAGCAGGCATGAAACAGGTCACCTGGTCTGCATGATTCAACATTTTAATTGTGAGCCATTGAGGGGGTCATTTTCTGTTATCTTTTACTCTCTGTTTATTTGTTGATCTTGGGCACAAATGAATAAAAAAGTAATTAAAATAACACTAACAATGACCTTAAGAGATGTCCTGCCCCTCCTGTGCACCCATGGGTCACCAAGGAGTAGTTATTGCTCATTCTGATCCAAGTCCTGCAGAGCCTGGGACCAGTGGAGTATTTAACACCTGATATCATGTTTGCCATGTATTTTAGAGAAAGGCCAGAAACTTATCTAAGGAATCTTACAACACCAGGTTATAGTCCAACAGTTTTATTTGAAAATCACAAGCTTTCGGAGGCTTGCTCCTTCGTCAGGTGAAGTGTGGGATTCCTTGAAGGTTACCGCATTTATAGTCAGAGAACAATACCTGGTGATTACAGATAATCTTTCCAACTGCCCGTTGTCAAGGCAATCAAAGTGACAACGGGCAGTTGGAAAGATTATATCTGTAATCACCAGGTATTGTTCTCTGACTATAAATGCGGTAACCTTCAAGGAATCCCACACTTCACCTGACGAAGGAGAAAGCCTCCGAAAGCTTGTGATTTTCAAATAAAACTGTTGGACTATAACCTGGTGTTGTAAGATTCCTTACATTTGTCAACCCCAGTCCATCACCGGCATCTCCACATCACAGAAACTTATCTGCCAGTGATTTGCTTGTTAAACAGGAAGCCCTTACCTTTGTAAAACTGATAGGTGTGGCTGCGAGAATCCTCCTCTGTCTTGACTCGCTCGCCTTTGCTCTGGCCGCCTGATGTTGGAGTCTCATTCGAGGTTCCGGGCATATCTCGTTGACTTCGCAGATCTAACGGTGCTGGGAAGATGCAGTTAAAAGGGATAAACGTGTAGCATTGTTGCAACTTGCATTTATATAGCGCCTTTAACATAGCAAAAAACATCCCAAGGTGCTTCACAGGAGCGTTATCAAAATTTGACACCGAGGCACATATGCAGGCAATTTGGACAGGTGACCAAAAGCTTGGTCAAAGAGTTAGGTTGTAAGGAGCATCTTAGAGGAAAGAGAGGCAGAGAAGTTTAGGGAGAGAATTCCAAAGCTTAGGGTCTAGACAGTTGAAGGCACGCCCATCGATGGTGGAGCGATGAAAATCGGGGATGCGCAAGAGTCCAGAATTGGAGGAACACAGAGATCTCGGAGGGTTGTAGGCCTGGAGGAAGTTACAGAGATAGGGAGGGGTGATGCCATGGAGGGATTTGAAAACAAGGTTGAGAATTTTAAAATGTAGGTGTTGCCGGACTGGGAGCCAGTGTAGGTCAGCAAACGCATGGGTGAACGGGACTTGGTGCGAGTTAGGATACGGGCAGCAGAGCTTTGGATGAACTCAAGTTTACGGAGGGTGCAAGATGGGGGCCAGCCAGGACAGCATTGGAATAGTCGAGTCTAGAGGTAACAAAGGCATGTACACACTCCTAGTCCTGAAAGGCAGGTACCTTTTTATGCTGAGATGTGCAGAGTTGGAATTCGTTGTCATTCCTGACCCATTCAAGCCCCACTTGAGCACATAATCTCGGCTGACGCTCCAGTCTCTGCACCTTCACAGGCACTGTTCTCTGGATGAAACATTAAACCGAGGCCATGTCTGCTTGTCCTGCTTTTCCAGGGAAAGATGGTGAAGGGCCCAGGTCACAGTTCTCCCAGAGCTGGCTAACGTTCCTCCCTCAGCCAACAACACCAAGAAACAGATTGCCTGGCCACTCATCTCATTGCTGTTTGTGGGATTTTGTGTGCAAAATGCCTGTCATGTTTTCCTTTATAACAGTGCTTGCAACTTAAAGTAACTTAATGTATGTGAAGTGCATTAGGATGTTACTGTGATTACACACTATATAAATGCAAGTCTTCACTCCCTCTCTCCTTTTTCTTCTCTTTCCCTCCTTCCTTCTTACCTTCCTTTTTTTCTCCTTCCCTTCCTTCCATTATTTTACCCTATCCTTTCTCCCTTTCCTTCCCTCCCATCCTCCGTTCCTTACTTTCCGACCCTTCCCCCCTTTCCTATCTCCCTTCCTTTTTTTTGCTTTCCTCTTTTCCTTTTGTCCTTCCCTTCCTTTCTTCCCTTTCCTCCTCCTTCCATCCTTTCCTCCTTTCCTTTCTCTTCCATTTTCACTTCTTTCCTTTTCCTTCGCCCCTCCCTTACTATCTTTCTCCCTTCTATTCCAAGCCTGTCCTTCCCTGCCCTCTAATCCCTTTCTTCCCGTCCATCCCTTCCCTTCCCATCCCTCACTTCCATTTTTTTCCCATCTATTTTGGTCCCTCAGGCACATATTTCGAAAGGAACTCTTAAATTTGAAAGGAGCTATATCTAATATTGTTGTATGACTAATACTTTATTTAATGTCCGGAGGAGAGATTAAATCCAAGAAATTCCTGTTCTGTATAGCTGAATGGTAGAATCCAATTGTCTCCTTACCTGTCCCCACTGAAGGTGTTGATTCATAGCTAACCTTCATATGTCGGCCTTGACAGTGAGTGTTGACAAGCTATTCAACTGCAAAGGGCATCACAGATCACAGACAAGCCTGATCTTGTCCCTCCCTACCTGATGTTCACACACATGCACTTCGAGATAGTGATCAGGAGCAATTACCCTGGTTAATTTCCTCCTCCCTAACCCAGGACCACTGAAGCCAATTGTAATACTACTACAGCCTGGGATCAACTAACTTAGCAGAGGCCGGGGATTGAATCTGGGATCTTTTTAATCTGTGTGGCTCATATACTCACTGCTTTAACTGGGCGAGTATTGGGGGAGGGAGGGGGGTGGGTGAAAAATCATCGCATTATTTCTTGACTAAATTTGCAGCAATAACCTGGCAATCGTTAATCATTTAACAAGAATGTTAGTCTGCATTAACACAGAGGACAGTGATTGCAATCGCTGACATAGAAACTGACTTAGAACTGAACCAAACCCACCCCCAAATAAAATTGAAACTGCATATATTGGAAAACACCAGCCGATTCCAGCGAGCAATTGCGAGCCATGTAATCTAATCTGAGAGTTCAGATGACTGTAATAAACTGCACCTTCTTTGCTCCGCTGGTTCGAGATGTCATTTGACATCCCCCTTCCCCCTGCCCCCCAATTAGATTAATGCCTTGTAAACACTCCCAAGTATCCATTTTTCTCCATTTAAAAGCCCAGGGAAGGCCTGTGTCCTGATCACAGCCCAGCTGGGAAATTTATCTTTTGGTGTCTAGTATAATGTATGGTGATGGAATGGCTGTGATAAGTGAGATGATGTCAGCAAAGTTACATAAAATGTGCCCACTGTACATACAGGGGTGTAAAAGAGTGCTGCCAATAAGGTGCAGTTTATTATTTGAATTAGAAGCAAGTTAAACCTGTTTACTGTCTGCTCCCATTTCTCGACTGTGTCCATTGCTACAAAAATGCACATCAATCACAAAATAGTGAGGTCCATGGAAACAAATTCAATTTACTGTAGCTTAATGCAGAAATTGGAGGGATTAAGGTTTTAGTATTTTCATTGTTGTTGGTTTATGTTGGAGTCAGTAACATTCATGTGGAGCCATAGAGAAAGGCTGGCATGGCCTGTGTCTCCTGCTACATGCACGCTCGCTCGCTCCCATGTACACGCTCTCTCTCTCACACAAACTCAGTCACTCTCTCTCACACACACTCTCTGTGCAACCTCGCAGTGTAACAATTGTATAGTGAAACAAGGACACGCTACAAGATGTTTCCACTTGTGGGGGAGACCAAAACTAGGGGCCATAAATATAAAATAGGTACTAATAAATCCAATAAAGAATTCAGGAGAAATTTCACCCAGAGAGTGGTGAGAATGTGGAACTCGCTACCACATGGAGTAGTGAGGCAAATAGCATAGATGCATTTAAGGGGAAGCTAGATAAACACATGAGCAATAGAGGAATGGAAGGATATGCTGATAGGGTGAAATGAAGTAGGTGGGAGGAAGCTTGTGTGGAGCTATAAACACCAGCAAAGACCAGTTGGGCCGAATGGCCTGTTTCTGTGCTGTAAATTCTTATGTAATTCTATGTAATTTCTTCATCATCAGCAAATGAGAGGAAGAGAGCTCAGTCCCCGATCCCCTGATCCCACCCTCTGCCCCGAGCTTTGGCCGCTCTCGGCAATCCCGACCACGGAAGCACCCACCTGTGTAAAACTGACAGCTGTGGCCTGGTTGCGGGGAGACCTCCTCTTGCTTGATCCGCTTGTTTTTTTGCTGAGTGGCTACATTTTGCTGAGCCAGGGGGTGCGCTGCCGGCATCTCGTCGGAGGAGCTGTCGGATGACCTCGCCGCCCGCCACTCACCATGCTGGTTATTGGGCGCCGGTGGAAAGACGGCAGTGCCTGGAATTAGAGGGGGGTCTGTCAGCGGCCGTACCGTAAGGTGCAAAAGGGATTCACTCAGCCTGCAGGTAGATGTTCAAACCACAGCCAAAAAAAGCAAAGGGAAGGTATGGAAAAACTATTTCCTCTGATGGGGGGAGTCCAGAACAAGTGGGCATAACCTTAAAGTTAGAGCTAGGCCGTTCAGGGGTGATGTCAGGAAGCACTTCTTCACACAAAGGGGAGTGGAAATCTGGAACTCTCTCCCCCAAAAAGCTGTTGAGGCTGGGGGTCAATTGAAAATTTCAAAACTGAGATCGATAGATTTTTGTTAGGTGAGGATATTAAGGGTCATGGAACCAAGGTGGGTAGATGGAGTTAAGATCAGCCATGATCGAATTGAATTGAAGGCTGGAGGGGCTGAATGGCCTCATTCTGTTCCTGTGTTTACCACTATTTGTAAAAAAAATGCCTACTGATGTAGAGTCCAAAGAATCACATTACTGCAGCCATTAAATTAACAATTTCCAGTTGACATTTTTTTTTAAAGTAATAATTTTGATGCTATGTGGGATGTTCGTAGATTGAAGTGATCCACCCATCCTCGTTTGGGTAAACTAAGACTCGCCTGTATAAAACTGTGAGTCCTGCTCCTCCTGCTCAGCTCCCTCTGAAGGCTGCTCGCGAGAGTCTTCCTCTGCTTCATCCAGTGGTTGTGTTGTTGTTCCCTCTCCATAGTAGTCTGGGACAGGCTGTCCATCTTGCAGGTAGAGAGATGGATGCACAAACACAGGAAAACCTGAAACGGCCAATACGTATACAAATTAATATTTGTGCTTTTTCTTTTATCTCCTGTCCCAATGGCGATAGCGCGTACTTAACTACAGCTCCTTGAGTACACTCTAGTACCCCACTTAAATGGTATCTTCCATGGTTTTATAAATCTCTATGCATAGATTTGTTGGAGCACGGAAAGCTTTGCCACAGGGAGTGGTTGAGGCAGAGGCCATTACAACTTTCAAGGGAAAAGTGTATAAATATTTGAAGCACAGGAAAATACAGGGTTATGGCAAGAGAGTGGGGTGAAGAGATTAGTTTTGGATTGCTCTAGCAAAGAGCCAACACAGACATGATGGGCTGAACGGTCTCCTTCTGTGGTGTAAACGTCTGTGGTTCTAATTCCTCGTATCTGATTGTAGAATGTGAGTCCTGGCAGGATATTCGCCTGATCATCTCCATGTCCGATGTCCAAACAACAACTTGCATTTATATAGCGCCTTTGACATAGTAAAACGTCCCAAGGCGCTTCACAGGAGCGTTATCAAATAAAATTTGACACCGAGCCACATAAGAAGATATTAGGACAGGTGACCAAAAGCTTGGTCAAAGAGGTAAGTTTTAAGGAGTGTCTTAAAGGAAGAGAGAGAGGCGGAGAGGTTTAGGGAGGGAATTCCAGAGCTTAGGGCCTAGGCAGCTGAAGGCACGGCCGCCAGTGGTGGAGCGATGAAAATCGGGGATGTGCAAAAGGCCAGAATTGGAGGAGTGCAGAGATCTCGGAGGGTTGTGGGGCTGGAGGAGGATACGGAGATAGGGATAGGCGAGGCCATGGAAGGATTTGAACACAAGGATGAGCATTTTAAAATCGAGGCGTTGCTGGACCGGGAGCCAATGTCGATCAGCAAGCACAAGGGTTATGGGTGAACAGGACTTGGTGCGAGCTAGGATGCGGGCAGCAGGGTTTTGGATGAGCTCAAGTGTACGGAGGGCGGCAGTTGGGAAGCTGGCCAGGAGAGCATTGGAATAGTCAATTCTGAGGGTAACAAAAGAATGGATGAGAATCACGACGGCCAGCAGCCAGATCAGGCTACTAGTCCAATATACTAAAGTCTTGTCATCACTAGAACCTAAGATAAGTCAAGGACAGGAAATAAGTACTCGCCCCTCTACTCTGCCACATGGCATCCAACTGTGATTTGTGCGCCTGCCTTTATTGCACTGCCTGGCTGATTATTCTAGCCATTTATCACCCTCTGTGTGATGAAGTTCTTTCTGCTATCTGACCTAAATTTATTTTTCACTACTTTTATATTTGACCTCTGCTTCTATCATCCTGCTGTATTGTAAAATAATATTTAGGATTTCCTTTATCTAAGCCATTTAATACTTTATATACTTCAACCAGATCCACCTTAACCATCCTCTCTTTAGATTGTAGCGACTGTGGTTTTTTTTAATCTTTCCCCATAACTCATTCCCCTTACACCTGCAATCATTCGTGTATGCACTATTTTTAAAGAACATCCTTTTATAAAGTGAAAAATAAATCAAACGGTAACTATGAACGATGTTATGAGCAGAAGCATGGAAAGGCCATTAAGCCCATCTAGCTTGCTCCGTCCAGAGTCCGTGTGTGATTATTCAAAGCTCCCTCCAGAGTCCCTTTATGATTACTCGAACATGGGCTTCGCCTCCCCTTCCAACTACCTTTTGAACCCCTTGTCTGTGATGCTGTCTGTAGTCGAATATTCTGCTGGCACACATTGTCAAAGCTGACACTGCTCATTTGGGTGAGGTATTGGGAGAATGGCCGGTATCTGTGGAACTATACCCAGCAAGGAGTCAGGAGAGAAGAAAAAGTTTGTGAGAAGAATTGGCAAGCAAAATGTGTTTTGAGTACTGATATCAACAGTGATGGAGCTAACAGATGAAGTTATCGAGTCTAACAGTGTGACAGAGACAATTAACACACAGCTGATTGAGGTGACACAGTTCGGCTGGAATACATCAGGGGTAAAGGCAAAGGGCCAGAAATTCCTGGGCAGTCTTGAATCTTGGCTAGAGTTCCTGAACCTGTCTAGCCCTCAATCCCCTTTCTCAACTGATATCAGTGCAGCTTCTTTTAATGGTGTCAATTGACCCTGACTCAACTCCCTTCTCTGGGAGTTTCACAGGAGACATTATCCTGCCAGTGTCTCTAACCCTAGATTTTTGTTAGGCAAAGGTATTGAGGGTTGCAGAACCAAGGCGGGTAAATGGAGTTAAGATGCAGATCAGCCATGTTCTGGTTGAATGGTGGAACAGGCTCGAGGGGCTGAATGACCTTCTCCTGTTCCTATGTCGGAAATCACAGGATCAGGCTATTTTGAATATTTTTGGCTGGCGCCCACTTGACTAGCCAGTGTCAGCAGGCCTGTGGGGCTCTGCGATTGACTGTGTTCCAGAAACTGGCTTCTCAATGTACAAATTCCCCCCTCCCCCCAAGGCAGTCAATTTGCACACAGCAAGGTCCCACAAATAGCAATGAGATAAATGACCAGACAATCTGTTTTAGTGATGTTGGTTGAGGGATAAATATTAGCCAGGATACCTGCTCCTCTTTGAAATAGTGCCGTGGGTTCTTTTACATCCATCTGAGAGGGCAGACAGGCCTTGGTTTAACGTCTTATCTGAAAGATGGCACCTCTGACAGTGCAGCTTTCCCTCAGTATTGGCACTGGGAGTGTCAGCCTAGATTATGTGCTCAAGTCTCTGTAGTGGGACTTGAACCCGCAACCTTCTGATGCAGAGGCGAGAGTGTTACCCACTGAGGCACTGCTATACAGACTAGGAAGTAGTAAAACCATGGTCTCTGCTGAATAAGCTGATTTCAGATGAAATGGCAATTGAGGTCACTACAATTGGCATCAGTGCCCCTAAATGAGGGAAAGTGGGGGAGAAAACAGCCAGGGTTCCTGCTCCTGGTCACTGTCCAGTGACTCCCTAATAAAATGTGAGTGTAGATGTTGGGTGAGGCTGGACTGACTTTGTGTCCTACATGGTCTAATAGTTTGCCAACGCGCAAACGCACATACTGTCCAGATTGTGACAGGAGAAATGGATGCTTGGGCAAGATGTCACAGGGCAGCTGTTGCCTGCGGAAGTGTACCTTGGCATGATTCATCCCTTCAGGGCAGGAGAAGGGAAAATTGGAAAAAACAGAATGGCAACAGCCGATCGAATGTTAATGCCCCCAGAGCATGTGGCGCTGCGAGGGTTAAGCACATTACGCTCCAGCCTGTACATATATTTTAATTTTCAACTATTTCACTGACGCTCATGTAATTTAGTAAATCATAGTCACAATGCCGCCCTCTTATTGGAAGATAAATGCAGAATTAAATTTTATTATTCCTGAAACACGAGAACCTACAGGGACTAAAAAGTAATATTGAGGGAGAGGAGACAGTGGGTGGTCTGAGTGGAGTGGATTGAATAAAGCCCTTGTGCTGGCTTGATCATATTACTGATTTCTAATCGCTCAGGCATTCTCAGCTACCCAACAACAAGAGCAGTACAGCTCGGCTTCAGGACAAGAGAAAATGTGATGAAAGATTCTAGGCTTTTACAAAGAAAGGGAATGGAAAGTGGTTCACTTCCTGGTACCGTTGAGTCCTGATAAGATCGTCTGTATAATGCAATGAGAAGCAGTTTAACATTGAATTCTCATTGCTGTAGTGCTCCCATGAACCAGCCACTGCCTCGTCCCCGATAAGATCAACTTCCATTTCATGACGTACAGTGTGACCTTAAAGAGGACTTGATTGTATCTAAAAAGAATGAGGTTTTTTTAATCGGGCTTGGGACTGCTGAAATAAAAAACAACAGGATGTGATTTTTAATATAGATAATTTGTACAAAGATCCTCTTCTGTTGGCCTACATTGCATTAACCCACCAAGTGCCACATTGCCTTGTGTGGCTTTGGGTATGCTTTGCATGTTTGGAGTGGGAACAAGCTTCGAGCACCAAGTGCGCTACACTGGATCTACCGCAAAGCTCAGCTTTCATTCCCATTCCCCTCACCCCCCCAAAAACAACAACAACTTGCATTTATATAGCATCTTTAACATAGTAAAATGTCCCAAAGCGCTTCACAGGAGCGATTATCAGACAAAATCTGACACCGCGCCACGTAATGAGATATTACAACAGGTGATCAAAAGCTTGGTCAAAGAGGTAGGTTTTGAGGAGCGTCTTAAAAGAGGAGAGAGGCAGAATGGTTTAGGGAGTGAATTGCAGAGCTTAGGCCCTAGGCAGCTGAAGGCACGGCCACAAATGGTGTATAATTGTTCTGTGGAATTATACCCGGCAGTAGTCACTCCTTGTTTTCAAATCCCTCCATGGCCTCGCCCCTCCCTATCTCTGTAACCTCCTCCAGCCCTACAACCCTCCAAGACCTCTGCATTCTTCCAACTCTGGCCTCTTGCGCATCCCCGGTTTTCTTTGCTCCACCATTGGTGGCCGTCTTTAGCTGCGTAGGCCCTAAGCTCAGGAATTCCCTCCCTAAACCTCTCGGCCTCTCTACCTCTCTCTCCTCCTTTAAGACTCGGTTTTAAACCTATCTCTTTGACCAAGCTTTTGGTCACCTGTCCTAATGTCTCCTTATGTGGCTCGGTGTCAAATTTTGTTTGATTACGCTCCTTTGAAGCGCCTTGGAATGTTTTAGTACATTAAAGATACTATATAAATGCAAGTTGTTGTTTCTTTAATGTGTGATATCATGAGGATTGAAATCTTTTAAAAATACTTCTGATTTTTTTTTTACAATTGCTTTAGTAACATAACCACAGTCTTTGGAGGTTTGAAATATGTTAAAAAATCAGATGCTTTTGTGTGTCTCAGTATTGATGTAAAGATGCTGATTTTGTAACCTCATAAAACATTTAAAGAGATTGGTATTATGTTATGAAGCCTGTGCTGGCTTTTAAATCAAAAACTGTCAAATATCACGATCAACCATGCATAGTTCAATTTTCAGTGTTCAGTTTTGTTTGTTGAAATCATGAGCTGGAATGTTGTAGTATTATTACTATGTTGTAAAATATTTACTTTAATATTTTAAGAGTACTGTTTGCAGTTTTATGCTCCACATTATTGGAAGGATGTCAAGGCCTTATAGGGTACAGCACAGATTCACTAGGATGAGGAAATACAAATACAAATTAAGACTTGGAAAATTGGGGCTTTTTTCATTAGAACAAGTCAGATTATGGGTGATGTGATATAAGTGTTTGAAATTATGAAAGAATGAGACAGAGTGATAGAAACAGGCTGTTTGCAGTAGTTATGGGGTCTAGAACAAAGGGCCGGAGATACAAGAGATTTAGAACAGAGGGCAACAGACATTTCTTTATACAGAGAGTTGTGAGGCTGTGGAATTCACTTCCACAGTTAGTGGTTGAGGCAGAAATTATGTCAACATTCAAGGTTAGATTGGATGAAGGAAAAGGGGATAAAGGGATATGGGAACAGGGTGGGTAAATGTGATTGGAACTATTTGTTTGCGTGGAGGGTAAACGCTGACACGGACTGGTTGGGCTTAATGGCCTGTTTCCATGTTGTAACTCCTTTGCATTTTTGTATACATGGGCCAGCAGAGTGGGACATCAGGAAATTTCATCCTCTTGACTTACTTCACCTACTCTCATATTCTTTTCAACCTTGGTGGTTTCCTGCCCAATGGCCATTTTCCCTTCTTCTAGGTTTTTTAATTTAAAAACAATATTGATTGTGTTATTTCCCAGTAATTAACTGTAAATTTATCACTTGATAATCTTGCAGTGATTATGCTGTGATCATTAATTGCACTGAATTGGGGGTTGGGGTGGGAGGGGAGAGGGTTGCACTTAGCAAGACGAAGGATGTTAGCGCTGAGGAATGGAGCACAACAACAGGAGGATACCATTCAGCCCCTCAAGCCTGTTCCACCATTCATTTAGACCACGGCTGATCTGCATCTTAACTCCATTTACCTGCCTTGGTTCCATAACCCTTTATACCCTTGCCTGACAAAAATCTTATCAATCTCAGCTTTGAAATTTTCATTTGACCCCCAGCCTCAATAGCTTTTTGGGGGAGAGAGTTCCAGATTTCCACTACACTTTGTATGAAGAAGTGCTTCCTGACACCACCCCCTGACCGACCGAGTTCTAATATTAAGGTTATGCCCCCACCAGAGGAAATAGTTTCTCTTTTCTACCTTATCAACTCTTTTAATCATCTTAAACACCACAATTAAGATCACTCCTTAATCTTCCATACTCAAGGGAATACAAGCCTAGCCTATGCAACCTGTCCTCATAATTTTCATCTTTTTCTGCTAAGAGTGCATATCAGATATGCATAGGATGGGTGTAGCATTGGTTACAGGTGTCAGCTTGACTCAGTTGATAGTAGTCTTGCGTCTGAGAGGTTCAAGCTCCAGGAATTTGAGCTGATAAGCTGAAGCTGACACTGCCATGCCATGCTGAAGGAGTGCTGTATTGTCAGAGGTGCTGTGTCTTTGGATGAGATGTTAAGCCGTGGTCCCAATCTGCCTATTCATTGGACCTTAAAGATCCCATCGTTCTATTCAGAGAATAGCAGAAGGTTCTCCCGGTGTCCTGGCCAACATTCCTCCTTCAACCAATACCATTAAAAACAGATTGACAATTCATCCTGCTGTTTGTGGGACCTTGTGCTGTGTAAAATGGCTGCCTCGTTTACAGAACAATAGTCACTTTGCTTAAGAGTAATTCATCGTATGTGAAGTGTTTTGAAATGTTTCTGAAGCCTGATTAGTCACTATACGAATAAAAGTCCTTTCTTTCATGTAAAATCAAGCTCCCCCTGTACTAACCCAGCAATGCACCTTAACTCCAACATAGAACAATTGATACTAGCTCAATTTATAAATTTAAATCTGAGATAGATAGCTTTTTGGCAACCAAAGGTATTAAGGGATATGGGCCAAAGGCAGGTATATGGAGTTAGATCACAGATCAGCCATGATCTTATCAAATGGCGGAGCAGGCACGAGGGGCTGAATGGCCTACTCCTGTTCCTATGTTCCTATATAATCAATTCGCATCACTGCACCAGTTTGAAGTTTTCCATTTCCCAACCCAATCTTCTTGTGGTCTCTATGAGTAACATTACCTATTTGTGCTGAACTATAACAGTTTTGTTCTATGGATTCAGACTGCAGCATCTCACAAAGCATCCTTACAAGCACCAGAGAGGATATGTTAATAGGGTGAGATGAAGTAAAGTGGGAGGGGGCTTGTGTGGAGCATAAACACCGGCATAGACCAGTTGGGCCGAATGGTCTGTTTCTGTGCTGTAAATTCTATGTAATTCTATGAAACATTTTTTTAGAAAGGTATTGTTTATACCGACATTAGATTGATCACCATATGCAGTATTCAAACACAGATAATGCTTGTGGTCCAAGACTGATCCTCCTGTGGGTCAGTCGATTGAAACTGAATACCATGGCCATTTAAGCATATTAGCATAATCAAGTCAATAGAGTTAGAAGGTCCCCATCCAAGTACAATGAGAACAATGAAACATGCAGACCACAGTCTTCCTGAAAGATACATGGTGCCCTGTCCTGAGGCATGAATATTAGCCAGACTGTACTGTAAGTTTTATCAGCAAACAGTCACTGACCTTACCTCTATGTGTGCAATGTGACCAGCAATAGAGAATCCAATTGATAATCTAACCAAGATAAAAATGCTTCATCTTTGTTGCAGCTCGCACCACCCCCTCTGCTTCCTAGTGCTTTTCCTCCTCTTCCCAAACCCCTTTTTCCTGCTGTCATGCGTTTCTAGAGAGTTGAGAACTGAAATCTTATATTTTTCTTTGCCCTCTAATGTGTTTTTCAAAAGCGGTGCATTGCCCTAAATGCATTAAATTGCACCATTTAAGAAATGGTAAGCAAGGTGCATTTATATCCTTGCAGTCGGGTTTTACCTCAAGTGGTCCTCATCCCTACACAATTTTCTTGAAACTCACCCCGGTTACTGTCTCCATGCAAATAGGATGTCCGTGAACAGCACTGCAGACTCTCTGGCAACTAACATTAACCTTTAGTTTCCCGGCAATTGAAATGATCCATACTGTCTGCAGATGTAGTTGCCTGTGCACCCCTTCTGCTTCCCACATTTGATCTACTCCTGACATGAAGCTGCTGACTCTTGCTATGCTACTGTCCACAGGTAGCAGCTGCCATCCAGTACCTCACTGGTCAACAACAACTTGCATTTATGTAATGGTTTTAATGTGGTAAAACGTCCCAAGGCGCTTCACAGGAATGATTATCAGTTAAAATTTGACACTGAGCCACAGAAGGAGATATTAGGAAAGGTGACCAAAAGCTTGGTCAAAGAGGTAGGTTTTAAGGAGCGTCTTAAAGGAGGAGAGAGAAGTAGAGAGGCGGAGAGGTTTAGGGAGGGAATTCCAGATCTTAAGGCCTAGATGGCTGAAGGCACGGCTGCCGATGATGGAATGATGAAAATCAGGGATGCGCAAGGGGCCAGAATTGGAGGTGGGCAGAGATCTTGGAGGGTTGTAGGGCTGGCGGAGGTTACAGAGATAGGGAGGGGAAAGGCCATAGAGGGATTTGAAAACAAGGATGAGAAAGGTCATTCTTCCATAGGCACTGATTTAGGAGAAGCAACTGCTCCCGCCAGTGTCAATATCAGGTTGTAATGCACCCTTAAATCTGATAAAAAAGAAAAGAATGAAAGAACTTGCATTAACATTGTGCCTTTCTCGACCCCAGGACATCTCAAAGCACTTTACAGCCAACAAAGTACTTTTGAGGTGTAGTCAGTGTTGTAATGTAGGAAACCCGGCAGCCAATTTGCCCGTTTGATGCCTTTTGCTCTTTGCCTCACTCGGGGAAGACTCTTTTCTGTATCTTACTGGCTGCCTGATATAGCTGCCTTGTCCACTTTCAAGGTTTTTATTTCAGAAATGAGACCACCTTGAAGCTCACTCTCTATCAGTTTGTATGTACACGCAAATCTTTGATTTTCAGTTGTGCAGGGTTTAATTCAGTGCCAGCAGCAAATCGGACTTGCGATCCAGGCCTGTTTTTAATCTTAACTCAAGGATTTGGTTGTATTTCTTTTAATGTTTTTTTGTTTGTTAGAAAGCATGAATAGGCTGCAGTATCATAGTAGGTACAGCACAGAAGGAGGCCATTCGGCCCATCGTACCTGTGCCGGCTCTTTGACAGAGCTAGCCAATTAGTCCCATTCCCCTGCTCTTTCCCCATAGCCCAGTAAATGTTTTCTCTTCAAGTATTTTCCCTTTTGAAAGTTACTATTGAATCTGCTTCCACCACCCTTTCAGGCAGTGCATTCCAGATCATTACAACTCACTGCGTTAAAAAAAATGTTGCTTCATGTTGCCTCTGGCTCTTTTGCCGATCACCTTAAATTTGTATCCTCTGGTTACCGACCCTTCTGCCACTGGAAACAGTTTCTCCTTATTTACTCTGTCAAAACCATTCATGATTTTGAACATCTCTATCAAATCTCCCCAGTAATTTGGGGGATTTTCTTTTACTCTAAATAAAAGGTGGGTTTCATTATCAAACCAAAAAGCTTGGCACTTATAAAGGCAATGGGATTGGGATGACTTGATGCCATATCTAAGCTCTGATGTGGAGATGCCGGTGATGGACTGGGGTTGACAATTGTAAACTAATTGTATCTAAGCTCAGTCTGTCAGTCCATAGTGTGTACTCAGAGTGTACTCAAAGAAGAAATGGACCCAGTGAGCATTTCACAGTAACCCCTCAGTAATTTTTTCTCTTCTGTTTTCTCACCTTTCCTCTCCTGGAGACCTTGGGTCCTTGGTGTGGTAATATTCCTATCTCTGTAACTTCCTCCAGCCCAGAGGGGAAAAAAAGCCAAGGTTTTGCTCATGATTTGCTGTCCTGTGACCCCCATCAGCTGAAAGCGTGTATAGATATCAGGAGTGGGCAGGATCTGGCTCAGCTGTGGTGCTCCCTATGGTTGAATAGCCTGTTTGACAATCACTGTCTAGGTCCACACATAAAGATTGACCACTTGAAGGATGACTGGCATCTCTTGAACTGTATCTGGCAAGAGTTAGCGTCTTCAAGAGACGAGGGGCTAAAACACTTTTATTTTCTTTTGCATTTCTATCGCGTCTTTCACGACCTCAGGACCTCCCAAAGCGGTTTACAGCCAAAGAAGTACTTTTTGAAGTGCAGTCACTGTTCTAATGTAGGAAACGCAGTAGCCAATTTGCACGCAGCAAGATCCCACAAACAGCAATGAGATAAAGCCCAGATAATCTGTTTTAGTGATGCCGGTTGAAGGATAGATGTTGGCCAGGACACCAGGGAGAACTCTCCTGCTCTTCTTCCAATAGTGGCTATGGGATCTTTTATGTCATCCTGAGAGGGTAGACGAGTCCTCGGTTTTAACCTCTCACCCCGAGAGACGGCACCTCTGCCACTGCTGCACTGAAGTGTCAGCCTGGATTATGTGCTCGTCCCTGGAGTGGGACTTGAACCCACCACCTTCTGACTCAGAGGCGAGAGTGCTACCCACTGAGCCACAGCTAACAAGATGGCAGTGGCGGGACAAAGAAGAGATGGGAGAGAGTAATTAGAGGCAAATAGTTTAAACTCGGGGTGCAGGGGTGTGTGAGGTGCTCCGGGGATACCTGAACATCTGGATCTAAATGATTCCCTGATGATCTCTCATACCTCGCCATTAACATTCTCTGGAGAGAAAGACTTTTCCACATGGCTTTGTGCCTGACTCACTTTTCAACTTGTTTAACTTGTTAAACTCATCTTCGCTCCCTCCCTCTCCTCCCCCAACTTCCTTTGGTTGCTATTAGTTTCCTTTGCTACAGCACAATGTTCTAGTCTCGGTTTCTATCAAGATTGGTATCCCTGTCGATGAGCAAACTGCACTGCAACAGGGAGAGAAATGGGCGTGGAAAATGAATGAGGGAGCCAGTTCTTGAAAAAGTGATGGAGCTGCTTAGAATATAAAGAAAATGTGTGACCACCTCCGCAACACGGCCTGTCTCTGCTCCTGCCTCATTATCACATTGCTGTTTGTGGGACCTTGCTGTGCGCAAATTGGCTGCTACGTTTCCTACATTTCAATCGTGACTATACTTCAAAAGTACTTTGATATGTATTAATGACCTGGACTTGGGTACAGAGGGTATAATTTCAAAGTTTGCAGATGATACGAAACTCGGAAATGTAGTAAACAATGTGGAGGATAGTAACAGACTTCAGGAGGACATAGACAGACTGGTGAAATGGTCAGACACATGGCAGATGAAATTTAACGCTGTGTAGTGATACATTTTGGTAGGAAGAATGAGGAGAGGCAATATGAAGTAAATGGTACAATTTTAAAGGGGGTGCAGGAATAGAGAGACCTGGGGGTGCACATACACAAATCTTTGAAGGTGGCAGGACAAGTTGAGAAGGCTGTTAAAAAAGCATTGGGATCCTGGGCTTCATTAATAGAGGCATTGAGTACAAAAACAAGGAAGTTATGCTAAACCTTTATAAAACTCTAGTTAGGCCTCAGCTGGAGTATTGTGTTCAATTCTGGGCACCACACTTTAGGAAGGATGTCAAGGCCTTAGAGAGGGCACAGAGGAGATTTACTAGAATGGTACCAACGATGAGGGACTTCAGTTATGTGGAGAGACTGGAGAAGCTGGAGTTGTTCTCCTTAGAATAGAGTAGGTTAAGGGGAGATTTGATAGAGGTTTTCCAAATCATGAACAGTTTTGATAGAGTAAATAAGAAGAAACTATTTCCAGAAGGGTCTGAAGGGTCCAGAAATTGTTGGCAGAAGGGTCGGTAACCAGAGGAAACAGATTTAAGGTGATGCACAAAAGAGGCGACATGAGGAAAGATTTTTTAACGCAGCGAATTGTTATGATCTGGAATGCGCTGCCTGAAAGGGTGGTGGAAGCAGATTCAATAGTGACTTTCAAAAGGGAATTGGATAAATGTTCGACAGGAAAAAATTTACAGGGCTATGGGGAAAGAGCAGGGGAGTGGGACTAATTGGATAGCTCTTTCAAAGAGCCAGCACAGCACGATGGGCCAAATGGCTTCCACCAATGCTGTACCTAACAACATATTATGATACTTGATTGGTTGTATTATACTGATGTGCCAAACCTGGTTGGTAGATCAGACCCCCCCCCCTCCCGTTTCCCCACCTTTAAAATGTTATGCTCCAAAATGGTTCAGCTGATAACTGAACTGTCCACGTGAAACTGAGCCATACAGAGCCAAGAAGATTCCAGGCTTCATCCCTAGTTTGGGCTGAGTTAGCTGGGGTTATACAAACACTACACAGCTTCCGGAGGGAAAGAGAAAATTAGCCGGGGATCCCGCTACTGATAGTTATCCAACAACCCCTGCTGAAAAGTGAACGGGTGTCAGGGTCGGGCTTGGCTATGATGCGCCACGTGGTAGAATAGCCAACTGACGCTCACCGCCCATGCTCATTTGTGGTGAAGAATGAGCACTTGGATGAGATACCAGCACCCGTGGAGCCCTGACCCAGCAAAATCAGCACCTTCACTAAAGGGGGTAAAGATTGGAAGAAAAACCAATTGATACTGGGGCGTACCTTTAAACATTTAAGCTCAGTTAGCACCGCGAGACTGGAAATAAGTCTTGTTCGAGTTGATGTGGGCTGAATGCAACCTCGCAGTGTAACAATTGTATGGTGAAACAAGGTCATATAGGGATCTGTGGACAAGCTCAAGCTACCAGATGTTTCCACTTGTTGGGGAGACCAATACTAGGGGCTATAAATATAAGTTAGTCACCAATAAATCCAATAAGGAATTCAGGAGAAACTTCTTTACCCGGAGAGTGGTTAGATGTGGAACCCGCTACCACAAGGAATAGCTGAGGCAAATAGCATAGATGCATTTAAGGGGAAGCTAGATAAACACATGAGGGAGAAAGGAATAGAAGGATATGCTGATAGGGTGAGATGAAGAGGGGTGGGCAGAGGCTTGTGTGGACCATAAACACCGGCGTGGACCATAAACACCGGCATAGACCAGTTGGGTCGAATGGCCTGTTTCTGAGCTGTAAATTCTATATAATTCTATGTACCAAACACATTGGCTGAGTTATGTGGCTACAGAAAGCAATAGGAAGGTTGGAGTTCGCCGTTCCCCAGCAATGAAGCGAATTTCTCCAACTCCCCCACACCAACTTCTTGTCCTGACAGATTTCTAATTTGATATTCAGAGGTGGCCCTGGATACACAGGATCCTATCGAGTGGTAACTCAAGGTAAACATGGCCTGGCATGGTAGCTGTGGTGTAAACCAGGTTTTGCTGCTTACAGCCCTGGTCGTTTGTTATAGATCCCTGTTCGAGAAAAAATTGGGGGCGGGGTGGGGAAATGGGATAGTGACAGTTTTGAGAGACATTGATCATATGGAGCGGGGTGATCAGCAAAATAAATATCGTACCGGTCCACTGCTCGCCCGACCCTCTGTATTCGCTCTTCTCCTTCGGAGTGCGCTTGTACGCAAGGTTGTTGCGGTTCTTCCAGCGGCACAGCCACCCGTTGGTGGGTTTGAACTCGATCCCCATCTCCTCGGCCAGGGCCTTGGCTTTGGCCATGAGCACCGGCCCGGAGATGGGGCCCTCTTCCTTGCTGGCGGTCCAGAACCAGCTGAGGAGAGCGTCGTCAATGGTCTGGTTCTTGCCCTCCCGCTTGCGCTTGCGCTCCAGGTTGCCCCCTCGGAGCCACTCCTCCAGGATCTCCTCTTTCTTCTTGACGATTTTGGAGATGGCGGAGGCTGTCAGCCCGTACTCCCGGGCGATCTCCTTCTGCTTGAAGGAAGGGTCGTTCAGCTTCAAGATGATCTGGACTTTCTGAGCCAGAGTGATGGCGGTCCTCTTGATTTTGATCGGGTTCTCCATATCAGCGCTGAAACAGCACAGAAACGGCAGAGAGTACAATAGCGTGTTTATACAAAGAGAGTCTCTAAATTCCTAACCATAATCCACGTTTTTTTTTAAAATGCCTGTCAGCCGGTGCGGTTGTATACTGGATGTTTTTTTTCTGCTGTAGGTTCAGTTGAGTGAGGAAGGAATCAGCCAGCATTTACAGCACGGGCATAATGGAAGCTAACAAGCTCCAATGTAGCTGCTTGCAGAATGTGGAGAAAGAATGTGCTTCTCAGCCTTGTGCTGCACAG